>NC_084799.1:70833284-71506499 GCF_963169125.1 Humulus lupulus | reverse complement strand
GTGGATCACCCAACTGACCCTCCTTTATTCTTTCTAATAGTGTAGACTGTAGCATAATATTGGCCAACTGGCCCACCAGCAACTCTATTCCAGCTCTGGTCATATCATCTGCTAACTCTCTGGCTACAAGCCTCACACTATAAATCTGTCCCAGACCCTTCTGGCTTAAAGCATTAGCTACCACGCTGGCCTTTCCTGGATGGTACAAAATCTCACAGTCATAATCTTTTACTAACTCCAGCCAACGCCTTTGTCTCATATTCAGGTCTTTCTGTGTGAAGAAGTACTTTAGGCTCTTGTGGTCAGTATAGATCTCACACTTCTCCCCATAAAGGTAATACTTCCATACTTTCAAAGCAAAGACCACAGCCGCCAACTCTAAATCATGAGTGGGATATCTTTGTTCATACTCCTTCAACTGACGTGAGGCATAAGCGATCACCTTTCCTGCCTGCATCAAAATACTTCCCAAACCTTGATATGAGACATCACAGTAAATCACAAACTTATCTAGATCTGTTGGAAGACTCAGAACTGGAGCTGTAATCAATCTCTGTTTCAGTTCCTGGAAGCTATTCTCACACCTGTCTGACAACACAAACTTCTGATTCTTGTGTGTCAGCTCAGTCAATGAAGTAGCAATCTTAGAGAACCCTTCCATGAAACGTCTGTAATAACCTGCCAACCCAAGGAAACTTCTAACCTTGGAAGCATTCTTTGGCCTTGGCCAATCTCTGACTGCCTCAATCTTAGCTGGATCTACCTTAATCCCCTCCTTACTGACAATGTGTCCAAGGAAAGATATCTGAGATAACCAGAGCACACATTTCTTGAACTTTGCAAACAATTTGTGTTCCCTCAGCCTCTGTAGAACCAATCTCAGATGTTTCTCATGCTCTGACTCTGACTAAGAATAAACCAGGATATCATCGATGAAGACAATCACAAACTGGTCCAAATAATCCTTGAACACTCTGTTCATCAAATTCATAAAAGAAACTGGGGCATTAGTCAATCCAAAAGACATGACTAAGAACTCATAATAACCATATCTAGTGCGAAAAGCAGTCTTTGGTATGTCTCCCTCCTTGACCCTCAACTGATGATAACCAGAACGAAGGTCTATCTTTGAGAATACCCTTTTACCTTGCAACTGATCAAACAAATCATCTATTCTTGGCAAAGGATACTTGTTCTTAATTGTTAACTTATTCAGTTATCTGTAATCAATGTACATCCTTAGAGAACCATCCTTCTTTTTCACAAGCAGAACTGGCGCACCCCAAGGTGAGAAACTAGGTCTGATAAAACCAAAATCTAACAGCACTTGCAATTGTACTTTCAAATATTTTAACTCAGCTGGGGCCATTATATAAGGTGCTCTAGACACTGGCTCCGTTTCTGGTGCTAATTCTATCACAAAATCAATCTCTTTGTGTGGTGGCAACCCTGGTAAATCTTTTGGAAACACATCCAGAAACTCACAGACTAGTCTAGTCTCACTGGCATGACCTGAGTGGTATCCACCACATTGGCTAAGAATCCTATGCAACCTCCTTGCAATAGGTCTCTAGCCCTCAAAATAGAAATCATAGGTATACGAGGTCCATGCACAGTACCAACAAACACAAAAGGATCCTCACCTTCAGGCTCAAAGGTGACCATCTTCCTTCTACAATCAATGGTTGCCCCATACTTCACTAACCAATCCATACCCAGAATCATGTCAAAGTCAGTCATAACTAACTCTATCAAATCCACTGACATCTCTCTGCCCTCCACTATCACTGGCAAAGATTTGACCCATCTCCTAGATACTACTAACTCCCCAATGGGTAATAAGGTCCCGAACCCCACAACATAATAATCACATGGTCTACACAGTCTATCAATAATTCTACTAGCAACAAAAGAATGTGTAGCACCAGAATCAATCAAAACAGTATAAGGGGTTCTAGCACTAAGAAGCTGACCTGTAACTACTGAGGGTGAAGCCTCAGCTTCTGCTTGTGTCAATGCGAACACTCAAGCTGGGGCTGAGCTGTCCGCCTTTATGGGTTCTTCCTTTCTTGCCTTTGGGCAGTCTTTCTTGAAATGACCCACTGCCCCACATAAAAAGCAGGAATTTTCCCTACACTCTCCCAAATGGCGCCTCTTGCACCTAGAGCACTCAGGATAAGTCTTCCAGGCCTCACTGCCACCCTGATGACCCATTGTAATACCACGTGGTCGCCTGTCAGGACCTGGAGTTGGGAAGGTGTCAGGAACCTTCCTCTTCTGATCATTGGGGCCTCCACCCCTACCAGAACCAACAAATGGAGGACCTGTCCTTCTAAGCTCTCTTCTGGTTGCATTGTCCCGCCAGATCTTATTCTCTGCGCTCTCAACTGTGAGTACCTTATCAACCACTTGTGCATAGGTAGTAACCCCTGCCAGAGTGGTGATACGAACATCTCAGGCTAATCTAGGATGTAGCCTCTGAAGAAACCTCTCCCTTCTAGTCCCATCAATGGGCACCAGTTCCATGGAAAACTTTGCCAATCTATCAAACTTCAGAGCATATTCAGTCACTAATAGAATCCCCTGAAGTAATCTGATAAATTCTTCAGCATTAGCAGCCCTGATGGCATCATTGTAATACTTTTCATTAAACAGAGTCTGAAACTCTTCCAACTCAGGGCATTGATGTTTCTGGTCTGGGATATAACCTCCCACCAAATTTGGGCATCCTCCCGAAACATGTATGTGGCACAGGCCACCCTCTCATTACCAGACATCCTCATGAAGTCAAGGATGGTGGTAATCATACTCATCCACTGCTCTGCCTTAGCATGATCTGCATTACCCTAAAAAACTAGAGGTTGCTGCTTCCTGAACCTTTCATAAAGAGTCTCCCATTTACTTCCAACCTCAGGCAGCTGCTCAACTGTTAGCACTGATACAGGTGGTGCCTCAGGAAAAATGTTCCCTGCAGGAACTTGTTGTTGTCTCAAGAGGCGAATTTCTTCTTCCTGCCTCAAAACTCTAGCTTGCAAGTCATTAAACAACTACTGCCAGTTATCAGGAGCTGGCTGTGGAATCTGATTCTGGTCATTCTCTTGACCCTGACTGTTATTCTGGCCTTGATCATCCTGGCCAGCTGATGAATCTGTCTGTCTTGGAATCATTCTTATCAACTTATACTATGATGAAATAATCAATGTAGCCAGTTAAGCAGTGATAACTAATCCTCTTGCCGCCTCACGGTCCAGCATCAACAGATAATCACTCACATTACACAATTATACAGATATACAAATGGATACATGATTATAACATTTAGCATTTAATACGTATTAGTTGATAATCCACAATGAACAATACTAATGAGTATGTTATAGTAATATCAGTACTAATAAGCACGTTCTTGCTAATGATGCAGTAGTCAAGGCCCAGCCTTATCAAGGTATCTCATGTAGACAGGTAAAGCATTTATACTTTATTTAAGTAGTTAAATATATAACTACATAAATAGTTACCAAACCATGAGTCGAGCTTGTCTTCAGTGACGAGTGTACATGCCTTGCCAGTCTACAGGAACCCTAAACATTGGCATGCTTTGATACCAAGTTGTAACACTGTGGTTACTCCAAGACCGTTACTATGAGCTTTGAACCGTGCTTGACTTGCTAATCGAGTCATTTGGTTATAAACGGGCATCTAGGTATTATTTAGGCTAAGGTTAAAAACTCGATCAAAAGGAAATGATATATTTTATTTAAAACATAAAACTGTACATGGGCCAAAAAAAGCGTTTACAAGTTATTTACAACTCAAAATGTTCATTACAAAGTAAAAATTACAACCCGCCGACCTAAGCGGCAAAAATAGCGTTAACCCCTAGTTCCTCTGAGAAACACCTTGGCCATGGTGGTCAAGCAGCCTCATATGTACACATCGCCACCTAAGCTCTCCATTCAAGGCTGGGTGAGCTTTTCTTTCCCTTTAACTGCACCACATAGCACCCGTGAGCCAAGGCTCAACAAGAAAACTCATTACTGCATGTATATAATATCAAATGATGATCATGATAATCATACAGAGCTTATAGCCCTAAACAGATGAGTGAATATCACTCCAAGGTTCTGGTAACCATGCTGGGGCTTGTAGCCCTAATCAGATAATATCGAGATTCTGATAATCATGCTGGGGCATGTAGCCCTAATTAGATGAGTGACTAATGAGTAAGTCACAAACTTTAACCAGATGAGAGACTATGGAGTCACAAACTTTAACCAGATGAGTGACTATGGAGTCACAAACTTGAATCAGATAAGTGGCTCATGTGTGAGTCATGAACTTGGGCTCAACACCCACAGCCGTGTGACGATGCAGTCACCTAGGCCTTCTAGCCCCTACTCTAAGTAACTAGCCATTAGACTAGACAAGCGCTTTTGTTTTTCATCGAACTTAAGGTTGGTCAAGCATTTCATGCTCAAGACGATAATGCTTATGTCGATTAGATCTAATCTTTTTGGCTTACGTTAAACACGCTAATACCGTTCTTGACTCATAAGTCAATACCATACGACCAGTGCTCAGTACTACTACCGAACTTGACTAATGAGTCACAACTTCACAGTCAATACTAACACCATTGCCGATACCTGACTTGTAGGTCAGAGCCATGCACAAGTAAGCAAGATTTGCTAAGCATTTGATATGCAATCAATGTCCACATATACATCACTCAACATGCCTCATGAATAACCATGCATGTCACATATGGGGTGCAGTTTTCTTACCTCTGGTTCGAGCGAGAAACAAGTTGAAAGAGCGACCGTCGAGAACGAACGAACCTTTGATTCCTTAGTGGTCACCTAGTCATAACCAATATAACTCCCATCAATGAAAATGAGCAATGAAAGGTTCATGACATAAGCCTCACTCCCGGGACCTCGAATCGTACCCAAACAGTGAGTAGATTTGATCCCGAGCCTTAGGAATTGAAACCCCGAGCCAAAAACCCTCAAAAGTGCTCAAAATAGGAATCAGGAAAGACAGGGTAGATGTAATTCCCTAAATTTCCTAGTAAGGTTTAGGACCTTGATTAGGAGGCCGAGAGGGCCATAATTGATTTATTATGCAATTAAATGATTATATGCTTGTTTAGGTGTATTAATTATGCATGTGAACCCATTTCTGATTAATTGGGTGATTTTCATATTTTGGCCATTTTGGGCATATTTGGCATATATGTGGCATGCGTGTGGTGCTTCATTATTATTTGATTATGATAGGGTTACTCAGCACGAGACGGTCCTAGGAGGTAAGCTAGTGGGATAGTCACAACGGGATTTATACTTGACTCGGAGTAAGTCAAGGGATATTTAGCACATTACCGGGATATTTGGTAGCGGGAATAAGTTTTTGATGATAAATTGGGAGTTAGTAAGATCAGGGGGAAATTCTGGGAGTTTTGACTATTATACCCCCGAGGGAGTTTTTGGGACCCCAAGCATTAGGATTTCCTTGAGGCTAGTTAAGCTTGAAGTAACCTGTTAAGAAATAAAAAGAACGTTCTCTCTCTCCCTCAAAGTTCCATTTTTGACACCCGATCACATTTTCGAAGGACACTTGAGTCCTAGGATTCAGATTCAAGCGAGGATTGAGGCATAGCGATTCTAGGGAAGATCAGAAGCTTATTAGCTGGAGGATTTAGTTGGGAAACAACTCAATCGGAGGTAATCCAAGTTTTAAGTTCTATGTTTTTAAAGTTTTTAAGCTTGAATTGGATTTTGTGTTTTGATGAGTTTTTGATTGGGTTGTGTAATGCCCCAAATTTCCTAATAAGGTTTAGGACCTTGATTAGGAGGCCGGGAGGGCCATAATTGATTTATTATAGTATTTAATGATCATATGCGTGTTAATGTGAATTATATTATTATATGATGATAGATGCATGCATATGGGTGTATTTATAATTATAAGGGCATTTTGGTAATTTGGCCTGCTGAGGGCATATTTGTAAATTGGGTGCATATTGTAATTTGTGAATGAGATTTAATTATTATGGAGATATATTCGAGCTATTCGACATGAGACGGTCATATATATAATGGATTAGTGGTTTCGTCATAACGGGGTCAATTTTGGGGTAATAGAAATGCTTATTTGGTGATAGATTGGGAATATTTGAGATCAGGGTGAAATTCTGGAAGTTTTGACTATAGTGTCCCCTGGGGTGTTTTCGGGACCCCGAGCACTAGGTTTTATTTGAGGTTACTTAAGCTTGAAGTAGCTTGACAGATAAGAACGTACGTTAGAAACCTCTCGTTCTCTCTCAAAACAGACCGTTTTACCGTTTGAGCCTTTTTGAGGAAATCTTGAGTTCTGGGAGTCGGAATCAAGCGAGGGTCGAGGCATAGCGATCCTAGGAAAGATTAGAAGCTTCTTAACCAAAGGATTTGATGAGAAACAACCCAATCAAAGGTAATCTAAGTTTGAAGTTTTAAGTTTTTAAAGTTTTAAAGCTTAGAATTGGACTTTTTTAATTGTTGAGTTTTTGGTCGGTTTGAGCCTTGGGTTTTGAGGGTTTTGGAGTATTGGGAAGCTTGGGAACTTTGATTTGATAATTGGGGAATGTTTGGGAATGTTTTTGGAAGATTTGGAGTGTTTAAAACGCGTTTGGGAATGGCCCAGGGTTGGGGGCCGCGGCCCTGTTCTTGTGCGCCGCGGCCCTAGTTCGAAGAAGCAGGTGTCAGGAAGTGACCCTTGCTGGGCGCCGCGGCCCTTGATGGAGGGCGCTGCAGCCCTAGCCTCAGAGAACCCTGGGGGCCGCGGCCCAAGGTGCTAGGGCCTCAGCCCTTGCCCTGTTTTCACCCCGTTTGCTCGTTTTGACCCCGGGAACTTAGCTATGGGCCTCGAGAGTGTCCCTACTACTTGGATTAGTTTGGATTGATCTCTTGGAGGTTAGATATTGGTTTGAAAACCTTTGGTTATCATGTTATTGATGGTGTTCCATTTTTGGTTATGATTAGGTGACCGCTAAGGGCTTAAAGGTTGACCGTTCTCAAGGGTCGTTCTTATATTGGTTTTAGCTCGGATTTGAGGTAAGAAAACTGCACCCTGTGTATATGTGACATGCGTGGTTATTATTGATGCATGTCGGTTGATTATTATGTATGCCATGCATGGTTATTATGATGCATGTTGGGTGATTATTATGTATGACATGCGTGGTTATTATTGATGCATGTCGGTTGATTATTATGTATGACGTGCATGGCTATTCTTGATGCATGTTGGCGAGTTATTAAACGTGACATGCATGGCTGTTATTGGTGCATGTTAGATTGCTGGATGTATTGTATATGATGCATGAGAAACAGGTGATTAGGACATGCTTTGTATACTGGGTATGATATTGTTCAGAGCTTGAGCCTCTGTGCTATTGCATAGTCCTAATTGTACTGGTATCTGTTAGTAAGCATGCTAAATACCTTGTTTATGGACATTGGACATGTGATATATGTTTGGTGGCATGGCTTACCTGTGTATGGCGCTGACTTATTAGTCAGAATCGACAATGGTGTCAGATCCGTCTGTGAAGCTGTGACTTATCAGTTAAGTTCACCACGGGCTGTGCACTGGTCGCGTTTTACCGACCCAAGGGTCAGAAGTGGCAGTGCGTTGTGAACGCCGGGCCGATTAAAGATTGGATCTAATCGAGGTCGGCATTGAATGACTCATATGGGGTATTAATGCTAGACTGACCGGAAGGTCAATGAGAACTATAAGCGCTTGCCTGGTCTATGACCAGATGACTATAGCCAAGGTATATGACCCCGGTGACCGTTTGTCACATGGCTAAGGGACGTTGTCCATAGTTTCGACTCTAGAGTCGTGAGGAAGGTTGGAAGGTTATGTTGGTGACTAATCACCATGCACCTATCCTAACCAATCTTATGAAAGAAACACTTATCAGTTGAGCCATGGTGACCCTATCGTCACGTGGCTGCAGGGAGCGATGTTCATTATTGTGACTTTTGGCTATTGTCACCTATCTGGATGGACCATTGGTTCCAAATGGTTACTATGGTTCTAGTTGATATTATATCATGTTATATGGTGTTTTCTTGCTGGGCTTTGGCTCACGGGTGCTACGTGGTGCAGGTAAAGGCAAGAGGAAGCTGGACCATCCTTGAGTTGGAGAGCTTAGGTGATGACGTGTACATATGCAGCTGCTCGTCCGCCACGGCCGAGGTTTAAAGTGGAACTAGGGTTGAACCCTGTTTTGCCGCTTAGAACGGCCTGTTGTAAATATTTTCTGTAATAAACTCTGAAATTATATTTTCGGGATCCCAATGTATAAATTAAACGTTCTAGTGAAACGTTACATCTTAACCAAAATGTTTAATCCCTAAATCGCTAATCATACTTAGTTCACGATTTTGGCCAAAAGACTCGATTAGCGAGTTTAGCACTGTTTACAAGGCACACCGTAACGGTCCTAGGGGTTGGGGCGTTACAGGTTGAAGCTTGGGTTTTATTGGTTTTGGATCATGGGGATGTTTGGGAACTTTGATTTTGGAATTTGGAGATGTTTGGGTAGGTTTTTGGAAGTTTTTAAAATGGTGAAAATGAGGTTTTGGCTGGGTTTCGAGGTGGGGCCGTGGCCCTATTCTTGGGCGCCGCGGCCTGAGCTTAGTGCAGGTGAGCGGTGGTGCTAAAGAGCCCTGGGGGTCACGACTCAGTGAGGTGGGGCTGCAGCGCTTGAGGAAAATTATGGCCAAAGTGGTGTTTTGATCGTGGGAACTAAAACCTTAGGCCTCAGGATCGTTCCTAATACCCGGTTTAGTAGGATTCGATGTCTCGTAGGCTAGGTCTTGGTTCGAGAACCTTTTATTACTAATTTTGATGAGGTTTTATATTATGGTTGTGACTAGGTTATCACTAGGGGATTGGAATCAGGATCGTGCTTGTGGTTAGTTTATTGGTAACCTGTGCTTGGACCAAAGGTAAGAAAACTGCACCCCATATGTGACATGCATGGGTATTATTGAGACATGTTGAGTGTTTAAATGTGGACATTGATTGCATATCAAATGCTTAGCAAATCTTGCTCACTTGGGAAGGGCACTGGCTTATTAATCAAAATCAGCAATGGTGTAATCATTAACTATGAAGTTGTGACTCATTAGTCAAGTTCGGCAGTAGTATTGAGCACTGGTCGTATGTCATTGACTTATGAGTCAAGGACGGTTTTAGCGTGTTTAACGTAAGCCGAAAATATTATATCTAATCGACATCTCCATTGAATGACTCATCATGAGCATTAATGCCAGACCGACCTTAAGTTCAATGAAAACCAAAAGCACTTGTCTAGTCTAAAGGCTTGTTATTTAGAGCCAGAGCCAGAAAAGGCTAAGGTGACCTACACGTCACATGGCTAGGAGGGTATGGGACCTCCGAGTTAGACTTATTAGTCATCTGACTGAGATATACTTATTAGTCATCTGATCGGGATAGAATTATCAGTCATCTGACCGGGATAGACTTATCAGTCATCTGACTGGGATAGGCTTATCAATCATCTGACCAGGATAGACTTATCAGTCATCTGACCGAGGTAGACTTATCAGTCATCTAATCGAGACATACTTATCAGTCATCTGACCGGGACGGACTTATCAGTCATCTGACCGAGATAGACTTATCAGTCATTTATTTAGAGAATGACTTATTAGTCATCTACCACAGAGAGACTTAATAGTCATCTACTCAGAGCGCAGGACTTCACAAACATGTATTTTTACTTACTTGCATGCATGAGTAGGGTTATTACTGCAAGGCATGCATATTATGACTTAGTAACATGTTATTACTTGTTCATGATCATGTTAAGTTTTCTTGCTGGTCTTCGGCTCACAGGTGCTATGTGGTGCAGGTAAAGGCAAAAGAAAGTTGGACCATTCTTGAGTTGGAGAGCTTAGGTGGCGATGTGTATATATGCGGTTGCTCGACCACCACGGCCGAGGGTTTAAAGAGGAACTAGGGTTAAACCCTATTTTGCCGCTTAGGTCGGCTGGTTGTAAATATTTTGCTGTAATTAACGTTTAAATTATATTTTCGGGATCCCAATGTATATGGTAAACATTTTAGTGAAATGTTATATCTTAACCAAAATTTTTAACCCTAAACCGTTAATCATACTTAGTTACACGATTATGGCCAAATGACTCAGTTAGCGAGTTTAGCACTGTTTAAAATGCACACCGTAACGGTCCCTGGAATTTAAGGCGTTATAGTAGTGCTATAGCGCTGCCCCCTAGCGCCCCAGCGCTACAAGCAGGGTTGAACGACCCTGGCTAGCACTGTAGCGCCCTCCCTTGGGCGATGTAGAGCTAGGACCAGGCTGATCAGCCCTGGTTTTTCCCTCCTTCGATTTCTCCATTTCAACCTTCATGAATTGATTCTAAACTTCATCCAAACTCACAAAAGAACCCCAAAACCATATATACATGTCCTAGGCATCAAAACCTAGTCAATCTTTTCAAAAACCTCATTGAATCCCCAACTATCCACTTCAAAATCTTAGCTGAAAACTAATAGAAAACAGAGCAAAACCAGAGTTCTAATGGCTAGAAACTTACCTCTAGCTCAGTATGGAACCCTCTTCAATGGTGGAACACAACCCTAAGCCCACAAGACTCATTTCCCTAGCTTGATTCCTCAAAGGGAGCTCAAAAATCCAAAGAAAAGAAGAAGGAAAAATGGTGCTCAGGAGGAGAAGAAAATGTACTCTTTTTTTTGCAAGTTTTTACAGCCTTCAATGGTTATATCTATCCTTAGATCAAAAGACCATATTTCCCCTAGACTTAAATAAAACCCTTAACAACCACCAAGGGCAAAATCTTCCTTTTTCCCTTTCTCGTTAATCTTAATTAACGCTCTCCAATTCTTGTTATTTCCAATATTCTCAAATGTTAATAAATCATATCCCATTACCCTTTAATTCCCGGTAATGTTCTAATCACCAAATTACCCCGAGCCCCAAAATCAATCCCGTTATGACCAAACCGCTAACTTGCACTCAAAGATCGTCTCATACCGAATGGCTCGAAAAAATCCACATTGTAATGTGGCCTCATCAATAATTCACCAACATGCATGAAAATACACAATTATGCCCTCAACGGGCCAAAATACCAAAATGCCCCTATCATGAAATGTGGACCCACATGCATGCATTTAACATCATATAATAATATAATTCACATAAACATGCATATAATCATTTAATGGCATAATAAATCAATTATGGCCCTCCCGACCTTCTAATCCAACCATTAAACCTCATTAGGGATTTTGGGGCATTACAATCAATATCTTCCCCCTCGCTTTGGGCAACTCCCTATTTGGAGTTGCTTGCCTCTTCTGAGGATACATTACTTTGTTGCTCAATGTTGCTTATTCTCATCTTTGTTGTTGGTTTGCTATTCGTTGGTCCAACAAATATCATGCTGGTCGTGGCCAAGCCTTTCTTAGCAGTTGTAATGGAAGAATTATAACATTCCTAAGCTTCTCTCTGATTTCCTTTTTCCCATCCGATCCCGACATTGGTAGAAAATTTCATCATGAGATGAAATACAAATGTTATGGCTTGCAAATCGATCAAGATCGTTCTTCCTAGGAGGGCATTTAAGGCCGAGGGAATATCAATCACAACAAATGTTGCCATAACCGTGCTATTTGCAAGTGCAGTTCCCACTGTTACTGCTAACTTTATCATTCTTTCTGGAGTCAACCCTGGTAAAACCATATAAAGTTTGCGTGCACGGTTCTAGGTCTCGAACAGACAGCTTCATTCTCTCAAGGGTTGTTTTGAACAAAATGTTCACTGAGGAACCATGGTCTTTCATTGTTTGTGCCTAGATCATGTTGGCAATCTGGGGCTCGATTACCTAAGGATCATTATGCAGAAATATTACATGCACGATGTCATCCTCAGTGAATGTTATTGGCTTACATTCATAGCGAGGGGTTTTGGGAGTACACTCTTAGACTGCCAGTACTTTATTCACCGGTTCGTGGCAAAGTGTCTGAGCATAGCATTCTAAGGATTTTCTACTTTTTCCTGCCAAGTGTGGTCCTTCGCATGTCATGTCTAGCCGATTAGTTACGAGAGGTGGTTGTAATGGTTGAGCTGGTGCATCTGTATTTGGAGCTGTAGCTTGGGTTTGATCAGCAGGATGTCGAACATACATTCTCACGGGCTGATGGTTTTGGCGGATGAGAAATTCAATTTCGTCCTTGAGCTGGTTACAGTCGTTGGTGTCATGTCCGTAGTCGTTATGGAAACAACTGAACTTGTTCGTGTCTCTCTTACTTATGTGTTTCCTTATGGGATTAGGTTTCCTATAAGGTACCTCCATTTGTGTAGCTTGAAAGACTTCTGCTCGTGACCCCAAGAGCATAGAGTAAGTGGTAAAAGAGGATTGGACTCTCATGGCTTATAATTGGTTTTGGGCCTTTTGTTGTCTTTATTATTGCCACCATTCGAGCTGTTATTTTGTTTTCCACTTCTTTGTCCACTATTATTTCCATTACCATTGGTTGTTTGGTTCAAGTTCTGGTTTAGAGCTCCATTGTCTTTGGATGGAAGGGCAACACTGGAACTTGCCTGATTGTCTTATCTGCTCTTCTGATGGCCTCTTTTAGTTTAATGAACTCGTCTGCTTGATCTAAGAACTCTCTTGTTGAGTAGACAAATTTCCTCCTTAAGTCAATCCATAGGGGACCTTTTATTTGGATTCTAGCCATGATGGCCATCAATTTTCCCTCATTACTGACTGTCTTTGACCGGGCAGCCTCTTGCATGAACCTCTGCATGTAGTCCTTCAAAGGCTCATTTGGTCCTTGCTTAATGTCAACAAGGTCGTTGAGTTCAGCAGGTGGGATACAAGTAACAAATAATTATGAGTAAAAGAGCCTCACAAATGTATCCCAGGATGTAATTGTTCCTAGATCCAGTTTGAAGAACCATTGTTGAGCAATATCGGATAAAGTGGCAGGAAAGATCCTACAATGAACATCATCTCTAACCCCTTGGAGATCCATCTATATCTCAAAATTGTTAACATGTGAGACAGGATCTTCCCTTCAAGTGTACATCTTCCAAGTTGGCATCTTGAAATTGGGTGGTACTATTAGGGCATAGATCCGATACGAGAAAGGAGACCCTTTCTTCCTTTACAGGTTAATGTTTGCAAGCTTCAAGGCTGTTAGCTCCGTACCATATGAGTAAGAGCATCCAATTGCGTCTGGATTGCAGGAGCAACTAGTGGTACAACAGCTGGTGCTACATCTGGGATTGCAGTATCCCCTGCTTGTGGTGCATGTGGGATTATCGATGCGACGGGTCCAACTATTGGGAATAGTGCCCTTAAAGCAATTGTAGTTGACAAATGTTTTAAATGAAATAAATAATTGAATTGAATTATTATATATATATAGACTATGTTTGATATTATATTGATAATATTAAGTGAATATCAGAAAATTCCAAAGTTTATCTGTTTATCCATAGATCAGTTGCTGATGACGTGGCAGACACGTAGCAGAGATACAGCTCGCCCATCGACCAACGTTATTTCTGCATGACGAGATCAAGTTTTGTGTACGACTTGGCTGGTCATATGTTAGTTCATTTATGTAAAAATTTGTACAGTTGTGATGATATCCGAGAATATCTCTTCATTATGACTTGCAGATCCGATCATTAAGGATATATATTATTTCCTAGTTCATGTAACCCTTCCTGAGCCTATAAATACACAAGAAATAGCTCAAGGAAGGGGGTCGATCTCTTTTTTCTGAGTACATTATATTACTATTATCCATTGTATTGTTTTTCTTCTTCTAAGGTCCGTGAAACTCATGAACCCTTATTCTTTGATCACACCTTGAGAGTTTAATATTAATAATAGTATAAAGTGGACGTAGGTCATTACCAATGCTTGGGGCCGAACCACTATAAATCACTGTGTTCTTTATCTTTCCATTAGATTATTTTCAAGCTCTATATCATCTTTTTGTCGTTTTCTAGACTCCGTGTCGTTGACCAAATAATCTAATGGAAAGATAAAGAACACAATGATTTATAGTGGTTCGGCCCCAAGAATTGGTAATGACCTACGTCCACTTTATACTATTATTAATATTAAACTCTCAAGGTGTGATCAAAGAACAAGGGTTCCTGAGTTTCCTCTGTTGCCTCCTTAGGTTGGAACTTCCCGAGCGTTAGGGGGAGGCCTGTGCTGGTCGGTGGGTCCCCGTGCATTATCATGCCATGGAGGGCCCCTGACTGCAGAGCCTGTCTCTGAGTTCCTTCTATTGCCAGAAGGACGCTACCCCCTACATGGTGGGTGTGGCTCTTCACCCCACTGGCGTCTAGGGCTTCGGGGTTGTTGCCCGGCCCTATTCTGCCTTGGATGTGGGGGATTGCCTCGACCAGCCTGGGATGGAGGCCACATTTTAGGGTCCCTAGGTGGGACATCATCCTGAGGCAGTGGTGGCTGCCCTGGCCTTTGAGGGCTTGTAGGCTGGAGTGGAGGGCTAGGATTGGGACCTCTTTGAGGTGTCCCACTCGGGGGTTGATCAGCCTGCGAAGCAGGTGCAGCCTAATTCCTAGCCAATAGGAGGGCTGCTTCGAGGGCTTCCATGGCATCCCTTTGACGATGGTCCATCTCCGCCTATCTCTCGATCAGCTCTTGGCGCTGGCGCTCTATCTCTCTATGCTGTGACGCCATTATCTCGGCAGCACTCTCTTGATTGGCCCTCAGAGCGGCCAATTCATCTTGCAAGACACCTAGTGTTGTCTTCAGGGCCTTAGAGTCTACTTCCTCCTCATCGAACTCCAAATGAGGTTCGTCTTCATCCATGTTTGGTGGAGGAGGCTAGGATGGAGCGGCAGCAGCCTGTCCAGTTTTCTTGGTAGTCTTTTCCATTAGTTATTTCTCGGATTCAAGGCTCTTAATGAAAGCACCAAAATGTTGACCCTGATTTTGGTCAACGACACGGAGTTTAGAAAATGACAAAAAGATGATATAGAGCTTGAAAATAATCTAATGGAAAGATAAAGAACACAGTGATTTATAGTGGTTCGGCCCCAAGAATTAGTAATGACCTACGTCCACTTTATACTATTATTAATATTAAACTCTCAAGGTGTGATCAAAGAACAAGGGTTCCTGAGTTTCACGGACCTTAGAAGAAGAAAAACAATACAATGGATAATAGTAATATAATTCTCTCAGAAAAAAGAGATCGATCCCCTTCCTTGAGCTATTTCTTGTGTATTTATAGGCTTAGGAAGGGTTACATGAATTAGGAAATAATATATATCCTTAATGATCGGATCTGCAAGTCATAATGAAGAGATATTCTCGGATATCATCACAACTGTACAGATTTTTACATAAATGAACTAACATACGACCAGCTGGGTCGTACACAAAACTTGATCTCGTCGTGCAGAAATAATGCTGGTCGATAGACGAGTTGTATCTCTGCTACATGTCTGCCATGTCATCAGCAACTGATCTATGGATAAACATTTGCCCCCAAGTTTATTTATTGCGACCAACAATAAGTAAACTTAGGAAAATAACTTTTCATATGCCCCACGAAATCTGTCAGACCCTCGTGCGTTTTTTAAAATAGTGACCTAATCATGTCTAATCAAGCCTTTTCAGTTTTCAAGAAACCATTCCGACAGCTGTTACACTCCCCCATGCTTTGAAAAAACGCAACTCATGATTACCCCTTTATGGCATACATCAGTTCTATAAATAATCCCCACAATCTTCTTTTAACTCTTTACACGCCATCTTTTGCCAAGAACTCCCAAGAAAAATATCTCAGAGCCCCGAACTTCAAGGTTTTCAGACGTTTTTTCGAGGATCTTTCGCCTGCAAACTCAAAGTTCCTCCTTCTCAGAATCTCCAATCTTCGTTCAGGTAAAATTTCTTCGACGTTTTACCCTTTCAGATACCATGCATGATGCTCCTGTGCTCTGAGACTTTTTGTGTTCTTGGGTATTAATTTGTGAAGATTTTGCATATACCGTTTGATGCTTGATAGGGTAGTGTATTTTTGCTCTATATAGGTTAGGAATCAGTTTGATAGTCAGGATCATGGATTTAGGGCGTAAAATCGAAGTAAAAAATCGATTTTTAGGCTAGCTGAAAAACTGGGTTTTTCCCGCCCCTTCAGAGTTGAAAAAGCTTTTTTCAGAAAAAACTTTTTACTTTCACTTTTTGATCCATTTTTCAAACTACTCGCATAAAACTTAGTGTTTCGGTTAGAATTCTGTTGGTCGATAGACGCGAGCAACGTTATTCCAACTTTCAATATAAGCTCCCAGGTTGTGCGTCTTATCTCCCCCTTTGTCTAATTGCAGTTCATATGCAAGACCCGTGGGGTGGAGAAAGACCCATTGACGACGATCTGTTTGCTCAACTGCTCGAGGACAAAGAACAACCCTCGATATTGATACCTGATATTCCTTTTTCTCGCATTAATCCAAACACTTCCCCAGTTTTGACTCGAAATATGGCTCGCACCAAAACTAAGGCCCAGAAAAGAAAAACTTCCAACACTTCTCATTAGCCTGGTGCTGATGCTCCATCGACCAGTGGTCGAGATGAAAATGCCCCCGATCCAAATATCCAAAGGCATGCCCGCCCTCGACACGCTATTCAGCCGGATGTAGAGTGGCATGTAGTCTCTGAGAGTAGGGTGACTGTCAGAATGATCGCCCCTACTAAAGAAAATACAATCTGACAGGGGTGACCCTAGTCAAACCCAACCTAGACCAAAGGGCTAATCTTCTTGGAGGTGCCTACAGCGCCTGGTCGCGGTTTCATGTTGAGGCAGGAGCCACTTTGCCTCTTCATGCATTCTTTCAGGGGGTGGCCAACTATTTTGGAGTTGCCCCCTTCCAAATTACCCCAAACGAATATAGAATGCTCGCTGCACTCTATATCATGTACAACAACAAAAAATGGCCCGTGTCGTCGCCACATGAGGTCAACTACCTGTTCGACCTCAAGTCTAACCCCAACCAAGAAGGCACGAGGTTATTCCATCTCTGCCATCAGGAAAATGGACGCACTTTCCTGACTGATACGACCCACATCTCCAACGTGGGGAGGTACTAACTGTTATATTGTTTCATATAATATAATATTAGATTAAATAATGTGACAAAATGTGATTTGTCACACCTTGTAACATATTATTGAGAGTCACAAAATTGGACTAATGTGTGTGCCCAAATGTGACATATTTTGGAGTTACAAAATCAGTTACAAATTTGTAACTCCCAAATATTACCCAATAATGTGTATATTATATGTTACACATTTGAGATTGGATTTCATAAAGTCATGATGATATATGACTGTTGGAGACATGTTTTTAACTCCCAATATGTGTTTGGAGGTTACAAAATCATGTGGGAAAGGATTTGGGACGTTTAGGAACGTTTTGGAAAAATGAATTTTTTGTGCTGAAAATGGCCTGTGGCCGCGGCCACTGAAAAGTCGTGGCCGCGGCCAGTGAGGCCGACAACCTATGTGAATTTTCAGTTTTTTCCAAATTGAACGGTTCTGACATCCCATATAACTCCCAAATCTCCATTTTAATTCCATAAACATCCAATTAAACATTGGTAACGGCCATGGGGGTTGGTGGAATTTGAAATTCAAAGGGGTATCTGAAACTCTATAAATAGGAGCCTAATGCTCACTTGTATGACACACCATTTTTCATCCACAAAGCACTTGGCTGAAAAATACACCTTGAGGCTTGATAATTCCAGAGAGTTATTTCCTAGAGAGATCCCTTAGTGCTTAGAGAATAGGGGAAATAAGCTTTTGGACAAAGCTCTTGAACCTTGTTCAAGTTGGTGATCCCCACTACTCTACACTTTGGTTGTGTGAGAGTTTGTTTGTGTTTTCATTCTTTTGATCTTGTTGATCTTATTTACTTGTATTGTTATAGTATTGAGTTTGTAATCTTCTTCTTCGACAACTTTCTATTTACTTGTATTTTGAGCAATTGAGTTGTAATATTTATTTAATCAATATTATCTTGTCCATTGTATTTTTGCATAGAGTTGTATTTGGTTTTTCCATAATTCCATTGAGCAATAATATATATTCTCTAACAATCAAAAGCTTATTTTCCTTTTCAATGGAAGGAGAAGCCATAGAGATCTGGTGAGGATTCAACCTTGAAAAGATGGTAAGATAAGGTAATGTTCTTCTTTGATTTTCTTAGAAGATCTAGTAGTTTTCATATAGTGATAGATATGAGAAGAAGAAAATTTTATAAATGAGGTTCATTGTTTTCTAATATCTTTTGTTTTTCAAATATAGTGGTTAGATTAGAAGATAATTCAACATCTTGAGTTTTATGATATGTGATTAATATGTAAATAATCTAGTAGATTATTGGGTAATATGCTTCCATGTCATAGAATTGTCCTATTTTGTGTTAATGAGAAATTATTAGAATGACAACTATATGAGTTTTATATGACATGTATAAATATATTGATTTTGTGAATCAATAGAAATGTGAAATCATATTTGTATGATATTTGTAATTCATGTTTTCATATTAATAAAGAGCCATATTAGTATGATATTAGTCATGTATGTTGACAACTATGTGAAATTATAATCATGCAAACATTTGTGAGATGTTAATATATTTATCCTATATTATTGCAAAGTGATGAGTTACCATTTATTTGGTAAATAAAAGAAATTATTTGAGAAATGAGATTTCTCATTTAAGTGTATACCATCTCACTTTATGAGATAAGAAAAGATGAAACTAAGGGGGTTACATCTTTTAATGGTTGTGTCTTGCCATTACAAGAAAAATGGATCAAAGTGGATCCAAAATTATGGGATGACATATTGACCTACAGGCTTGGAGTCTAAAAGTGTGGTCAAAAGAGAAAACATTTGAGAATTATTTAGTGACAACAATTCTCAAATATTCAATGTCTCGATAAGGTGACATTACAAAATTGAAGAAGCAATTTTGAATTTTACACCAAAGGTGAATAAAAAGAGAACTTTATTCATTTTGTTAAAGATGGTGATATGTTTAAATTAATCTCAATGAGGAGATGATTTTAAAACAAAACATAAGAAATCAAAGTGTTTAAATAAATCAATGAGGGTTTATTTTCTTTGATTTAAAGTGTTTAAAATATATATATTGACATTTTCATTATGATTTTGATGAGAAAATCAATGGATGTCAAATTGATGTTTTCAAAAGAATCTCAAAGAGACTCTTAAGAAAAAGTTGTTTAAGTGATTTTGAGATAATTTAGACAAATAAAAATGAAAATTTGTGATTATTTGTTTGAGAAATTCTCACATTACATTTGTGCTCACATTTAATTTTGTGAAATATATAAAAGAAAGCAACCAAGTGAAAGTTACTTTCAAATAAGTGTGCCTTGCTTTAGCAAGTAAATGAATCAAGATAAACATTGAGGTTTTTTATCTTGATCTATTGAGTGTTTATCATGAAGCTTAAGGACTCATGATGAACTTTGAGAATCATAGGTCTAGATTTATCTTGGAGGATAAATGACTTATTAGAAATGAAGAGATTTCTATTTTAAAATGATATTTTATTATCATTATGTGAAAAATGTGAGGGTGATGCTCCAAAGTTAATCAATTTATTGTTAATTAATTGATTAATTTGGTCATTCTATCAAATAGGTGATTTGGAATTCCACATTCTAAATCACATTGGCTATATGTATATAGAATGGATAAATCTAGACATGCTTGGTGTCTAAAGTTACTGTTTGTAATATTTTGATTCAAGAAGGAATCAATTTAAAACATAAAGGAGAATTTTAGAAACAAAGAGGTTTCTAGAATTAATATTCAAATGTTTATCTTGGATATTAAACTATAAAATAGTGGAGGTGTTGACTATGGTCAAAATCACTATTTTAAAGAGGTAACTATTTTAATCAAACTATGGCTAGCAACAAAGTTTGAATAAAATAATGAGAGTGTCTAAGTATGCATACATGAGAGAAGAAATGATTCAAATGGAATCATTTCTACATCTCAAGGGGTGGGACTTAGACTCCCTAAAGAGATTCACGGTTGATGGTAACCTATCTTAATACTAGTAACCAAACTAGTATTAGGTTTAATAGGTAATAACAAGTCAATCAAGTGAATAGATAGTAGTACTCAAATTTTGTCCCATTTGAGATATGAGTACTAGTGTGTTACCAAAATGAGGGTTAAAACCGAAAGGTTTTTTAATAGAACTCAGTCTTGAAAAGACAAGTATTTTAGGGTAACAAAATACTGTAAGAGTTCTACCTATATAGACCTAGGGGTGGTGCCGCCCCTCATGAGAATTGGGAGTCATTCTCAAGAAAGTCTATGTGTCAGGTTCCGACCAGTGACCCTCGACCAGTGGGCGCACATCCTGCGCACGGACTCGTACGGACGAGTGGGCCGAGTAACGTCACGACCAGTAACGCAGCCCACGAAGGGCCCATGGGGCTTGGGCGGTTTGGGGATTACTTAGCATTGATGTATTCCTCCTACTTAAGTAACTTAGCATGATAGGTTTACTCCCTAAATGGGCCGGCCATTTAGATTATGGGCTTGTCCACATGCTTTAGATAGATATTTTAAGGGAAATGGATGGTGGGGAGCTTGCCACTTGTCGGCCTAGGGTGTTCTCTAGTTGCCTATATATATGGCAATGCCCACACATGTTTAGGGGCGGCCATTACATTTTGTCTACACTTGTAAACACATTCTTATCAATACAAAGCACGGATTCTTTGTACCTTGTTGCCTTGTTCCTTTCATTAAGTTGCTTACACTCTTTCGGAGTGGTTTTCCATACCCACTCTTTTAGGCTGACTTTGCCGACGGACTGGTGAAGTGTCGCACTCCCTAACCTCGGTGGGTTCGGACCGTGTCAGGTGGTATTAGAGCTGATTGAAAGAAGAAAGAGTAGAACTAATGACGGATCAACCAATGGCGGAAGCCACGAAGCAAGTGTCTAAAAAGAAATCTGATCTTAGAGAAGTGGTAACTGAACTAGAAACACGTCTCGAAACGAACGTTTACCTTGTCCATGCCATGGATTCACGAATTGGAGGCCTCGAAGAAAAATGCAAGGATCTAGAAGCAGAAGATGCTGCTATACACGGCTCCATTTCGGATGCACTTCAAATGCAGGCCGAAAGTCTACGAGATGAAGTTGGAACCATGAGGGATTTGCTGCTCGCGGAAATAAATTCCATACGAGCACGGCTCGATGTCATGGAGGTAAGCGAAAGAGAGAGAGACGCAGAGCATCGGGAGATGCTCAATCGGCAGGAGGAGGCGAATACAGCCACCATGGCCAAACTTGAAGAAATCCAAGCCGATTGGGCCATGTGTAGAAGAGCCGCGTCCGGAGGTGGAGTTTCCACCCCCTCAGTTCATAAAATCGAAATACCAAAGCCAAAAGCTTTTGGCGGGGCCCAAAATGCCAAAGAAGTTGACAACTTCATATGGGGCCTATCTCAGTATTTCGAAGCTACCAACATCACCGATGAGGCAGTAAAAATCCAAACCTCGGCTATGTACTTATCCGACACAGCCATGTTATGGTGGCGCCGGAGGCATGGCGAGATTGGAAGACAACTCTGCGTGATGGACTCTTTTGAAGATTTCAAAAGAGAGCTAAAGAAACAGTTCTACCCCGAGAACGCACTAGACGATGCGAAGGGCCAGTTGAGACGGCTCAAACAAACTGGTGGGATCCGAGAGTACGTAAGAGATTTTACATCTTTGATCCTAGAAGTCCCAAACACCACCGAAGAAGACTCACTGTTTAACTTCATCGATGGGTTACAACAGTGGGCTAAAGTTGAGTTAAGGCGGAGGAATGTTCAAGATCTTTCATCGGCCATTGCAGTGGCCGAGAGCCTAACCGACTATACTTCTAAAGAATCCTCCAGACCAAAGGAAACAAAGACGTTTGTTAGCCCGAGGAGCGGAGGAGGAGAATGGTGGAAGGCTCGAGGGACGACCGATGCTAGTACAAGTCAAAAGGGGAAGACTAAGGAGATGGCCACACGAGATACTTTTCGATGCTTTGTCTGTGCTGGGCCACATTGGGCACAGGAATGTCCACAAAAACGGCTATTGAATGCTCAGGCAGTCGTTAAGCAAAGGGAGCTCGAGGAAAAACGAAGACTCGAGGAGCAAGGAGCCAGGTGCGGCTCGATGAAATTGTTGAAAGCTCTGAAAGCCAGGCCACGAATGAGAGCAGATGGCCAGATGTTCATGGATATCATCCTCAACGGAACGAAGATGACGGCGCTGGTCGATACAGGTGCGCCTCACAATTTCTTGTCACCCTTTGGAGCGAGGAGCGTTGGGGTAAAGCCTGCTCATGAAGGTGGGGCACTGAAGACGGTAAATTCAGTGCCTATCCCAATAACCGGCGTTGCCAATGGCGTTGAAACCAGTCTTGGTGAATGGACTGGTTGGACTAATTGGTCGATAGTGAACATGGACGACTACAACGTTGTCCTAGGGATGTAATTCTTTGATCAGACAAAGGCCATCCTCATTCCCTACGCCAATCAGGTTTGCATCTCTGATGATGCCGGTCCGTGTGTTGTTTCTACCCAAATAGCCATAGAAATTGAAGAGCGAGCGTTGTCCGCCCTTCAATTCAAGCGAGGAATGCACCAGGAGGGTGTAAGTTACCTTGCTATACTGAAGGAGTTTGATGATGAGGTATTATCAGCCTCGACAGTGGAACTCAATGAAGTACAAAGTGTACTGAGTGAGTTTGAGGATGTGATGCCGGATGCCTTGCCTACGTAGCTACCCCCTCGACGTGGTGTGGACCACAAGATTGAGCTAGAAGCTGGTGCCAAGCCTCCCGCAATGTGTCCTTATTGGATGGCTCCGCCGGAGTTAGCCGAGCTGCGTAGTCAGTTGAGAGAGTTGCTCGTCGCTGGCTTAATCAGACCCTCTAAGGCACCCTTTGGGGCGCCTGTGTTGTTCCAGAAGAAGAAGGATGGGAGCCTTCGGATGTGCATCGACTATCAGGCACTTAACAAGATTACCATAAAAAATAAGTACCCGATACCGCTGATCGTGGATTTGTTCGACCAGTTAGGAACTGCTCGATACTTTACCAAGCTTGATCTTCGCTCTGGCTACTATCAAGTGAGGATCAAAGAGGGCGACGAGCCAAAGACCACTTGCGTGACTCGATACAACTCGTATGAATACTTGGTAATGCCCTTCGGCCTTACCAATGCCCCCGCGACGTTCTGCACATTAATGAATAAGGTATTTCAAGATTACCTTGATAAATTCATTGTTGTCTATTTGGACGATATAGTCATATATAGCAACACTCTGGAAGAACACCTTGACCACTTGAAGTTAGCTTTTGCTTTGCTAAGGGAAAATCAGCTCTTTGTCAAAAGAGAGAAGTGCACCTTCGCGAACAACGAAGTAATGTTCTTGGGTCACAAGATCAGAGACGGACTTCTGATGATGGATGGGGCCAAGGTGGTGGCCATCCAAGATTGGGAACCCCCGAAGAAAGTCCCCGAACTAAGGTCCTTCCTTGGTTTAGTGAACTACTATCGACGGTTCATCAAGAGCTACTTTGCCTGAGCAGCTAAACTGACCGACATGCTCAAGAAAAACAAACCTTGGGTATGGGACGATGCTTGCCAAAGCGCGTTCGATGACTTAAAGGAAGCGGTTGCTGTTGAACCTTTGCTGGTCTTGCCTGACTACGCAAAGCCCTTTGAGGTGCACACTGATGCATCCGACTTTGCCATTGGAGGAGTCTTAATGCAAGACAACAGACCGGTTGCCTTCGAGAGCCGCAAGCTCAACGAGACAGAGCGGCGGTATACGGTCCAAGAAAAGGAGATGACGGCTGTGGTTCATTGTCTGAGAGTATGGCACCATTATCTCCTCGGATCCTTCTTTGTTGTCATGACTGACAACATAGCCACAAGTTACTTTCAAACTCAGAAGAAGCTGAGCCCAAAGCAGGCTCGATGGCAAGACTTCCTTGCTGAGTTTCACTACTCGCTAGAGTATCGACCAGGGAAAGTAAACATGGTCGCAGATGCACTGAGTAGGAAGGCATCTCTAGCTGCACTCAATTGACCACTGGGCACTCTTGTGGCTCGGATTAAAGAAGGATTGGCACACGATCCTTTGGCCAAAAGTTTAATCACTATGGTCGAGGAAAAGAAGACGCAGAAATTCTGGCTGGTCGATGGTTTACTCTATGCCAAGAGTCATCGAATATATGTGCCTAAATTTGCCAGTCTTCGAAAGGAGCTCATTAAGGAATGCCACGACTCCTTATGGGCTGGGCATCCGGGGATGAAGCGCACTTTGGCGCTCATAAAGGTGATTTACTATTGGCCTCAACTTCGTGATGATGTTGAAGCTTATGTTCGCACTTGTCTTATCTGCCAACAAGACAAACCAGAACATCGCTCACCAGGCGGGTTGCTGGTCCCTTTACCCATTCCTGATAAACCATGGGAAAGATTATCTATGGATTTTATTACTGGCTTTCCAAAGTCAGATGGTTGCGTGAGCATAATGGTGGTTGTTGATCGATTCAGCAAGTATGCAACCTTTATCCCGGCCCCGACCGAATGTACGGCGGAAGTAACAGCGAGACTCTTTCTGAAACACGTTGTGAAGTTTTGGGGGATACCCTCAAGTATCATAAGTGATCGAGATCCTCATTTTACTGGTCGCTTTTGGACCGAGTTTTTTAAACTCCTTGGTACGGAATTAAACTTCTCTACTTCGTTTCACCCTCAAACCGACAGACAAACTGAGAGGGTGAATGCGCTGGTCGAGTTATATCTGAGGCACTATGTTAGTGCAAATCAGAAAAATTGGGCAAGTCTGCTTGACGTTGCCCAGTTTTCATACAACCTTCAGCGAAGCGAGTCCACGAGCAAGAGCCCATTTGAGCTGGTCGTGGGAATGCAACCTCAAACGCCTCACGCGCTGGTCGCGAATTATGACGGGCAGAGTCCCGCGACGTTTAGGTTCGCGAAAAACTGGAGTGAACAGGCCGAGTTGGCCAGGGCTCACCTAATGCGAGCCCAGAAAAGGATGAAGAAGTGGGCGGATAAGAAGAGAAGGCTCGTCGAATTCCAAGAAGGTGATCTTGTCTTGGTGAAAATGTTGCCTCAACAGTTCAAAGCCTTGCGGAGATTCCACAAAGCTTTGGTTCGGAAATACGAAGGCCCATTCCCGATGCTCCGGAGAGTAGGCCAGGTCGCCTACAAACTTCAGCTGCCTCCACAGTTGAAGATTCATCCAGTATTCCACATGAGTATGCTGAAGCCTTATCATGGTGACGAAGAAGACCCCGAGTGGGGAGTGTCCAAACGAGCCCCTACGGCAATGACTACTTCTTATGATAAGGAAGTCGAGTGTATTCTGGCCGATAGAGAGATTCGGAAGAAGAGGATCCCCAGATACACGGAATACTTAGTTAAGTGGAAAGGTTTGCCAGACGAAGAGGCTAGTTGGGAACCAGAATCCCTTCTTTGGCAATTCAGAGATCACATCCTACGTTACAAGGATGGTGATGCGACGAGGACGTCGCGAACTTAAGTGGGGGAGGGTGTCAGGTCCCGACCAGTGACCCTCGACCAGTGGGCGCACATCCTGCGCACGGACTCGTACGGACGAGTGGGCCGAGTAACGTCACGACCAGTGACGCGGCCCACGAAGGGCCCATGGGGCTTGGGCGATTTGGGGATTACTTAGCATTGATGTATTCCTCCTACTTATGTAACTTAGCATGATAGGTTTACTCCCTAAATGGGCCGGCCATTTAGTTTATGGGCTTGTCCACATGCTTTAGATAGATATTTTAAGGGAAATGGATGGTGGGGAGCTTGCCACTTGTCGGCCTAGGGTGTTCTCTAGTTGCCTATATATATGGCAATGCCCACACATGTTTAGGGGCGGCCTTTACATTTTTTCTACACTTGTAAACACATTCTTATCAATACAAAGCACGGATTCTTTGTACCTTGTTGCCTTGTTCCTTTCATTAAGTTGCTTACACTCTTTCGGAGTGGTTTTCCATACCCACTCTTTTAGGCTGACTTTGCCGACGGACTGGTGAAGTGCCGCACTCCCTAACCTCGGTGGGTTCGGAGCGTGTCACTATGAATGGAATGTGCACATGGCCATTAACGGTGCAAAAGCGAGACATTGAGGTCTCAAGTGAACATAGCAAAGGTGTGTGTGTGTTATCACCGGTTTGTTATCAAGGGATAGTGGTTCAATGCTTCGGCAACCAAAATTTCAATAAACTTTTGTGATAATTACACTAAGGTAAAATTCAAGTCGAAAGACATTTTACTTTATGCACCAATGCAAATGTTTCTATAGAGAGTGGTTATTTAATCAAGTGGGGGAATATTATATTTTAATATAATGTTTGATTGATTAAATAAGTGTTACAAAAAGTGATTATTTAATCTAGTGGGGGAATGTTATATTATTTCATATAATATAATATTAGATTAAATAATGTGACAAAATGTGATTTGTCACACAAATGTGATTTGTCACACCTTGTAACATATTATTGAGAGTCACAAAATTGGACTAATGTGTGTGCCCAAATGTGACATATTTTGGAGTTACAAAATCAGTTACAAATTTGTAACTCCCAAATATTACCCAATAATGTGTATATTATATGTTACACATTTGAGATTGGATTTCATAAAGTCATGATGATATATGACTGTTGGAGACATGTTTTTAACTCCCAATAGGTGTTTGGAGGTTACAAAATCATGTGGGAAAGGATTTGGGACGTTTAGGAACGTTTTGGAAAAATGAATTTTTTGTGCTGAAAATGGCCTGTGGCTGCGGCCACTGACTTTTAGTGGCCGCGGCCTGGGGGACAGAAGCTAGTGGCCGCAGCCACTGAAAAGTTGTGGCCGCGGCCAGTGAGGCTGACAACCTATGTGAATTTTCAGTATTTTCCAAATTGAACGGTTCTAACATCCCATATAACTCCCAAATCTCCATTTTAATTCCATAAACATCCAATTAAACATTGGTAATAGCCATGGGGGTTGGTGGAATTTGAAATTCAAAGGGGTATCCCAAACTCTATAAATAGGAGCCTAATGCTCACTTGTATGACACACCATTTTTCATCCACAAAGCACTGGGCTGAAAAATACACCTTGAGGCTTGATAATTCCAGAGAGCTATTTCCTAGAGAGATCCCTTAGTGCTTAGAGAATAGGGGGAAATAAGCTTTTGGACAAAGGTCTTGAACCTTGTTCAAGTTGGTGATCCCCACTACTCTACACTTTGGTTGTGTGAGAGTTTGTTTGTGTTTTCATTCTTTTGATCTTGTTGATCTTATTTACTTGTATTGTTATAGTATTGAGTTTGTAATCTTCTTCTTCTACATCTTTCTATTTACTTGTATTTTGAGCAATTGAGTTGTAATATTTATTTAATCAATATTATCTTGTCTATTGTATTTTTGCATAGAGTTGTATTTGGTTTTTCCATAATTCCATTGAGCAATAATATATATTCTCTAACACTGCCAAGAGTACTTCCTTACGCCTGACCTGGTCGCAGACAACTTGGCTTTCGTACGAGGAGGTAAAACTTTCGCATCGCTGGCTGGCTTCTTCACTTAATGTTTTTCCTCCACAATGTCTTAACCTTTTAATGTGTTTTAGGCCCGTGGCTGCGACCAAACCCAACTTTGGGAATGGAGTCAAGAGCGACACTCTTAGCCAGCATGTCAGATGCTGAGAAGAGTGTCAAAAATCTAGTTACAGAGGCTAACCTTAGGTTGGCCGGCCTCTGGAACCCTCAATCAAATACGAGGGGGCCTTCGGCAGGGAGTGCTCGCGCCGAAGAGGAACCCGAGCAGCAATTCCAAGCATCTCCTCCGCGGAGGAGACCAACTGGGGCCACGATTAGGGAACCTGCTAGCACTCCTCGAGCAGAGAGGCCCTCGGCCCCCAAAGGAAAAGGAAAGCAGAAGGCCACCGAGCCTGCCGAACTCTCTGACGACTCGTCGGATGAAAACGGTATAGTAATTTCTCTTTTAAACAATTTTCCAATTCCATGTCATTTGACGGGGACGGCAATTTTAAATATGCTCCACACTTAGGGCCAGCCTTCTTCGTATCAAAGAATGAGTGTAAGACTAGTAGAATTTGTAATATAACGACCAGTAATAATAGCTCGGGTATTGGACTTTGCAATCCTTTTTTGCTTCTTTTTCTGATGTAATGTGTTTGGATATTCATCCTATCTCATGGCTTGGCTTTGTTCTTGCTTTTCAGGTATGGACTCCTCGAATGTCTTCGACCTTTACAACAACTCAGAGGCTGCTGCTGCCCCTTCGAGCAAAAAGAAAGCCAGCAAGAGACATGCTGGGGAGAGCAGCAAAGCGCCTGCTGCGAAGAAGGCTCGGGATACAGGCTCTCCGGCGGAAGGGCCTTCTGCCACCGCGACTCCGTCTTCCCCCCACGAGTAGCAGACTCCACCTGCTGCTGCCGGGCCAACTCCTTCTCCTGTCGCTCCATCTAATCAAACCCAGCAGGAAGATCCTGCTTCAACTGGGAACCTGATGGTTGGCCACTCCTTTAGGCTGATCAAGGAGAGGTTTATCAAAATTGTATAGCACGATCGTTGCCGAGCAGCAATGGCGGCTACGGAGACGATGGGCGTCGACCTAATTCTGAACCGTGCGCTGAATGAATTCACCAGTGTAAGTTGTCTCCTTTGTGACATTAGGCTTTTGGTAATTTTACTGTTTGTCTAATGTTTGTTCTGAATGTAGGCCATGCTGACTCTTACTACTGGTCGCATCTGCCTGGGTGCCGTTACTGAGGAGGCCAGGAACTCGGATCAACGACACGAGGACGAACTCAAAGCTGCCGAGGCCAGGCATGCCGATCAGCTAGCGGTGGTGACCGCAGAGAAGGCCCAACTGGCCAAGGAGCTGGAGGAGAAGCTAAAATCTCTGGAGAAAGCCCGCGAGCTGAGGGACCAGTACGAGGATTCCAATCACTCTAATTATAAGGTGGCTAAGCAGCTCGAGCTGGACTTAATCGCGAGCAGGCTAGAAACTAGAGATATGGAGGCCCGAGTCAAGGACTTGGAGAAGACTAATGCTGCCAGCTTAGAGAGGTACAAAAATGGCACTCTGAGGTGCTTCGTGGTCTTAATCTCATATTGGTATGAGAGGATCGAAATTAAGATAATAAACTTAAAAACAATTCGCAGTAAAATAAAGTTATGGAATCTTTAAATTAATTACTGCTAGTACGGTTCGCTAGTATTATGAATGCAAGTGACCTAGATCCGAGTCACTAGTATAGTAGGACACTTTAGTGAACGTACTTTATATATAATTGTTAACGGCAGAAACTCGTCAATGATATATGGATGGAAAACTCAAAGAATTAATCAAAACCTAATGAGTGCAAAAGAACTTGTAGAAATATGAGGAAGGATTGCAAGTGGACAATAGAAGAAAAACTTGTATATTGCTCTTAGAATAGTTTGATATTATAAGAATTTTGGCCACCCCTTAGATGGATAGGAGAAGATCCATTTATAGAGGGGCTCTAATGGCCCCTGATACATTGTGGCCCTAGGGGACAAGATTGTACGTATGTACATTGTCAGGGTCGTGGCACAGGTCATTATGGAGCAGAAGGTTGTGGTGTCGGCTTCAATACATGGTTAGAGTCTATGGGAGCGCCTCCACCTTAGTACTCGATTGTGCCTCCACTACTTGCTTAGTACAAGTGTCAGAGATTGGCTTGTGAGGACCACAACAGGTACCTCACTCGTACGACCACTACTTGTCTGGCGTGTATATTAGGATCAGGCATTCGTGGTCTTAAGGGTCGTACCCCGTACATGCTTCATACCTGTATGATCTCTTTGAGCTATACGTAGGTTTTTACCTTTAGATATTGAAGTCTTTATGGGTCCTCTTAGGAGACACGGTCACAAGGTGCATTGCGCAAGATGCGTCCTGAAGGATGCACGGGGCGTTGGCATGAGGCGCCTGGTGTAAGGTGCATGGTGCGCCCTGACGCGTGCATGGGCTGTTGGCGCGAGACGGTGTCCTTCGGCCATTGCGCGAGGTGGTGTCCTTGGGCCGTTGCGCGAGGCGCGTCCTGATGCATGGGGCACCTTCCAGGCACGCGAGACCCTCTAGGCGCGAGGCCCTATAGGCATGAGGTCCCTTCGAGGCACGGGGCATCCTCCGGGTGCGAGGCCCCTCTTGACGCGAGGTGCGCGAGGCCTTCTAGGCACCAAAGACCCTCTAAGGCACGCGAGACCCTCCGAGGCAAACGAGACCTTCCAGGTGTGCGAGACCCTCCGAGGCGTGCGAGACCCTTTGGGCGCGAGGTCCTCTCGGCGTGAGGTCCGCGAGACCCTCCGAGGCACACGAGACCCTCCAGGCGCGCGAGACCCTTCGGGTGCGAGGCCCTCTTCTGGTGCGAGATGAAGGCCTGTGGATCAAGACCATGTCTAGCTTAGTTCTGTCGCGGGCCTCTTAGCGCAAGGTGTAAGGTCGGGCTTCGTCACTTCCATCTCAAGTCTATGGTTTGAAGGGCACAAGGGGGAAGCCTCGTGCAACTAGGATTTTTCGTATCCACAATAATGATATATAGAATTGGACTAGATGTGATTTGTTAATACTTGTTTAAACATTGTTTCGTAGTATTAATCAAACACATCAAACGATGATCATATACACGATGATCTTAATCCTGAGGTTTCTATGAACTCCTATATATGTCATATGATCTTTTGATTCATGCGTTATGGTTTGTCAGAATGATCAAGCTAAGAACAATTGTTTTGGGGACTCAATGATATATATGGCTGGGGACATAGTTTAACACATATGGAATCTATACATTCTTATAAATTGAATAATGGTTCCCTATTGGGTTGACTTTTGGAACTGAAAATGTTATGAGCACTCACGTCACAAACTTGTTGTGACACAACATTCACTAGTAAAGTCAATGGTACTCTAGGAACAAGATATAACTAAAAGGGTAAAATGATAATTTTATTCTCTTATAATTATGAACCATTAATAGAGGATTAACGTTGTATGTAATGATTATATCAAAGGGCACTTTATTCTTTAATAAAGTACTCTATAAATATATGTCTATAATTATCAAGAGTTCAATCTCATATTTATAGTGGAGTAATCATGAGATTAATAAATATGATTATTTATTCAAAGAGCTTTGATTAATAATCTACTATATATTGAAGCTTGATATTATAGGTCCTTAAGGTGGCTCTATCAACACCATATCAAATTAAGAGTTGATATAAGGGTATAACTGTAATTTAGAAATTTGAGAAGAATATTATGAGCAATTATATGATAATTGAGGTTGAATAATTAATTTAGAATTAATTATTAAATTTTGAAGATAAATTTATTAATTTAAATATATAATTTTTGAAAGTCATATATATAAATAAATAAATAAAATTTTGAAATTAATTATTTTATTTGAGTTGGAGAAAATAAAATTGGTAAGTCAAAGATAGTTTTTGGTTTATTGAATTTTAAAAGATGATGATAATGATGATTGTCAATTTGAATTTTGAATTTTAAAATTTAAAATTTGAAATATGGTTGTCATCTTTTCCTTAAAAAGATAAATACCTTATTTTGTGGAAGATTGATTTTAGTTAAATAAATAAAAGAAAAATACAAAATCACTGAAAAGGAAAATAACAATTCACGCATGTGCCATGCGTATACTACTACACTGATATTGTATCAATGTTGTTTTATTTTATTTATTTAATTAATTAATAATTTGAAATAGCTTTTCAAATTTGGTAAGTTAGATATTTACCTAAATCAATTCCTATCATCATTATGATATTATTATTATATTACTATTATTATTAGGAATAATAAGGTAATAGAATAATCTCTCTCTATATGATATAGAATAATAAGAAGAAAAGAGAATGAGATACAATTCACAATAGGTTTTCAAATTTTTTGTCAGACAAAAAGTTTATCATCTTCTTATTTATTCTAACATTTCTCAGATCATAATCCAAGTTCTCATGTGTTGAGAAATACTTGTGATTCCTAAAATTGCAAACTCATGTTCTCTATGTGCCCACACACATGTTGAGGTGTAGAGAACACTCCAGAAGATCGTGGTTTGAGTACTCAAAACGTTGGATGGGAAGATCGATAAATATACGAAAAGACTCAAGGAAACTTGATAGGCTTGAAGAGGTAATTGCTCATGTTCTTGAATATTTATGTGTTTGTATGTTATATATAAATATATTGTATATTTATATATATATGTTGCATGATTAATAATATTGTATGTTAATGTTTCTGTCTGTATGTTTTCTGTAACGTCCCAAATTCCCTAATATGGCTTAGTACCTAGACTAGGGGGCTAGGACGACAATAATTGGTTTATTGTGTTATTATGTGATAATATGCATTATTATATGAGTTTTATTATTATATGGTTGTATTTGCATGCATGTGGGCCCATTTCTTATTAGAAGGGCATTTTCGTAATTTTGGCCCGTTGAGGCATATTTGTATACTTGTGTGTATATAGATTGAGACCACATTATTATGTGGATTTATTTGAGATATTCGACACGAGATGATCCTAGCGAGCAAAGTAGCAGTTTGGTCATAACGAGATTAAATATCGGGCTCAGTGTGAGCCTGCGAGTAATTTGGTACTTAGTACATTACCGGGATTGAGCGGGTGATAGCTCCATTTTAGTGTCGTTTTAGGATGTGTTTTTGTGGTAATCTTGAGTCTTTATGTTTGTTTTGTGTAATATTACGCTCATGTTTGTCTTTGTTGTAGGATGGTGTTATGAATTATGAGCTAAATGCGGAAAGAAGAAGAAACGGTGGAAAAATGGAACTTTTAGTGGTTGTTCGAGTCAAATTGGCATCAAGGAGGAGTTAAAAGAAGTTTTGATGAAGGTCAGACTTAAAATGATCAGGTTTTGAAAAAAAAATAGAATTAGAGTCCCGACATGGGTTTAAGGGTCGCGACTTTAGCAAAGTCAGAAACTACCCAAATCTGGCAGGAATTAATGTCGCGGAATGCCCTTTAGGGCAGGGGCATGATGAGTGGCAGAGAGCAAAGAAAAACTGGGTTTGCACACGGGCCGCAACATGGAGTTTAAGGGCCGCGATGCTTGAAGACGGAGGTGCAAATCTCCTGGGCATTTTGAAGACACGGGCCGCAGCGCGCCTCCCTGAAGAGAAAAAAATATCTTATTTAGGTATAAAACATTATAAATTAGGTATTGATTAGGGTTTTTAATTACGAATTTTCATAGAGTTCTTGACGGCTAAGCTTATTTTCTGCATTTTTCTTCTTTAATTTATTTTCAAGTTTTGGATATTAAAGATGATAACATTTGTTTTTATGGTGTTAGCTATGTCTGTCGTGAACTAAATATTTTTCTCTAGGGTTTAATGTAGTCACTTGGATATTTGTTAATTTTAAAGTTTATATAATTTCTTTTTCTTCTATCCTTTATCGATATGTTTTGTGCTTAATGCATGTGGATAATTGATCACTATTTACATGATTTATGATTTTGATTCGAGATCCGAGAGGGGAGAGTTGAATATTCTATAATCATATAGACATAAATTGCATATAGGACGATAGTACCTATAGGGTTTGTGTAGCGTTTAGGGTTTCTATGTTTCATGCTTGCTATATGTTAAAACTTATCATAGATATGTAGAAAGTTTTCATATAGGTTGAGATATTTTTATTTTGAAAAAGAATTAGGATTGTTTTAGTTAACCTGCTATTAGAATAGAAATTGAAGAGTTATATGCACTGATTAGTAAGATTAATAGGTTGAAAAGTTGATGAAGTTAATACCCTAGGTTTTTAAATTCTTGAATCAGTCTTTATTATTGCAAAGTTTATTTCAATTTTAAGTCTTAGTTTAAAAATCACTCTATTTTCGACAGCCAAATGGAAATTTAAAAAGAAATTATTGGTAATTGGTTGATAGTCATTGTGGGAACGATACTTTACTTACTATTTTATTACTTGAATTGATTGTGTATACTTGCATATCATATTTTCGCTATCAGTAGGTAATGGGAAATTATTTGGTAATTATTTGAGGATATTGGGAGTAACAGGAATTGCAAGGCGTTAATTATGATAAGCAGGGTGAGAGATGAATGACCACTATGCCCTTGAGGGCATTAGAGGACCTAGGCTTTAATAAGGGGTATATTGGTCATTTCCTTCCTAAAGGTTAGATATACTCAACCATTTTAAAAAGCAGGGGAAACATTTAGAACAGAGCAATCTCTCCCTCTCTCTCTCTCTCGGTTTATACTCTCTCTTTATCTCTTGAAGATTTTGATGAAATGCTTGGAGTTTTTGGAGTGGATTTTGTGGATTTGAAGCTTGAGGAAGGTTTAGGTGTAGCTAGGAATCCTTTTCCCAGCAATTAAGGTAACAATTCTGAGTTTATCTCTCTGCTTTTATGGTGTTCTTGAGCTTGAAAGTTTGATCATGGTTTTTGGGGATTTGTTGAGGTTTTGAGGAAGACTTGGTTGGGTTTTATTGCTTTTGATGAGTAAAACTGATTTCTGTGGTTATTTCTTGGTTTGGGAGTATTCTGGGATGGATTTTTGGAGCTTTGGCTCGAGGTAGTTCGCTGGAAAATACCCGGAATTTTGGGTGGCTGCCATCAGCATTGTAGCACTAGGTAGGTAGCGCTATAGTGCTAGTCTGATGGTGGTTTAAGTCTCTGACCATAGCGCTGTAGCACCCAGTATTAGCGTTGTAGCGCTATATAATTTTTAGGACTTGATTTTTTGGTACTTTTTGGGGTTTTGGCCCGAGAGCTCGGGGGACGATTCCACCACACTTTTTGGTGGAATTGGAGGTCCCGAGAGCGTGGGATTGGTCCAGGGATTGGGTTTTGGAATTTAAACTCATTGAGACACTGTTTATGGTTATGACTAGGTTACCGCTAGGGCTCGGGACAGGATTGTGCTCAAAGGTCGTTTATATAGATCACTTGTGCTCAGACCTTAGGTAAGAAAACTGCACCTATTATGTGACATACATGATTAGGGCTTGGCCTGAATGCTTAATATAGTTTTGATTGGGCATTGGCCCCTGTAAATGCACATGATTATGGTTATTCTTGTGAATGATTGATTAAAGCATGTTGAATGCTTTGTATATGGATATTTGTTATATGATGAATGCATGTTAGCATTATATACTTGAGAAAAACATTGACTTATAGTCAAGGACGGAAATAGCGCTAGTCGTAAAGCATTGACTTATCAATCAAGCATGGCAATAGCGCGCTGAGCACTGGTCGATATGATTAGACCTAATCAGGAGCGCCTTATACGCTTGGACAACCATTTGGTCGTAGAAAACTAAAGCGCCAGGTACACTAGACCAGCTCCAAGGCTGGCTATACAGAGGATAGGGAAATGGACCCCAGGGTGACTTATTAGTCTCAGATCCAAGGGCGTTGAGCCCCAATGTGACTTATTAGTCATGTACTTGGACAATGGGCCCCGATATGATTCAGTTAATCATTTATTTAGGGCATTTGGTTCCATATGGCGTTGTAGTCATTTATATGAATGGTATATGTGCATGAGTAGGGTTATTATTGTTGGCATGTTTATTATGTTATGGCAATGTATTATTCATTTCTTATGAGCATGTTTATGTTTTCTTGCTAGGCCTTGGCTCAAGGGTGCTACGTGGTGCAGGTAAAGGGAAAGAAAATTTGGACCAGCCTTGAGTTGGAGAGCTGAGGTGGCGACGTGTACATATGCAACCGCTTGACCACCACGACCAAGGTTTTTCAGAGGAACTAGGGTTAAACCCTATTTTTGCCGCTTAGGTCGGTGAATTGTAACTTTTGAGTTGTAATGACCATTTTGGAACTGTAAAAAACTTTGCAAACGTTTATTATGGGATCTCATGTACAGTTTAATGCTTTAATGAAACATTCATTCTGTGAGCGCCGCAAATTGGACATTATCCTGAAAGACGAAGGCCTCATGCAAGACCTTCACGAGACCAACCTGTCTCACCCCACGTGAGCTCTCACGCTTACCACATTGAAGGTCTTACAGACCCGTGCCTAGGTGCCGCGCACCCAGGCGCCTCGCGCCACCAGCCACACGCCAAGGCCCGCGCCACGCCCCTCACCTCGCGCCACCGTCTCGTGAGGCTAGCAAGAGGGTCTCAAATATCTCACCTCTCCAGATAAGGGATCTTCACGCTACGCGAGGCCTGTACCTAGCGAGGTCATCTCGCCTCACGCGCGGGCACCATGAAGTGCGTCTGTGAGACCCACGTGCAGCTACTGTGTCATGCCCCTGCAAGGCCCGCGCGCAGCCACTGTGTCGCGCACCTGCGAGGCCCGCACGCAGCCACTGTGTCACGCCCCTGCGAGGCTCGCGCGCAGCCACCGTATCGCGCCCCTGCATGGCCCGCACGTAGCCACCGTGTCGCGCCCCTGCGAGGCCCGCACACAGCCACCGTGCCACGACCCTATGAGGCCCACATACCCAGCGAGACCATCTTGCCTCGCGTGCGGCCATGAGGCACTGCGTACGTCGAAGACCTTCCTCTTGACCACTCTATTGGAACTATCTTGTTAGGTCCCCATGAAACTTCTGAGGTATGTAGCTTGCTGAAGAGGCCCTACCCCATTTGGTAGAGGTGCCACTAGCAAGATGCACCTCACAAGTAGGTTCCAAAGGAATTCCCAAGTATGATTACTCAGCCAAATATTGAGGAGCTCAATATATAAATGCTCCCCCCCCCCATTAAAGGGGCAAAAGGGATGTAAGTCACGTACATATACGGAATGTACAAACAAGACAAAAGGAACCAAGGTAGTATACAACACCCCTACCTTTCAAGTAGTGGTTGCATAAGAATGGTACGTGGCAAGTACCCTCCTAGCACGCCTGTAAGGTTCCTACTTGACAAGTAGTGGGGGTACGACATAGTACCATGGCAGGAGTACTTTTGCAGACCACTGACATGTACCAGAGCCGACACCACAACCACTCTTGCCATTACGTCTGTTGCAACTTCCCTGAGAATGTACTTATGAACAATCTGGTCCCCTGGGACCACAATGTATGAGGGGCCATTAGAGCCCACTATAAAGGGAACCTTTCTTCATCATGGAAGGGGGTTGAAAAAACATTGTAGCTTGGTATCAAGAGAAATACAAGTCTTTTTTTTTTTCACCATTTCCTTCTACAACTATTTTCTAAGTTTCTTATTACGTTCTTGAAGTTCTTCATTTATAAGCTCTATACTTGGATTTTTCTAACTTAACATCGTTGATGAGTTCTCACCATCAATAGTTTGGCGCCGTCTATGGGAAGGATAAGTGCCAAGCCACTGTTCTTCCATTAATTCCGATAGGAAAAAAATGCCAAGACATTCTAAACGACTGAGAGAGCCACGAGAGGTGGAGGTCCACCTTGACGGAGATCAGCTGAAAGCCTTCGTGAAGAATCCTCCTCCACCAAAAGATGTGGATGTCCCAAAGGAGCCCAAGGTTCACGAAGATTAAAGGGAGGCCTCTTCCCCGGCTGTCCCACCTGATGAGAATCATCCAAGGTCAGCAGCCGCCCCTGCGAGAGATGCCGGCAAGTACCCACCCCCAAGGCCACCGCAGGTGCCGAATTCCGGCCGGCAAGATCCGGGCCCATCGACGCGCAGGCCTGACAAGCATCCCCGAGTCCATTCCGTGAGCTCGAGTTCTAGATCTCGATTTTATGAAGAGGAGATACGTGAACTGCACCGTAAGAACCAAAGGCTAAAAACCACCTTAGAGAACATGCAAGAGGTGTTGAATGGCCTGCTACAAGGGAAATCAAACATATCTCTCACTAGGCGAAAAGAGAGAGGTCAAGAGGGGACAGAAACCACAGTCCCAGTGGACGATTGGAGGACTCGACTCTCCACTAGTAATACCCCCTAGAAAAATCAACGCAAACGTCCCAGACTACCGAAGCAGCCCCAAAGGCCAGAGCAGAAGAACAACACTGACCCTCGTAACGAAGTCGAAGTTACTTCAAAGAAAACACCCTCTGACTTACGGGAAGAGCTCAACAAGAAAAGGGCAGATAAAAGGACTACACCTCCTATGGCGCCCCAGGAAGACAAAGGAAAGGGAAACGCTAACCCGTCCACGTTGAGAGACTCCTTGAACAAGAGGAGACAAGACCCAGACATAGAAATGAGGAACCTCCGGAGTAAGATAATCACTGCATTTGGGGGACAAGCCGTCGATGACGAGTTCGACCATGAATCACCCTTCACTAAGGAAGTCCAAGCCATACGGCTCCCAGCCAACTTCAAGGAGCCTCATATGACCCCATATGAAGGAAATACAGATCCCAAGTACCATCTGGATGCATTTAACGACCTGATGAAATTAAGGGGAATTAGTAGCGGGGCCAGATGCCATTACTTTGCTATCATGTTGAAAGGACCTGTGTACAAATGGTTCAAAAGACTCTGACCAGAGTCCATCAGGTATTGGCAGCAATTTTCTGATGAATTTCACCAACAACATCATGCCGTGCCTGATTACACAATGGCAGGCACCAGCCTCGCTAACATGAAGCAGGGAGAAAGCGAGAGTCTAAAGAGCTATATCCACAGGTTCAATATGGAGGTAGCCAAAGTAGGGAACTTGACCCGAAGTGAGTTAAAAATGGCCATCACGGCCGTAGTACACCCTGGAAGTAAGTTATGGGATAACATGCTTAAGAGAGAGGTCACAGATTTGGACGATTTCTACAAGCGAGCACAGAAATATATTCGTGTAGAGGATGGTCACGAGAGCCTTAAGGCTGGAAAAGACTGGTCCCCACCAAAACCCTCAATCCAGGAAAGCCAAAGCGGTGCAAAGAAGAAGAGGGTTTATGAAGGGACAAGAGATGATCGGCCTCGGAAGCCCCAGCACACTGATGAGCGCAGGAAAGGCCCCTACACCTTTTATACTGACCTCACCCACGCTAGGGAACATATCTTTGTCACGAATAAAAACAGGTCCATTTTAGGAGGCCCCCGCCAATGAAAAAAGACCGATCAAAGAGAGACCCCAGTAAATACTGCCAGTATCATAAAGATATCGACCACACCGCCGCAGAATGCACCCATTTGAAAATAGAAATCGAAGAGCTTATACGCAGGGGACATTTGGGCAGATACGTCCGCAAAGAGAACCAAAGACCGGAAGAAGGAGTATCCTTGCCACGGGCATGAGAGGTAGCCCCAAAAGTACAAGGATAAGTCAGGACCATCTTTGGAGGGCTAGGATTCGGAGGCGAATCAAGGAAGGGGCGAGACAAATATGTCAGGGAGGATAGACGAAGTCCACCACCGTGCATCTTAAGTTTGGAGCAACACCCCCGAAGAGTTTTAAGGGTGAGAATGACTCAATAACCTTCACCGAAGAAGATGCACGAGGTGTACATTTCCCCCATAATGACCCCTTGGTGTTGACTGTCCAGCTTGCAAACATGAGGGTGCATCGGGTCTTGGTGGATAATGGAAGCTCTGTGGACATCTTATATCGCCCAGCTTTGGAGAAAATGTGATTAAACATTTGGCACCTAAAGCCTTGCAATACCTCCCTGTATGGATTAACAGGAGATTCAATACAGCCCCTACGGGCAATTGAGTTAGCCCTCACCATGGGAGAACAACCCAGACAAACCACCATAATGGCAAACTTTGTCGTGGTAGATTGCGCATCAAACTTCAATGCGGCATTAGGGAGACCCTCCCTAAGAGAATTGAAGGCGATAACTTTTGTGTACCACTTAGCTATGAAATTCCCAACTCCCGGGGGAATAACAAGCGTGAAAGGAGAGCAGAAGGAAGCGAGGGAATGTTATAACACATCCCTCCCCATGGCCATAAAGCCATCAGTGCCTATGGCAATGGTTGTGCATGAAGGCACAAACCCGCATGAGTTGGACCCGCGAGTCACAGAGGAACCCAGAGTCGAGCCAGTAGAGGAGTTGGAGGAAGTCACGCTCATGAATGAGCCATTGAGAAAGTTGAAGGTGGGAAGAAACCTTCCTGGAATCGTGAAGGAGAAGTTGGTAGAATTTCTTAAAGCCAACCTCGATGTATTCGGCTGGAGTCACGAGGATATGGTAGGAATAGACCCGTCAATCATGTGTCATCACTTAAACATCGACCCAAAAGCATAGCTTGTAAGGCAGAAAAGGAAAGCACTAGACCCAGAAAGATACGTGGCCTTAAAGGAGGATGTTGAAAAGTTGAAGACAAATGGGTTTATACGAGAAGCATTCTACCCAATATGGGTATCAACCCCAGTTTTAGTCCCAAAGCCCAATGGAAAGTGGAGGACATGTGTGGACCTTACTAACCTCAATAAAGCCTGCCATAAGGACAACTTTCCGCTTCCTAGGATAGACCAGTTAGTAGACGCCATGGTGGGGCACGAGCTACTTAGCTTCATGGATGCATATTCCGAGTACAACCAAATACCCATGAACCCGACCGATGAAGAGCACACTTTGTTTATAACAGACAAGGGGCGTTATTGCTACAAAGTGATGCCTTTTGGTTTAAAGAACGCAAGTGCTACTTATCAAAGGCTGGTGAACAGAATGTTTGTGAATCAAATAGGGAGGAATATGGAGGTATACATGGACGATATGCTGGTAAACATAAAGAAGGCAGAAGAGCTCACAAACGACCTCAGTGAGATGTTTGGCACCCTCAGAAAATTCAGAATGAAGCTAAACCCACTCACGTGCACCTTCGGAATTTCATCGGGGAAGTTCCTAGGTTTTATGGTGAATTCCTGAGGTATCGAGGCTAACCCTGACAAAATCAAGGCATTGCTGGAATTGAGCCCACCACAAAGCAAGAAGGAGATGCAGTGCTTAACAGGGAGAGTAGTAACCCTCAATAGGTTCATCTCCAGATCCACTGACAAATGCCTCCCTTTCTTCAACATCCTAAAAAGGAGCAAGAAGTTCGCTTGGGATGATGATTTTCAGGAAGCCTTCACTAAGCAAAAGGAACACCTTGAAAAACCACCCATTTTGGCCAAGCCAGAAAAAGGGGGAAAATTGTGCTTGTATTTAGCTATATCAGAGCATGCTATAAGTGCCGCCTTGGTCAAAGAAGAAAAGAAGCATCAGCAGTCCATATACTATGTGAGCAAGCGATTGGTAGACGCAGAAACCCGGTACCCAGGAATAGAAAAGTTGGCATATGCCTTGATAGTGGCTTCGCGAAAGCTGAGGCCCTATTTTCATGCTCATGCTATCGAGGTGCTCACCAACACCCCTTTGTATCAAGTTTGCACAAATTGAAAACTTTTGGAAGGTTGTTAAAGTGGTCGATTGATTTAAGTTAATTCGACATCACTTACACCCCAAGAACCTCAATCAACGGGCAGGTACTCACAGATTTCATAGTTGAGTTTGCACACCGACCCCATGAGGAGGGAGAAGTAGAAGAAAATGAACTGGTGGGTGAAGGGGAAAAGTAGCCTGAAGAATGGAGCCTCCATGTAGACAGAGCATCTAACGAAGGAGGAGTTAGCGCTGACATAGTGATGATGGGACCTGAGGGGCACAAGATGTATTGCGCCTTAAGATTCAGATTCGAAGCTTCCAACAATGAAGCAGAATACGAGGCACTGTTGGTTGGCCTGCGGCTAGCTAAGGAGTTAAAGGTAACCCATTTGCATGTCTTTAGTGACTCACAGCTGGTAGTGTTTCAGGTGAAGGGTGAATATCAAGCTAGAGGCCCAAAAATGGCTGCATATCTCGCCAAAGTGAAGGGGTATTTGGATCAGTTCAAAAAATACACCATAGAATAGATCCCAAGGGAACAAAACACGAACGCCGATGCTCTCGCGAAATTCGCCTCTACTCGAGACGAAGACACGCTTGAGTCCATCCCTGTCGAATACCTCTCCAAGCCAAGCATAGCAGAAGAAAAGATCCACATGGTCAACGACCTTGAGGAGTCATGGTTTGCACCCATCTTGAGGTACTTAAATGACGGGACCTTGCCTTTGGACAAAAAGGATGCCCGTAAGCTGACTTACAAAGCCACCCAATACACCCTAGTATATGGAGTCTTATATAAGAGAGGCTTCTCTACCCCACTCCTACGGTACGTAGATAAGGGAGAGGCTTTAAAAATTCTACAAGAGATACACAAAGGGGAATGTGAAAATCATGCTGGGGGGCAGTCCACGACAAAAAAGACCATTCGCCAGGGGTATTATTGGCCTACCATGGAGAAGGACGCAAGTGATTTCGCGAAAAGGTGTGACAAGTGCCAAAGGCATGCATATTACCCTAGACAGTCACCAAACGAGCTGGTGAGCATGACCAGTCCGTGGCCCTTCGCTGTGTGGGGGATTGACTTGATTGGAGCGTTGCCAGCAGGAAGAGGAGGAGCAAAATACACGGTTGTACCAGTCGATTATTTTACTAAATGGGTGGAAGCAGAGCCTCTAGTCAACATAACGGCTAAGCAAATCACCACCTTCGTCAACAAATTTATCGTCTGTAGGTTTGGAGTACCCTACAAGATAATCTCTGACAATGGAACATAATTTGAAGGAGGAATATTCGAGGAATATTGTAGGGAAAAGGGAATCAAGAGGAGTTTCTCCGCTGTAGTACACCCACAAGCCAATGGACAAGTGGAGGCCATCCACAAGATCCTAAAAAGGAACTTGAAAACAAAGTTCGAAAAGTTGAAAGGGGCCTGGGTTGAAGAACTTCCCAATGTGCTTTGGGCCTACAGGACCATACCTCGTTCCACCACTGAAGAGACGCATTTCGCCTTTAGCCTATGGCTGCGAGGCTGTCCTTCCAATAGAAATGAAGATTAACTCCATCCGCATACAAGCATATGATGACCAGGCTAATATCGCAGCATTAGCCGGGAATTTGGACCTGTTGGAAGCTAGGAGAGAAAGGGCACAACTGAGGCTGGCAACATATCAGCAACGAGCCACAAGATACTATAATTCAAGGGTGCGAGAGGGGGCATTCAGAGTTGGAGACCTCGTGTTATGGAAAGTCCTGCCCAACACTTGAGACCCGAGCGCAGGTGTGTTAGGGGCAAACTGGGAAGGGCCCTACCAAGTTGCCCAGGTTGTGCCCCCTAACACCTACAAGCTTACACGCTTGGATGATACCATGGTTCCTAGAGCATGGAACGTAGAACATCTAAAGAAATATTATCAGTAAGACCTCCATGTTGGGGCACGAATGTTATTGTTCTGTCTAACGTGCAAGTTAAATGTAATAGCTACAAGTTTAACTTGGACTCCTTAATATGTAGTAAGAACGAAGTCACATTAAGTTATCATGTACTTCACCTGTTTCCAATGAATATGATGTGACATTAGATGAACATGTAGTAAAAGTTCTTGTTTAAACAAAATGATTATTAAAATACGTGAATGGAATGATCAAAGTGCCTGCCGAGATAAATCTCGCCAACCACTTGGGGGGCAGAGTATATAGGAAAGAAGAGGATATAAAAAGACCCCTTATAAATAAAGAAGAAGACCTGGCAAGATATCGTTTGAGTTCACAAGGATTAGCTACCCTTATGAACATCAGAGAAGTCAAAAGGTCCTACAAAAAAAAGAGAGAAAAAAGGGCCTCCTAGTAAAGTCAGATGCTTCCACCAGAGGAAACGCCTTAGGAAAAGCGCCCACCAATAAGCCTAGAGCGGCTACCAAGCCGTCTAGCCAAAAAGGGTCCTAAAAGAGACCCTTGCAAAAATAGTACTATGAATAATGATGAGAAGGACGCTTCTCGAAAAGAATAATAAGCGCGTGCAAAAATTTATAAAAGGATAACTAGAACCCAAATGGTCAAAATATCCTTATAGACACAATCAATAGGCACCAAAGAGAGACCTATCGAACCCCTTCGTATGGGCTCCAAAGGACCTCAAGCCTGATAAATAAAAAAGTATATATAAAAAAGAGAACCTATCGAACCCCATTTTGCGGGCTCAAAATGACCTCAAACATAGAGGAACAAAAGCAAACAAAAAAAAAAGAATTTTTTTGAATGATAAGCTCAAATGAGCATACAACCAAATCGAGTTAAATGATAAGATCGCAGAACCAGAAACTCAGGGCCTCCTGCCGCAGGCATTCCACTCAGCCACCCTGGCAACAGCCTGCTCACCAAAGGAGAAGAAATCGAAGTTAGGATTTTGCCTCCACATTCCATAAAGGGCGCGCTCTATGGATTTGTACTCAATTTCAGCCAAAGTCGCCTCTAGGAGAGTGACCCTCTCCTGCAACGTTGCGACCTTAGCTTCTACTCCACCAAGATCACCCTTTAGGCGAGCAACCTTCTCCTGCAGCATCACGACCTTGGCATTCACCCTCTTCTTATTTTTCGATGATGAAGAGGCCTTCACCAGGGCCTTCTCAAGCTTAAGCTTGGTGTCAGTAAGTTCCCTCTCGAGCCCCTGAACCTTGACCGTTAGACGGTCCCTTTCAGCATTTGACGATGAGAGGTCCTGCGCCAAGTCGGCAAAGCAGTTGGCCACTGTATAAGTCTGCACAAGAAAAATAATAATCATGATGATAAGCAAAAAAAAAAGGGTAAGGCCAATATAAGACGCATGAACTCACCCAAGTGGCGGAGCGCACAAGAGTCTCCCTAAGCTCTGACATGGCGAAATTCCCGAGATTTCTCCAATCAGTCTCAGGAAGACCCTCGGCAACCCGAGTATACCATTGCCCATATGAGGTCGCTATACGACCCACCCAAGGTGCCCTCTCCGAGTCAGGGGTGTTAGGAAAATATGTATTTGCCTCAATGGAAATAGGTAATATAATTACAACTCTAAACTAAATATTACAAATAAATATTATTGATTAAAAAGTGTTACAACTCTATGACATAAAATTACATGTAAATATAGAGAAAGAGGTAGAAGATGATAGAAATAGAAGATACAACTCTAAGACAAAAAGATACAAATAAACTAGAAGTAGTAGAATGAAATATATAGATGAGATTACAACTCAAAAACAAAAGATACATATAAAAGAGTAAATATAGAATAATAGAAGAAATGAAAAGCAATAGAATAAAGGAACAAGAATAAGAACAATGAACTAAGAACTCTCACTCACACAACCAAAGTGAAGAGTGTTGGGGATCACCAACTTGAACAAGGTTTGAAACCTTTGTCCAAAAGCTTATTTCCCCCTAACTCAAGCACTAAGGGATCTCTCACAGATATTGGAAAAACTTTCTGGAATTATCAAGCCGCAAGGTGTTTCTAGCCAAGTGCTTTAATGGATAGAAAAGTTGTGTCTTACAAGTGTGCATTAGGCTCCTATTTATAGAGTTTTGAGACACCCTTTGAATTTCAAATTCCACCAACCCCCATGGCTGCTACCAATGATTAATTGGATGTTTTATGGAATTAAAATAGAGATTTGGGAGTAACTTGGCTGTTGGAAACGTTCAAAATTGGATAAAAACCGAATTTGTATGAAGCTGTCAGCCACTAGGCCCGCGACGCTTGTTTCAAGCACCGCGGCCCTTGGTCATTTTCAGCAACCAACTTTTTAGTTTTTTCCAAAACGTTCCAATTTATTCCCACTTGATTTTGTAACTTCCATACACAATATGGGAGTTAAAATCACATCTCTATCAGCCATTTCTCATATGGCTTTAAGAAATTCATCTCAATATTGTGTAACAACAAATCTACACAATAATGGGTGATATTTAGGAGTTACAAATTTGTGATGAATTTGTAACACCAAATATGTTACATGTTTGGATATTTCACATATATCCAAATAATGTAACTCTCTATTATATGTTACAATATGTGACACTCTATGTCACATTTATTTAATTTAAAACATTATATTATAAAATAATATAATATTACATTATATTATAAAATAATATAACAACGGGCGCCTAGCTGGGTAGGGACGGATGACCCACTCACCGAAGGAGGAGAGGGCGCAGGAATATCATGAAAATGACCCCCCGAATAACCAGGATTGAGGGAAGCATGAGGGAGAGCATCATAGTCCTCAGAAAAGGGACAGACAAAGCCCCTCGGCATGCCCTGTTGACCGTGGGAGTGAGAGGCCATGTCATGGTCCATAGGGGCCAAAGGAGGGCACCCCCTAGGAGACATAGATGATCGGCGAGGTCGCCTGTGTTCTAAGGAAACCTCCTCGAGCACCCACTCCACATCGCCTCCATCAGAGTGATGCTCAACTAGAGGCGCCTTCTTCCTTTGCTCAGAAATGTGCCACAACGCATCAGGATCCGAAACTGCGGACAAGTTGTAGCGGTTCAAGTTTGCCACAGTGAAGAGGCGAGCGACCATTTTCAAGGCAGGGTCGGCATCGAAAATTTTGTCCACTAGCGATGCCTCCGACTGAGGGATGTCAAGGTCACCAAACTCCTCTGCACAATCAACACAATTGCAAATATAAGCATAAGTTTCAGAATGACCAATTCAAAGCAAAAGGACGACAAGCTTGAAGCATTTACTTGGGGATGAGCAAAAGCGTTCACGTACGTAGAGGGGACCTTTTACGAAGAAAAAGTCCTGCTTCCAGGATCCCGGGTTTGAAACAGAACCCTCTATGAGGGAAGCCTGTGAGTTGGCCTTCTGTAAGAAATAAAAGCCTTTAGATTTGGGTGTTGGCATGAGGTTGTACATAAAGTGCACCTCCCGAGCCATAGGGGCGCGCTGGTTGAGCTTAATGAATGCCATGTATAGGCAACTTAAGGTTAGCCAGCTGTTTGGCGCCAGTTGGAGCGAAGCAAGGTCAAAATGATTAAGTATCGTGACAAAAAATGGGTGCAGAGGAATGGTCCCACCCGCTTTCAGGATATGCTCGCTCATGGCCAAGCACCCCTGAGGGGGATTATCGGTTCGGCAAGTGTTGGAAGGAACAAACAATTGGTATTCCTTGCCAATGCAATATTTCATAGATAGCTCCAACAGCCGGTTCTCCGACACGTTGGACACAATGGAGGACGCTAGTAAAGGACCCGGATCTTGCGCCTCAGGAGCCACCTGTCGCCGTACTCTCTTTGCCATATCTGCAAAACCAAAAGAAAAGGTGAGGTAGAAACAGGGCACTTTACCCTCCATTTTTTCTTCCTAGAAAGGGTCTTCCACCGAGGCGCTAAGTGTGAGAGTGCTAAGCAAGGGTGGATCAAAAACAGGGGTTGAGGGGAAACCGGGATGACCCCATGACAATCATAAGGGGAAAACGGGGTAGGAGGTTCAGGCGGGAGATTTCCCTCCATGGACTCCAACTCCATCTGCAGATCTAAAAGGGTCACCCTAAGGTTCGCTATATGGTCGCTAAGGTCAAGGGGGAAAGAAACTTCGTCGTCCCTCAGAACTGAGTCTATTTCGCTCTCCACTACCCATATTTTACGTCTAAGTTCAGCCATATGCTCAAGATGACATATACGGGCCTGCCTCAAAGTGTCATAGTCTTGGTAAGGGTTGTCTTCGGGGGACTCCGAGTCTGAAGATAAGTCTACAAACTCGACCCCTGGAGGAGCACCAGATGATCCCTCACATGCCATGGGACCTTGTCTTGTAGTAATTAGGGTGCACGTGTAAATGAGAGGATTGCTACAAAACACAAAGGAATGGGCTCAAAACCTCTAGGCACAAGCGCTCTAAATGACCAACTACGGGGTATAAACGAGGGCATGTAACTGGGTTAACTCACAATGAGCTCCGGCCAAAGCAACCCATCCCGAGTGGTGCTAATTTAGACCCAGTGAACATAAGAGGGAAAGAAAGTATACCTCAAGTAAGTAAAATCGAGCGCTGTCGTGGTCGAAAGGAGGTCAAGGGTCAAAAGTACCGTCGCGGTCGAAGAGAAGCAAATGGTCGAAAATATGTGTCTGCAAAAACAAAGAAAAAGGGAGTTTTAGTCCTCAAGTACCTGCATGGATATTGACATAAAAGAAATGAACTCAAATTATAAAAGAAAAAGATAGCAATAGTAAGGTGGTGGGGGATTGAACCCCTTACCTCTTGAAAGGAGTAAGGATTCCAAAACCACTAAGCTGAAGAGGTGAAGTGTAAATACTAGGCTAGATATGAAGGCCTATTTATAGGGACCACAGGCTCATCTTAGCCATGGAACCAGATGCCTGATCAATGGTCAAGAAGGGAGCTTGGCACTTGCCTTAGGACTTGCGGAGCACAGCGATAGGCTTACATTCACCCTCAAAATCTCGCAGACATCCTGAATGCATCGCACCTTGAAGTCTACAAGAGAGCCTAAAGACTCTCTCGTAGACTGGGGGGCAAGTGTGAGCGCCGCAGATTGGACATTATTATGAAAGACGAAGGCCTCACGCAAGGCCTTCACGAGACTGACTTGTCTCACCCCACGTGAGGCCTCACGCTTACCACACTGAAGGTCTTACAGGCCCGTGCCTAGGTGTCGCACACCCAGACGCCTCTCGCCACCATCCGCACGCCAAGGCCCGTGCCACATCCCTCGCTTCGCGCCACCGTCTCGCGTGCATGCCCAGTGCCTCGCGAGGCTATCGAGAGGGTCTCAAATATCCCACCTCTCCAAATAAGGGATCTTCACGCTACGCGAGGCCTGCGCCCAGCGAGGCCATCTCGCCTCATGCGCGGGCACCATGAAGTGCCTCTGTGAGACTCGCGCGCAACTACCGTGTCGCGCCCCTGCGAGGCCCGCGCGCAGCCACCGTGTCGCGCCCCTGCGAGGCCCACATGCCCAGCGAGACCATGAGGCATTGCGTATGTCGAAGACCTTCCTCTTGACCACTCTAATGGAATTATCTTGTTAGGTCCCCATGAACCTTCTGAGGTATGTAGCTTGCTGAAGAAGCCCTATCCCATTTTGGGAGAGGTGCCACCAGCAAGATGCACCTCACACGTAGGTTCCAAAGGAATTCCTAAGTATGATTACTTAGCCAAATATTGAGGAGCTCAAGATATAAATGCTCTCCCCCCCCCCCCCCCCCCCCATTAAAGGGGCGAAAGGGATGGAATTCACGTACAGGTATGGAAGGTACAAACAAGACAAAATGAACCAAGGTAGTATACAACACCCCTACCCTTCAAGTAGTGGTCGCATAAGAATGGTACGTGGCAAGTACCCTCCTAGCACGCCTGTGAGGTTCGTACTCGGCAAGTAGTGGGGGTACGGTAGCAAGAGTACTTTTGCAGACCACTGACATGTACCAGAGCCGACACCACAACCATCTGTGCCACTACGTCTGATGCAACTTCCCTGACAATGTACTTATGAACAATTTGGTTCCCTCGGACCACAATGTATTAGGGGCCATTAGAGCCCACTATAAAGGGAACCTCACTTCATCATGGAAGGGGGTTGAAAAACACTGTAGCTTGGTATAAAGAGAAATACACGTCATTTTTTTTCTCCATTTCCTTCTGCAACTATTTTCTAAGTTTCTTATTAGGTTCTTGAAGTTCTTCATTTATAAGCTCTATACTTTGATTTTTATAACTTAACATCGTTGACAAGTTCTCACCGTTAACACATTCCTTTTAACTGAAATTTTTAACCCTAGACCATTAATCACATTGAGATGCACGTTTAAGGCCTAATGACTCGTTTAGCGGGTTAAGCACTATTTAAAATACACAGTGTAACGTTCTTGGCTAACCAGGGCGTTATATTTTCTTGGTCATATAAACTGTTTATATGATTAATGAAAATTTTTATTGTTATATACAATGGACCTACAATGCCTATTCCCTTTAGCACTCTGAATGTTTTTCCAAAACCAACAACATTTGACGTGTTGCCCTGTCTAAGATGATTAAGGACATCACGGAGATCAGGTTATCTGTTTCCCAGTCTATTAAAGACACTTCCCCTCTTGGTCACCCCCCCAACATTTTGACTGTATGCTCGAGGAGGACCAGGAGGTGGTCTCGCGGGACAGTTCGCTGGCTCTTGCTGCCTTAGTGGGAAAAATGGTCCTTCAGGCTGCACATTCCCCCTGGGTGGAATATATTGAGGCCCAGGTGGCCTTGGTGGAACAAACCATCCTCTTAGATTTTCGTCCTGTTAGTGGTCATTATACTGTTGATGGTCACGGGGTTGGTAGCACCGACTGTCCCCTTCATCATCATCATCATCATCATCATCATCATCATCATCATCATCATCATCATCATCATCACCACCACCATAACCATCTTTGTAAGTTATTTGATAACTACTCCTAGCCTCTAGGTCGTTTATTCTACAATTATGATCACAGTTGTGTCCGGCAAAGTGAGGTGGCTGGCCTCGATTTTGGCTAGCAGGTCTCTCATCCCTTGGATGTCCGTACTGAGGACCGAATTCAGAATTTAGAGGCTTCCATCCTCTTGAGGCTATTTGCCTAAGGTGCTCATTAGCAGGTCTTCTAGATCTAGAAACTTGTCTGGCACAACCTCGCTCCCTATTAGGAAGCACCTGTTCTTCTTGATGGAGTGGTCACTACACCCTTTGTTGAGCTCCCTATGGGGGTGATGGCTCCTAGGAGGTCTAGGAGGGACCACTTATTCACGAGACCGCAATCGCTGGGCAGGTTTTGGGGTTTGACCACCTGGTCGTTGGGTTTCAGGATTTGCCTGACCAATGTTCTCAGACTGAGGATCCATTAGTTGGGCTCTTGCTGCTTGATTCTATGACAAGATGACCTCTAGCAACCTTGTTGCCTTAGCATTATGACAGTCAGCTTCTTCTTGGTGAGCTTCGAGGGTTCACTGTCTCTAATTTATCCAAGCTTAAAAATTTTGTCGTTGTTTGTTGAGGGCTTCGGATATAGCCTCTTGAGCAACTGCCTGACTTTCATGCATGGCAATGAATTGCTCCTACATCTACTCCATGACCCCTTTCAGGTGTTCATGGTCGGGGTGCAGTTCTTCTCCTAAGTCCACATGGGGCTCATCATTGCCTAAATGTGGCTGGTGGAGGCAGGTTTCCAGGATGATGAAATAGATGAGTAGGGCACAAAGGAGGGATTTTACTGCTCGAGGGGCGATCAGGTTGGGCAGTGTTAGGGTTCCCCCTTGTGGCTCTTGACTTTGGCTTCTAATAGTGAGAGCCATTGTTTCGGGTGGTTCTAATAGAATAAGATCTTGAGTTCAAATCTCAATGAAAACACCAAAATGTTGACCAGCGTTTTGGTCAACGACACTGAGTCACTTTATACGACAGAATAAGAATTAAACGAACTGAAATCAAGCAAACGACACAAAGAATTTTATAGTGGTTCGACCCAAAGAGTTGGTAATGACCTATGTCCACTTGCACTTTTATTTATCAGAAAAGCGTCACACTTAAGATCAAGAAGAAACAGGGTTAGACTGAGTTTCTTAGGCTGACGAAAGAATAGACTTAGAAGGGTTTTATCTGTAAAATGCTTACAAAAGAGATCTCTAGCTCTTTCTCTCATCTTTTTCACTTAGGGTTAGTGATTGAATAAACCCCTTATTTATAGATAGTCTTAATGAGCTATGGGTGATTACAAGAAAATCTAGGCCCTACACGTGTAGGTGTGGGATCAGTACATTCAGTTACATATTCAAATAATATAGGAATAATACAATTTAAATATCAATTACGTAAATATCTTGAAATATTTGATAGTGCCTCGTGACACCCGGATCATTGGGTAAAGTGTACTGCTTATCAAGCAAGTCTTGTACTCTGTGCAACTTCATGAGATGGCACTAATTTGCTCCATCATCGAGCAGGCTATTGACTCTTTAGGAAACAACCTGACATGGCCTCCCCAAGCAGCCACTCCTTCCGACCAACATTCTAAATTTAATGTGGTATGACGCCACATGTCTTCTTCGTAACAACCACATTATCCAGTCAAAATTTGGTTAAACAATCGCTAAATGTGTTTTTAATCACAACTAATTTTATCATTATGTATAATAGGTTGTGACAAAGAGTACAACTTGTAAATAAGTATTACATTTTAGTCATAAATAATATTTTGTTGTGACTAAAAGTGACATTTAGTAACAGCAAAATTATGTGGCTACTAAAAAGTTGTTACTAAATGATTTTTTTTAGTGCAAATAGAAATATTTTGTCTCCAAATTACAAAAAATTTCTTTATCTTACCACTCAAGATTTAATAAATTATCTATTACATATTAATTTAAATACACATTTCCAAACATAAATGATTTTTCAAATTATCAAATTGAGATAGAAAGGAAACGTATAATTTTAAAACAAAAAATTTATATTTGGATTATTATTACAACATGATGGATGTAAATTGAGATAATTACACCTTAATATATGTTTTTATTAGAGCGTGAATATTAGTTTTCTATTTTTTTCTCTACTCATCCATTCTCGTTAATGAATTAGCCACAATAATCCAAATGAGATACGTAAAGAGAGGACAAAAAATTACTTTGATCACCATGAATCCAAGCCCTAATTTTCATAAGCTTGAAACTTAGTCATCATAAATGGGCTCAACAAAGGTTGGTTGCCGGAGTAAGGATATGCAGTGGTGATCGGAGCTAGCAACTTCGAAGATGACGGTGGTTGAATTTAAGAAAAAAAATTGTGGTGATGGTGCCTTGATGAAGCTTAAGGTGACTGTGGAAGATAAGAAATATGGTGGTATTGGTGAAAAAGTAAAAGTAAAAAGAATCTAAAATCCACCTAACTCGATAACTAGGAAAAAAAAAGTGATCCAAAATGTAAATCTGATTTTTGAAATTTTTTCCACTCACCATGCGATGCATCACTTGTACGATTCATGAAGGGTCGTGATAACAGCATGGGCGATGCATCGCCTGGCATCAGGCGATGCAACACATGGCTCTTTGCCAAAAATGCCCAAAATGGCGACACATCACCACTAAATATTCAAAAGTAATAAAAATATATCATTTATGTATTAATTAGGTTACTATTTTTAAGAATTTTCTTTTACATACTTTGATTTTTACAAACATAAGTTTTAGGTATTATAATTTTATTTTAAAGAAATTTGTGGAAATAGATCAATTTTAGAATCAAGTTTGATTTTTGGCCTTGTTGTATGTGTTTTCACCAACTGACACGTGGTAGTCATTAGAGAGTAATTAAGCTCCACAGACGCTAAGAAATCCCAGGTGAGCTCGCCCAGAGTTCCTCTGAAGGTAAGCCATTTCCCATCTTCGTGCACCGCCCCCGAAGAAGGTTGTCACCATGCGAGATACGCCTCGAGGACCACAGTTGTGATATCCTCCGTCCTCTCCATCCAAGTCCTCCAGGTCTGCGAGAAGCATTCTCCAGACCTGGAGCATAGTGCCAAGTGTCAAGCACAACGATCTTGGACCACAAGCAGCCGTCTCACATGTTACTATTCCCTCAAGATGTGGTGTCGAGTCCGTACATGCAAAAAATATCATGTCCTAATGCGCTGCCTAACATGGAAAATCATGTAGCTAACCCCTGACACTGTCAGGGATGTGTTACCCTAAAAATTTGTGGGTTGTAACCTCGTAAATAGGCCCCGTGTGATACGCACGTGTCCACCACCTCTTTAATTACGAGAACATGTATTAATTAGCATTTATACCCCAATTAATTAGGAATATTTGTAATAACTCCCCATTAAGGGAATTAATTGTCCCCAGCCTCTATAAATAGGGCTAGGCCACCCATTATTTGTATTTCAAAGCATTGCCGAGAGTTGCCTGAACTCCATATAAGTTTGAAACCTTCAAGCTTCCTCGTATCCTAATAGCTAAAACAATAGACTCGTGGAATATGGTTAATTAATAACTTGAACCACGGAAAATTTTGCGTCTTCTTACTGCAGTTTCTTTAAGTTCTATTAATTAGTTGATAGTGAAAAAGACAGTCAACGGACCTACTTTTAACAAAATGTTAGTGAATGGCCTCGTTTTTCATTAAAAGGCAGTGAATTTACTTGCCAACTAAACTTCTATTTTTTTTTTCTTCAAAGTATTTCCACAAAGAGCATTGTTATAAGGCATCATGGTGCCCAATACCACCTTGGTATTGATTGGTATAATTAAGTATCAAGTCCCTCATATTCTATTATAAATTAAAACATGTTGAATTTGATACTAAATTGCATCATTAAGGTTATGCCATGTCAAGAGATGTTGATGTAAAGGGGAGAGGGATACAAATTATGGAGCTAATTCAGGTTTTATTAGAATTATAACAAGTGATTTATTAGATTGATTGAATCCATGAAAACATTTTGTTATATAAATAATTAGTGGCGAAATGTGTACAACAAAATATATGCTAAACTAATAAAAGAATTTTAATCATAAGTATGAAATATGAGTAACAATATGTGCACATAAAAAATATGCATCAAAATATTATACACAGTGACGTAACATGAAAAGTAGCATATTATATAACCAATCACATTTATTTATGATGAATAATTATATTTATTTAAGATAGAATCCACTATATTATGTCAATTTCTGTAATGTTTTGGTACATATTTTATGTGAATATCAGTACTAATGAATTATTACTAATATATTTATTTGTATACGAGGCTTTGGAAAAATAGTCTGGAGAAAAATTATTTTGCATTTTGACTTAGTTTTGATAATATTTTGTAAAATAATAGCTAGTCAAGAATTTTGGATGGAGACATTGTGCAAAGAATTATTAAAATAATATCAAAGTGCAAAATAGATTTTGAAAGGGTCTATTTCCACTAATTAATCTATATAAATTTATACATTTGTGTGCGTGTGTATGAAAATATTATTTCTAATGGGAAGTTGTAAGAGATATTGGTATAAAGAGAATTGGCTTTCTAAATTCTCTCATAGTCCCTTCTATCACATTCATTGAAAGCAGTAGAATAAAACACCTCAGTTTGAACTCGTCTGTACTAGATATTCACTCAACAAATTCAACAAGAAAAATTGTAAAAGTGTAGACTCGTAATAGTCACAGAAAAACATAAGCACCACAGGCAATGCTGCAATTGTAAAGACTACAAGAAAAACTTTCTATATTCTTCTGCTTCTTGAGCCCTATCCTCAGGACTTCTGTCCTTCCATTCAATGTCTGAATCGACCTTTTGCTTAAGTTTCTTATCACTGTCATCAATCTACACAGACCCACATTAAATATATAGTTAAAGTCAACTATATATTCAAAGAAAAAATAAATAAAATTAAAAGGAGTGGAAGAAATGTCCATCTTTATTATTACAGCTTCATTTATATCATCATTCTTCTGGTAATCACTAACTTTCTGTGGAACAATATGGATGTGAACATGGGGTACACTTTGTCCTGCTTGGGTTCCATCCTATAATAAGGTTCCAAACAATAATTAAGTAGTTACATTATTCGTGAAAATAAAATATTTTATAATGTCACTTTACAAAATAATTTTCTTTTCATAATTGTTTATAAAATCATTTTTGTTTGAAATCCACACAAGGTATCAAGAATTTAGGGGTTAAGACTATTTTATTAAAAGTATCAAAACAAGGTTATTGTACAAAATGATTATATATATATAGGAAGTTTCTACACCCGGGACATGCTTTTTGTCTTCATCAATAAAGACATATTTAATTTTGGCACGTGAAAAATTATAATTCAATTTTTTTTTATATAATGATGTACAATGTAGTTATTTAGGACCTCCTATCAGTTTTCAGAAAATTATGAATAATTTACAGTACCCAAAACATATATTTTAAAACTATTTATTTCACGTGTGTATAAAACATGTTTTAAAATCAAAACAGCTTGTTTCATGTTTTCAGTACCGTAAATTATTTGAAATTTTACAAAATATTATGGGAGGTTCTAAATAACTATATTGCACACCGTTATATGTATAAAAAATTAGATTGTAACCTATTCATGTGGCGAAAACACAATAAAAATATGTTGTTTTGAAGCTTATTTTATACGAGCGTTTTTAAAGTCTGTTTTTGGCATCGTAAATTTTTCGGAATTTTTTAAAAACTAGTGAGATGCTTGCTATAACTATAATGTACACCGTCATATAAAAAATTAAGTTATAATTTATTTACATGGTAAAATCATAAACGTCCCTACCGCTGGAGAAAAAAATTATGTCTCTACTATTAAATTTTCCTATATATAAATTATTTTATCCAACACCCCTATGAAGATTTATATTTATATATATATTTATATAAAAAAATTAATGTCTATTAAGAAATATAAGATACAAAATTTTACATTATATTTTTCAAATTGTTTCTTACTTGTATTGTGAATGTGAGGGATGGTGCTTTGTGGTAGCTCTGGAGCGGACCAGAGATTTTATGAGCTGCGGTCCATAAATCGTTGGTCTCATCAGTAGTTAGATCAGCAAAGCGTTTCACTTCACGTAGTGGGCACACAAGAACATGTACTTACACGTATCATGTTAAGATAACCAAACTGAAATGACTTTAGAGATTATTGATTATTCTTGGAATGGACATGACCCACTTATATGATGCTAGCTATATAATGAAGTTTAATTAGCATTTAACCCCAGCTTAATTAGGGGAACTATTAAGCATGCAACTTTGCGTTTTGTTATAATTTGATGATACAAGACATCACATACTTACATGTTGGGTTAGATATTGATATTGCAACGACAAACTATAGAACAATAATGTTATTTTTATTCTCCATATATTAAAAAAAAAGGATATGACCTGCAAAAAGAAAAGAAATTAAATGAATATCAAACCAAAATTAAAGATGCCACACACACACCAAGAATAAAAAAAATGACAATAAAGAAAATCAATAAGGGAAATACAACACAGATTAAAGATGTCAATTAAAGATTTATCAAAAAAAAATAGATGTCAATTAAGGACGGTTTTCTTTCCAAATGGTTTTCCCCTTCTAAAATTTTAACAAATAATCCATTTCAAAATTCATATTATACGAGCATCACATGAATTGTTGACTGCCATTAAGATACCAAAAATATTAATTAAGGGATATCCTAATTATTTATGGTTTTTTTTTAATTCTGATTTTAAAATAAAGTCATAATTTTCCTAATTATGAAGTAAAAGTATATAGAGTAGATAGTAGAGAAGAACATAAGAATAATAACAATAAGAGTAATACCCGGAAGAACAGGACGGAGATTGACAAAGGCAAAGGATAGGTGGGTCGTGTAAAAGACATCTTTGCTGCTAATCTTGTGAGGCCCAAAGGTATAGAAACTCTCGATCTCCATAGCCATTTTATTGGTCACTGTGATGAAAAATGAAGATGAGAATTGACTCATTTGAGTTTATGATCAGTTTTATCATTTAGTTAGTAAACTTAACCCTTTCACTTTCCAGAGCAATAAAATATGTCCCAATCAAAGACCATACAGTCTGGAAAATTAAAGTTGGAAGAAACTTCCTCCTATATAATAATAAAAAAAATCTGAAGTCATTCCCCCACTCAACTTGCAATAATTCTTGTTATAAGAACATATTAATTATTGATAGCCTGTGTTAAAACGTCATATTGGTACCTTAAAGTTTAGTGATTGATATTAAATTTTTAGTCATTTTATTTGTTTTATATTTATTTGTAAGTCAGAAGAGTTATGAGAATGAAGCAATGAAGAATTTTTGGAAAACTTGTACATTTTAATTAAATAAAACATAAATACTTTTGCAAATATTACTGGTGAAATCAATTATTTTAAGTAAAAAATAAAATATATTTATAAATATTATAAGAAATTATTTTTCAAAAAAATACATTATTTATCACATTTTAATAATAAAAAACAATTAGATGGGATTTTCGTAACCAAGGAGGTGCTCTGCTAGGGTTTCCTTGTTTTGTCCCCTTTTTTCGAAGGGTCCCTGTTTGGTCGTGTACCTGGTGATGCGTTTGGGTTCGTTGTTTGTAGTCCTATTTTGTTTCCTGATTTGGTTTTTCTGCTATCTTAGTGCTGTGGTTTTTCTCTGTCGGTAGAGGATTTCTGGTTGTTGAGCTACTCGGTCTGTAGGCGTAATCGGGGTCTTGTTTTTCTCTGGGTTTCTTGCAGTCTCTCTCTTCAGTCTCCCTCTGGTTATTTGGGGGTTTTCTTTACCCTTATCTCGGGTTCTTGGGGGTCTCGGTTTCTTGAGTGCTTCAAGGATGGATCTTTCGGAGCTTGAGGAACGGTGTGCTGGTATTCAACTCGAAGACGAAGAGTAGGAAGTGCTCTGTTTTGATACCGGGAGTGAAGTCCTTACGGGGCTTGATGACAAATGGTGTTTGGTGGGTAAATTCTTAGTGGACAAACCTCTTGATTTCCAGGTTATGCAACATATGATGATTGCATTGTGGCGTCCAGGACGGGGCATGTACGTGAAAGAACTCGAGAGTAATCTTTACATATTCCAATTCTATCATGAAGTGGACATTAAGAGGGTTATGGAAGGCAGTCCGTGGACTTGCAATAGGGCTTAATTGATTTTTGGAAGACTTCAACCTGGAGCCAACCCACGACAGGTGAAGCTTCATCGCTTGGATATTTGGGTTCAAGTACATGGCCTTCAACCAGGCTTTACAACTGAAAGAGTCCTTAGGGAAATTGGCAACCATGTGGGGGTGTTCCTGGACTCTGATCCTAATAACTTCAAGGGGTTTGGCATGATTTCCTTCGAGTTCGGGTCTCTCTGAATATTGATATTCCATTGAAGCGAAAGATGAAGATTAGTGACTCCAAGGGTGCGTGGTTCTGGGTTCATTTCAAATATGAACGAATCCCAACTTTCTGTTTCATCTGTGGCCTTATTGGACATTCAGAAAAATTCTGTGACAAACTATTTGACATCCCTCTGGAGTTGATCGAGAAACCTTATGGTTTATGGATGAGAGCGGTCCCTAGAAGGCAGCATGTGGGCATAGGGTCGAAGTGGCTTCATACAGGTGGTGCGGCTGAAATCCCTAGGGAGGAGGCTCGGTCCGATGCCAGGCCTCAATTGGGCACTGATTTCAACGACATCTCCATACCTTGTGCCCGAGCGGTTGTCGACATTTAGAAGGGGGGTGCAAGAGCTTCTCCATGTAGCTCTCAGGCGGATGGGGCAACACTGGTTGTTATTGAGACGAAGAGGAGACGTACTAGTGGGGGCTATGATGCAGAACGATTTGATGAAGAAGTCTGTGCTATGGACGGGCAAGAGGAAAATGGTAAAAAAAACTTGAGTGGGGTGGGTTTTGTTATACATACCCGCCATGGATTATGACTACATTGAGCTGGAATTGCCGAGGGCTTGGGAACCTGCGGAATGTTCAATTCCTTTGAGAACTTGTTTCTCAAAAGCATCCCAACTTTATTTTCTTATGTGAGACGTTGAGTAAGAAAGAGCAGCTGGAGAAAGTGAGAAGATCTTTGGGTTTTGAAGGATTATTTGTAGTTAATTCCAAAGGTCGTAGTGGGGGGTTAGCCATGCTTTGGCGACACCAAGACGAGGCCTCCATTATCGGTTTCTCTCCTCATCATATTGATCTTTCCACCAAGGTTGATGGTATGGTTCCCTGGAGGCTGACGGGTTATTATGGTGATCCGAATAGATCAGAGAGACGTAAGTCATGGGAGTTACTTCGCTCTTTGGGTACTGTTTCTTCCGCTCCTTGGTGCATCATTGGTAATTCCAACAATGTGTTAAGTAATGAGGAAAAACGGGGAGGGAGGCCTTACCCTAATTGGTTACTAGAGGGTTTTTAGCAAGTTATTAGTGACTGTAACCTAGTAGATTTAGACCTTTCAGGTTACCCGTTTACTTGGGAGCGTGGGCGCGGTCCTATGGATTGGATCGAAGTTTTGCTGGATCATGCTCTTGTTTCCTCAACTTGGCTGGCCCTTTTTCCTGAGGTTCAGCTCTCTAATCTAGTTTACTCTTCCTCGGACCACTGCCCGATCTTCTTGGAGCCCGTTCACCATAATTTCATCCAGACTTCTCGCCGTTTTAGATTTGAAAATGCTTGGCTTAGGGAGCCTTGCTGTGGTCAGATTATTAGCAGGACGTGGGCAATTTCTGCTAACCAGAAATGGCAGGACAAAATTTCTCATTGCAGCCATTCTTTGCGAGGCTAGGCAAAGAACATTGTTGGGCATTTTAAGCATAAGATCAAGAAGTGTAAGGAGACTATTTACCAGCTGAAGGATAGGCATGATACTGCGTCTCTTCTTCGATACCGAAAGGCTGAGCAGGCACTCTTAGAGACCTTTATCAGAAGGAGATTTATTGGCGCCAACGGTCCAAACAACTTTGGCTCAAGGCGGGGGACCTGAATAGCAAATTTTTCCATGCTACAGCCTCGGCTAGGAAGCGTCAGAATCATATTCAGAAGTTGAAAACTGGTACTGGGGATTGGGTAGAGTGGTCCAACAGTTTGGCTGAGCATATTTACAAGTATTATCGCTCTCTATTTTTTGCTTCTCCAACCAACTGGGTGGAGCTTATTAATCTGGTTCCTCGTTCCATATCTGATATGCAGAATGATATGCTTCTTCAGCCTCTCACGACTGAGGAAATCAAAGTGGCCACTTTTCAAATGCATCCTAACAAGGCACCTGGCCCGGATGGTTTCACTCCTGCCTTCTTTAAAAAATATTGGCATATTGTTGGCTCTGATGTGGTCAATCTGACTCAAGAGTTTTTCAACACTGGTATTCTACCATCCAGACTTAATGAAATTCATCTGGTCCTCATTCCTAAGAAGCCTTCCCCCTCCAATATTGGTGACCTCAGGCCCATCTCTCTATGCAATGTCATTTATAAGGTAATGTCTAAAACTCTTGCTAATCGTCTAAAGGGGGTTCTGGAGCACTGTATTTCTAGCAATCAAAGTGCTTTTCTGCCCGGTCATTTAATTTCTGACAATATTATGGTCTCTTATGAGGTTCTTCACTACCTTGAAAGGAAAGTTAAGGGCAAGACGGGTACCATGGCTCTCAAGCTCGATTTGAGTAAGGCCTACGATATAGTGGATTGGTCATATTTGGAAGCCATTATGACCAAAATGGGATTTAACAGGCGCTGGGTTCAACTCATTCTTACTTGTGTCTCGACAGTGACTTACAAGGTGGCTACTAGTGGCCGTCTTATTGGGCCTCTTACCCCTTCCTGTGGTATTTGCCAAGGAGACCCGCTATCACCATACTTATTTATTTTGTGTGCGGAAGGGTTCTCTACTTTTATCCGTCACTTTGAGAAACATGGTTGACTCCATGGTTGTAAGGTTGCTAGGCGTGCCCCCTCGGTGTCCCATATGTTGTTTGCTGATGACAACTATCTTTATTGTCGGGCTTCTAATGAGGAGGCTAAAAATGTGGAGCTATTATTGCAAAAATTTGAAGTTGCTACTGGGCAGATGGTTAATCTGGCAAAATCCTCCATCTTTTTTAGTACCAATACTCCTCAGGCCATGCGTACAAGCCTTAGTGAGCTGCTGGGTAGGTCTGAAGCAACTCGAAACACTTTTTATCTGGGGCTGCCTAGCCTGATTGGTAGAAACAAGAAGTCTATATTGGGTTTCCTAAAAGATAGAGTGCGTAAAAGAATTCAAAATTGGGATGGCAAGCTGCTCTCTAGGGCTGGCAAGGAAGTGCTTATCAAGTCCATAGCTCAATCCTTGCCTTTGTATGCTATGAGTGTTTTTCTGCTACCTGTTGGTCTTTGCTCTGATTTGGAGAGACTTATGAGCCGTTTTTGGTGGAAAGCTTTGTCTACATTTGGTCGGGGTATTTTTTGAAAGAGATGGGAGAATCTCTGTACTCATAAGCACGGGGGAGGTATGGGGTTTCGTCACATCTGTGATTTTAATCTGGCTATGTTGGGTAAGCAAGGGTGGCAGCTCCTGCTCCATGAAAATTCTTTAGTTGCCCAGATTTTTAAAGCCCGCTATTATCCCCGTGGTTCTTTTCTTGAGGCTTCTCTTGGTTGTAATCCTAGCTTTGTCTGGCGTAGCATTTGGGAGGCTTGGAGCATCATGGAGAAGGGCGTCTGTAGGAGCGTGGGAACTGGGCAGAGTATCTCTATTCTTGGGAAACCTTGACTCCTTGATCCAACAAACCCGTTTGTCATCTCGAAGCATCCGGAGTTACTGTCCAAAAAGGTGAGTTCTTTAATCCACTGTACTTCCAGAACTTGGGACGAGGATATTCTGCTGGATCTCTTTGAGGAGCAGGTTAGGAACTTATTTTTGAGTATTCCTCTTAGCGAGTCCTGTTCATGGGACAGTTGGTACTGGATGCATGAGGCCAATGCTTTTTTCTTTGTTCATAGTGCTTATCGTCTGTTACAAATTATTCATGGCCGATGGGTTTCGAATAATAACTCGGGTTTTTGGAGAACCCTTTGGACTTTAAAGATCCCCCTTAAGGTCAAGAATTTCCTTTGGCGAGCAATTTCTGGTTGCCTTCCTACTAATATGAATATGAAGTTACATGGTGTTGACATCAATACTTGCTGTACATTGTGCATGAGCGCCCCTGAAACTGTAATGCATGCCCTCATCATTTGCCCTTTTGCCCGTAGTTGTTGGGACAAGTTTGGTCATTTCTCAGGTGCTTCGGGTGATACTAATCTGGGTAGTTGGCTGCAGTCAGTGTTTTCTGGAGGGATTGGCAGACATGTGTATCTAGCTGGTATGATTCTTTGGTTGATTTGGAAGACTTGTAATGAGCTGGTGTGGAAAGGAGTTCGTATGACAGAGCAGCAAGTTTTAGCTGGGGCTGTTACGCATCTTGATCAGTGGACTACATCTCAAGTTAACGATCCTGAAATATTTGAAGGCCCAGCTCTAAAGTTGAGGAGCATTGAGCACTGGACTAGACCTATGCCTAATATGACTAAAATTAACATAGACACCGCCCTTTTCCCTGCCCGTGTCTCTTTTGGAATTGGGTGGATTGCCCGAAATCATGATGGGCTGGTCATTGAGGCTCATTGTAGGTGCTACAAAGGTCATGTTACCCCTGTTGTTGCGGAAGCTATTGGTGTCAAAGATGTTCTGAGTTGGGTCAACCAGTCCCAGCTTTAGAATGTCTCTATTGAATCTGATTGTCAGGTTCTGGTCAAAGCTCTCCACAGCCCCCATGGCTTGTTATCTCCCTTTGGTTTACTTGTGAGGGATTGCCAAAATTTACTTGCTAGTTGTACTAATGTTCATTTAACATTTGTTAATCGTCATGTTAATCATGCAGTTCACTATTTAGCTAGGAATGCTGATAATTTTATAGATTGTGTATATACCAATTCTGATATACCTGCTGAGTTGTATTATTTGGTGTTGGCTGATTTAGCCGAGTATTAATAAGATTCATACTTTTATTCAAAAATAAAATAATAATAAAATTTTATTTAAAAAATATAGTAATATTTTATTTTATTCAAATAAACTCTCCCTGCTATTTTTATAAAATATATTAAAATAAAAAAACTCAAATAAATGAAAAAATAGTATTATTGTCTTATTAAATTTTGACTGAGAAAGTTGGATCTGAAGAAAAATGAGTTTGTTTGAAATCCATCTATTTTTTTTTACTATTAGTTACAGATTTAGTTATTTTATGTACTCTAATGTGTTTATAAATAGGCAAGTTATCCCATATACGAATTTTTACATTATTTTTTCCACATTTACGTTATTAATTAAATTATTATATTTTTATTCATGCATTATTTCATTTATATGGTAATCTAATTTTTATATATTCAATTTTACGATTTGTATATAGTAAATGACTAAACATGAGCTATTTGACTTCAGAACATGTGCACAGGTGAGAGTAACAATTAGGATTTTGATGATCTTCATTCTCTTTAACCAGATGTTAATTTCTCAAATTTAAATATTTTAAAAATTATTATCCTTTTAAAAATTTAAAACTCTATTGATACCCAAATTATCGTGATTTCTTGACAATATTGATATTAATTGATTTTAGCACTGTTTTCACAAAACACAATTTATATATAATTGCATATGGGTGTATGTTTAACGCCCAAAATATGACAGCCACTAAGCGATGGTTGTAGTATAATCGGGCGGTCGATCCACAAGGAGGTAACCTAAAATCAAAATGTTAGTAGAAAATAACACAAAAAGTTAGTAACAAGAAGTAAATAAAATTGTAAATGGAAAGAGGTTTGAGATTTTGGTATTGTATTTTTGATAAAGTGGTGAAATGAGATAACCAGGGTTGTACGTATGGGAGAATGGCTTGTTATATGCCCCTAAGGCATTGCATTGCTCCTCATAAACCCCCCTCATTTCATTCAAAGCTAAGCAGTCCTTAGCTAAGTGCTCCGTTCCTCCACAAACAAAGCAAGGTTCTTGCGGTTCCGCTTAAGCGATCATGTGCGACTTTTGCCCATTTTTCGTCATTAAGACCTCAAACTGCTTTTTCAAAGCTTCGAGTTGGGCCTTAATACTATCCTCTTCTCGAAGTTGATAGATCCCAGATGGTTTGTGTCGGTTGGTGTTGTCAATAGCACTTGGACCAGTCCAGGTGTGAGACTTTTTCGCGGTTTCTTCGAGATATTCAAGAGCATCGTCTGGCTCTTTTTCGAGGAATTCACCATTGCATAGCATTTCTACAAACTGGCGCTCACGACTCGTGAGGCCTTCATAGAAGTAACTGACCAAGCGCCAGTTCTCATAGCCATGGTGCGGGCATTGATTTAACAGATCTTTGAATCTTTCCCAGACTTGATAGAATGTTTCATTGTCCTTTTGGGAGAACGTGGAAATTTGTCGTTTTAGATTGTTGGTCTTATGGCTAGGGAAGTGTTTCAGAAAGAAGGATTTAGTCATCTCCTCCCATGTTCCAATAGACCTAGGTCTCAAAGAGTATAACCAGCTTTTGGCTTTGTCCTTCAAGGAGAAGGGGAAGAACTTCAGTCGCACAACATCGGCATTTTCGGCTCGGTTATAGAACGTGGCTACCACCTCCTCGAATTCTCTGATATGCACGTATGGGTTTTCGTTTTCCATTCCATGAAATGTAGGCAGGAGTTGAATCATGCCAGGTTTAAAGTCTAATGTGGGCATATTAGGAGGGAAGATGATGCATGAAGGCGTGGAAGTGCGAGTAGGATGGAGGTAGTCATTGAGAGTTCTTGGTTGGATTTCATCATTGCGAGCCATTGCAAATGGGTTATTATCAGGGAAATTTTGTGGAGAAGCTGGATTGGTGGTAGGAGTTCCGGTAGGAGTGGCAGATGAATTGGAAGAAGTGTCACTGGAAGTTTCGTGATGATTCATCCACTCTCGGAAATCAGAATTGGATTTATTTTATGTCTCTTTTTTTTATTTATTTATTTTTATTGATTTTTTTTTTTTTTTGTTAAACTTGTTCCCAGGTAGATTTGGAGGTTTTCGGGTGATCTCCAACGCCTTACTAGAACTCCCCGAGGTTACTGAGTAAGTATGGTGGATCACAAGTCAACATTTTCGACCAAACAACCTTTAAGCAAAGTGAAATTGCTTATTTTGACAAAACAAGCTTGGTTTTCTTATAGTAATAAGTTCAACAATGTAATAGTGCAAAGGTAGATGCTCGAAATGTTCCCAGGCCAATTGGGAAGGTTGCCAAGGTACCGCTTTAGACCCACACTTGCCTAGACAGAACTCCCCGAGGTTCCCAGGTAAGTGTGGAGGGTAACACTATCACAAACCTTATTTAACAACCAATCTTTCTAGACAGAACAATATCGGTTTCTACCATTTGTAATATTACACAATTGTTCCCAATACTAAGCGTTTTATGATTGAAATTTTATGAACAATTTTATGCAATTTTATGTTTGTTTTTTTTTTTTTGAAAAACCTAAATCCTAAGGAAAACTAAGGCAAAGAAAGTAAAAGCCTAAACTAAGCAACAAAATAAACAACACAAAAATAGAATAAAGAAAAGAGAATTAAAGTGAAGATAGAATAACAAGCTTAATCTTTTTTTTTTAATATGTATTAAAAAAAATAGAATAGAAATTAAGAAAGAAAAATGGAGTAAGAATGAACTAAAAAGAAAAAAAAATGATTATATAAATATATATATGGTTCTTTTTTATTTTCAAACAAAAGAAAGAAAAAATGGAAAAAAAAAAAGAAAGAAGTAAAGATGGAAATAAGGTAAAAGTATATATATATATATATATATATTTTTGGTTTTTTTTCTTTTATAGATATGTATATATATATATAAATATTTATATATATATATATATTTTTTTTAACCGAAAAAAAAAGAAAGGAGTAAAAGAAGAGAAGAGGAATAATAATAATAATAATAATAATAATAATAATAAATGTATATATAAATAAAGATTTTTTTTTTGTGATCTTTTTGGTTTTTTATTTTTTTTATTTTTGTTATAATAATAATCTAATTAATTAAAAATTAGTAAAAAAAAAATTATATTAACACAATATTTATTCAACACAAACACAAATAAAATTACTAATATTTTTGTAAAAATTTCACTAAACCTTTGAAAATTACCTCCCCGGCAACGGCGTCAAAATTTGTTTAACGCCCAAAATGTGACAACCATTAAGCGGTGGTTGTAGTATAATCGGGCGGTCGATCCACAAGGAGGTAACCTAAAATCAAAGGATTAGTAGAAAATAACACAAAAAATTAGTAACAAGAAGTAAATAAAATTGTAAATGGAAAGAGGTTTGAGATTTTGGTATTGTATTTTTGATAAAGTGGTGAAATGAGATAAGTGAAATAAAGGTAAGATGTAATCAAAAGTTTGAGAAAATGAAAGGTTTCAAGAATCATCCATATGCTTGTTTAGTTACTTGGTTACTTGATTTACAAAAATACACAAGTAAATAGTTCACATCCCAACATTTACTTGGAAAATCTAACATTAAAGTCCATATTTTTTCTAGCAAAAGTTCATTTGAGTTATAAAGTTCTTTACTTTAAAAGCACAATGTTAATCTTATGAAAAATCTAAAAATGACAAAATACCCAAGGGCAATAATGCAATAGAAGATTAGACATAAAATTATGTATCAATATTACTTTTACTAATTAGAAGCACATAGAAAGAGCATGACTAATCCTATATACTATTAGCATAAGTATATAAAGATAACAAAATAAAGATAGAAATGAAAGAAAATAAATAACTCAAATATATTACATTAGGAACATAGTAAATCAAAGTAGCAAAATAACATCACTTGCATATGGAATCATCCCTAACCTTCCTAGGAAGATTAGGCCATTATGCTTATGATTCTTACAAAATTCTAAGAAGAAAATATGAGAAGAAAGTGAGTGGAAATTTTGCTATAGTTTCTCTACTCTAAAAATTACATACCAAATGTGAAGAAAGTGTCCCTATTTATAGATGAGGAAAATGACTAAAAAGAAATTAAACAACAAAATGAGGTTTACAAAATAAATCTGAAATATTAATAATAAAATATGATTTTGAAAAATCAAATCTTATTATTAATATTACCCTAGCTATTTTTGTGTATAGTCAAAATGCTCTTTTTCTAAAATACCACAAAAACATGATCTATAGAGCTCAAAATAGCAATTTACAAAGCCCAATACCCACAAAACATGGCTGGTGACACAAGAGGATTTTGACCCATTTTCAACCAATGAGAGAGTGCCACGTAGGCAGACTTGGCTAAAGAATTAGGCTGCTTCAAATGGGCCTACGTTGGGAGCTTGCTGAAGGAGCTTGGTGTGTTGGGCTTTCATATACATTTGGGCCTTTGTTGGGAATGGTCACGTTGTACATGCTGGAGGAAATATGCATATATGTGCATGCTGGGTCAATGCAGGTGGAAAGGAGGCTGAAGGAGGAGCTGGGAAGGCTGCATGCGTGAAGAACTACTGGAGCATTCGGACAGGTGGCGCGTGGAGAGGCTGCTAGGTGGCTGGCAGGCAGACGCGTGGCGAGCCTTGAGCACACCAAGTGGCGCTAGGAGAGGGAAAAGGCTGAGCTTGGGCCTACGGGCCTGGGCTTCTTCAGATTGGGCTATTTTCTCTTAAGAAAAATGCCACTTTCTATTCTCTTTTTTTTAGATTTAATTATTTCTCTATTCGCCATTTTTATTAGTGTCAAAATGCAATTTATTTCCTAAAAATTAAACATAAATTAAATTAAAATTAATATTTTCAATTATAAAATATATTACAATAAATTCATGAAAATATTAATTAAAACTTAATTTATTTTACACTTTAAAACTAACTAATTTGCATTTTTGAACACTAATCAGTGTAGTTGAATTTTCTTATTCAATAATTAAGATAATATGAATATTGATGTTTATAACCGAGTAGCTAAGAAAGAATAATAGTAGTCACTAAAGAAAGTTCAATTTTGGTAAAAAGTTTAATTGTTTATATATCAAAAGAAAAAGAAAAAAAAAAGAACTCTAAACTTAGCATACTCATTTTTTTTTAGATATATGAATAAATGAAAATTTTAGGAACTTATTGCTTTCTTAAGACACATAAGATAAATATTTTTACTAAAAAAAATTAATAAATTTTCAACACCATAAACAATTTTTTTTTTTTTTACTTTTACCTTTACTATTGCCTTTCTCTTATTTGCAGGAGCTATGCTAGGGGCAACAAATGATATGGATACTCAAGACTCACTCTCATATTCATAAACTTCATTTGCCTTTGCATGTGAAAAAAACAAATAAGCAAGTCTAGATCTATGAGCATATGACTACAACCCCATGCAACTTATGACAACATAAAAATTCATATTCTAATTTCATTCTTATGCAATCCATGCAACCCACTACAATCTCAAATGCCACCTACTCCAACCCCATGCAACTTAAAGCAACACATGACACCACATGCAACCTTAATGCAATTTCAAATGCAACCCAATGCAACGTAAAACAACCCAAATATAATTTTAAATGCAAACTAAATCAACTTTACATGAAAGGCCAATGCAACCTATAGCATCCCGAAGGAACCCACTGCAACCTCAAATACAAGCCTGTACAACCCACTACAACGTTATGTAGCCCATGGCAACATATAAACTCATATTCTAATTTCATTCTTATGCAACTCATTGTAATGCAACCCACTGTAGCCTAAAATGCAATCTCATGCAACCTGAAGCAACATATGACAAGCTCATCCAACCCCATGCAACCCAATTCAATTTCAAATGCAACCCAATGCCACCTAAAACAACCCAAATGTAATTTCAAATGCAACCACTGCAGCCTCAAATGCAAGTCCAATGCAAGCCCATTTTCAAAGGTTGTAGATGTTGCAACAGAGGTTGCCAAAAATGTTGCACCTAATGTTCTAAAGGTTGCAGACTTTGCAACAGAGATTGCACCTCAAGTTTCATAGGTTTTGCAAATGTTGTAAAAGAGTTTACAGATGTTGCAAGAGAAGTTGTTGATGTTTCAATAGTGGTTGCAATTGAGGTTGAGGAAGTTGGATACATTTCAACAAAGCTCACGAAATCCTATGTAACCCACTATTCCAAATCTGAAAACTCATATGCAACATCATGCAACTTAATGCAACCCATGACAACTTAAAAAAAACTCATATGCTAATTTTTTTTATGCAACTCAAGCAACACACTACAACCTCAAATGAAAGTCTAATGCAACTCTGTGTAACCTAAAGTAACTTTAATAAACTCATTTGAAAATTTCACCCTTATGCAACTAATGCAACATCAAATGCAAGCCCAATATGCAACCTAAAGCAATCCACTGCAATCTCAAATACAACTTAAAGCAACCTTAAAAAGCTCATTTGCAAATTTCAAATGCAATACCATGCAACCCAATGAAATTTTGCAGATGTTGCAACAGAAGTTGTAGACGTTGCAATAGAGGTTGAATAGGTTGTATACATTGATAAAATGTTGCATCTCATATGCAACCTCAAATACAAGCCAAATGCAACCTAAAGTAACTCATTGCAACCTCAAGTGCAAGTCCAATGCAACCTAGAGTAACCCACTGCAACCTCAAATGCATGCCCATGCAACCCAATATAACCCAATGCAATCTCAAATGTAAGTTTGTGCAACCCAAGGTAGCCCTAAACAACCCATGGCAATTTAATAACTCATAGGCCTTTCTAGATTCAAATTTTGACTCTAAGCTTCTTAATAGTATTCAGGAACATTCAGAATTGAATTTCAAAAATTTCTATAAGATAATTATAATTGAACAACTAATAGTTCTATCAATTTATACAGTAATTTCTATATATATATATACATGAGAATAATCAAAACAAAAAGTGTCTTTTGATAAAGGATCAAAACCATTGTAATATTGAGAATTTGGGAGAAAAAAATGAACAAATTTTTGAAAATGCCCAACTTAAAAAACATTTCCTCTGCTCTGCCATTAAACAAGCTGAAAAACACAAATGAAAGATTAACTTTGACATCCAAAAAGATCCACATCAAACTAAGAAAAGATTTGTTTTGCTATCTACTCCAAGTTATCTAATAATGACATTTACACACACTTACATATATAAACATAAATATATATATATATATTTAGAGTGAAACAAGCCTAAAGATTCAAAAGTTAAAAAAAAAAAACTACAAGTTCAGATATTAAAAAATTTCAAAGATATTTGCAATGAGTGAGTAGTAGTAGTAGTAGGATACCTTGTAGCTGGTGGCAGCGAAAACAAGGAGAGGGAGCCACGGAGGCGGAGTGGGCTGGGATACTGCCGACGAAGATTCAACTACAAAAAGCAACGTCGTGGCTGAGACTGGTACTGATGAGTATCGAAATCGAGTGGACTGGGTTGGGTTGTAGAGGTTACAGCTATTTGTAGAGGTCACCAATCGGAATGGCTGGTTCATGAAAATAGTTGTTGATCGGAATGACTGGTTCATGAAAATAGTTGATTCCAGTTTGGTTTTCGATCTTAGATTTTGCTGGTCTTTTGGAATTTAAAATGATTTTAGTTGCTTTCATGATTTGGATTTGGAAGGATTAATTTTTGGTTGAAGATTGAAGCTCACATTGTCGTCGGCAATGGTTGTCGCCAGGTGAAAAGAAAAGATGTAATTTTGAATAAAAAACTTTTATTTATGTAGTTTTGAGTTAATTATTACAAGTGAATTATACGTTTTATATATATATATATATATATATATGTATGTATTTTTGAAAATTTCCCTTAAAGATTAGTTTCATAAATATTGTTAAATATTTAACAAGTATTAGTTACAAAAATGTATTTTTAGTTATATAAAAGTTAGTTACAAATTATATTTTTGATTAAGAAAGAAACTATTTCAAATACATGTTAGTTAAAAAAATATATTTTTAATTTAAAATTAGTTATGTAAATTTTATTCACAAATGTATCGGCCTATAATTGATTTTGAAGATATTGTTTCTAAAATAACTTGCTGACAAAAAAGAAAAACACTGATATTATACCCCTTTGTACGCCTTGGTATTTTTGTAAAAAAAAATGGTATTTTTGTAAAAAAAAATTGTAGTGTGTAAATTTAAGAGTATCATTACTCTTTGTAAATGAATTTTTTTATTTAAATAAATGTACTTTTGAAAATTTTCCATTTTTATTTGACAGTTTTTGCTTATACACCCATACTGTTATTAATAAAGAACTCCATTAAATTAAAAATTACGAAAGGTGTATTTTATTTTTATTTTTGAAGGTATCTCATATTTTCCCCTCAAAAAAGAGAAAAGGTATCTCATATATCTATTTTTGCAGGATGAACAGAAAATCATAGCATTTCACAAGTCCAATGGAGAGTAAATACTAGTCCAAAGCTGCAACAAAAATGACATACTTATTGCAAAGTAAATAAAGATCACAACAACATTGAATGCACAGCAGGGTTTTTCTCAGCCTGCAAATCTTCATTTCCCCTAATATGTCCCATTGAAACCAAAAACAAAGTGAAAAAGTAAGTAATGTTTAATTAACAGATAGTGTTAGCAATCTGACTCCAACATTTTGTAAATATTCAATTAACAGTACATAACAGAAAACTGTATATATAGTCAATTGTGATTATCAGATAGTCTTTACTTACAAGTCAAAGAAAACAACTGGTAACATATTCCACTGCATATGCATGGTCTACACGAATAGCTTTCTATATTCTTCTGCTTCTTGAGCCATCTCCTCAAAGCTTCTGTCCTTCCTTTCCTTATCCAGGTTCAGCTTTTCTTTTAGTTCCTTATCATTGTTGTCAATCTACACCACCAAATCCGAATAAGAGTCCAACAATATTTAAACATAAGAACCCAATATCAAGGACAGGAAGAAATTTCCATCTTACAGCATCGTATATGTCATCATTATTCTCAAAATCGCCAACTTTCCGTGGTATAATATGAATGTGAACATGGGGTACAGATTGTCCTGCCTGAGGCCCGTCCTAGATTTTCAAAACAAAGATCAAGCAGTCAGTTTTCTCTAAAGGTCTCCAACCATTTTCATCAATCACTGCGCTGAGTAGCAATAGATGCAGAAAGGGATGGTATAAGGAGGCTCTTATGAAGTAGCTTCCATCAAGACATAATAGAGAAAGAAAAAAATCCCATTGAACAAACACAAAATGCAGGTTCTTGCTATTCTACATTCATCACCTGAAAACGTCATCCTCGATAACTCAAGGTGACAAACATTGAAACTCATACTAAATTGAGAGAAAAATTGACATGAAAATTGAAAGAAATAAATAGCACCCACTTGTATTGTGAATGTGAGAGATGATGCCTTATGGAAGCTCTCGAGCTGAGCACCAATCCTTTGTGCTGTGATCCATAGATCGGTAGTCTCGTTGACAGTGAGATCAACAAAGCGTTTCACTTCACGCCTCGGGCAGACAAGCACATGTACATACATATTGTCAAGGTAACAAAATCGAAATGACTTATAAGCAAATTGGACCGTTTTTACGAATGCACCAGTAGCATTGCCAATGAAGTTTAACATGGGTTTAGAGGACATTTCATTTGAGGCATGCAACTTTGGTTAATTGGTTTACATGTTACAAGTTTGTATTGATTTGAATGTTGAATACAAACATACATATGCTGTAAGGAAAACTGATAATTCTTTTAGAAACTGCTCTGCACTTGTGTAAAAATTCGACCTAAAATCATCATTTACATGAACAATCAAAAAAATAATCCCAATTAATAAATGCATGAACTCATGATGCAAATACAGAGGGTTATTTTTTTAATTATTTATTTACAGCAGAATGCCAAAATTTCTGAAAGCAACACATTTCGAAAAAAATAGCACAATTTAGCCTTATTTTTATGCAAACATATCAAAAATATCAAAATGTCATTTAAACTTCATAAGAAAAAGGATATGACCTGCAAAAGAAAAGGAAGAAAAACAAATTATCACTACTGGAATAACACATCGATATAATCACATAAACAGCACAAACTAGCACCCAAATAGACCCAAAAATGAATTTTTATATAAAAGGAAAGAAAAAAAAAAAAAAAAAAAAGGGATATTCTACACTAAGAAATTGTTATGCGACAATCAACTCAATAGTGGAGAAATGTAAAGAAAACAGATTGCTTCCGTTGCTTAGCTTGAGCCTAATTATGTAGTAATAGTATTGATAGCTGCAAAAAGTCCAGTCAACGAAGAAGATGTAAGAGTCAGTCATGGCTCATACCAGGAAGAACAGGACGGAGATTGACCATGGCATAAGATAAGTGGGACATGAAGAACACTTCCTTTTCGTCTATCTTATAAGGCCCAAACTTATAGCAGTCCATAGCCATCTGGGTATAATGAATTTATCGAAAAATCAAAATGAAAATCGATAAAAAATATATTAGAAAAAAAACAAAGAAAGAAAGAGGAAGGATGTTTGGTTTGGTTTGTTAAGGTTAGGTTAGATTAGGTCGGAGTAGTACTTACCTTGGTGGTGGAGATACGTCGGAGCGGTGTGGATGAACGAGCGACGAAACCACTGATATGCGGAGCCAAAGAGGGGAATAGTTGCAACGCTGAATGCTTTACCATTCTCTGGAGCTCTCCTTTCGCTCCAATATTCTAAGCTACTTTAAAATTAATTAATTAAATAATTCAACTAATGTATTCTATATTTTATTTCATTTTTTCTAAATAATAATTTCAGTCGTTAAAAAACAAAATATTTTGTTTTACCTATTTGACATTGGTGAATATTATAAAATTAATAAAGGAATATACTTATTTGGCACCCTGTGTTTTTGCAAAGTATCATTTTTGTACCTTCTGTTTTCAATAATACTCATATGGTACCCTGTATTTTAAAATCGTACATATTTGATACCCTAAATTCATATTTGATAGATAAAATTTTGTCAATATGATTAAACTATCATCAGTTATATGTAATTATGTAATTAAATTTAAATTTATAACTTACATAATTGACAGCAGTTTGATTAAATTGACAAAATTTTATCATTCAAATTTGAGTTTAGGGTACCAAATATGTACGATTTTAAAATACAGGGTACCATATGAACATTATTGAAAACAGATGGTACCAAAATGATACTTTGCAAAAACATAGAGTACCAAATGAGTATATTTCCAGTTAATAATGATATTTGCACAAAAAAAAAAAAGCACTAAAATACATTCTCAGTATTGGACCTTTTGGTAGTGTTGCTCATTCCACAAAAGAGTGTGATAACAGAATCTTTAAAAGGTAATTCTCTCGTTGTGTATCTATTTTAAGGGTTTATGTTCGAGTTACTTAGTTATGCATCATTGTTGTGGGTTTGATTGTACTTTGGCCGATTTGTTATTCAGCTTGGTTAGTCATTATTTAGGTGATCTTTTTTTGTGAGATTTGTGCTATTTTAGAATTGTCTGACTTGTAAGGTCGCTAACCTTCTTTCGTCCATGTTGTAATTGAATGATTTTCGTATATAAAGCTCTTTCTTCATACCTCATTTACTACGTGGAATTATACCTCATCTTCCCAATCTCGATCTTGTTCCTCTAAAGCTTTATCCTATCAAAGAGGTTGTGCGACAAAAGAATCAGATCATCGAACTCTTCCTATATAGTCCGCTTGAATTTTTCCATCTTAACCCATCAATGAAAGTTATTTCTCTTAAAAATAAAATAAAATAACATATGTATATATCTTCATATAAAAAATGTATAGACAAAGGAAATTCTTAATTTTAAAGATATTTTTTTGTTAACTTTAACAGAACATTCTGAATATTTAACTGAATATACTTTTAAAGCTAATTAAAAATAGATACTTATTAATTATATTAATATAAGTTCAAGCATTATAAAATATTATTATTATAAATATTTAATACAAGATTATATATTAATAATTATATTAATATAAATTCAAATTCAAATATCATTATTATAATAATATATAATATAATACAATACTAGATATTTAATAATTATATTAATGTAAATTCAAATGTTATTGTTATACCCAGATTTCGAGCCATGTTAGTTATGACCTCGAAAGTTGGATTCACAAATAAGTGGACTCATAAGGTTGGAAGCAAGCCCCAGGATCATATGCCGAGCTTGCAGGCCTCGAAGAGTGCATGATCTCGAAATATAGCTCCGGGAACACATTCATCTTCGGAGACAGCTTCGGATCAGGGTTCCCGAGCTCGACGCGCATACGATCTCGAACAGGTTGAGTGACCTCGGAAGATGTCTCCAGTTCGAAAGGTGATAGGAAACCTGGGAGACTAAAGCCTTAGAGATACGTGATAACCATCTTCAATATCTACAAGTATTATAAATATGAGATGTAATCCTCATTCATTAATGTAAATCCCCTGGAATCGTGGGATATTATTTGATCAGTTAAGCGTTTCCTGGTCTTCAGGGACGTTTCCTTTTATATCTGATTATAGGCATTTAAAGCCATTTATTTTATTCATAAAAAGAGTAACTACCCAAAATATGTGGGATAGTATTCTGCAGCTTTCTCTATAAATAGAGAGGCCATGCAACACTGTAGAGGACCGAAATTCTGATCCTTGAGAGAAAACTCTGAAGAATTCATGTTTGAGAATTTTCAGAGATAATCTTGAGATTAATAACAGAGACTCGTGGACTAGGCAGATTTAACTGCTGAACCACGTAAAAATCGTGTGTTTGATTTGTTTTATTGTATTTGGCCATTATCTATTATTGTTTTTTGTGCTCTTCTTTCACTGTTTGACGAAAAACGGCATCAACAGTTTGGTGCTTTCATTGAGAGCCTTAAGCATTCATCCCTGAGAGATTCATGGCCACGAACAATCAGAACACGCCTGATGAAAGTTACCCAAGGCGTCCTGGAAAACAACCAATGGAGAACCCAGATGTGAGGAGAGAAGTGGGTCTTCTGATTCCCGGGGACCACCGCCTCCACCAAGGGATGAAGACATGTACTACAATCCTGAGCGTTACGTCCCTATTGTAGAACTGGAAAACCGGCAGTTGAAACAGCTGTTGGCAGAGGCCAACAAACGGAATGAGGAGTTGACTAGGATAGCCGCAGAGGCGCAGGTGGCTCAGCCCCCGCCTCCGCGCGAAAACCAAGTCCCTCCTCCAAGGGACGTGCATGTTCCTCCCCGGAGGCCCCGTGGGCGTCCACGAAAGGATGGTGCCACAAGGAGGCCGACTCAACCTTCGGCGCCAGCAGAGCCATCTGCTCCTCCTAGGCCCCAGAGGAGTACCCGAGCTCGGGTTCCGCCTAACCCACCTGTGGAAGTGCCTCCAGGAACTGAGAATAACCGAACCCCTGTAGAGGCTCGGACTCAGATACCTGGGAGTGCACCGAATGCAACTAACCCATCTCGGGAAAATTCTGGCCCCTCTAGGCCGCGACAAGGGCGACAGCCACCGTCGCCTATACGGTTCCCTCCGTCTCCCATAAGATATCCTTCACCTCCCCGCAGAAACGCTCAACCTGTTCGAGATCAGGATCAAGGGTGTACAAGGGAAAGACAAGGAAACAGGGAGACATTCCAGGAACGGAGAGGCGCACCCTCTGAGAAAAGTCAGACGTCTCGGTCTCGCACTGCGGAGACGAGGCGACATGGGAAGAACCCATCGCGAAATGACCGATCAATGAGTTTCACCAATGACGAGTCCAGAGAGACCAGGTCCGTCAATAAACACGACCGAGATCATAAAAATACTGGAAGCCGCAAGAATCGTCCTGACCTGCGAAATCATCTGAATCAGAGTAGGGGGAAGGGAGATCAGACAAATCCGGACCTGAGGAATCACCTGAATGGGCGTAGAGATCCCTCACGGAGACGCGAGCCTGGAATCATGATCAATGACTGTCAATTCCAGACAACACCTCCCACGGACCCAGTCCAAGAAAGGATCGATCAGCTCGAAAAAGCCTTTAGGCTTTTAAAGAATGAACGGGGGAATGGTAGATACGAGGACTCTGATGAGGAGCTCGAGCCGTTTGCTCCACATATTTCTAACACTCAATTTCCTCAAGGGTTCCGGATTCCTCACGTCCCAGCATTTGAAGGAAAAACCGACCCATGTAGTCACCTAAGTACATTCAACACTATTATGAGAGCTAGTAACGTGGGTTACGAGCTCAGATGCATGTTGTTTCCAACATCATTGGCAGGACCTGCCAAAAGTTGGTTCGAAAAGTACAAGAAACACTCAATAACTTCATGGGAACAGTTGTCCAGAGACTTCAAGAAGCAGTTCCGAGCTATGGTGGGAGTCAGGCCAGAGGCATCCACTTTGACCAACGTCCGACAACAGCCAGGCGAAACACTGAAAAGCTATCTGACAAGATTTAATCTGGAGGTCGCCCGGGCTCGAGATGTGGATGACAGTGGGCACCTGATGGCTATCCGAGCTGGTGTTTTACCCGGAAGTTCCCTTTGGGACGACATGCAAGGGAAACCGGTGAAGGTCAATAACCGAGTTTAACAGACGGGCGCAGAGATTTGTCAATGTAGAGGAGGCGAGGTCAACGCTCAAGGCGACCTCGCAGACCGAAACTACAACGATAAACATTAACTCCGCCTCAACCTCGGCTGACCCAGCAGCTCCACAGCCTACCTCGGAGAATCCCTCCAAGAGGAAAAAGAGCGAGGGAAATAACCCCGAGGCTGAAGGAGGAAAGAAAAAGAAAGGAGAAAGATATTTCTCCGTATATAAAGTGCACACCGAGCTCAACGAGTCTCGGGAAAACATATACCTGGCTAATGAAAACCAGGTCCCCTTCAGGCGTCCGGACCCAATGAGAAATCAAAAATCCAAAAGGGATTCCAGTAAGTATTGCCGATTCCACAGAGACACCGGACACACAACTGATGAATGTCGACAGCTGAAGGATGAGATCGAAGGGTTGATCTCGAGAGGTTACTTCCGGCAGTACGTCAAAAACCAAAGTACTGGACAGACTACTGCGAGTCAGAGAGTAGTCGCGCCTTCGATGGCACAAAATAATAACTCCCGATCTCGGGAAGAAGACAGGCCCCCGCCGATATATGGAGAGGACGTAATAACCATCTCGGAAGGGCCTCATCTCGCAGGAGGGGGCAGAAATGCTCAAAAGAGATATGTAAACGAGCTGAAGACAGGGGACGGGTCTCCTTATGAACCCGAACCTAGGGCACCAAAAAGCCAAAGGATTGAAACACAACCGATAACCTTCACTGAGGAGGACGCTTCCCATGTTCAGTTCCCTCATCATGATCCATTGGTTATTACTCTTCAGCTTGCCAACAAAAGAGTCCGCCGAGTTCTTATAGATAATGGGAGCTCGGTCAACATTCTTTACAAAGCGACCCTCGAGAAAATGGGACTCTCCCTTCGCGACCTGAAGGCGTGTGCAACTACTTTGTATGGATTTTCAGGAGAAGGAACTGCCTGTATGGGATCCATTGAACTCCCTGTGACCTTGGGAGACTATCCGGTCTCGGTGACCACGATAATGGAGTTCGTGGTGGTAGAGTTACCATCTGCCTACAATGTACTGCTCGGGAGACCCGCCCTGGTCGGGCTGGGGGCAGTTTCATCTGTGAGGCATCTGGCCCTTAAGTTCCCAACTCCAAGCGGGGTCGGGACATTAAAAGGAGATCAATTGGTAGGAAGGGAATGTTATAGCATTTCTTTGAGGGGAAAGAAACAAACGAGTGTTCAAACACTCGCTATCATACAAAATAAAGATGGAACAGTCTTAGAAATTGACGAAGAGATCGATCCGAGGATTGAGGAGAAAGTTGACCTCGAACCTTTAGAGGAGCTCGAAGAAATTCAGCTCGAGGAAGCTGATCCCTCGAAGAAGGTGAAGGTCGGAAAACACCTCCAAGACGAGGCAAAATAGCAATTAATTTGCTTTCTGAAGAAAAACCAGGATGTCTTCGCATGGTCACACTCAGACATGGTGGGGATAAGCCCGAATGTAGCGAGCCACGCATTGAACATAGACAAAAGCTTTCCCCCGAAGCGACAAAAGCAAAGACAGCTGGACGAAGACAGAAAGAAAGCATTAAAGGAGGAAGTTGACAGGTTAAAAGCAAACCATTTCATTAGGGATGCCTTTTACCCTGAGTGGGTAGCCGATCCAGTGTTGGTCCCAAAGCCTAATGGGACGTGGAGAACCTGTATTGACTACTCAAATCTCAACAAAGCTTGCCCAAAAGATTGTTTTCCGCTGCCAAGGATTGACCAGCTTGTGGACGCCACGGCGGGGCATGGCCTGATGTCATTCATGGATGCCTATTCTGGATATAACCAGATTCCCATGCATGCCCCCGAACAAGAACATACGAGCTTCATCACAGATAAAGGGCTCTACTGCTATAATGTCATGCCATTCGGACTTAAGAATGCTGGAGCCACGTATCAACGGCTTGTAAACATGATGTTTTCAGAGCAAATAGGGAACAACATGGAAGTTTATGTTGATGACATGCTTGTAAAGTCTCAACTTAACAAGAACCATGTTGATGACCTCGAAGAGTGCTTTGGCATGCTCAAGAAATACAACATGAAGCTAAATCCTCAGAAGTGCACTTTTGGGGTATCTTCAGGAAAATTTCTGGGCTTTATTATAAACTCTCGTGGAATCGAGGCCAACCCCGACAAGATTAAGGCCCTGGTTAACATGCCTTCACCTCGGAAGCACAAAGATGTTCAAAGCTTAACCGGCAGGATGGCAGCCCTAAGCAGATTCATTTCGAGGTCAACGGATCGTGGCCTTCCATTCTTCAACTTATTGAGAGGAAGTAAGAAGTTTGAATGGACAGAGGAGTGCGAACTGGCCTTTCAGGAGCTCAAAAAGCACCTAGCTGAACCACCCATCCTGTCAAAACCTGAGACGGGAGAAGTATTGTACCTATACCTCTCAACCACCGAGCACGCAATAAGCGCAGTGCTCGTTCGAGAGGAAGAAAAAGTGCAAAAACCCGTCTACTACATCAGTAAAAGATTACTGGGGGCAGAGTCAAGGTATCCTTTGATGGAAAAACTCGCCCTCAGTCTAATCCATTCATCTCGTAAGCTCCGCCCCTATTTTTAGGCATATCCCATCCATGTACTGACAGATCAACCACTTAGGCAAGTCCTGTCTAAACCAGAGGCTTCAGGTCGACTTCTTAAATGGGCTGTTGAGCTCGGACAGTTCGAGATCACCTACCATCCAAGAACGACCATTAAGGCACAAGCATTGGCGGACTTTATAGTGGAATGTACTGGTATAGCCGACGACGAAGTAATAACCACGGCCCACGAGCTGTGGAAACTTTACGTCGATGGCTCGTCAAATGAAAATGGAGCAGGGGCAGGGGTTATTCTGATCACCCCCGCAGGGAGAAAATTTCACTCTGCTTTGAGATTCGGCTTTAAAGCATCGAATAATGAGGCCAAGTACGAGGCTCTACTTGCGGGACTACGAATAGCAAAGGAGCTCAAGGCCAAAGCCATTCATTGCTACAGTGACTCCCAGCTTGTGGTTAATCAAATCTTGGGAGAATACCAGGCTCGCGGCACAAGAATGGCAGCTTATCTGGAGAAGGCAAAATCTGCATTGGAGTATTTCGAATTTTATACAATCGAACAGGTTCCCCGAGAATGAAACTCAAATGCAGATGCCTTAGCTCGACTCGCCACCTCCGTCGAAAATGAAGAGTTGAATGTTGTACCCATAGAACACCTGTTAACACCCAGCATTACTGAGCCAGACGAGGAAGATGTGTGCATGATCGAGATGGAGCCGACCTGGATGAGTCCGATAGTTGACTATCTCGAGAATGGGATTCTTCCAAAAGATCGAAATCAGGCTCGAAAGTTGATGTATCAACTTCCTCGTTACACCATTCTGGACGGAAAGCTATACAGAAGAGGGTATTCCATGTCGCTGCTTAGATGTGTAACCCCTCCCAAGGCAAAGACGATCATTGAAGAAATTCATGAAGGGTTCTGCGGAGACCACACCGGGGGGCATAACCTGTCCAAGAAGATCATACGCCAAGGATATTTCTGGCCAACCATTAAAACAGATTTTTTTGAGTATGTGAAGAAGTGCGACAAATGCCAGAGATTCGCCACGATGCCCCGAGCTCCACCATCTGAACTGACCATGTTGACATCCCCATGGCCTTTCGCAGTATGGGGCATCGACCTCATAGGCTCTCTCCCGACTGGCAAAGGCGGAGTAAAATATGCTGTAGTCGCCGTTGATTACTTCACGAAATGGACGGAGGCTGAACCGTTGGCGACCATAACTTCGAAAAAGATCCTTGATTTCGTGGTAAAGAACATTGTATGTCGATACGGAGTGCCGAGAAAAATCGTATCCGATAACGGAACCCAGTTCGATTGCGACTTGTTCACCAGCTTTTGCGAAAAGAACGGCATAATAAAGAGTTTTTCATCTGTGGCTCACCCTCAAGCGAATGGTCAGGTCGAGGCCGTTAACAAAACTCTCAAGATTTCTCTGAAGAAAAAGTTGGAAGAACCAAAAGGACGATGGCCCGAGGAATTACCTCAAGTCCTTTGGGGGTATAGGACCACAGCTCGGACCTCAACAGGGCATACCCCGTTCTCTCTAGCATACGGCTGCGAGGCAATGTTGCCCATCGAGGTCGAAATCCCAACGATTCGAACTCAGATTTATGATCAAAGTTCCAATCACACTCAGCTCGAGGAAACCCTAGACTTGATTGATGAAAAAAGAGAAGAGGCTCAGCTGAGAAACGCTGCCTACCAGCAACGAACTACACGATATTTCAATAAGAGGGTTCGAGATCGAAAGTTCGGAATGGGAGATCTGGTATTACGACGCGTATTCTTGGCAACCCGAGATCCAGCAGCTGGAGTGCTCGGGCCGAACTGGGAAGGACCATACCAGATAGAGTCAGTCATCCGACCTAGCGTATACAAACTAGCGAGATTAGACGGAAGCCTAGTACCGCGAGCATGGAATGGCGAACACCTTAGACCTTACTATCAATAGTGTAGGAAAAGTGTTGCCTGTAACCATGACTTTCTATCTGTACTAGTTTGTTTGTTTGTTTTTGAATTTCATCAAATAAAAGGTCTATTTTGTTCCATATGTAATTTCTTTTTATTTTTGCAATCTCTCTTAATTTAATAACCTATGGTCACACTCATAGGATATTAAGGGGGCATCATTGGTATATGTACCCTCAGATTAAAAAATAAAAAATATATATATATATGAAGTATTTGGAGATAACCAAGTACGCGAGCTTAGATAGTTCGGACATAACCGACTTATCAAAAAGATAAAAGTATTTGGAGATAACCAAGTACGCGAGCCTAGATAACCAAGTTGTCAAAAACATATGAAGTATTTGGATATAACCAAATACGCGAGCTTAGATAGTTCGGACAAAACCGAACTACCAAAAATCTAAAACGTTTGGAGTTAACCAGATGCGCAAACTTAACAGGTCTGGAACAAACCAGCCAAAAAATTGATTGATGATAAGTAGGAGCCTAAACCTATCACGAGACAAGTCGAGATCGAGGCTGGAATATCTTAAGAGAAAAATAGTTTTAAACTCTTAACCTCGGAACAAAAAATGAGGATGAGGAAAAGTGACTAAACAAAAAAAGATCTAACCAGATCATTCACATTACATACCATATAAGTACTCTTGAGTTCATGGTTAAAGTAATATCCGACCTTGATAAGTAACGAGGTCGAAAGCGGATAATTCGAATAAACTATGCATGAATGCATCGAATTTCGAGCCTAAATCCAAACTATGTTTGTATGAATTAAATAAATATAACCGGCTCATCAATATAAAAATATGAAAAATATTTCGAGCCAAGAAATGTAAAGCATATAAAAGAATGGTAAAAGAAATTGTATCAGCCCCGTGGGCATATATTAAAATAATTACAGAAATAAGGGGGTGCAGCCCCGATAACTGATCTCCCTGAGGTCAGATTCAAGGAAGAGGAGTCTCCTTGGCCTTCTCATCGTTAGTGGCAACGGACCCCTCAGGACGAATAGCATGACTACCCTCCTGAGCTCCCTCCGAAACGGTGTCCGGAGCAGCCTTCTCCTTCTCGAGCTGTTCAGCCTCTTCCTTCTCGAGCCGAGCATTCCATCGTTCAAGAAGCGGCGCCTCGTGGGGGCCTAAGAAGCTGGTGTCCAGATCTTCATTATAAGCCCACATCCAGTACATGGCTGAGTCGACCGCCTTTTCCTTCTTTTCTTTGTACTCGGCAAGAAGGCAAGTTTTGGCATCCTCTATGATGTCGAAGGTGGCGGCCTTGTCCTCTTCGAGCTTCTTATTGGTCTCCCGAAGCTGGGTGTTATCTTTCTTTTGCTCCTCGAGTTCAACTCTCAGCTTTCCGAGCTCTTTGGCCATGTCCTCATGCTCCTTAACCAGTGGCTCGAGCTTAGCATTCGCCGCCTTCAGATCGTCGTTCGCCCTAAGGTGGAGATCCTTCGCCTCTTGAGAATGAGTCCTGCTCGAATGGATCTCGTTGTTCAGCTCGTAATTAAGCTGGGCAGTGAAGGCAAGAGCCTGAAAAAAGGAAGAAACCACCATTAGCCTCCGATCAGTATGAATGTAAGCGAAAGGAATATAGAAGAATACTTACCGCAGCAGTGTGCTCGATACTCTTCTCATAAAGAACAGTGCGGTCTCGGGTTCCGGTTAAGCACTGCCACTGGGGAGCTTCGAAACTGCCATAGCTCTGGCCGATCCGGGACATGACATCCGAGATCAGCGTAGATCCGTGAGGTCCAGCAGCATTGTCCACCACATACGAGTCCATATGGGTGGAGATTGTTAGCTTCTGAACTCGAGAAGCAGAAGGTCTGATGGAAAGTTGAGCAGAAGACGTTTCGCCCACCACAGGAGGTTGGGACTCAACAATGGCAGGGGCACCAACCAGCGAAGTCAGTGCAACCGCGGAGATGACGGCCTGCGAGGATGGCATTGTCGTGGAGGCGCTGGCCTGGACAGTCGACGCAGCAACAGAGCTCGAAACCGGCGGGGCAAGGGGAGGTGTCTTCTTGGATCTCTTGGAGCCTTTGCCCGGCTGGCCAGTCTTCAGTGACCCCGCCCTAGGGCGTTTGCTCCTCTTGGCGCCTGCATTGTCGATAAGGGTGTCAAGGTCGGAGTCCATCTCACCTGCACAAGTCACAACACAGTAAGTTAGTAAAAGAGAAGTGTACATCAAGTTATTTCAGTATCACAGACATATAGAGTGATGATAGAAGAAACCTAACTGGAAATCTCCCCCGAGCTCGAGCTTGGGGACCATGAAATTCCCCCGTCTTCAGAGGAGGCGGGGGGAGTGCCTTCCCTATAAGTAGGTGATAACCTCGAGAGGTCCCTATAATCATTGGTCCCGTACTGCACAGCTATCCCATTCCACACCTCGTCCGTGGTGTACATGGTATCGTATATCCCGAGCCCACTCTCGAACCTATGGACACAGTCATCTACCCAACTCCATATGTAGAAGTGGTATCTATCCTGTGGGCACGAGATTAACCTATTGGGCCTGTGTTTTAGTAAAGTGGGGGACCACATTCGCGAAGTAGGAAGGGTTTTACCTTCATCTGAGTCCGAGCTTGAGGCTTCATCGTTGGCTTCATTCCCAGAACGCGGACTTCTCAAGCGAACTGGGAGTGATGTCTTCCTTTCTCTCCTCGGAGGAAGGGCGCCTGTGGGCAGTGGCACCTCCTCCCAGTGTTCATATTTTTTACTGGACCAGTCAGAGGTTGACTGACCCTCTCCCAACAACCCGCAAGCTCGGAGCTTGTCCTCGTGTAATAGATACGAGAGAGACCTCCTGCCATAGGGAAGTTGGAGCAAGGCCTCTCTGTGCCTCTTCATCGCTTCATTAGGGGTGGGACGTTGAAAGTTAGCTGAAAAACGAAACACATTTCAACTAAATGTGGATTTAAGAACTAAAGTCTCGAGCTCAGGAATAAAAGTAACGAGAATACTTACGAATCCGCCTAAACGAGTAATGTCGAGACGGGGACAGACCATCTGTCCAGAAGAAGGCCTTCTTGAAATCAGGTGGGTGGTTGGGGAGATCCCCAAAAACCTTCGTCTCTTTGGGGTAGCTCGAGAGATAGTAAAAACCATCCCCTCCCCGAGCTCGGGAGGGGTTACTTTTCAAACAAAAGAGATATAAAATCTCTTGAGGTGAAGGTCCTTCCCACCCCAGCTCGTGGAATAAGGACCTCAGGGCAGACAGCACCCTGTACGAATTAGTATTGAGTTGGAACAGAGCCAACCCAACGAAATCAGTAAAGTCTTTGAAAAAAGACTTCAAGGGCAGCAGTGCTCCTGCCCTCATATGTTCTTGGCTCCATGCCGCATATTTCACTGTGGCATCGCGACCGCCAGGGGCGAAACAGCTCCGTTCTTGACCAGTCGGAGCTCGACACTTCAAGGTGCCTGACAAATGAAGGCCATGGAAGGCCAGTATTTCAGATATTTGGCTGGTTGTGGTAACCGTGCTCCAGTAGAGCTCGGCCTCGAACATCTCTCTCCTTGGCTGTGAGGAGGAAGGTTCCCCCATTAAGGAAAACTGGAGTTCCCCTGGACGATATGCAACAGTAACTCTTAATGCAGGGTCGAGGGGGATTGGCCTAGGTCCTGAATTGAGCTCTAGATAGAGGGCCTCCCGAAGAACTCTTCTCTTCTTTTCAATGACCTCGTCTATCTGGCGGCGATAGTGGGCTCGAATGTCTTCCTGCTCGCGTGCAAGCTCATACTCTCTTATCCGGCGTTGGTTCCGGGCGAAGAGCGTTTCTGGGCTCGGAGATTTTGGCTCGTAAGGGATTGCCAGCAATGACCCCCACCGTCTTTCCAGATTCTGTGACATCTAATGAGAAAGAAAATATGGTGAGGGCCATGCATGCAAGAATTACGAGCTCGATGGAATGAGCTCGGAAATTTAGGAATGAGACACTAAATACTAAGATCCTTATTGAAGAGTCAGGGGCGTGTATTCCACGAAAAAGAAAAGGAGCGTGGATGATTTTTTGAAAATCCCGAAATTCAAGGGAAAGAAGAGTGGCGGTTAACCAGGAAAGGCGTCTTTGGGTTTCGTGCATTTATCAAGACCCACGTTTTTATCCGAAAGCTTAGTGCACAAGAAACGTTGCCTAAAAATTTCAAAACCCAGAAAATGGGAACCACATTCAAACGTCAAAACTGGGTATAAACCAGAGACGAAAATCCAGAATGAAAGTCTAAAAGGCATGAAAGCCTATCGTGTTAAAACTTCCTATCGTGGATGCAAACCAGTATAAACAGATACACAGCAAGAACAGTTTAAATAAAAAATGGCATACTTACACAGTAATGGCGATTGCAGAGAGATCGTCGATCGAAGAAGAGGTTGCAGGAAAGAACTTACTGACTCGAACAGACCAGGATTCCTTTGCTTCTTTGGTCGAGAAAACATGCACAGAATAGGAATTTTGCAAAGAGGTCTCTGAGTTTGTTTTTCTTTTTTGCTTATGGCGAATGGAGGTAAAAGTGAAGAAGAAGATGAAGAGTGGGGTCTTGTATATATAAGTGGGGAAAAGGAATAAATCAGGAGCGTCGAGTGAAATCCTTACTAGATCGAACGGATGGGGATCAATGACAAGAAGGCGCCGAAAAGTTGTCAGACGGACGATCGTGGGCGTGTTTCCAAGGCACTCAAGTACCAAAAGTGAGCAATACCCAGCTGACGCGTGTCCATTTTTCAAAGGTGTGACGGTACAGTTCTCAAGAAAAGTAGTTCAAAAGTTTCCTTCTCTTAGGATTCAAACAAATACTTTTGAGGGGGCAAAATGTTATACCCAGATTTCGAGCCATGTTAGTTATGACCTCGAAAGTTGGATTCGCAAATAAGTGGACTCATAAGGTTGGAAGCAAGCCCCAGGATCATATGCCGAGCTTGCAGGCCTCGAAGAGTGCATGATCTCGAAATATAGCTCTGGGAACACATTCATCTTAGGAGACAGCTTCGGATCAGGGTTCCCGAGCTCGACGCACATACAATCTCGAACAGGTTGAGTGACCTCGGAAGATGTCTCCAGTTCGAAAGGTGACAGGAAACCTGGGAGACTAAAGCCTTAGAGATACGTGATAACCATCTTCAATATCTACAAGTATTATAAATATGAGATGTAATCCTCATTCATTAATGTAAATCCCCTGGAATCGTGAGATATTATTTGATCAGTTAAGCGTTTCCTGGTCTTCAAGGACGTTTCCTTTTATATCTGATTATAGGCATTTAAAGCCATTTATTTTATTCATAAAAAGAGTAACTATCCAAAATATGTGGGATAGTATTCTGCAGCTTTCTCTATAAATAGAGAGGCCATGCAACACTGTAGAGGACCGAAATTCTGATCCTTGAGAGAAAACTCTGAAGAATTCATGTTTGAGAATTTTCAGAGATAATCTTGAGATTAATAACAGAGACTCGTGGACTAGGCAGATTTAACTGCTGAACCACGTAAAAATCGTGTGTTTGATTTGTTTTATTGTATTTGGCCATTATCTATTATTGTTTGTTGTGCTCTTCTTTCACTGTTTGACGAAAAACGGCGTCAACAGTTATAAAATATTATTATGATAATAATATATAATCATAATTTTTTACGAATTATATTAATATAAATTTAAATTTTATAAAATATTATTATTATAATAATATTTAATACTTATATTAATATAAATTTAAATATTATAAAATATCATTATAAAATAATATATAATACATAATCTTAATTTTTATTAAAAAAATGTTATCATATTATATATATTTTAAAAAATCATAAACAATGTTTTGATTTAATTTTTTTAATTATATTAATATAAATTTAAATATTATAAAATATAATTATTATAATATTTAATATAAGATTACATATATAATAATTATATTAATATAAATTTAAATATTATAAAATATCATTATTATAATAATATATAATACAAAATTAGATATTTAATAATTATATTAATATAAATTTAAATTTTATAAAATATTATTATAATAATAATATATAGAGAAATCACCCATATTGGTTTTTATATTTTTTTTCTGCAATACGATAATTTTTTATACCCACTTTTATATTTCCTTTCATTTTGCTTGTATTGTTATCTCTAAACTTCTCTATCTTTGCCCTTTTTGTATTGTCTTCTTCAACAGCCAAAAACAAAAGAACCAGCTCCTTCTCTAAAGATGAAAACCAGAGACAAAAACACCTCCTTCTCCGACTCTTTCTCGCTCACCACCGTCCAAACATCGTTGGATTTCCGTCGCCTTCCCTCACCGTTCCACACGCCGCACTGTTCTTCGTCTCTTCCGCAGGTGATTTTGTGAGCTTGTTGTTTCCATTTTCTCAATTTAATTTTCATCTTATTGTTCTAAGTTATGATTAAATTGAAAATAGAGTGACTGATTTTGAGATTGATTTTTTAAAAGAAATTTAGGGATTTGGAACGCCTGAGATTATTTCCTTCATTCATTTTTATTGCTTTTGTTTGTATTTTCATTTTTTTTCATAACTTATACCCTCTTAAGCTCTCGAAATTGGTGTTTGGGTTTGAATTCTTCTTCTATAATAGAAACCTGCTTGTGTTTGGTGTGTTAAATCTCTGGTTCATATCCCTCTCTCCTTTTTCATCTCTATATGTTATTGCATTTGGTTAATTCTCAGTGATTCAGAGTGGGTTTGGGAAATTCTTGCTTGGAATAGGTAAGTGACCTTTGTTGTATTTGTTTTCTACTTATTTTTATTTTAAGCATAGGCATTGTTGTTGGGAGTGTTGCTTCAGACCCTCACTGTATTGTTCTGGCCTTTTATCTATTTGTTTCTGTTGTTCAATCGTATGTTACTGTCCCTGTTTGAGGATTTACTATTTGTGTCAATAGTTCGTTTCTGTGTTTCAGGTCTGCCCTAGGTGTGTTATACCCCAGGTGTTCGAATTGTATTTGGCCAAGTTTGTTATGCTTCCAGGATCTATGTTGTGATCCCTTGGCTTTGTATGCTTAGTCTATCTTTGTTTTGTGTGTTTCAGGCATTGATGTTGGCTTTGTATGCTTAGTCTGTCTTCCGGGACTCATGGTTCATACATAATTTTGATTAGTGGTGAAAAATACATATTTATTGATTTTAATAGTTAAAATAAATTAAAATTTAATTAATATTTTCATTAAATTAATATGATTTATTTTATAAATGAAAATATTTGATTATGACTTTTGTTATTTTGTAGGAATTAACGTTGTATTTTGACAATTAAATCTGAAAAAAAGAGAATAGAAAATTGCATTTTTCTTGAAACAAAGGGGCCCAATCCGAAGAAGAAGCCCAGGCCCGTCTCCTCCCCAAGCCCACTGAAGCCGAGCCACGCCAGCTGCCTGCCACGCCCAGCCTATCCGAGCTGAGCCACACCTGACGCCTGCCAGCCTGCTTGCCAGCCTCCTTGCCAGGCAACCACGCGACGCCACGTCACTCCCAGCAGCCCTTCTTGCCTCCATGCCCAGCCAGCCGTGCCATGTGTCCGCCTCTGATTGGTTGCGGCTAGGTCAACACTTCCAGCTGCCACCAACCCATTTTGTGTGCACTTTGAGCCTTGGACCTCTCATTTTGAGTTTTAAAGCTCAATTTTTTTGGCGTTTTAGAAAAGAGCAAATTGACCATTCACCAAAATAGCTAGGTTAATATTAATAATAAGATTTGATTTTTTAAAAAATCATATTTTATTATTAATATTTCAGATTTATTGTGTAAAGCTCACTTGTTGTTTAATTTCTTTTTAGCATTTTCTCCCTCTATAAATAGGGACTATTTCTTTCACATATGTATGTAATTTTGAGAATAAAAAACTATAGCAAAATTTCTACTCACTTTCTTCTCATATTTTCTTCTTAGAATTTTGTGAGAATCATGAGCATTACCTAAACTTCATAGGAAGGTTAGATATGATTCCATATGCTAGTGATGTTATTTTGCTACTTTGATTTACTATGTTCTTAATATAATGTATTTGAGTTATTTATGTTTTTTCATCCTCATCTCTATTTTGTCATCTTTATTTACTTGCACTAATAGTATATAGGATTAGTCATGCTCTTTCTATGTGCTTCTAATTAGTAAAAGTAATATTGATACATAATCTTCTATTGCATTATTACCCTCGGGTATTTTGTCATTTTTAGATTCTTCATAAGATTAACTTTGTGCTCTTAAAGTAAAGAACTTTATAACTCAAATGAACTTTTGTTAGAAAAGAACATTAATTTTAATGTTAGATTTTCCAAGTAAATGTTGGGATGTGAATTATTTACTTCTGTATTTTTGTAAATCAAGTAACTAAGTAACCAAACAAGCATGTGGATGATTCTTAAAACCTTTATATTTATCAAACTCTTGATTACACCTTATTTTTATTTCACTTGTCTCATTTTATCATTTCATCAAAAAGACAACACAAAAATCTCAAATCTCTTTTCATTTTCATTTTCAATTTTATTTGTTTCATGTTACTAACTTTTTGTGTTATTTTTTTACTAATCTTTTGGTTTTAGGTTACCTCCTTGTGGATTGACCGCCCGATTTTACTACAACTATTGCTTAGTGGTAGTCACATTTTGGGCGTTAAATAAATTTTGTCGCCGTTGCCGGGGAGGTAGTTTTCAAAGGTTTAGTGAAATTTTTACCAAAATGTTAGTAACTTTATTTGTATTTTTGTTGGTATGAATATTGTGTTAGTATAGTTTTTTATTTTTATTTTTTATTTACTAATTTTTAGTTAATTTGATTATTATAACAAAAAAAATCATAAAAAAATATTTATATATACATATCTTTTTTTTCCTTTCTTTTTAGTTAATTTTTTTTATTCCATTTCTCTTTCTTAATTTTTTATATTTTTAGTTTAATAAATATTTGTAAACAAAAAAAAATGAGATTAAGCTTGTCATTTTATCTTCACTTCAATTCTCTTTTCTTTACTTTATTTTTGTGTTAACTATTTTGTTACTTTAGGTTCCTTAGTTAGACTTTTCTTTTTATTTGCCTTAGTTTTCCTTAAAATTTAGGTTTTCAAAAAAAAAAAAAAAAACATAAAATTGCATAAAATTGTTCATAAAATTTCAATCATAAAACACTTAGTATTGTGAGCAATTGTGTAATATTAAAAATGGTAGAAACCGATATTGTTCTGTTTAGAAAGATTGGTAGTTAAATAAGGTTTGTGATAGCGTTACCCTTCACACTTACCTGGGAACCTCAGGGAGTTCTATCTAGGCAAGTGTGGTCTAAAGCAGTACCTTGGCAACCTTCCCAATTGGTCTGGGAACATTTCGAGCATATACCTTTGCACTATTATATTGTTGGACTTATTACTATAAGAAAACCAAACTTGTTCTATCAAAATAAGCAATTTCACTCTGCTTAAAGGTTGTTTGGTCGAAAAGGTTTAACTTGTGATCCACCATACTTACTCAGTACGTCGGGAAATTCTAGTAAGGCGTTGGAGATCACCCCAAAACCTCCAAATCTACCTGGGAACAAGTTTAACAAAAAAATAAAAAAATAATAGTATACAATAAATCTAATTATGATTTCCGAGAGTGGATGAATCATCACGAAACTTCCAGTGACACTTATTCCAATTCATCTGCCACTCCTTCCGGAACTCCTTCCACCAATCTTGCTTCTCCACAAACTTTAGCTGATAATAATCCATTCGCAATGGCTCGCAATGATGAAATCCAACCAAGAACTCTCAATGACTACCTCCATCCTACTCACACTTCTACGCGTTCATGCATGATCTTCCCTCCTAATATGCGTGCATTAGACTTTAAACCTGGCATGATTCAACTCTTGCCCACATTTCATGGAATGGAAAATGAAAGCCCATACATGCATATTAGATAATTCGAGGAGGTAGTAGCCACGTTCTATAACCGAGCCGAAAATGTCGATTCTGTGCGGCTGCGGTTCTTCCCTTTCTCCTTGAAGGATAAAGCCAAAAGTTGGTTATACTCTTTGAGACCTAGGTCTATTGGAACATGGGAGGAGATGACCAAATCCTTCTTTCTGAAATACTTCCCCAGCCATAAGACCAACAGTTTAAAACGACAAATTTCCACATTTTTCCAAAAGGACAATGAAACGTTCTATCAAGTCTGGGAAAGATTCAAAGATCTATTGAATCAATGCCCGCACCATGGCTATGAGAACTGACGTTTGGTCATTTACTTATATGAAGGCCTCACGAGTCGTGAGCGCCAGTTTGTAGAAATGCTATGCAATGGTGAATTCCTCAAAAAAGAGCCAGACGACACTCTTGAATTCTCGAAGAAACTGCAAAAAAATATCACACCTAGACTAGTCCAAGTGCTACTGATAGCACCAACAGACATAAACCATCTGGGATCTATCAACTTTGAGAAGAGGATAGTGTTAAGGCCCAACTTGAAGCTTTGAAAAAGCAGTTTGAGGAGGGACGAAGCATTTAGCTTTTAATGTGGAACCATAAGAACCTAGCTTTGTTTGTGGAGGGACGAAGCACTTAGCTAAGGACTGCTTAGCTTTTAATGAAATGAGGGGGGTTTATGAGGAGCAATGCAATGCTTTGGGGGCATATAACAAGCCATTCTCCCATATGTACAACCCTGGTTGGAGAAACCACCCAAATTTCAGTTGGAGAGATTCCAACCAAGCTCAATCGTCTGGAGGCCAATGGAGAAATGAGCAACAAGCTCAACCATCAAAGGTGTATTCTGCACCTCAATACAATGCTCATCCACTACGAAATTCTCTCGAGAATACCCTTCATGTATTCATAGAGGAACAATCCAAACTAAATCGCCAAATGATGGAAGAAATCAAGGAAATGAAATGTCAATTCTCAAAATTGACTGAATCCTTGACCATTCCGAAAAAAGGCAAACTTCCTTCCCAACCAAAATTTAATGTGCAAGGCCAACACATGGCCCAATCTTCAAATTCAAATGATCAAAATTTCAAGGAAGTAAATGCCATCACGACTAGAAGCGGTAAAACTTTTCAAGACCCACCCATAAAATCCAACTCTCCCAGTACTCCAAAAGTTATTCCCGAAAATCCACCACTCAATGCCTCTCCAAAAGTACCATTTCCCCAGGCTTTGCAACTTGTTGGGAAACACTTTGATAATCGAGCTGAAATCCTTGAGCACTTGACACAAGTGAAGATTAATCTTCATTTGCTTCACATCATAAAAAAAGTGACGACTTATGCCAAAATCATCAAGGATCTATGCACTGCAAAAAGGAAGCACCATGTCAAGAAAATTTCTTTCTTAACTGAGCAAGTAAGTGAGATGATTGAACAAAAGACACTGCCGAAATACAAAGATCCTGGTTGTCCCACCATTTCTTGCCAAATTGGGACCCATGAAGTCAGCCAAGCCCTACTCCTGGGACAGTTACGGTGTGCCTTGTAAACAGTGCTAAACTCGCTAAATCAAGTCATTTGGCCAAAATCGTGAACTGAGTATGATTAGCGGTTTAGGGATTAAAAACTTTGGTTAAGATGTAACGTTTCACTAGAACGTTTAACATATACATTGGGATCCCGAAAATATAATTTCAAAGTCTATTACAGAAAATATTTACAACAGGCCGTTCTAAGCGGCAAAACAGGGTTCAACCCTGGTTCCACTTTAAACCTCGGCCGTGGCGGACGAGCAGCTGCATATGTACACATCATCACCTAAGCTCTCCAACTCAAGGATGGTCCAGCTTCCTTTTGCCTTTACCTGCACCACGTAGCACCCATGAGCCAAAGCCCAGCAAGAAAACACCATATAACATGATATGATATCAACAACAACCATAGTAACCATTCGGAACCAACGGTCCATACAGATAGGTGACAATAGCCAAAAGTCACAGTAATGAGCATCGCTCCCTCTAGCAATGTGACGATAGGGTCACCAGGGCTCAATTGATAAGTGGTTCTTTCATTAGCTTGGTTAGGACAGGTGCAAGGTGATTTGTCACCAACATAACCTTCCTCACGACTCTAGAGTCGAAACTATGGACAACGTCCCTTAGCCTTGTGACAAACAGTCACCGGGGTCATATACCTTGGCTATAGTCATCTGGTCGTAGACCAGGCAAGCGCTTATAGTTCTCATTGACCTTCCGGTCGGTCCAGCACTAATACCCCATATGAGTCATTCAATGCTGACCTCGATTAGATCTAATCTTTATTTGGCCCGGCGTTCACAACGCACTGCCACCTCTGACCCTTAGGTCGGTAAAACACGACCAGTGCTCAGCCCGTGGTGAACTTAACTAATAAGTCACAGCTTCACAGACGGATCTGACACCATTGTCGATTCTGACTAATAAGTCAGCGCCATACACAAGTAAGCCATGCCACCAAACATATATCACATGTCCAATATCCATAAACAAGGTATTCAACATGCTTACTTAACAGATATTAGTACAATTAGGACTATGCATTAACACAAAAGCTCAAGCTCTGAACGATATCACACCCAGTATACAAAGCATGTCCTAATCACACGTTTCTTATCCATCATATGCAATATATTCAACAATCCAACATGCACCAATAACAGCCATGCATGTCACGTTTAGTAGTCAACCAACATGCATCAGGAATAGCCATGCATGTCATACATAATAATCAACCGACATGCATCATAATAGCCATGCATGTCTCATATACACAGGGTGCAGTTTTCTTACCTCAAATCCGAGCTAGAACCAATATAAGAACGACCCTTGAGAACGGTCAACCTTTAAGCCCTTAGCGGTCACCTAATCATAACCAAATATAGAACACCATCAATAACATGATAACCAAAGGTTTTCAAACCAATATCTAGCCTCCAAGAGATCAATCCAAACTAATCCAAGTAGTAGGGACACTCCCGAGGCCCATAGCTAAGTTCCTGGGGTCAAAACGAGCAAACGGGGTGAAAACAAGGCAAGGGCTGCGGCCCTAGCACCTTGGGCCGCGGCCCCCAGAATTTCCAGAGGCAAGCGCCGTGGCGCCCCACACAAGGGCCGCGGCGCCCAGCGAAACAGAAAGGCCACTTGCTAACTCGAGCTAGGGCCGCGGCGCCCAACCCAGAACCATTCTCCAACGTGTTTTCAACACTTCAAAGTCCCCAAAAACACACCTAAACATTCCCCAATCATCAAAACAAAGTTCCCAAGCTTCCCAATACCTCAAAACCCAAGGTTCAAACAAACCGAAAACTCAACGATTCACAAAATCAATTCAAAGCTTAGAAACTCGGAATAACTCAAAACTTAAACTTCAATTACCTTTGATTGGGTTGTTTTTCGTCAAATCCTTCGGCTAAGAAGCTTCTATTCTTTCCTAGGATCACTATGCCTCGACCCTTGCTTGATTCCGACTCCTAGAACTCAAGATTTCTTCGAAAACGCTCAAACGGTAAAACGGACCGTCGAGAGAGAGAACGAGAGGTTTCCTAACATACGCTCTTATCTGACAAGCTACTTCAAGCTTAAGTAACCTCAAATAAAACTTAGTGCTCGGGGTCCCGAAAACACCCCCGGGGATACTATAGTCAAAACTTCCAGAATTCCATCCTGATCTCAAATACTCCCAATCCATCACCAAATAAACATTTCTATTACCCCGAAATTGACCCCGTTATGAAAAAACCGCTAATCCACTATACATGACCGTCTCATGTCGAATAGCTCGAATATATATCCATAATAATAAAATCTCATTCACAATTTACAATATGCACCCAATTTACAAATATGCCCTCAACAGGCCAAATTACCAAAATGCCCTCATAACTATAAATACTCCCATATGCATGCATTTACCACCATATAATAATATAATTCACATGAACATGCATATGATTATTAAATAGCATAATAGATCAATTATGGCCCTCCCGGCCTCCTAATCAAAGTCCTAAACCTTATTAGGAAATTCGGGGCATTACATTGATCTTGACGCGAGTGTAAATCTCATGCCTTACTCTGTATACTCGCAACTCGGTCTTGGAGAAATGAAGCCAACATCTGTTGTGCTATAGCTTGTTGACTGTTCCACCAAAAAGCCTAGGGGTATTGTTGAGGATGTTTTAGTTCAAATTGATAAATTCTATTACCCCGTGGATTTTCTTATTCTTGATACCCAATCTGTGGTAAACATGGAGTCTAAAATTCCTATTATCCTCGGAAGACCATTCCTTGCTACTGCAAATGCTTTGATCAATTGTCGGAATGGTCTAATGAAGATATCGTTTGGAAACATGACTCTTGAAGTCAATATCTTCCACATCGGGAAACAACCCCGAGAAGATAATGAATGATATCAAACATTCATGATTGACTCTTTAATTCCTGAGGAGGTTCAATTACGAAGCAACTTTGATAATCTTGATGAATTCCTCCTTCTGTCTGACAATGAAAGTCCCAGTTCTATTGAGTCTACTCTTGCAATATCAGATCACATAGACTCACGCAATAGAAGGACTTAGTTTTGGCAACCTCGCTTTGAAGAGCTGCCTCGTGAGAGGGCACAGCCGAAAAATTTAGACGAAGAGATTCCAATTGTTCAATTGACCCAACTTCCTGAGGGTTTGAAACATGTCTTCTTGGGAGACAGTGAAACCTTTCTAGTTATCATCTCTTCCAACCTTCAAAATTCTCAAGAATTGTAGTTACTCGAGCTACTGTGAACTCATAAATCTGCGATAGGTTGGACGCTTGCTGATATCAAAGGTATTAGCCCTTTAATTTGCTCCCATCGAATCAATCTGGAGGACGAGGCTACCCCTCAAAGAGACCCTTAAAGGCGACTGAACCCCACAATGAAAGAGGTTATAAAAAATGAAGTTTTGAAACTGCTAGACGCTGGTATTATTTACCCAGTAGTTGATAGCAAATGGGTCAGTCTAACTCAAGTCGTGCCCAAGAAATCTGGTGTCACTGTGATCCAAAACGAAAAAGGGGTCCTTGTCCCCACAAAAACCGTGACAGGGTGGCGCATGTGCATTGATTATAGAAAATTAAATGCTACCTCCTGCAAAGATCATTTTCCACTCCCATTCATTGATCAAATCCTTGAACATGTAGCTGGTCATCCATTCTATTGCTTTCTTAATGGCTATTCTAGCTATTATCAAATTGAGATTGCATTAGAGGATCAAGATAAGACCACTTTCACTTGTCCCTTTGGCACTTTTGCTTTCCGACGTATGCCTTTTGGCTTGTGTAATGCACCAGCTACATTCCAAAGATGCATGATGAGCATCTTTAGTGTCATGATTGAAAAATCAATGGAAGTATTCATAGATTACCTAAATATTTTTGGAAATTCCTTTGACACATGTCTTCTTCATCTTGAAGTTGTTTTAAAATGGTGTATTGAGAAAGGACTTGTGCTCAATTGGGAGAAATGCCACTTTATGGTATCTTCTGGCATAGTCTTAGGCCACATTGTTTCTGAAAAAGGAATAGAGGTTGATCAATCCAAAGTCGACCTTATCTCCAACCTACCTACTCCTAAGACTGTCAATGACGTTAGGTCATTCCTTGGTCATGCTGGTTTCTATAGGAGGTTCATACAAAAATTTTCAGTGATTGCTAGTCCACTAAGAAACCTCCTAGCCAAAGATGTTTCTTTTGAATGGACACCTAAGTGTGAGGAATCATTCCGAACACTTGTAAATTCACTCACTTCCACTCCCATCATCCAGTCACCCAATTGGAGTCTTCCTTTCGAGATCATGTGTGACTCCAGCAACTTTGCTGTGGGAGCTGTGCTAGGACAACAGAGGGAGGGGAAACCCTTTGTTGTCTATTAAGCAAGCTGAACTCTTAATAGTGCTTAAATGCACTATTCCACTACTAAAAAAGAGTTGCTTGTCGTCGTCTTTGCCCTTGATAAATTCCGATCTTATTTGATTGGATCACCTATTATGATCTTCACAGATCACTCCGCCCTTAAGTATCTCATTTCCAAAAAGGATGTTAAGGCGCGATTAATATGGTGAATCCTTCTCTTGGAAGAATTCGATATAACGATCAAAGACAAGAAAGGTGTTGAAAATGTCATCGCGGACCACTTGTCCTGATGATTTCCTCGATGAACAATTTCTTTCTGTTGCTAAGTTATCGTGGTATGCTCACATTGTGAATTACTTAGTAACCGGTGAGCTCCCATTTGAATGGAGTACACAAGACAAACGCAAATTTCTGGTTGAGGTGCGCAATTTCTTTTGGGATGACTCATACTTATTCAAGTATTGTCTCGACCAAATCATGCGAAGATGCATCCATGACGATGAGGTGTCTAGTGTCCTGAATTTTTGCCTCAATGATGCTTGTGGTGGTCACTTTTCTGTGAAGAAAACCGCTGCAAAAATCTTACAATGCAGTCTTTACTGACCCACTTTATTCAAAGACACAAATGATTTATGCCGTTCTTGTGTAAGGTGCCAAAAGTTAGGCTTGGAGAATAGATTTTATGGGACCATTTCCACCTTCTTTTGGCTACCTTTACATTCTTCTCGCTGTGGATTATGTTTCCAAAATGGGTCGATGCTGTACCATGTCGAACCAATGATAACGCTACAATTGTCAAATTCTTGAAAGAAAATGTGTTATCAAGGCTCGGTACTCCTCGTGATATCATTAGTGATCAAGGCACTCATTTTTGTAACAGATCCTTTGAGGCTCTTATGCGCAAGTATGGTGTACTTCATAAAGTTGCAAATGCCTATCATCCATAGACTAATGGTCAAGCTGAGTTAGCCAATAGGGAGATAAACACATTCTGGAAAAGACGGTAAATCCCGACCGCAAAGATTGGTCTACACGACTTTTAGACGCTCTTTGGGCATACCGCACTACTTTCAAGTCCCCTCTTGGGATGTATCCCTATCGTCTTGTCTTTGGAAAAGCCTGTCATTTACCTATCGAGCTCGAGCATAAAGCGTATTGGGCTATCAAAGACCTAAACTTTGATCTGAATGCCCCATGTATCAATCGCAAACTCCATTTGTCCGAAATTGAGGAGTTGAGAAATGATGCATATGACAATTCCAGGATTTATAAAGCGAAATTAAAAATCGCGCATGACAAACAAATCCTACAAAAACACTTTGAGCCAAATAAAAAAGTGCATGTATGATTCTCGCTTGCACTTGCACCCCGATAAACTGCGGTCGCGATGGACTGGTCCATTTGTAGTGAAGCAAGTATTTCCCAACAGTTCTGTTGAGGTCGAGGACCTAAGCGATGAGATAATTTTTTGAGTCAATTGCCAAAGACTGAAGCATTACATTGAGAGTGTGAGTCATGTTGAAGAGGTCCTTCTTAAGGACCCAATTTATACACTCTGAAGTTCTGAATGTTGTTTGTTTAATTTTTATTTTATTTTTTATCTTTATTTTATTTTTCTATCTTTCTTTTATTTTGGTATTTTGTTTTTTTTTGGGGTATTTTTATCAGGCTATTTACGCTCTCGCCTCATGGACATGGTCATCATCCAAGTGTTCTCTTTCCCTACCTTTTTCATTTTATTATTCATTTTGACATTGAAGACACTGTCTGATTTTTGGTTGGGGGTGGTGAGCATTCATTTGGAAAATCTTATTGTCGAGTTGAATTTTTGAGTTAATTTTTTTCAAAATTATCCAAGCATGAGTACAACTTGTTGGTTTGAGTCAGTTTTTTACTATGTTTAGCTATTAAGAAGTGATTTTCAGAGTTCTTTTGTGCACTTTCCAAACATGTGATAAATTGGTTGTTAACACAAATAGTTGAGAGAAATTTTGAGTTTAAAGTTTTTCATTTCTTGGTGAATTGTGAGAGTTGAGAAAACAACTTTTTGAACTTATTGATCATTTGAGTTGGTAAAGTCACATATTTGGAATTTAAAACATGACATTTACTAGAGGGATGTTTTTCATATAAGAATGAGTCTTTATAATAAATTTTAAATTTGTAGTCTATTTATTTTATTTTATTTGTAATTTATTTTTTATTTTTGTGTTGTCTCTTGTCAAAAAAAAAAAGAAGGAAAAAAATAAAAAAAGGAAAAAAATGATGAAAAAAAGAAGAAGAAAAAAAATAAATGAAAAATGAAAAAAAAAGAACAAGAGCAACACTTTCCTTTATTATTTTGTAGTTGTTGAAAAAAAATTCTATTAATTTGTGTAATTGTTTAAAAAAAATTATTATCATTATAGTTTCCTTTTCTTATTTATCATTTCTAGTTAAGTTGTCATTTTATTTTTGAGCTTTCTCATGTAAATCCCAAAGTTTGTTTGTCATTTGAATTCCAATAAGTTGATATGCCTATCTTGTGATCAATACTTGTTCAAATTGATTGTCCTAAAAAGTTTATATTTTCTCATTTGAGCGTAAACTTTTACATTTCAAACTCTAAGAGTGGTATCTTTCCCATTAAAAATACTTTCAATGCCCGTGAGGAATTTGGAGTTGAGACCTTTATACTTTGGAGATTTTTCGATACTATTTGTGTTATGACTTGCGATAAAAAGAAAATGGTTTAGTGCACAAACACACAACTCTGGAATCGCAACTGAAGTAGCTTAGATAGTGATTTTTGACTTCTTGCTGATACTTTGAAAACGCTAAGATGATTTTGCTTGGTTTTACTTGGTTATTCAACTTGATAATTTTATTTTTCGCTTGAATTGCTAGGGGCTAGCAATAAGTTAGTTGGGGGTTGTGATTAGTGGTGAAAAATACACATTTATTGATTTTAATAGTTAAAATAAATTAAGTTTTAATAATATTTTCATGAAATTAATATGATTTATTTTATAAATGAAAATATTTTATTATGACTTAATTTATTGTTATTTTGTAAGAATTAAAGTTGTATTTTGACACTTTGAAATGAAGAGAAAAGAAAACAATTAAATCTGAAAAAAAAGAGAATAGAAAATTGCATTTTTCTTGAAACAAAGAGGCCCAATCCGAAGGAGAAGCCCAGGCTCGTCTCCTCCCCAAGCCCACCGAAGCCAGCCGAGCTGAGCCACGCCCAGCCCATCCGAGCTGAGCCACACCTGACGCCTGCCAGCCAGCCTCCATGCCAGCCAACCACGCGACACCACATCACTCCCAGCTGCCCTTTTTGCCTCCATGCCCAGCCCAGCCGTGCCATGTGTCCGCCTCTAATTGGTTGCGGCTGGGTCAACACTTCCAGCTGCCACCAGCCCATTTTGTGTGCTCTTTGGGCCTCAGACCTCCCATTTTGAGCTTTAAAGCTCAATTATAGGTGTTTTAGAAAAAAGAGCAAATTGACCATTCACCAAAATAGCTAGGTTAATATTAATAATAAAATTTGATTTTTTTAAATCATATTTTATTATTAATATTTCAGATTTATTGTGTAAACCCCAATTGTTGTTTAATTTCTTTTTAGTCATTTTCTCCCTCTATAAATATGGACTCTTTCTTTCACATATGTATGTAATTTTGATAGTAAAGAAACTATAGGAAAATTTCTACTCACTTTCTTTTCATATTTTCTTCTTAGAATTTTGTGAGAATCATGAGCATAATGGCCTAATCTTCCTAGGAAGGTTAGAGATGATTCCATATGCTAGTGATGTTATTTTGCTACTTTGATTTACTATGCTCTTAATATAATGTATTTGAGTTATTTATGTTCTTTCAACCTCATCTCTATTTTGTTATCTTTATTTACTTGCACTAATAGTATATAGGATTAGTCATGCTCTTTCTATGTGCTTCTAATTAGTAAATGTAATATTGATACATAATCTTCTATTGCATTATTGCCCTTGGGTATTTTGTCATTTTTAGATTCTTCATAAGATTAACATTGTGCTCCTAAAGTAAAGAACTTTATAACTCAAATGAACTTTTGTTAGAAAAGAATATGGACTTTAATGTTAGATTTTCCAAGTAAATGTTGGGATGTGAACTATTTACTTGTGTATTTTTATAAATAAAGTAACTAAGTAACCAAACAAGCATATGGATGATTCTTAAGACCTTTCTATTTCTCAAACTCTTGATTACACCTTACTTTTATTTCACTTGTCTCATTTTATCATTTCATCAAAAAGACAACACCAAAATCTCAAATCTCTTTTAATTTTCATTTCCATTTTTATTTGTTTCATGTTACTAACTTTTTGTGTTATTTTTTTTACTAACCTTTTGGTTTTAGGTTACCTTCTTGTGGATCGACCACCCGATTTTACTACAACTACCGCTTAGTGGTAGTCACATTTTGGGCGTTAAGCAAGTTTTCATCCGCATCTCCTCCCTCCCAAAAAAATACTCCAACTTCTAAATATAATATGAAGTCTGTAGTTGCTTCTTCTAGTGAAGCAAGAGTGAAGAAAATGCTCTATAACATCAAACATGAAGCTAGGAAAGAAAAAAGAACCAATTAACTATTGAAGAACCTTAAGAATCCCCTCTTGAGGTACATTTTCAATTCCTTTCACTTTAGCAATGGTTTTTGAGGTCCCTATATTTTAATGTTCTTATTTATTAGGTTGCTTAGGTTGGTTGTTTATTATCTATTTTGGTGCTTTGTTGCTTTTTGGTTGATTTATGGGTTACTATATTTTTATAAGGGTTGTTTTCTATGTTGCTATATAGTTGCAAGGGTTTCTGAATAGGTTGTTGTGTGGGGTTATGGTTTCCATGTTGTCTATGAGTTTCTTAGGAGTTTATATGATTGCTTAATAGTTTGCTTTATATGTTGTTCATGATCATTATGGGTTCCTTAGGACTTTTGAAGGTTGTTTAACTGGTTGTTGTGTGGGTTGCTTAATTGATTGATGTGTAGATTGTTTTCTATGTTGCTATAAATGGTTCTTGTATTGTTTCAATGATTGCTTAAGAGGTTGTTGTGTGGTTTTTTACTATGTTGTTTCAATGATTGCTTAATTCGAAGTTTATAGGGTTGCTTTATTTGTTGCTACAAATGGTTTCTATAAAGGGTTGTTGTATTGTTTCAAGGGTTGCTGTGTGAGTTTCTTAACAAGTTGCTGTGTGAGTTGCTTTCTATGTTGCTATAGAGGGTTGTTGTATTGTTTAAAGTGTTGCTTAAGAGGTTGTTGTGTGAGTTTCTTACCATGTTTTTTATGGGTTGCTTAGGAGTTTATAGAGTTGTTTTATATGTTGCTACTTAGGTTTCCATTTTGTTCAAAGGTTGCTTAATTGGTTGTTGTGTGTGTTACTTAACAGGTTGCTTTGTGGGTTGCTTTCTATGTTGCTATAGAGGGTTGTTGTATTGTTTCAAGTGTTGCTTAAGAGGTTGTTGTGTGAGTTTCTTACCATGTTGTTTATGGGTTGCTTAGGAGTTTATAGGGTTGTTTTATATGTTGTTTATGGGTTGCTTCGAAGTTATAGGGTTGCTTTATTTGTTGCTAGAAATGGTTACTGTAGAGGGTTGTTGCATTGTTTCAAGGGTTGCTTAACTGGTTGTTGTGTGGGTTGCTTAACTGGTTGCTGTGTGGGTTGCTTTCTGTGTTGCTATAGATGGTTGTTGTATTGTTTCAAGTGTTGCTTAAGAGGTTGTTGTGTGAGTTTCTTACCATGTTTATGGGTTGATTAGGAGTTTATAGGGTTGTTTTATATGTTGCTACCTAGATTTGCTATATTGTTCAAGGTTGCTTAATTGGTTTCTATGTGAGTTTCTTACAATGTTGCTTTATGGGTTGCTTAGTACTTTATAGGGTTGCTTACCAGATTATTTTATATGTTGTAAATGTATATTATGAGTTGACTAGAGGTTTCAATGACTACTTAATTGGTTGTTGTGTGAGTTGCTTAATACGTTGTCGTGTGTTGCTTAATACATTGCTGTTGATTGGTTTTGTAGTTTCGATGGTTAATTAACATGTTTATTTATGAGTTGTTGATTGTGGCTTAATTTATTAATGTAATGACCCAAATTTCCTAATAATGCTTAGGGCCTTGATTAGGAGGTCGGGATGGCCATAATTGATTTATTATGTCATCAAATGAATATATGCATGATTATGTGAATTATATTATTATATGATGATAAATGCACGCATATGGGTCCACTTTTCATTACAAGGGAATTTTGGTAATTTTACCCGTTGAGGGCATATTTGTATATTTTCATGCGTGTTGGTGAATTATGATGAGGCCAAATTATAATGTGAATTTGTTTGAGCTATTCGGCATGAGACGATCTTTGAATGCAAGTTAGTGGTTTGGTCATAACAGGGTTATTTACCGGGCTTAGGGTGAGTCTCGCGGTAATTTGATTATTAGTACATTACCTGGAATTAAAGGGTAATGAGATATGATTTATTAGTATTTGAGAATATTGGTAATAATGAGAATTGGAGGACGTTCTCGCATGGTCTCATCTACAAGGGCGTGATGTGATGGGGTCTCGCATAAGGACGGCCTCGCATAGCGAGGCCCTGAAGTTTGTCGAGGCCTTTGCATAGGGACGACCTCGGATAGCTAGGTCCTTAGGTCCCTAAGTGGTGCTTATGTGCACGGCCCTTGTCGAGGATGTTTCAAATGCACCCGGCCTCGCATAGTGAGGACCTTAGGCGGGGGTGCCTTGTGCACTTATTCGAGGCTGTTGATGTCGCTGCGACACCAAGGAATTCCCTCCATGCATCGGGCCTCACTATGCGAGGCTCCCCACTTGGCCATGCGCGATGCTCCATCGGCACGACATCAAGGGAGCCCCTTCGTGCATCGGGCCTCGCTATGTGAGGCTATTCCCTTGGCCTTGCGCAGCCTTTCGTTGTCGCGACACCAAGGAGGCCCCTCCTTGCATTAGGCCTCACTATGCGAGGCTATCCCCTTGGCCCTGCATGGCCTTCCACATGCCGTGACATCAAGGGAGCTTATCCATGCGCCTAGCCTCGCTATGTGAGGCCCCATACGTATGCGAGGCCCTCTTCTTGAGTGCCTTGCTTCTTCAGCGAGTTTCCCACATTCACACTTGCCCTCGAGTCTATGAGTATACTTTCAAGTGTTCTCGTAGACTCTTTAATGGGTGTTCTGTGTGATAAGTATGGCGTTCATGCTTCATCCTTTCTTGAAGGGGCATGGAAGACTAACCTTTTGAATGATATCTCGGAATGAACGAGGAAAAAAAAATTGGGCATTGGTGGTGTGTTTCTTTGTAATTCATAAAGAAGCACAAAAATCCACTAATTTTGGTTGTGATCCAAGTATGCCCTTAAGATGTGATAAGAGCCAATCATTTCCAAGTGCGGATCCCAAGGTTGACAAGGCTCTTGATCTCCACCCTTCATCTTGATTTGATCCAATGGCTTGGAAGCCTTGACTTTCCTTATAAATACCCCAAGACTTGAACCCACTTCTTCACACTAAAACTTGTTTTGCCTAGTGGTATTCCCTCTAAGTTATTTCCAAGAGCTCCAAGGTTCTATCTTCCATAGAAGCATTCTTGTGGTAATTTTCACCCCTTTCCATGTATTCATTCATTTTTCATTTTTTCATATTTTTTATTATTTTGCTTATTTCTCCTCATATCAAATTTGCATCGTGGTGGCGCTATGCATTCTCTTGCTTCTAAAGATCTACTCTCGCTTGACGCTCGAGCCTCCTTTACGCACCCGGAAGCCTATCCTCGCACACCTACGGATCCCTGCAGACACACCCAGGTATACCTTCTCCTTCCAATTATTTGCATGTTGTCTTTATATTTTATACCGGAGGGGGGGGGGGGGGGGGGAGAGCATTGGCTGAAATGCACCCATTCCTTAGAGGCTATTATTCTATTTTCTTATGGCCCTTCCAGTACATACGCATAGGTCCTTTTCTTATACCCCTCATACTCATGTTGTAGATATAGGGTTATCCTTACGCACATACGTCCTAAAGTCTTAGCTGGCCCATGGCATCTAGGCGGTGTCCCGAAGGTTCATCTAATGTTGAATTCATCGAGTTGTCATCCTCTGACTTTGAGGCCGACGTTCACAGACCCTCTAATCATGGGGGTGTGCGAATGCTCTACTTACAGAGACTGTCCTACCTAAGGCAGAAGGCGCATGGCCTAGAGAAGAAACTAGAATCTATTACTAGTGGCGAGGGTTTAGATTTCTCCCCATGGCATGCGACGTACGTCTCCGAGCTAAAATCAGCTCTTCAGGATTGCCTTTCTAAAATCGCCTGCATAGAGGAAAACCTGCCCCCTGAGCCTTTTTCCTTATGTGGTGTCGAGTCTTCTAGTCATAGGGGTCCCCTCCCTAAAGGCGTTAACAGTGAACCCATTAAACCTGAGTTTCTCCCCCGCGCTTCCTCCCCTGCCCCCGGTTTTACGTCCTAGGGTCAAGCAGAGTGCTGGTAGATGTAAGACGAGTAGGGGTCCTTCTAGGGCCTTGAGAAAGTCTATAGCTCACAAACTGCCTGTCTCTGTCTAGGTACCCGAGATGCCGAAGAGGACTTCCGACACTTCCGAAGACGCGGGCAGGTCTACCCTTACTAGCGTTAAACTTGCCAACATGCTAAAGGCCCATCAGCTATCGTCAGATCTCAAGTTCATAATTCCAAAGCGCGAGGACCGCGCGTTTGAGCCCTCCGAAGGGCTCGTGGCCTTCAGTGACTCCATAATCAAATCTGGTGGGGCTCTGCCGCTTCACCCCTTCTTCGTCAAAGTACTTAACTATTTCGAGCTGGCGCCTCTCCAACTGTCTCCCAACTCTTGGGTGATGCTTAGTTGCTTTTACGTGCTATACCAACAGGTGCACTCCAGAGGGCCTTCCATGAGTGAGGTCCATTACCTCTACACCCTTAGGGCGAATCCATCAGCTTCCGACTTCTATCAGCTCCAGAAAGCCATGGCCCATAAAGGATTTCGTCTCGTGGAGGGCTCTATTTCCAATAGGGGCTCGTGGAAAAGTGACTACTTCTTCACCCCTAGCGTGTCCACCCAACACACTTGATTCAACGCTTCAAGTAAGATAATTCCCACCTTGAGTTCGTATATGAGAGATGTCTCTTTTACTCTGACTTTTTCTAGTTTATCTAACTATGGTTATGTCTTTTCTCTTGACCGTAGGTCTCGTAGGGGTTGTCAGCCCTACCTTGAAATCAGCGGCCCGCAATCGAGTGATAAGATTTTGGATGTGCCAGCTCCATGCAAACAAGCATGTGCCCTTTTCACAGAGGGCAATATTTACTCATACAAGCTGCTCTCCCCAGACCAAGTTATCTCTTTATGCTCCGTCTCATCCAAATCCACAGTTCCGTGGCTATATGGCCATGATGAAGGTAATTACAATGAGGCAGCTGATAAGGACTATGTTTACCCGTTGGGTGACCATATGGACACAGAGGAGGAGGTGAAGTTTGAGAATTACTTGTGCTTACGGTCTTTGGCCGACAGGGCTAGGGACGTGGCTGACGACGGACATACTGACGGTGTTACTTCTCGAGTTCCACCATTGATGCTTGGTGACAAGTTTGCCTTCAACACCCCTGCTTCCTCCCTTTCTATGCGTAAGAGGAATTTTGTCATTCCATCTTTTGGTGAGGCTCTTCCACCCTTGGGGGGGTGCTCTAGGCGGGTGTCTTCGGGCGCCTCTTTACCTAAAGAGATGACTCTGCGCTCCTCTGCCCCCGCACCTCTGCAGATGGATCAGGAGTTTCTCGGTCCCTTTCCTGGTCAAAGCATGCCTCGACTGGTGCACATGCCTCCCCCCTCCAAGCTTACGCTTCCACTTCTGGAGGCCATCCTCTTGCAAGCCAGTATGGGGAAGCCATGAGCCTTTATCTGGGAAACATTCTCGAAGGCGAGTGGGGGTACATGCATGACATTCCCAATGCTGAGTTGGGAGAGGCTTATATGCAAGCCTCCTTGCAGGTATTTTTCAAAACACTCGATGTATGTTTTTTTTTGTTTTGGTATCGTTTGACCTTTAAGGCTTTATTCTATGTTTTTGTCCTTACTTAGGCTTCTATCCTGGGTCACCATCTTATCGCCTCGAGCTCTTCATCCACACAACGGCTACAACACAAGCTTGGGGAGACAATGAAGAATCTCTCAATGGCCGAGGCAGAGAAGGATAATTTGTCCATACGGGTCCATGACTTGGAGGGTCAACTGGTCGAGGCGGTTTGTCAGAGAGACACTGCATTAGCCTAGGTTGCATCGACCTCTCACTCCAACACCAGGCTGGAAGCCACCATCCATACCTTAAATGAGAAAATTACTGCGCTCGAGGCTGAGCTTGTAAATGCCGAGAACGACATAGTTGAGCGCACGCTACATGCTGTATGGAGGACCAACCCCGCCGTTGACCTGTCTCCCTTTGGAGATTATGCAGTTGAGAAAATCTCTGAGTGGAAGGGTCATAGTGGAAACCTGTAGATCTCTCTGCAGCCGGCTTATCTGTATACATATATGTTGCTGCCATGTAATCCCCCATATTATTTTCCTGTTTTTTTTGTTTATCAAACTTAAGGGGCTTTGGTAAGTCCCTATTATTATTATTTTCGTGGATTCGTATATTTTCCTTGATCTGATGATGATAGTCTTTTTGGTGCATCTTGACTATACTTGTAAAGATATGTTAACCCATTGGGTTCTCAGGGTCCTTTTATATTCTTTATGCGCGATTGTTATTTCTTGCGAGAAGCGTCCTTCTTGTCATTATGCATAGTACTATTTTTACAAGGGGCTCTTTTAGGACCCTTTTTGGCTAGCCGACTCAGTGGCCGCTCTAGACTTATTGGGAGATTCCTTCCTTACGGCCTCACCCCCTACGGGGGAATCGACCTTTGGTCGGAGGTCATCTTTTTTTTTTACTATTCCCTTGATATTCATAAGGGTAACTAATCCTTTTGAATATAAGAGATATGAGTTTATATATATATATGTATATATTTTTCCTATATGCGTGCCTCTTGTCCTACCCCCCAAGTGCTTGGTGAAATTTATTCCATCAAGCACTTTGGTGGATGCTTGCACAGAGAAGAAATATAGCATGCAAAGTTGCGAACAATTTCATTCATAGTAGGCAAGTTACAATGACATATATGAAACAGTTACATCTACTTGTGAGGTTATCTAGGTAACCTCTTTGATTCTTATCTACTAAGTTAACATAACGTGCAATAAACTAAACATGGATATTCTTTGCATCAGATATGGAAGTCTTACTGGTAGTATTTCTTGAGGTGTTATGCGTTCCATGCTAGAGGTATCACGGTGTTATCCATGCATGCCAGTTTGTAAGTGTTTGGTGGTATGCATTGAGCGACTAGGTAGGGTCTTTCCCAGTTCGCCCCTAGTAGCCCCACCCCCGGGTCTCGCGTGTTGGGTAGTACTTTTCTCAGTACCAAGTCTCCTACCCTGAACATTCCTTCTCGCACCCTCGAGTTGTAGCACCTTGGTGGTCGTTGCTGGTATACTACCACTCTCATCTGCGCTCTTTCCCTTCTTTCTTCTAACATATCCAAGTTTTTGGCCATTACTGTATGGTTGCCTTGGTCCTTGTATGCCTGTATCCTGAAGGAGTTTGATCCTAAGTTTCCTATGTTTTTGTTCAACTTTTACATAGTTTATAGTTTGATGCTAGTTGTGGGAAATCAATGAGGTTTTTGAGAAAGTTTGCTTGGGTTTTGATGAGGTTGAGGTATAGATGAAGTTTTGGGATTAAATTATAGGTTTGGATGATGTTTGGGTTGATTTTGAAGCTTGATATTCAGGGGAAATCGCAGGGGAGAAAAACCAGAATTATCTGGTCTGTTAGCTGGTGCCCCAGCGCTAGGCAGAGAAGAGAATGAGGTTCTCTCTGACTTAAGGCAGTGCCCCAGCGCTATCCAGCAGCGCCCCAGCGCTAGGTCATTTTCAGCAATACCTATTTTTAGGGCTCGGGGGTTGGTTCCACTACCACGTTTGGGTGTATTAGAAGTCCCGAGAGCACGAGATTGGTCCCGGGAGCGAGGTTTTAGATTATAAACCTTTTTATGATTTATTTTATTGATGGAATTTCATATTGGTTATGACTAGGTAACTGCTAAGGAACTTAATGATCGATCGTTCTCAAGGGTCGTACTTTTATTAGTTATCGTTCGAACCAAAGGTAAGAAAACTGCACCCAATACGTGATGCATGTGATGCATAATATACATGTGATTAGGGCATGGCATGAATGTTGAATATAAGATTGATCAGAGCTTGAGTCTCTGTAATTGTGCATGATTATAATTATGCTTGTGATTATTGATTAAGCATGCTAAATGCCTTATATCTGGATATTTGACAATATGATGTATGTCTGTTTGCATTACCTCATTGAGGAAGCACTGATTTATTAGTCAGAGAATGACAATGGTGTCAGTGTTGATTGTAGAGCTGTGACTTATCAGTCAAGATCGGCAAGAGTACTGAGCACTGGTCGTATGGTATTGGCTTATGAGTCAAGAACGGTATTAGCGTGTAACGCAAGCCAAAAATATTATATCTAATTGACATAAGCATTATCATCATAAGTATGAAATGCTTGACCGACCTTAAGTTTGATGAAAACTAAAAGCGCTTGTCTAGTCTAAAGGCTAGTTACATAGAGCCAGGGCTATAAGCTCAGGTGACTATAACGTCACATGGCTAGGAGGGCGTGGGTCCCCAGAGATAGACTTATTAGTCATTTATACAAAGACAGACTTATCAGTCATCTATTTAGAGAGTGACTTATTAGTCAACTATACAGAGATTGACTTATCAGTCATCTACATAAGGATAGACTTATTAGCATCTATACAGAGATAGACTTATCAGTCATCTATTTAGAGAGTGACTTATTAGTCAACTATATAGAGATAGGCTTATCAGTCATCTACATAAGGGTATACTTATTAGTCATCTATACAGAGAGACTTATTAGTCATCTACCTCAGAGATAGACTTATCAGTCATCTACACAGAGATAGACTTATTAGTCATCTATACAGAGATAGACTTATCAGTCATCTACATAAGGATAGACTTATTAGTCATCTATACAGAGTGTGACTCATTAGTCACCTATACAGGGTGTGACTCATTAGTCACCCACACAGAGATTGACTCATTAGTCATCTATTCAATAAGCAGACCCCCAGAGATTGACTCATTAGTCATCTATTCAGACGCAAGACTCCATAATCATTTATTTGTACCTGCATGCATGCATGAGTGGGGTTATTACTGCTAGGCATGCCTATTATGATTTAGTAACATGTTATTACCTGTTCATGAGCATATTGAGTTTTCTCGTTGAGCTTCGGCTCACGGGTGCTATGTGGTGCAGGTAAAGGCAAAAGAAAGCTGGACCATCCTTGAGTTGGAGAGCTTAGGTGATGATGTGTACATATGTGGCTGCTCGACCACCACGACCGAGGGTTTAAAGAGGAACTAAGGTTAAATCCTATTTTTCCACTTAGGTCGGCTGGTTGTAAATATTTTATTGTAATTAACCTTTAAATTATATTTTGGGATCCCAATGTATACAGTAAACGTTTTAGTGAAACGTTGTATCCTTAACCAATTTTTTTTTAACCCTAAACTGTTAATCATACTTAGTTACACGATTATGGACAAATGACTCGATTAGCGAGTTTAGCACTGTTTAAATGCACACCGTAACGGTCCCTGGGTAGTAGGGCGTTACAATTAATATTTTTATTTTTCTATTTAATTTGGTGTGTTCTATTGCTATGTTTTGTAGGATATGAATTTCCTAATTCATCCGGATAATCGATGTTCTTCAAAAATTTCTTCTACAATCAAACCTGCACAGATTGAAGCTATCCTATAAAAGCTTTCACCGAAGCAAGTTAGTAAATTTGGTAATTCATGTTTTGGTCATTTCCTAACTTTGCCAGAGTTCACAATGCAACATCAACTTATCCATAGTCTATTGCTTAGAGAGTTGCAACAATCCAACAAACTTGAGATTTGGGTTTGGTATAAATGGAATGAAGCTTCATTTTGGGATGAGGGATTTTGCATTGGTCATAGGCTTACGTTGTTTGGGATCAACAAATAAGATGAAATTATTTACGAAGGATGATGGTCTTTATTCTATATATTTTAAGGACCATTCGAAGATCAATAAGAAAATTCTCCAGGAATGCTTTGATGGGGAATGCTGGAAAAATGATGAGGATGCTTTGAAAATTTCATTGATGCATTTTTTGCACAATTTCTTTCTTACCTCTTCTGATGCTAATATTGTCCCAAGAGAAGACTTCAATATTATAGATAGTGGTGAGTTTTTTGAATTTTCTTGGGGTAAGGAAGTTTTCAAGGCCAGTGCTGAATCTTTGAAGAAACAGATTGTTGGAAAGAAAAGTAAAAAAGAGAGCAACAAAGATGAAAAGAAAAAAGACAAGCCTTATTATAAGTAGCTTGGGTTTCCATATGGTTTTATGAGTGTTGCCCATACTTGAATGGGAGATATTGTCATCTCTCTCATGGATTAATCCCATGCATTGTCAAATGGTCAAGCGAAACTCAGCCTTCATTCTCAGAGGTGACTGAGGTGTTATCTTTGAATATTGCGGAGGTATTTTTATTTTTAATAATATGCTTTTAATGTTACATTATATATATACATATATTTGACTTTTTTTTTATTTGTAGTTGAAATTGAGGAATCTATATCCTACTTTTGAGGAGAGAAAAAACTCAAAAATGAAGACTTTGTTTCCAAAATAAAAGGATGCTCTTGAGGTTGACAGTGATGTTCATGAAAATGCTAGAGTTTTCCATGGAATTGCATCAACTAATTCTAGAGTTCCTGCATTAGGAGATGATGACTTTGTGGAGACTCCTCCTCGGTCTGTTGCTAGTGGTTCTTCACCTTCTTTGCCTGCTATTCGTCCTCAATTTGCTGCTGACGGTTGTTCATCTCCTATGTCTGATATGCCTCAAGTTTCGCTAAGCAGCATGCATGCACAATTGCGAGTTTTAGAAGCACGCAACAAGAGATTAGAAGAAAACAACATAAGATTAGAAGCAAGCAATAAGAGATTGGAAGAAAGCAACAAAGTTGTCATTTCTAAATTATCTTCATTGAAGAGTGATGTTCAGGAAGGCTTTTTGAAGCTTCATAATCTATTTAGTTCCTATTTTTTTAGGGAAACAAGTATGTATTGTTTAATGGATCTTTTTTGAAATTTTTGTGCTTTGTCCTATTATTATTTTTTGTTCCTTATTTTTTATTTTTGTTTTGTATTTTTATTGTTTGATAGAATTCTCATGGTAGTGATGATAGTTTTCTTAATGAGACAAGAACCAAGAGACGGCATGAAGAAAAAATTGTTGAGTTGAACATTGTTGAAGAAAATGATATTGAGGAGGAGGGAAATACTAACATTGTTGATGATGATATGGTCGAAAATAATTTGAAAGAAGAAGATGAAAAATAGGAGGATGAGTTGGAAGAAGAAGAGGAAGAAGAGGTGCATCAATCTGATGATGATGATGACGGTGAAAAGTTTGTTGGAGGAGACAATGATGGTAAAGAAGAAGAGAAATATGATAATGATGAAAAATATAGTGGAGGAAAGAAGGATGAAGATGCTAAGGTTGAATTTATTTTATTTTGCAAAAAAACTTATAAATATATCTATATCATGTATATGTTTTTTCTTGCTTATTTGTATGTTTATTTTGTAGGTTGATGATTGTCATGATATTTGTGAAGTTCCATCTCAAGTTGCCCAGGTTACTGAAGTTGATGGAGTTGCAACTCAGGTTGGTGGTGAGGTTATTGACATTGCGTTAAAAGCTGCTGGTGAGGTTGTTGAAGTTGCAGCCCCACTTGTCGAGGCTTCTGAAGTTACATTTCGAGTTGCTGAAGATCCAGAAGTTGCTGGAATTGCAACTCAAGTTGCTGGAATTGCAACTCAAGTTGCTGGTGAGGTTGTCGAGGTTTGTGGTGAGGTTGCTCAGGTTGCATCGGCAGTTACTGAAGATCCAAAAGTATCTATTTTGGATTCTTTATCGGACATCGAATTGGAGGAAGCTATGCAAAATGCCTATAAAATTGTAGATGCGATAAAAACAACTGGGTTTTAGTCATTGTTTCCTTATTTATTCAAAGTTATTTTGTATTACATAGTTTATGGTATTTTGGGTTATTTAAATGAATTATGTTGTTGTGGCTTATGGTCATTGTAGTTGTTTATATGGTTGTTTTGGTTGCTGTAATGATGTATTTTTATGAGATTTTGTTCAAACTACACTTTTTTTTATTTAATTTTATTTTTTGTTTCTTATGTTTACTTTATTTACAATTATGTTTTTTTATAGGCATCTCTTATTCCTTGCACAACTATTGTCCCTTATGTTGGTAGTAGCGAGAGTAACTTGGGATATGTTACTCCTGCTCTACCAAAAAGGACAATTAAGCTTCCACCATGCTTGCAATCACCTTTTTTGCAAACTTTTTGTTCTTCTTCTGGGCAAAGTAGTATGATTCAATCTACAGGAGGGATCAAGGTTGTCAAAGGACTTTGTCCATTGGCTGACAAAATTGGTGAATTACCTGACTTTATCGCCGTTCAAGAATTCTACAAATGGCCTGATAAAGAAATGAAAAGTAATAACAAGTAAGTGATGTGTTTGATTTAGTTTCTTCTTATTTATGTTTTGGTTATTTCTTTAAGTTTTCTAATCATTTCTTGTTTATTTTATTTTTAATAGATCAAGATTGTATTCTAAGGAGGACAACCTAATCATTCCTGGGTTGCAACTTGGGGTTGATGTTATTACTAAAAAGATGTGGTTTCATGCACTTCAATATAGTGGACAACCTATTTCAAAATCAGTAAGTGTTCTTGTTTTTCTTTTATTTTTTGTTTAAATTGTGCTATTTAATTTAATTTTTTTAGTTTACTTTCTTTATTTAGTTGCCAAAATGTATTATAAATTTTGATTTTCTTTGCAGCATGTTAATGTAGTCTTTTATTATTTTAGGAAGAAATGTATGTATTGTGACTCGACTATTTTGAAGTTCACTACAACTGATACTACCTTTCAAAAGAGAATTGAAGCCATTTATGATTCATTTTTAAAGAAGAATCGCGATCATGGGGTAATGAATTGCAACCATGTTGTTGCTGAGGTTATGATGGACTTTGAATTGAGTTGCAACATTTCTTGGCTACAAGTAGATCATGTGCTTTTTCCTATTTTAGTTAAGAGTTAAAAGCATTGGCTCCTTGCTATATTGTCTTTCAAGAATAGGTTGATTCATGTATATAATACTTTGAGATGTGATCGTAAGGATCATGTTGCCTTGCTAGCTATACAACCATTTCGTGTGTTGCTGCCTTCTTATTTGTCTATCATTGGATTTTATGCTCGACCGATATAGACTTCTCTAGGCCTTATGTTGGGAGACCTCAAGTTGCTTCTTTTAAAGTAGTTATGGATGATGACATTCTTTGTGGGTCGTCTATGTGAGTTTTTCTTTCTTTCTAATTTTTAGAAATCTTAAATATTTTTTTTATATTTTAATATGTTGTTTTTAGGATATAACTTATGTTATTTTTTCTTTGTGTTTGTGCAGAGATAGTGCGATATATATGTTCTCTTTTGCTGAGTATTTCATTGGTGGGAAAGAGATTCCAAGATCTGATTTTGATGTCGAATGTCATAGATCTAGGCTTGCTTATTTACTGTACTCATATGCAATGGGAAAGCAAAATTGTGGATATGAGAGTGCACGAGAGTATGCTTGTCGTGATTAGGCAGCTAGCAAGACACATCCAATAAGACAATGAGAAAACTTTATTAATGTAGTTGTTGTTGCCAAGAAAAAATGCTTATTTGTTGTACTTAAGATTTACTTTTCATACCCAATTTATTAAGGTTGTTGTTGACCATGTTAGTTTTCATATAGTTATTCATTTGATTCATTATTAATTTTTTGTTATAATTGTTTTATAATTAAATGTCTTTCTTTGATAATTTCCAAATGAAAATTTAAAAGCAACATATAAAGAAAACCTTAAGCATAAACAACATAAAAAGTAACTCATTCAACTCTTAAGCAACCCATAATTATTATAAATAAAATAAAAAGTAACCTGTAAAAAAACTACGAAAACTGTAAAGCAACCCATAAAAAAATATGATATGCAACCCTTAAAATTTATAAGAAACTTTATATACAAACATATGAAGCAATATTTTTAAGCAACTCTTAAGCAGCCTATTCAGCAACCTACAACTTTTAATCCCAAAAAACAACATATAAATTAACCCTTTTAAGCAATCATTAAGCATTCAGCAACCCACAATCTTTATATCAGCATATACAACAACCTTTTTAATTATTTAAGCAATCCTTAAGCAACCTATTCAACAACCCACAATCTCTATTATAACAAAAAAAATTAGCAACCTTCAAGGAAACCCGTAATCCCCCAAAGTAACATATAATGCTTCCTTGTGAGCAACTCTATATGTCTACATGTACAACAACCCAAAAGCAACCTAAGCAACATGTAAGTTATTGAGTAAATAACCTATGTATATTAAAGAAATTATCAGTAATTTTGAAGTAAAACATAAGAGAAATGAACCAAAACCATTGTATATATCAAACAATTGAACTTTTTCATATTATTTTGAAAAAAATGAAGCAATAATGTATGATTTTGTAAGTCAATATCTAATCTTTCTATCAAGGGTTTCTGCTATGTCCACTTTGACTGCAATGTCATCCATTTCCTACAACCAAGATAAGCCTTATAAGCAACATATAAGCAACTTATTAAGCAACCCTTGGAGTTACACTTTCTACTATAAAGCGACATTATACAACAACCCTTGAAGCAACATTTCAACTATTCAGCAACCGCATATCATTATAAGCAACATATACAACAATCTTTACTATTACATTAGCAACCTATAAGCAACATGCACAACAAATAAAAGAACTCTTAAGAAACATTTTCAGCAACATTGATAACCCCTTAAGCAACTACTAAACAACATATTAAAAAAACCACATCCTTTTATGATGAGCATATACAACAACCTCAGCAACTATAAAGCAACCTATGCAACAACCAACCATCATTATTATATCCTAATTATTAGCAATCTTTAAAGAAACCCACAATCCCCATAATCAACATATAAAGAAACCTTTAAGCAACCTATTCAGCAACTAACAATCATTATAAGCAACATATACAACAATCTTTACTATTACTTTAGCAACCCATAAGCAACATGCACATCAAATAAAAGAACTCTTAAGCAATATCTTCAACAACATATATAACCCCTTAAGCAACTAATAGCAACCTATTCAAAAAACCACATCCTTTTATAATAAGCATATATAACAATCTCAGCAACTATAAACACCCAACAAAAAGATAGAGCAACAAAAGTAATAATAGAGCAAATTAAGCTACCAATTGAAATCAACAAAGTATAAAATAAGATTTATCTCCTTTAAATCACTCCCCCTTCAAACAAGAACTTACCAATTCCTTCTTCTCATGATTTGTTCCCAATGATTGTTTTATGAATATTATTGCAACAACCTAAGGATTTAAAGCAACCCATTCAGATTCAACCAAATCAAACAACAACACATACAACAAACAGAGAAACTCTTAAGCAAGCTTTTCAACAACCTTTATAACCCCTTCAACAACTAGGAAAAACCATATTCAGCAATATGTACTATATTCAGAGCAACCCATAAGCAACATGTTCAATATTCAGAGCAACTCATAAGCAACATGTTCAATATTCAGAGCAACCTTTGAAACACCCAACAAAAAAACAGAGCAACAAAAGTAATAAGAACTTTCCTAAAAGTTGCAAAGATTTGAGTGGTTGGGTTTGTTTTAGAAGTCAAAATTCAATAGGATTTCAACCTAATTGCAGATTTTGCTGAGATTTTGTTGGTTTTTTGAATTTTTAATGTGAACTAGGTTGATATGGTGTTTTGGATTTGACGGGAGGAGATTTCTGGTTGCTTTTCGAAGGTTTACAGCTCCGACAATGTCTGTCACCGGAGCTGGTAGAGAAGAGAAGATGAGATCGTGTAGATGCGAGAGGTGGAGATCGTGTAGAAAGAAGAGTGGGAGACTGAATATAACTTGCAAACCGTATTTTTGAAATAAAACCTAAAATTTATATATTAATGAATTAAATATATAAGAGAATTTTTTAAAAATATGGCTTTTATACTATCAATGTGCAAAAATATGAGTATTATACTTTTCTTAATTTGTATGAGAAAATTTATTAAAGAAAAAATTAAAGTATGGAAAACACAATTAGTAGCTAACTAACATATGGAAATGTCACATTTTTTTTATCATAGTTATGTTTTCTTTAATTTTGAAGGTAATTTTATTTTATTTTATTTTTTCAATTTATTATTTTTTCCTTCATTTTTTAATTATTTTTTTCCTTACTTATTTTTTCTTCCATTTTTTCATTTTTCATTTTTTTTTCTACCAATTTATTCTTTTATCTTTTTTTTTTCTTTCCATTTTCCCTTCTTCTTTTTTTCATTTTTATTTATTTATCTATTTGTTTTCTTTCATTTGTATTGTTTTGTTTTTTTTTTTTCATATTTTTTTAGTTTTTTTTTCATTTTTTTCTTATATTTTTTCTTCATTTTTGTATTAATTATTTCCACCTTCCATATTTTTTATTTTTTTCTTTTTTCACATATATGAGCTTATTTTCTTCTTCTGTTTTTTATTTTTATTTTTTTCAACCAATTTTTTCATTCGTATTTTTTTCTTCTTTCCAATTTTCCATTATTTTTCTTCTTCTTCTTTTCATTTTTATTCATTCATCTGTTTTTTTCCTTCAACATTTCTTTTTTTCTTGTTTTTTTTCCTTCATTTTTCTTCATTTTTTGTACTTATTCTTTTCTCATTCTATTTTTCTATTTTTTTTCACCTTATTTTAACATTACATAATTATTTTACTATTTTATTTATTTATTATCTTTTATTTTTGTAATTTTTTTTATAGTTTTTTCAACTATATGTAAAAAAATTCAAATAAATTTTTTCAGCATTTTCTTTTTACTGTAACCCTTACAGGAACACCAAATTTGGAAATAAAACTAAGAAAAATATGAAAACGTGAATGTGTACCAGTTACCCTGATGGGAACATTCAAATCTAGAAAAATTAATTATATGAAGAAGATAGGAGAGAAAGGAAAGGGGGTGGATATGATTTTTTTTTATCTTCAGATTTGTGGTAATTGGTTACCTTCCCGTTCTTTGTGTGTATATTTCTTGGGGTAGTTGGTTATCTTCATGTTCTTTGTATGTATATTTCTGAGGGTAACTAGTTACCTTCATATTCTGATGTGTGTGTATATTTATGTGTTCTTTATGGTAACTGGTTACTTATGTTACTAAAATCATAGTTACTTCTTCTTCCTTTTTTAATGAAGTGTTCTTCCTCTTTTTCCTTCAGATTTGATCTTTCTTTTTATATTTAATATGGGTAACCCATCACCCCTCTTATGGAAAAAAGTTACTCCTCTCAGGATAACTGGTTACCCCTCCTGATACATATTATTTAACCTAGTTCTAGGATTTTTTTTTTTACATAACAGTCAAAGATCAATCAAGTAACTGGTTACCTTACCTAGTATTTGAAAAAAGAAACGTAAAATCTAAAAAAAAAGGAAAAAATGTTTACGATAAATAAAAATAATTTTAAACACAATTCATATTAAAAAAAATGCAAAACAACCAAAGAAAATTTTAATATAAAATTATTAATATAAAAAAACAAATAGGCTAAAAAAATAATAATCAAATTACAAACATATCCTTCCAAAATAATAAAACTTGATTAAGAGTAAAATTATGACATAAACAAACTTCTATAAAAAAAAATATGGGAAAATAAACCCATAAAAGTGAAAATTCTTAAAAAAAAAATCATAGATTAACTTTTTTTTTTGTTTTGAAAAAAGCCATATTTTTGCACACTCTATTAAAAATCTCATATAAAATATAATTTCCTCAATATATAATCACTGTATTTTTGCAGGGAAAGTTCCTTATATATGTATTTGCAAAAAAAAAGCCCTAATATATAATCCTAATTTTTACTAATTATATTAATATGAATTTAAATATTATAAATTATTATTATTATTATAATAGTTAATACACAACTAGATATTTAATACTTATATTAATATAAATTTAAATATTATAAAATATCATTATAACAATAATATATAATACATAATCTTAATTTTTATTAAAAATATTATTATTTATATTTAAAAAGAATATCGTTTTATATATATTTAAAAAAAAAAACATAAACAATGTTTTGTTTAATTTTTTTTTAATATGTTTATGTCATTCTTTTTATACATAATATTATTTATTTATTTGAAATTTATATGACAATGATTTAAATTTAATAAAAATAATTAATAAATTCTATAAATAATACTAAATAAATGTACATTACACATTGTTTGTACCCAGTTTATTAATATTTATGATGCTTTAGTCTATTTTATACATTAAATCCATACTTAAGGGCATGCGTGCTTAAGATTTAACAAATTAAATCCAATCCATAAAATATAGATATTTGTAGTGGTTAGTGGTTAGATGCACTTTTTAAATTGAAAGTGACCATTCCAATTTGAATTTTTTTTATATATATAATATATATTTTAAAAAAAATATGTATAATAATATTTTTAAATTTTAACATATTTAATTATAATAAGGGACCTACATATTTTTGGGTTCTAATATTTTATCCTTATATCTAATTAAATTCTTATAATGGGATATATATATATACATATGAAAAAGACTAAACAATCTTTAAAAATTAAATTAAAAAAGCATGTATCAAGCACATGATTAATTTTTGAATAGTGTCCAACAATATGGCAAACTGGTGCAATTTAAAATCAAGTCCCACGTATTCTATTTTAGATTTTAATATAATATTATATATTTACCAATCCAACATTGTTAATGTCTAACTAATTGTAGTAATATAAGTAATTAATTACCCAAAAATTTGATATTGGTAACGCGTTACCATCACATTAGTTGCCATTTAATTATCCAAAAATTTGATGGACATCAGTTGTGTGTTTTATTAATTTCAGATTGCATGGTAACTGGAGTTACCCATATTTGCAGTAATTTTTTATATGTTGGTGTTGACGCCATTTTTCGTCAACAGTGAAAGAAGAGCACGTAAACAATAATCAGTAATGGCAAAAAAAAATACGGTAATACAAACGAGATTTTTTACGTGGTTCAGCAGTTAAATCTGCCTAGTCCACGAGTCTTTATTATTAAACTTAAGATGACCTCTGAACATTCTTCAAGGATGAATTTTCCAGAGTTTTCTCTCAAGATCACACAAATTCGGTCCTTTACAATGGTGCATGACCTCTCTATTTATAGAGAAGATTTCAGAATACTATCCCACATATTTTTGGAAGTTATTCTGTATATGCAAATAAATTAAATGGCATTAAATGCCTGCAATCCGATATACAAGGAAACGTCCCCTAAAGATCAGGGGGCGTGTAATTGAACAAATAATATCCCTTGATTGCAGGGGATTTACAGTAATAAATGTAGACCGCGTCTTGTTATTGGTGATTCACTAGGATATTCAAAGTTATTATCCTATACCACCAAGACCCCATTCACCTAGGTTTCTTATTGAGTTTCGAGCTATAACATCTTCCCGAGGCTATATGACGTCGAACTCATACGCGCGTCAGGCTCAGTGTCCTGATCCGAGGCCATCCCAAGAACAGATCTCGGACAGATTCCAGACTTTACGAGTTCGTTCATTATGAACCTAGCATTCGAGGTCACAATTCTCATGGCTCGAAATCTGGGTGTAACATCTTGCCCCCTCAAAAGTATTTGTTCGAATCATATGAGAAGGAAACTTTTGAACTACTTTCTTCGAGAACTGTACCGTCACATACTTGAAAATGGACACGCGTCAGTTGGGTATTGCCCATTCAGAGTACTCGAGTACCTTGGAAATCTGCCCACGATCGTTCGTCTGCCACCTTTTTGGTACCATCATATCATTAATCCCTATCCGTTGGATTTTGCAAGGGTTTTGTTCAATGGCTCAGATTAGTCCCCTTTTCCATCTATATATATAAAACCCCACTCATCGTTTTCCTTTTATTTTTCGCTCATCAGAAGAAAGAAAAGAGCAAAACCAGAGACTATCCCTGAGAATTTCTTGCTTGTGCATGTTTTCTCAACCGAAGAAACAGAGGACCGCTAGTTTGTTCGAGACCGTGAGCTCATATCTGCAGCCTCTCCTTCAGTCGACGACTTCTCTGCAATCGCCATTATTGTGTAAGTGTCCAATTTTTATTTTCCCTTATGCCAGTTTCTGTCCATATTGTTCTTGTAATTTCTGGGAGTGCGTTGATATATTTCCTTAGTATGATATGCTAGGAAATTTTTGATCGATAGGCTTCTACGTTTACGTTTCCATACTAGGTTTAAATCTCTGGTTTCAAATCCAGTTTTTGTGTAGAACAAGGTCTTTTTTTTCTAGGTTTCAAAATTTTAAAGGACATATCTTGCACACCAAGATATCGGGTATAAAACCTTGGTTTTAAAGAACTCACGCTACCCAAGATTACCTTTTCTGGATAACCGCCACTCTTTTTCCCCTGATTTTCGGGATTTTCAAAAAATTTTGTCCACTCTCCTCCTTTTTCTCGTGGAATACACGTTCTGACTCTTTAATAAGGGTCTTAGTTTCGAGCTCGTTTCGTCCTTAAGCTCCGAGCTTGTTTTGTCAAGCTCGTAACCTTTGAACTCTTGCATGCATGGCCCTCACCATTTTTTCTTTCTTGCTAGATGTCACAGAATCTGGAAAGACGGTGGGGGTCATTGCTGGCAATCCCTTACTCGCCCAAAACCCCGAGCCCGGAGTCGCTGTTTGCTCGGAATCAACATCGAATTCGCGAGTACGATCTCGCGCGCGAACAAGAGGAGATTCGAGCTCATTATCGCCGCCAAATTGACGAGGTCATAGAGAGGAAGAGGAGAACCCTTCGGGAGGCTCTTTATCCAGAACCTGATTCTGGTCCTAGGCCGATTCCCCTTGACCCTATGTTATACCCAGATTTCGAGCCATAGTAAATATGACCTCGAAAGCTGAGTCCGCATTAAATGGTCTCGTGAGGGTTAGGGTATGCTCTACGATTGTAAACCGAGCCTGCAAAGTATGATACATGACCTCAAATGTACTGACCTCGAAATGATCTCGATCTCGAAAGATAGCTCTGAGAGCCCCTCATCTTCGGGAACAACTTCGGAGCAGGGATATTGAGCTCGATGTACTATCTCGAAAGCAATGTTAGCTCGGGAGATGTCAGTGGCTCGCACAATGACGTGAAACCTGAAATGCTGAAGCCTTGGAGATACGCTATGACCACCTTGAATATCTACAAGTATTGTAAGCATGAGATGTAATCCTCATTTATTGATATAAATCCCCAAGAATCATGGGATATTATTTAGTCAGTTATGTGTTTCCTGATCTATGGGGGACGTTTCCTTATATATCTGATTATTGGCATTTAAAGCCATTTATTTTTATTCACAAAAGAGTAACTACCCAAAATATGTGGGATAGTATTCTGCATCCTTCTCTATAAATAGAGAAGCCATGCACCATTGTAAGGGACCGAATTTCTGATTCTTGAGAGAAAACTCTGGAGAATTCATGCTAAAGAATTGTTCAGAGATAATCTTGAGATTAATAACAGAGACTCGTGGACTAGGCAGATTTAACTGTTGAACCACGTAAAAAACCGTGTTTGATTCGTTTGTTTATTTTTGGCCATTGTCTTAAATTGTTTACGTGCTCTCTTCTTTTATTTGTTGACGAAAAACGGCGTCAACAGTTTGGTGCTTTCATTGAGAGCCTCAAGCCTCCATCCCGGAGAGATTCATGGCTGCAAACAATCAGAACACTCCTGAAGGAAATTACCCAAGGCGTCCTGGAAAACAACCAATGGAGAACCCGGACGCTGAAGAAAGGAGTGGGTCCTCTGATTCCCGGGGACCACCTCCACAACCAAGGGATGAGGACATGTACTATAACCCTGAGCGTTATGTCCCTATTGTAGAATTGGAGAATCGGCAGCTGAAACAGCTGCTGGCAGATGCCAACAAACGTAACGAGGAGTTGACTAGGACAGCCGCGGAGGCGCAGGTGGCTCAGCCCCCGCTTCCGCGCGAAGACCAAGTCCCTCCTCCAAGGGACGTGCACGTTCCTCCCCGGAGGCCCCGTGGACGTCCACGAAAAAATGCTGCCACAAGGAGGCCAGCACAACCTCCAGCACCAACAGAGCCATCTGCTCCTTCTAGGCCTCAGAGGAGTACCCGAGCTCGGGTCCCGCCTAATCCACCTGTGGGAGTGCCTGCAGGAACTGAGAACAACCGAGCTCCTGCCGAGGCTCGGACTCAGGTTCCTGGTAGTGCACCGAACGCAACTGGCCCGTCTCGGGCAAATTCTGGACCCTCCAGGCCGAGGCAAGGAAGACAACCACCGTCACCTATACGGTTTCCTCCGTCTCCCATAAGATATCCTTCACCTCCCCGCAGAAACGCTCAACCTGGACGAGATCAGGATCAAGGGCGTACAGGGGAAAGACAAGGAAACAGGGAGACGTTCCAGGGGCGGAAAGGCGCGCCATCCGAGAGAAGTCAGACGTCCCGATCTCGCACTGCAGAGACGAGGCGACGTAGAAAGGATCCACCACGAAATGACCGATCGATGAGTTTCACCAGTGATGAGTCCGGAGAAACTAGGTCTGTCAGTAAACACGACCGGGGTCGTAAAAATACTGGAAATCACAAGAGCCATCCCGACCTGCGCAATCATCTGAATCAGAGCAGGGGAAAGGGAGATCAGACAAACCCGGATCTTAGGAATCATCTGAACGGGCGCAGAGATCCCTCACGGAGACACGAGCCTGTGATCGCGATTAACGACTGTCAATTCCAAACACCGCCTAAGGACCCAGTACAAGAAAGGATCGATCAGCTCGAAAAAGCCTTTAGGCTTTTGAAGAATGAACGAGGAAACGGTCGATATGAGGACTCTGATGAGGAGCTCGAGCCGTTTGCTCCCAATATTTCTAACACTCAGTTCCCCCAAGGGTTCCGGATTCCTCACGTCCCAGCGTTTGAAGGAAAAACTGACCCATGCAGCCACCTGAGTACATTCAACACTATCATGAGAGCTAGTAACGTGGGTTACGAGCTCAGATGTATGTTGTTTCCGACATCATTGGCCGGACCTGCCAAGAGTTGGTTCGAGAAGTACAAGAGACATTCTATAACTTCGTGGGATCAATTGTCTAGAGACTTCAAGAAGCAGTTCCGAGCTATGATGGGAGTCAGACCCGAAGCATCCACTTTGACTACCGTCCGACAACAACCGGGAAAAACATTGAAGAGCGACCTGACAAGATTTAATCTAGAGGTCGCCCGAGCTCGTGACGTGGATGACAGCGGGCACTTGATGGCCATCCGAGCTGGTGTTTTACCCGGGAGTGCCCTTTGGGATGACATGCAAGGGAAACCGGTGAGGTCGATAACCGAGTTTAACAGACGGGCGCAGAAATTTGTCAATGTAGAGGAGGCGAGGTCAACACTCAAGGCGACCTCGCAGACCGAAACTACAACGATAAACATTAACTCCGCCTCAACCTCGGTTGACCCAGCAGCTACACAGCCTACCTCGGAGAATCCTTCCAAGAGGAAAAAGAACGAGGGAAATAATCCCGAGGCTGATGGAGGAAAGAAGAAAAAAGGAGAAAGGTATTTCTCCGTATATAAAGTGCATACCGAGCTCAACGAGTCTCGGGAAAACATATACCTGGCTAATGAAAACCAGGTCCCCTTCAGGCGTCCGGACCCTATGAGGAATCAAAAGTCCAAGAGGGACTCCAGCAAGTATTGTCGATTTCATAGGGACACCGGCCACACAACTGATGAGTGCCGACAGCTGAAGGACGAGATCGAAGGATTGATCTCGAGAGGTTATTTCCGGCAGTATGTCAAAAACCAGAATACTGGACAGGCTGCCAGCCAGAGAGTAGCCGCGCTTCCGGCATCGCAGAATAATAACTCCCGATCTCGGGATGAGGACAGGCCTCCGCCGATAGATGGAGAGGACGTAATAACCATCTCGGGAGGTCCTCATCTCGCAGGAGGGGGCAGAAATGCTCAAAAACGATATGTGAATGAGCTGAAGACAGGGGACGGATCTCCATACGAACCCGAACCAAGGGCACCAAAAAGCCAAAGGGTTGAAACTCAGCCTATAACCTTCACCGAGGAGGATGCCTCCCATGTCTAGTTCCCTCATCACGATCCACTCGTCATCACCCTACAGCTTGCCAACAAAAGAGTGCGCCGAGTTCTCATAGACAATGGGAGCTCAGTTAACATTCTTTATAAAGCAACACTAGAGAAAATGGGACTCTCCCTTCGCGACCTGAAGGCTTGTGCAACCACTTTGTACGAATTTTCTGGAGAAGGAACCGCCTGTATGGGGTCCATTGAACTCCCTGTGACCTTGGGAGACTATCCAGTCTCGGTAACCAAGATGATGGAGTTTGTGGTGGTAGAGTTACCATCTGCCTACAATGTACTGCTCGGGAGACCCGCCCTGGTCGGGCTGGGGGCAGTTTCATCTGTAAGACATCTAGCCCTTAAGTTCCCAACTCCAAGCGGGGTCGGAACATTGAAAGGAGATCAATTGGCAGGAAGGGAGTGCTACAACATTTCCTTAAGGGGAAAGAAACAAACAAGCGCGCAAGCACTCGTTGTCATACAGAATAAAGATGGGACAGTTTTAAAAATTGATGAGGAGATCGATCCAAGGATTGAGGAGAAGGTCGACCTCCAACCTTTGGAAGAGCTCGAAGAGGTTCAGCTCGAGGAAGCTGATCCCTCAAAGAAAGTGAAGGTCAGGAAACACCTCCAAGACGAATCAAAATAGCAATTAATTTGCTTTCTGAAGAAAAACCAGGATGTCTTCGCGTGGTTGCACTCTGACATGGTGGGAATAAGCCCTAATGTAGCGAGCCACGCATTGAATATAGACAAAAGCTTTCCCCCGAAGCAGCAAAAGCGAAGGCAGCTGGATGAAGACAGAAAGAAAGCACTAAAGGAGGAGGTAGACAGGCTGAAAACAAATAATTTCATAAGGGACGCTTTTTACCCGGACTGGGTGGCCAATCCAGTGTTGGTCCCAAAACCCAATGGGACGTGGAGAACGTGCATTGACTACTCAGACCTCAACAAGGCCTGCCCGAAAGACTGTTTTCCCCTGCCGAGAATTGACCAGTTCGTAGACGCCACGGCGGGGCATGGTCTGATGTCGTTCATGGATGCTTATTCTGGGTATAACCAGATTCCCATGCATGCCCCCGACCAAGAACATACGAGCTTCATCATAGACAAGGGGCTCTACTGCTACAATGTCATGCCATTCGGACTCAAGAATGCCGGAGCCACGTACCAGCGGCTCGTAAACATGATGTTCTCAGAGCAAATTGGGAACAACATGGAAGTTTATGTTGATGACATGCTTGTAAAGTCTCAACTTAACAAAAACCATGTTGATGACCTCGAAGAGTGCTTTGGCGTGCTCAGAAAGTACAACATGAAGTTGAATCCTCAGAAGTGCACTTTTGGGGTGTCTTCAGGGAAATTTCTGGGTTTCATTGTCAACTCTCGTGGAATCGAGGCTAATCCCGATAAAATAAAGGCCCTGATCGATATGCCTTCACCTCGGAAGCATAAAGATGTTCAAAGCTTGACTGGCAGGATGGCAGCTCTGGGCAGGTTCATTTCGAAGTCAACGGACCGCGGTATCCCATTCTTCAACTTATTGAAAGGAAGTAAAAAGTTCGAATGGACAGATGAGTGCGAGCTAGCCTTTCAAGAGCTCAAAAGGCACTTAGCCGAACCACCCATCCTATCGAAGCCTGAGACGGGAGAAGTACTGTTCTTATACCTCTCAACAACCGAACACGCGATAAGCGCGGTGCTCGTCCGAGAGGAAGAGAGAATACAGAAACCCGTCTACTACATCAGTAAAAGATTACTGGGGGCAGAGTCAAGGTATCCACTGATGGAGAAGCTCGCCCTCAGTCTGATCCACTCATCTCGAAAGCTCCGCCCTTACTTTCAGGCACATCCTATCCATGTACTAACAGATCAACCACTAAGGCAAGTCTTGTCCAAACCAGAGGCATCTGGTCGACTCCTTAAGTGGGCTGTTGAGCTCAGACAATTCGAGATCACCTACCATCCGAGAACAACCATTAAGGCACAAGCGTTGGCAGATTTTATAGTGGAGTGCACCGGTACAGCCGACGACGAGGTAACAACCACGGCCCACGAGCTGTGGAAACTTTACGTCGACGGGTCGTCAAATGAAAATGGAGCGGGGGCAGGAGTTATTCTGATCACTCCTACAGGGAGCAGATTTCACTCTGCTTTAAAGTTCGGCTTTAAAGCATCTAATAATGAAGCTGAGTATGAAGCTTTACTTGCGGGACTACGAATAGCAAAGGAGCTCAAGGCCAAAGCTATACATTGCTACAGCGACTCCCAGCTCGTAGTTAATCAAATCTTGGGAGAGTACCAGGCTCGTGGCACAAAAATGGCAGCTTATCTGGAGAAGGGAAAATCCGCATTGGAGTTTTTTGAGTTTTATGCAATCGAACAGGTTCCCCGAGAACAAAACTCAAACGCAGATGCCTTAGCTCGCCTCGCCACCTCCGCCGAAAATGAGGAGCTAAATGTCGTACCTGTAGAGCACCTGCCAGCGCCCAGCATTACTGAGCCTGACGAGGAAGATGTGTGTATGGTCGAGACAGAGCCGACCTGGATGAGCCCGATAGTTGAGTACCTCGAAAATGGAATTCTTCCAAAAGATCGAAATCAGGCTCGGAAACTAATGTATCAACTTCCCCGTTACACCGTCCTGGACGGAAGGCTATACAGAAGGGGGTATTCCATGCCATTGCTTAGATGTGTAACTCCTCCCGAGGCAAAGAAGATTATTGAAGAAATTCATGAAGGGTTCTGCGGAGACCATACCGGGGGGCATAGCCTGTCCAAGAAGATTATACGCCAAGGATATTTCTGGCCAACCATTAAAACAGATTCTTTCGAGTTCGTGAAAAAGTGCGACAAGTGCCAGAGATTCGCCACGATACCCCGAGCTCCACCTTCCGAACTAACCATGTTGACATCCCCGTGGCCTTTTGCGGTATGGGGCATCGACCTCATAGGCTCACTCCCAACTGGCAAAGGAGGAGTAAAATATGCTGTGGTCGCAGTTGATTACTTCACAAAATGGACGGAGGCTGAACCATTGGCGACCATAACTTCGAAGAAGATCCTAGATTTCGTGGTAAAAAACATCGTATGCCGATATGGAGTGCCAAGAAAGATTGTGTCTGACAATGGAACCCAGTTTGATTGCGACTTATTTACCAACTTTTGTAACAAGAACGGTATAATAAAGAGCTTTTCGTCAGTAGCTCACCCTCAGGCGAACGGTCAGGTCGAAGCCGTTAATAAAACTCTCAAGAGTTCCTTGAAGAAAAAGTTGGAAGAAGCAAAGGGACGATGGCCTGAGGAATTACCCCAAGTCCTTTGGGGATATAGAACTACAGCTCGGACATCAACTGGGCATACCCCGTTTTCTCTAGCATACGGCTGCGAGGCAATGTTGCCCATTGAGGTCGAAATTCCAACGATTCGAACTCAGACTTACGACCAAAGTTCCAATCATACTCAGCTCGAAGAAACCCTAGACTTGATCGAAGAAAAAAGGGAAGAGGCTCAGCTGAAAATGCTGCTTACCAGCAACGGACCACGAGATATTTCAATAAGAGGGTTCGAGACCGAAAGTTCGGAGTAGGAGACCTGATTTTGAGACGAGTATTCTTAGCAACCCGAGATCCAGCAGCTGGGGTGCTCGGGCCGAACTGGGAAGGACCATACCAGATAGAGTCAATCATCCGACCGGGCGTATACAAACTTGCGAGATTAGATGGGAGCCTGATACCTCGAGCATGGAATGGCGAACACCTTAGACCATATTATCAATAGTGTAGAAAGTGTCGCCTATAACCATGATTTTCCGTATTTAGTGTGTTTTTGAATTTCAAATAAAGGGTCTACTTTGTTTCACATGCAATTTATTTTTATTTTTGCAATCTCTCTTAATTTAATAACCTATTATCACACTCATAGGATATTAAGGGGGCATCATTGGTATACATACCACCAGCTTAAAAAATAAAAAATATACATAAAGTACTTGGATATAACCAAGTACGCGATGTTAGATAGTTCAGACATAACCGAATCATCAAACACAAAGTATTTGGACATGACCAACTGCGCGAGCTTAGATAGTTCGGATATAACCGAACCATCGCAAGCTTAGATAGTTCGGATTTAACCGAACCATCAAAACCTAGATATCTGGAGTTAACCAGATGTGTAGACACAACAGGTTTGGAACAAACCAGCCAAATTATCGATCGATGACAAATGGGAGCCTAAACCTATTGCGAGATAAGTCAAAGTCGAGGCTGGAATATCTTAGAAATATAGTTTCGAACTCTTAACCTCGGAGCTAAAATACTGAGGATGAGGAAAAGTAACTAAATAAAAAAAAAGAGATATAACCAAATCATTCATATTACATACCATATAAGTACTTTCGAGTTCATGGTTGGAGTAATATCCGACCTTGATAAATAACGAGGTCGGAAACGGATAATCCGAATAAACTATGCATGAATGCATCGAACTTCGAGCTTAAAATCCAAACTATGTTTGTATGCATAAATAAACATAAACGAGTTCATCAATTATAAGAATGTGCAAAATATTTCAAGCCAAGAAATGTAAAGCATGTAAAAAATTAAATTAGTTAAAGAAATTGTATCAGCCCCATGGGCGTAATTCACAATAATTACATAAGAGGACGCAGCCCCAATGACTGATCTTCCCGAGGTCAGACTCAATGAAGAGGAGTCTCCTTGGCCTTCTCAGCGGCATCGGACCCCTCAGGACGAATAGCATGACTATCCTCCTGAGCTCCCTCCGAAACGGTACTCAGAGCAGCTTTATCCTTCTCGAGCTGCTCAGCCTCTTCCTTCTCGAGCCGAGTATTCCATCGTTCGAGGAAGGACGCCTCGAGGGGACCCAAGAAACTGGTGTCCAGTTCTTCGTTATAAGCCCACATCCGGTACATGGCTGAATCGACCGCCGTTTCCTTCTTTTCTTTGAACTCGGCAGTAAGGCGGGTTTTGATATCCTCCATAAGGTCGAGGGTGACGGCCTTGTCTTCCTCGAGCTTCTTATTGGTCTCCCGGAGCTGGATGTTATCTTTCTTTTGCTCCTCGAGTTCGTTTTTCAGCTTTCCGAGCTCCTTGGCCATTTCCTCATGCTCCTTAACCACTGGCTCGAGCTTAATGTTCGCCGCCTTCAGGTCGTCATTCGCTCTAAGGTGGAGGTCCCTCTCCTCTTGGGCGAGGGTCCTGCTCGAATGGACCTCGTTGTTCAGCTCGTAATTGAGCTGGGCAGTGAAAGCAAGAGCCTGAAAAAAGGAAGAAACCATCTTTAGCCTCGAGACAGTATGGATGTAAGCAAAGGGAATATAGGATACTTACCGCGGCAGTGTGCTCGATACTCTTCTCGTACAGGACAGTGCGGTCCCGAGTGCCAGTTAGACACTGCCACTGAGGAGCCTCGAAATTGCCGTAGCTCTGGCCGATCCGGGACATTACGTTCGAGATCAGCGTAGATCCGTGAGGACCGGCAGCATTATCCACCACATACGAATCCATATGGGTGGAGATGGTTAGCTTCTGAGCTCGGGAAGCAGAAGGTCTTTTGGCGAGCTGGGTAGAAGGTATTTGACCCGCCACAGGAGGTTGGGATTCGGCCACGGCAGCGATACCGGTCTGCGAGGCCGGCGCCACCACAGAGACGACGGCCTGCGAGGGTGGTATCGTCGTGGGGGCGTTAGTCTGGCCAGTCGACGCAGCAGCAGAGCTCGAAGCCGGCGGGGGAGGAGGGGGCGTTTTCCTAGATTTCTTGGAGCCTTTCCCAGGCTGGCTGGTTTTCAGTCCCCCTGACCTGGGGCGTTTGCTCCTCTTGGCCCCCGCATTGTCGATAAGGGCGTCGAGGTCGGAGTCCATATCACCTGCACAAGTCATCACAGTGAGTCAGTAAAAGAGATAAGTTACTTCAACACTATATATAGAGTGGTGGAAGAAAAAACCTAACTGGAACTTTTTCCCGAGCTTGAGCTTGGGGACCATGAAATTCCCCCGTCTTCAGAAGAGGCGGGGGGAGGGCCTTCCCTATAAGTTGGTGATAACCTCGAAAGGTCCCTATAATCATTGGTCCCATACTGCACAGCTATCCCATTCCACATCTCATCCGTGGTATACATAGTGTCGTATTTCCCGAGCCCACTATCAAACCTATGGACACAGTCATCTACCCAACTCCATATGTAGAAGTGGTATCTATCCTGTGGGCACGAGACTAGTCTATTGGGCCTGTGTTTTAATAAAGTGGGGGACCACATTCGCGAAGTAGGAAGGGTTTTACCTCCATCAGAGTCCGAGCTCGAGGCTTCGTCATTGGCCTCATTTCCCGACCGCGGACTTCTCGAGCGAATTGGGAGAGATGCTTTCCTTTCCCTCCTCGGAGGAAGGATGCCTGTGGGCAGAGGCACTTCCTCCCAGCGTTCATATTTTTTACTGGACCAGTCAGAGGTTGACTGGCCCTGTCCCAACAAGTCACAAGCTCGAAGCTTGTCCTCATGTAGCAGAAATGAGAGAGACCTCCTGCCATAAGGGAGTCGGAGCAGGCTCTCTCTGTGCTCCTTCATTGTCTCGTCAGGGGTGGGACGCTGAAAGTTAGCTGAAAGGCGAGATACACTTCAACTAAACATGGATTCAAGGGCTAAAGATTCGAGCTCAAAAATATAAAGTAACGAGAATACTTACGAATTCGCCTAAACGAACGATGTCGAGACGGGAACAGACTGTCTGTCCAGAAAAAAGCCCTCTTGAAGTCAGGGGGATGGTTCGGAAGGTCTTCAAAGATTTTTGTCTCTTTGGGGTAGCTCGAAAGATAGTAGAAACCATCTCCTCCCCGAGCTCGGGAGGGATTACTCTTCAAGCAAAAGAGATATAAAATCTCTTGGGGTGAAGGTCCTGTCCATCCCTGCTCGTGAAACAAGGACCTCAGGGCAGACAGCACCCTGTATGAATTGGTGTTGAGTTGGAATGGAGCCAACCCAACAAAATCGATGAAGTCTCTGAAAAAGGACTTCAGGGGCAACAAAGCTCCTGCCCTTAGGTGTTCTTGGCTCCAGGCCGCGCATTTCACACTGGAATCGCGGCCCCCAGGAGCGAAGCAGCTCCGTTCATGCCTTGTCGGAGCTCGACAGTTCAGTGTGTCCAACGAGCTAAGGCCATGAAGGGCCAGGATGTCAGTTATCTGGTCGGAGATGGTAACCGAGCTCTGGTAGAACTCGGCTTCAAACATCTCCCTCCTAGGCTGCGAAGACGAAGGCTCCGCCATTAAGGAAAACTGAAGTTCCCCCGGGTGGAATGCTACCGTGACTTTTAACGTGGGGTCAAGGGGAACTGGCCTAGGTCCGGGGTTAGGCTCCGGATAGATGGCTTCCCGAAGGACCTTTCTCTTCTTTTCGATGACTTCGTCAATCTGGCGACGATAGTGGGCTCGAATGTCTTCTTGCTCGCGTGCGATCTCGTACTCTTTAATCCGACGCTGGTTCCGGGCAAAGATCGATTCCGGGCTCGGAGATTTGGGCTCGTAAGGAATTGCTCGTAATGACCCCCACCATTTTTTCGAATTCTGTGACATCTAACGAGAAAGAAAAAATGGTGAGGGCCATGCATGCAAGAATCACGAGCTCGATGGATGAGCTCGGAGATCTAATGACAAAAAACTAAATATTAAGACCCTCACTAAAGAGTCAGAGCGCGTAGTCCACGGGAAAGGAAAAGGAGCGTGGATAATTTATTTTTTGAAAATCCCAAAATTCAAGGGAAAGGAGAGTGGCGGTTAGCCAGGAAAAGCGTTTTTGGGTGTCGTGTAATTGTCAAGAACAAGGGTTTTTACCCGAAAACTTGGTGTACAAGAAACATAGCCTAAAATTTTCAAAACCCAGAAAGTTGAAACGCCGGTCAAAGGACAAAACTGGGCATAAACCAGAGGCGAACATCCAGAAAGAAAATCCAGAAAACATAAAACCTATCAGTTCAAAACCTCCTATCGCATCATGCTAAGAACACATACTAACGTACACAGCAAGCACAGTATGAAAAGAACAATAAAAATGGCGTACTTACACAGTGATGGTGAGTGCAGCGAAATCGTCGAGTGGAGAAGAGGTTGCAAGAAAGAACTCACTGACTCGAACAGACCAGGGTTCCTTTGTTTTTTGGGTCGAGAAAACATGCACGGGATGGAAGCTTCTTAAGAAAGTTTCTGGCTTTCTTGTTTTTTCTTTTCTTTCTGGTTTACAATGAACAAACGTAAAGAAGGAGACGAAGAGGAGATCTTATATATATAGGTGGGAAAACTAAATCAATCAGGAGCGTTGGTTAAAATCCTCAACAGATCGAATGGAGGGGAATCGGTGATAAAATGGCGCCGAAAAGCTGTCAGACGAACGATCGTGGGCGTGTTCCCAAGGTACTCAAGTACCTAAAGTGGGCAATACCCATCTGGCACGTGTCCGTTTTTAAGAGTGTGACGGTATGGTTCCCAGAAAGAGTAGTTCAAAAGTTTCCTTCTCTTAGGACTCGAACAAATACTTTTGAGGGGGCAAAATGTTATACCCAGATTTCGAGCCATAGTAAATATGACCTCGAAAGATGAGTCCGCATTAAATGGTCTCGTGAGGGTTAGGGTATGCTCTACGATTGTAAATCGAGCCTGCAAAGTATGATACATGACCTCGAATGTACTGACCTCGAAATGATCTCGATCTCGAAAGATAGCTCTGAGAGCCCCTCATCTTCGGGAACAACTTCGGAGCAGGGATATTGAGCTCGATGTACTATCTCGAAAGCAATGTTAGCTCGGGAGATGTCTGTGGCTCGCATAATGACGTGAAACCTGAAATGCTGAAGCCTTGGAGATACGCTATGACCACCTTGAATATCTACAAGTATTGTAAGCATGAGATGTAATCCTCATTTATTGATATAAATCCCCAAGAATCATGGGATATTATTTAGTCAGTTATGCGTTTCCTGATCTATGGGGGACGTTTCCTTATATATCTGATTATTGGCATTTAAAGCCATTTATTTTTATTCACAAAAGAGTAACTACCCAAAATATGTGGGATAGTATTCTGCATCCTTCTCTATAAATAGAGAAGCCATGCACCATTGTAAGGGACCGAATTTCTGATTCTTGAGAGAAAACTCTGGAGAATTCATGCTAAAGAATTGTTCAGAGATAATCTTGAGATTAATAACAGAGACTCGTGGACTAGGCAGATTTAACTGTTGAACCACGTAAAAAACCGTGTTTGATTCGTTTGTTTATTTTTGGCCATTGTCTTAAATTGTTTACGTGCTCTCTTCTTTTATCTGTTGACGAAAAATGGCGTCAACACCCTAAATTAAAGGTGACCGTTGCGTAGAACCCGGGAGAGCTCCGATTTTCGCTCATGGGGGAGCCATCTACCTCGCAACCGAGGAGGGAGTTCTTCGAAGCCGAGCACTACTGGAGCTCGATTACCTCACTAGGCCAGATAACTGATATCCTGGCATTCCATGGCCTTAGGCTGTCAAGCACCCTAAGGTGTCGAGCTCCTACCCCCAGTGACTGAAGCTGTCGCGCCCCGGGAGATGGAAATCCCAAGCTAAGATATGCGGCCTGGAGCCAAGAGCATATGAAGGCAAGAGCGTTACTGCCTTTGAAGTCATTTTTCAAGGACTTCACAGGCTTTGTTGGGCTGGCCCCATTCCAGCTCAACACCAATTCTTACAGGGTTCTGTCTGCCCTGAGGTTGCTATACCATGAGCTGAAGTGGGAAGGACCTTCTCCAAAAGAGATTTTATACCTCTTCTGTCTGAAAAGCAACCCCTCCCGAGCTCGGGGAGGAGACGGCTTTTACTATCTTTCGAACTACCCCAAGGAGAAGAAGATGTTTGAGGACCTTCCTAATCATCCGCCTGACTTCAAAAAAGCCTTCTTCTGGACAGATGGCCTGTCCCCGTCTCGATGCTACTCATTGAGGCAGATTCGTAAGTATTTCAACCTTCTTTATCTCTGTGCTCGGGCTCTTATTTGTAGGTTCGTACTTAGTTGCAATGTGTCTTATTTTCCAGCCAATTTTCACCGCCCTACACCTGACGACGCCATGAAGGAGCATAGAGAGACTCTGCTCCAACTCCCTTACGGCCGGAGGTCTCTCTCGTACCTCTTACATGAGAGTAAGCTCTAAGCTTGCAGGATTTTGGGAGATGGCCAGTCCACCTCAAACTGGTCCAATAACAAGTATGATCATTGGGAGTAGGTTCCTTTGCCCACAGGCATCCTCCCTCCGAGGAGAGAGGTGAGGCCTCCACCTCCAGCTCGCCGAAGGAGTCCGCCATCGGGGATTGAGGCTAACGATGAAGCCTCGAGATCAGACTCGGATGAAGAAGGTAAAGTCATCCTTAGCTCGAGAATGTGGTCCCCCACCTTATTAAAGCATAAACCCGATAGGTTAGTTTTATGTCCGGATGATAGAGACCATTTCTACTTATGGACTTGGGTAGACGACCGAGTTCATAGGTTTGATGGTTGGCTCAGGAAGTATGACACCATGTACAGTCTAAACGAGGTGTGGGATGGCATAGTCGTCCAATATGGGACCAATGATTATAGGGACCTTTCGAGGTTGACGTCCACCTATAGGGAAGGTACTCCCCCCGCCTCTTCTGAAGATGGGGGAATTTCATGGTCCCCGAGCTCGAGCTCGGGGGAGAGTTCCAGTTAGGTTTCTTCTATCATTGCTTTGTATATCTGTGCGATATTGAATCACTTTATATACTATTCCCTCTTTTTGTTATGATTCACCTTGTGTCGTGACTTGTGCAGACAAGATGGATTCCGACCTTGACAACATCATCGAAAGTGGTGGTGCCAAGAGAAGCAAGCATCCCAGGGCGGGGTCGCGAAAGGTGGATCGGCCCACCAAAGTCCCCAGGAGGTCCGAAAAAACTCCTCCTACTCCTCCTGTTACGAGCTCCGTCGCGGCAACGACTTCCCAGGTTGGTGCTCCCACAGCGGCGCCGACCTCGCAGGTCAGTGCTTCTGCAGTGGCGCTGACCTCGTAGGTTGGTGCCTCCACTATGGCCGAGCCCCAACTTCCTGTAGCGGTTCAGCCATCCCTTGGTCCAGCTCCTAGAAAGCCTTCTGCTTCTCGAGCTCAAAAGCTGTCAGTTTCTACTCACGTTGATGAGTATGTAATTGACAACGCGGCTAGATCCCATGGGTCTATGTTGTGCTCAAATGTCATGTCCCAAGTTGGCCAGAGCTTCAGCAGTCTCGAAGCTCCTCAATGGAAATATCTGAACAATGCTCGAGACTGCACTGCCCTTTATGAGAAGAGCATCGAGCTCGCTGCCGCGGGGAGTTTTCTTCCACTTTTTAGTTTTATTCATACAGTCTTGGTGTTAACGACGATTTTTTCTTTTCAGTCTCTTGCCTTCACTGCCCAGCTCAACTATAGGTTGAATAACGAGATCCACTCGAGCAAGTCTTATGCTCAGGAGGCGAAGGATCTTCAACTCAAGGCTAGTGATGACCTGAAGGTGGCGAATGAAAAGCTTGAGGCAGGGGCTGAGGAGCTTAAGGCCAAAGTGTTCGAGCTTGAGAAGCTGAATACTAGGCTCGCAGAGCTCGAGAAAGAGAATGCCAGGCTCACGGAGCTTGAGAAGGAGAACGCTCGGCTCCAAGAGGCTAACAAAAAGCTCAAAGAAGATCAGGCCGCTACCTTTGACATAATTGAGGGCGAGAAGGCTCATCTCCTTGCTGAATATAAGGAGAAGAAGGACCAGGCGGTTGACTCAGCCATGTACAGAATGTGGGCCAACAACAAAGACCTGGATACCAGCTTCTTAGGTCCTCTTGAGGCGAAGCTTCTGGATAAGTGGAATGCTCGGCTCGAGGCGGAAGAGGCTGCTCGGGAGGCCGCCTCCGAAGGTGCTCATGAGGATAGTCATGCTATTCGTCCTGAGGGGTCCAGTGCTGCCGATGCTGAGAAGGCCAAGGAGACTCCTCCTTCTTGAATCTGATATCGGGGAAATCTTGTCTTGGGGCTGCGTCCCCTTATTTTTGTAATTGTTTTAATTTATGCCCGTAGGGCTGATACAATTTATTTTTATATTAATACACATGCTTTACATTTCTTGGTTCGAAATATTTTGCACATTTTATATTAATGAATCATTTATGTTTATTTATTCATACAAACATAGTTTGGATTTAGGCTCGAGACTCGACGCATTCGTGCATCGTTTGCTCGAATTATCCGCTTCCGATCTCGTTATTTATCAAGGTCGGATATTACTTTAACCATGAACCTGAAAGTACTTGTATGGTATGTAATGTGAATGGTTTAGTTATATCTTATTGCTTAGTTACTTTTTCTTGTCCTCGGTTATTTCTCCGAGGTTATGAAACTATTTTCCTCTAAGATATTCCAGCCTCGATCTCGACTTATCTCGAAGTAGGTTTAGGTTCCCACGTATCGTCGATTAGTTTTAGCTGGTTTGCTCCAAACCTGTTAAGTTCGTACATTTGGTTGTATCCAAACGTTTTTATCTTTTGATAATTTGGTTATGTCCAAATTATCTAAGCTCGCGTATCTGGTTACATCCAAATACTTGTATGTTTTTGATAATTCGGTTATGTTCAAACTATCTAAGCTCGCGTATCTGGTTACATCCAAATACTTGTATGTTTTTGATAATTCGGTTATGTCCAAACTATCTAAGCTCGTGCATCTGGTTATATCCAAACACTTGTATGTATTTCGTGCATGTTATTTTATTTTTTAATTTGATGGTATATATACCCATGATGCCCCCTTAATATCCTATGAGTGTGACCATAGGTTATTAAATTAAGAGAGATTGCAAAAATAAAAAGAGATAACATATTGAACGAAATAGATCTTTATTTGATGGAATTCAAAAGTAGACAAATTAATACAGATAGAAAATCATGGTTACAGGCAACACTTTTCCTATACTATTGGTAGTAAGGTCTTAGGTGTTCGCCATTCCATGCTCGCGGTACCAGGCTCCCATCCAATCTTGCTAGCTTATAAACACCGGGCCAGATTACTGACTCTATCTGGTATGGTCCTTCCCAATTCAGCCCGAGCACACCAGCTGCCGGATCTCGTGTTGCCAAAAATACGCGTCTCAACACCAGATCTCCCATACCGAACTTTCGATCTCGAAACCTCTTGTTGAAATACCTGGTAGCTCATTGCTGGTAGGCAGCGTTCCTCAGCTGAGCCTCATCTCTATTTTCTTCAATCAAGTCTAAGGTTTCTTCGAGCTGAGTGTGGTTTGAGTTTTGGTCGTAAATCTGAGTTCGGATTGTTGGGATTTCGACCTCGATAGGCAACATTGCCTCGTAACCGTATGCTAGAGAGAACGGGGTATGCCCCGTTGATGTTCGAGCTGTGGTCCTATATCCCCATAGGACTTGGGGAAATTCTTCGGGCCATCGTCCCTTTGTCTCCTCCACCTTTTTCTTTAGTGAACTCTTGAGAGTTTTGTTTACAGCCTCGACCTGGCCATTCGCCTGAGGATGAGCTACTGATGAGAATCTCTTTATTATTCTGTTCTTTTCACAAAAGTTGGTGAACAAGTCGCAATCGAACTGGGTTCCGTTGTCGGATACAATCTTCCTTGGCATCCCATATCGGCATACGATGTTTTTTACCACGAAGTCAAGGATCTTTTTAGAAGTTATTGTTGCCAATGGTTCAACCTCCGTCCACTTCGTGAAGTAATCCATAGCGACTACAACATATTTTACTCCGCCCTTGCCAGTTGGGAGAGAACCTATGAGGTCGATTCCCCATACCGCAAATGGCCATGGGGAAGTCAACATGGTCAGCTCGGATGGTGGAGCTCGGGGAATCGTGGCGAATCTCTGGCATTTGTCGTATTTCTTCACGTACTCGAAAGAATCTGTTTTAATGGTAGGCCAGAAATATCCTTGGCGTATGATCTTCTTGGATAGGCTATGCCCCCCGGTGTGATCTCCGTAGAACCCTTCATGAATTTCTTCAATGATCTTCTTAGCTTCAGGTGAAGTTACGCACCGAAGTAAGGGCATGGAATATCCCCTTTTGTATAGCTTTCCATCCAAAATGGTGTAACGGGGAAGTTGATACATCAACTTTCGAGCCTGGTTCCGATCTTTTGGAAGGACTCCGTTCTCGAGATATTCAACTATTGGGGTCATCCTGGTTGGCTTTGTCTCAATCATACACACATCTTCCTCCTCTGGCTCGTTAATGCTAGGTGCCGATAGGTGTTCTATCGGAACAACGTTCAGCTCATCATTCTCAACGGAGGTGGCGAGCCGAGCCAAGGCATCAGCATTTGAGTTCCGTTCTCGGGGAACCTGTTCGATTGCGTAAAATTCGAAACGCTCCAATGCGGATTTTGCCTTTTCCAAATAAGCTGCCATTTTTGTGCCACGAGCCTGGTATTCTCCCAGGATTTGATTAACCACGAGCTGGGAGTCGCTGTAGCAATGTATTTCTTTAGCTTTGAGCTCCCCGACTACACGAAGCCCCGCCAGTAAAGCCTCGAATTCAGCCTCATTGTTCGATGCTTTGAAGTTAAATCTTAAGGCGGAATGAAATCTGCTCCCTACGGGGGTAATCAAAATGATTCCTGCCCCCGATCCATTTTCATTGGATGAGTCATCGACGTATAGTTTCCACAGCTCGTCGGTCGGGGTTATGACTTCGTCGTTGGTCATGCCAGTACATTCTAGTATAAATTCCGCCAATGCCTGTGCCCTAATGGTTGTCCTCGGGTAGTAGGTGATCTCGAACTGTCCGAGCTCAACCGCCCATTTAAGAAGTCGACCTGAAGCTTCTGGTTTAGACAAGACTTGCCTAAGTGGTTGATCAGTCAACACATGGATGGGATGCGCTTGAAAGTAGGGGCGGAGTTTACGAGATGAATGAATTAGACTAAGTGCCAGCTTCTCCATCAGGGGGTATCTTGACTCTACCCCCAGTAATCTTTTACTGATGTAGTAAACGGGTCTCTGTACCTTCTCTTCTTCTCGAACGAGTATTGCGCTTATTGCGTGATTGGTGGTGGAAAGGTATAGGTACAATACTTCTCCCATTTTAGGTTTTGATAAGATAGGGGGTTCTGCGAGGTGCTTTTTAAGCTCCTGGAAAGCCAGCTCGCACTCCTCCGTCCATTCAAATTTCTTACCTCCCCTCAAAAGGTTGAAAAACGGAAGACATCGGTCCGTAGATTTTGAAATAAACCTACTTAGGGCCGCCATCCTGCCGATCAAACTTTGGACATCCTTGTGTCTTCGAGGTGAGGGCATGTCAATCAGGGCCTGGATCTTGTCGGGGTTGGCTTCTATTCCACGAGCGTTCACGATAAAGCCCAAGAATTTTCCTAAAGATACTCCGAAAGTGCACTTCTGAGGATTCAATTTCATGTTATACTTTCGGAGCACGCCAAAGCACTCTTCGAGGTCATCAACATGGTTATTGTTAAGTTGAGACTTGACAAGCATGTCGTCAACATAAACTTCCATGTTAATGCCTATCTGTTCTGAAAACATCATGTTCACGAGCCGCTGGTATGTGGCCCTAGCATTTTTGAGCCCGAATGGCATGACATTATAGCAGTATAGCCCCTTATCTGTTATGAAGCTCGTATGTTCCTGGTCGGGGGCATGCATGGGGATCTGGTTATATCCAGAATAGGCATCCATGAACGACATCAGGCCATGCCCTGCCGTGGCATCCACGAGCTGGTCAATCCTTGGTAATGGGAAACAGTCTTTCAGGCAAGCTTTGTTGAGGTTCGAATAGTCAATACAGGTCCGCCACGTCCCATTGGGTTTTGGGACCAACACCAGATTGGCTACCCAGTCAGGGTAAAAGGCATCCCTGATGAATCAGTTTGCTTTTAACCTGTCAACCTCCTCCTTCAATGCCTTCTTTCTGTCTTTGTCTAGCTGTCTTCGCTTTTGTTGGTTCAGAGGGAAGATTTTGTCTATATTTAGCGCGTGGCTTGCTATATTCGGACTTATTCCCACCATGTCCGAATGTGACCATGCGAAGACATCCCGGTTCTTCTTTAAAAAGCAAATTAGTTGCTATTTTGTCTCATCCTGGAGGTTTTTTCCAACCTTAACTTTTTTCGAGGGATCGGACTCCTCGAGCTGAATCTCTTCGAGCTCTTTTAAGGGTTCGAGGTCAGCCTTCTCCTCAACCCTTGGATCGATTTCTTCATCAATTTCTAAGACCGTCCCGTCTTTACTTCGAATAATGACGAGTGCTTGTGCGCTCATCTGCTTCTTTCCTCTCAGGGAAATGCTGTAGCATTCCTTCCCAGCCAATTGATCTCCCTTTAATGTTCCGACGCCACTAGAGGTCGGGAACTTAAGGACCAAATGCCTTACTGATGAGACTGCCCCCAGCCCAACCAGGGTGGGTCTCCCGAGCAGCACATTGTAGGCTGAAGGTAGATCTACTACCACGAACTCCATCATCTTGGTTGCCGAGACTGGGTAGTCTCCCAAGGTTACGGGGAGCTCGATGGATCCCATACAGGCGGTCCCTTCTCCTGAAAAGCCGTATAAAGTAGTTGCACACGCTTTCAAGTCGCGAAGGGAGAGTCCCATCTTCTCGAGGGTTGCTTTATAGAGAATGTTAACTGAGCTCCCATTGTCTATGAGAACTCGGTAGACCCTTTTATTTGCCAGCTGGAGAGTGATGACCAGCAGATCATGGTGAGGAAACTGGACATGGGACGCGTCTTCCTCAGTGAAGGTTATTGGTTGGGATTCAATCCTCTAACTTTTCGGAGCTCTAGGTTCGGGTTCATAGGGAGACCCGTCCCCAGTCTTCAGCTCGTTAACGTATCTCTTTTGGGCATTTCTGCCCATTCTTGCGGGATGAGGCCCTCCCAAGATGGTTATTACATCCTCTCCATCTATCGGCGGGAGCCTATCCTCTTCCCGAGTTCGGGAATTATTGTTTTGTGTGGGTTGCGACGCGGCTGCTTTCTGGCTCGCGGTCGCCTAATTAGTACTCTGTTTCTTGACATATTGTCTGAAGTAACCTCTCGAGATCAGTCCTTCGATCTCGTCTTTCAGCTGCCGGCATTCATCGGCAGTATGCCCGGTGTCTCTGTGAAATCGGCAATACTTACTAGAGTCCCTCTTGTTCTTTTGATTTCTCATCGGGTCCGGACGCCTAAAGGGGACCTGGTTTTCATTAGCCAGATATATTTTCTCCCGAGACTCGTTGAGCTCGGTGTACACTCTGTACACGAATAAATATCTCTCCCCTTTCTTTTTCTTTCCTCCTTCGGCCTCGGGGTTACTCCCTTCGTTCTTTTTTCTCTTGGAGGGGTTTTCCACAGCAGGCTTTGAAGCTACTGGGTCCGCCGAGGTCGAGGCAGAGTTGACATTTATCGTCGTAGTTTTGGGCTGGGAAGTCACATTAAGTGTCGACCTCGCTTCCTCTACATTGACAAACCTCTGCGCTCGTCTGTTAAACTCGGTTATGGACCTCACCGGTTTTCTTTGCATATCGTCCCAGAGGGCACTCCCTAGCATTACTCCGGCTTGGACAGCCATTAGGTGTCCACTGTCATCTACGTTCTGAGCTCGGGCAATTTCCAGATTAAACCTTGTGAGGTAACTTTTTAATGTTTCACCCGGTTGTTGCCGAACGTTAGTTAGGGTTGATGCCTCAGGTCTAACCCCCATCATGGCTCTGAACTGCTTCTTGAAGTCTTTAGACAGCTGCTCACAAGAAGTTATTGAGTGTCTCTTATATTTTTCGAACCAGCTCTTGGCTGGTCCTGTCAATGATGCTGGAAATAACATGCATCTGAGCTCGTAACCCACGTTACTGGCTCTCATTATGGTGTTGAACGTACTCAGATGACTGTACGGGTCGGTCTTTCCCTCAAACGTTGGGACGTGAGGGATCTGAAACCCTTGGGAAAAGGGAGTGTTGGAAATATGGGGAGCAAACGGCTCAAGCTCCTCATCAGAATCTTCATATCGATCGTGTTCTTGCTCGTTTTTCAAAAGCCTAAAGGCCTTTTCAAGCTGATCAATTCTCTCTTGGACTGGGTCCGCAGGTACTGTCTGGTATTGGTTGTCATCGATCACAATTCCAGGCTCGCGCCTCCGTAAGGGATCTTTTAGCCTATTCAATCGATCCCTCAGGTCCGGATTTATCGGGTCAACATTACCCCGACTTTGATTCAGGTGTTCTCATAGGTCGGAGCGATTCCTGCGGCTTCCAGTATTCTTACGACCTCGATCATGCTTGCTGACCGATCTGGTATCTCCAGAGTCGTCACTAGTGAAACTCGTTGCATAGTTATTTCGAGATGGATCTCTTCCATGCCGCCTCGTCTCCGCCGTGTGAGACCGAGATGTTTGACTTTTTTCTGATGGGGCGCCTCTCCGCTCCTGGAAATCTTTCCCATTTCCTTGTCTCCTCCCCGCACGCCTCTCGCCCTGGTCCCGAACTGGTTGAGCATTCCTGTGAGGGGTGAAGGATATCTTATAGGTGATGGAGGGAACTGTATGGGTGACGGTGGCTGCCATCCATTCCCCGACCTGGACGGTCCTGAGTTTGCCCGAGATGGGTTGGTTGCATTCGGTGCGCTCCCAGGGACTTGAGTCCGAGCCTCTGCAGGGGCTCGGTTGTTCTCAGTTCCTACAGGTACCTCCACAGGTGGATTAACCAGGGCCCTAGCCCGAGTATTTCTCTGAGGCCTAGGGGGAGCAGATTGTGCCAGCCTTCTTGTGGCAGCATCCTTTCGTGGACACCCACGGGGCCTTCGGGGAGGAACGTGCACGTCCCTCGGAGGAGAGGCTTGGTTTTCACGCGGTGGCGGGGGCTGAGCCACCTGCGCCTCTGCGGCTATCCTTGCCAAGTCCTCTTTCCATTTGTTGGCCTCTGCCATTGCTGTTTCAGTTGCCGGTTCTCAAGTTCCACAATGGGAACATACCGCTCAGGATTGTAGTACATATCCTCATCCCTTGGTGGAGCAGGTGGTCCCCGAGAATCGGAAGATCCACTTCTTTCTCCGACATCTGGGTTTTCCATTGGCTGTTTCTCAGGACATCTTGGGTAATTCTCTTCAGGAGCATTCTAAGTATTAGTGGCCATGACTTATTCAGGGACTGAATGCTTAAGGCTGTCAATGAAAGCACCAAACTGTTGACTCCATTTTTCGTCAACAGTGAAAGAAGAGCACGTAAACAATAATTAGTAATGGCAAAAAAAAATACGGTAATACAAACGAGATTTTTTACGTGGTTCAGCAGTTAAATCTGCCTAGTCCACGAGTCTTTGTTATTAAACTTAAGATGACCTCTGAAAATTCTTCAAGGATGAATTTTCCAGAGTTTTCTCTCAAGATCACAAAAATTCGGTCCTTTACAATGGTGCATGACCTCTTTATTTATAGAGAAGATTTCAGAATACTATCCCACATATTTTTGGAAGTTATTCTGTATATGCAAATAAATTAAATGGCATTAAATGCCTGCAATCCGATATACAAGGAAACGTCCCCTGAAGATCAGGGGGCGTGTAACTGAACAAATAATATCCCTTGATTGTAGGGGATTTACAGTAATAAATGTAGACCGCGTCTTGTTATTGGTGATTCACTAGGATATTCAAAGGTATTATCCTATACCACCAAGACCCCATTCACCCAGGTTTCTTATTGAGTTTCGAGCTATAGCATCTTCCCGAGGCTATATGACGTCGAACTCATACGCGCGTCAGGCTCAGTGTCCTGATCCGAGGCCATCCCGAGAACAGATGCACCTCAGGGTCTATCTTTCGAGCTTGTGAGGATTTCGAGGCTATCACCTTTCGTGTCGTCTCTGCTTCGCAGGCTCGATGCTTAGATCTCAGACATATTCCAGACTTTACGAGTTCGTTCATTATGAACCCAGCATTCGAGGTCACAATTCTCATGGCTCGAAATCTGGGTGTAACAGTTGGTATTAAAAGAGCAAATCAAAGATATACAGCAGGAAATGAGCATTTTTTTTAATAATTATTAATATCAGCCAAGATCATACATATATATATTAAAGAGTAAATGGCGGCTAAAATATCCGATGCTTTCAAAATATTGTACTTTTATACCTAATCTTTTTTTTTTGGTGATAAATATACTCATTGTCTTCAAAATGTTACACTTTTATTCCCAAACTTTTTTTTGCGATAAATATACCTAATGTTTTTAAAATGTTGCACTTTTATACTTATTTTTTAAAATTATTTTGAGAAATAATAAAAAAGTAAAGGAAAGATATAGGATTTCAGTTATTTTTAAAATTTTAAATTATTTTCACTTTCAAAATAATAATAAAAAAATTAAGATTAGTAAAATTAATAAAAATGATTTAAAATAATTAAAAACTTATATATTTTCATCAATTTAAAATATAAGTTTTTTTTAAAAAAAATAGTAAAGGAAAAATAAAAGTTTTAATTATTTTAATAAAATATTTTTTATTGTTTAATTTAAAATAGTTATTTTGAGAAAGAGTAAGAAAGAGTAGATAATTTAAAATCCTATATTTTTCCTTCACTTTCTTATTATTTATCAAAATAATTAAAAATAGGTATAAAAATGCATCATTTTAAAAACATTGAGTATATTTACCGCCAAAAAAATGTTTGGGTATAAAAGTACAACATTTTGAAGACATTGAGTATATTTACCGGAAAAAAAAAGATTGGGTATGAAAGTGCAACTTTTTGAAAACATTGGATATTTTAGCCGTCATTTACTTTATATTAAATCACATACAATCAGATTAGAGATTACCTCTTGTAGCCTATCAAGTGTCATCGAATCTTTTTGTATAAAATAACCGATCTTCTTATCCAAGTTCTGAAAGCTCACACCTTGATCTTCTAGACTAATCCTCAAACACACAAGGACGTGTGTGAGCATGTAGGATTCAAAATGTTGATTTATGGCTCTCTAGATGTACTCAACATATGAGAACTAGAGATGTTTGATTGAGAGAAGAGGAATTGAACAGTTTTCAGATTTGGGAAAACTATCGCTTCTGTCTCAGAGAGAGTCTATTTTTTTATCACATAAAAAATCATATCCCTGAAAGTATCGCTCTATCAGTTTTTATGAAGATAATTAATCTAATTAATTAATTTTTATTTTATTAAAAATATAATTAAAATTAAAACAGATCTATTATAACTATTTAATTATTTAATTTAAATCATATTTAAAAAGGAATAATTAAATAACTGATTAAAGAAATAATTTGAAATTCAAAATTCAAATCACAGGGATTGGAGAATCATTGTGTGTGGCGCCACACTCACTGCATAGTGAGTGTGTGTCGCCCCACATATTAAGATTTTCCCTAATTTTCTCATTTGTTTGTTTAATCAACTTTTAAGGCAATATATTAATTTATCCCAACATAAATATCAGATAATTCAAAATTAACTTTATCTTAAAATATCAGTTTTAAATAAATAAATATCATATTCTAAATAAGATATTTATTATTCTATCTCTATATATTCATATTAATTTTAACCTATAGTTTTTCAAAATAAAAACGATATAGTTATGTTGACCACGATTTTGGCCAACTGCGAGTAAACGCACAAACGATAATAAACCTTGAATAGAAAATAAATAACACAAGTAATTTTATAGTGGTTCAGCCCCAATTTGTTGGTAATAGCCTAATCCACTTGGAGTTGTGATATATGTATCCTACACTTAAGATCGGATGAACCTAAGCCAACTGAGTTTCTTAAGTGTAAGTAGAAAAATACAGAGTTTCTCTCTCTAGAGAATACAAGCTTTCTCTCTCTAAGCTCTCTCAGAAAAATGCCCCAAGAATGCCCCAAGTAACAGTCCCAAAGTCTCAAAATTAGAGAGTCTCTAACTCTCAAAAAGATCAGATCCCCAGAATGACGCTATGAGCTCTTTATTTATAGGCTCATGGATCGCACATGAAAAATATCCCGTTTTGACGAGGTCTTTGGTTGTTTCAACCAACTTTAATTAATAAATAATAAACAAATTTAAATTACAACAATATAGCTATTACTTCGGGATATTTGAGAGATTTATGCGGCAGTTACGAATGATTCGGGTTGAAGCTGTTACTGATGCCTTACTGAAGAGTCATTGGACGGTTAACTCCTGAGATTTTGATCCGTGGATCGACCAAATCCATTCCCCAAAGTGACTGGTCGGCCAAGAAACCTCACTGGTCGGCCAAAGCACACCACTGGTTGGCCAAAACACACCACTGGTCGGGCATGGCACATCACTGGTCGGCCATGGCATATCACTGGTCGAGCATGGTGTATCACTGGTCGGGCAAATCACTCTTGACCAGCAAAATTTATTTCTTGACTAGTAATATCATAACTCCCCAGGTCAACTCTCAACCTTTTTACTTCTTTAAATAACACATTTATTGACTATTAATGTATCATTTACTGACCATGCATTGCCACTTATCTATCCGATTGCCACGTCATTGAACCGAATTTTGGGGATAACATTTGCCCCCCAAGTTTATTATATGATTTTCTCATATGATAAACTTTTTCTCTAGCTGATAGTTATTTACGTCGTTCAAAAGCTTCCACCTGGTCAATAACTTTCACTAATAATAAAAGCACGACCAGCTAAATCTCTAAAAATTGAATAGCCAATTAGAAATTCAGAGAATATCCTTGCAGTTGCCTCCTCGTGGTAACTCATTAGCAACTTTAATATTCTCTGCGTCCCACAATTCCAAAAAATGACTTTCTATATTCTCCCGCCTTTTGAAGTTAACCCACGATTGAACTTTTCTGTCCATGAAAACGGTAGTTATCAATTTCCCATCTTCCATTGCTCTTTCGGGTTCATGGGTTTGTATGAACCTTGGAGTTTTCTTGAAACTTTTTGAAACCCTTGAAATTCCCTTATTGATCTTATTTTTGTGCCCTAAGATTTGGAAATTGTGTTTCTGAGTTATTTTTTTTTTACATTGTCAACACTAGGGTTGTTGCCATAGAGAGGCAAAAATTTCCATGAGTTCGAGCAGATCAGACTTGGTTTGTGCTAAGAATTTATTCAAATACAATTTGGGCTCGCCTCTCGTGGTCGAAACCCATGCCTATTCGATCGGGTAGGCCTTATTCTCGCAAAGCAATCCTAGCCGCCCGGGTCTTCACGTAACTCCTTTGAATGCCTTAGCTACTTGGATCTGGAAATTCACCTTGCGTGGTCGGAACCCACACCTAGCCAGTCAGGTGAACCTTAGCCCCTCGGATCCCTTGTAGCCGCTCAGTCTTGGTGAATCGTCGTGGATATTTGGAACCCAAATAATATCTTAGCCGCTCAGAACCTTGCTTGGCCCTCGGGTGCGCCTCCCAGCTGCTCGGACACGCCTCCTTACTCCTCAGACATGCCAGCTCTTCGAACATTCTCCCAGCCGCTCAGGGCCCCGTGCGGACACACACTCGAATGCTCGGACACGCCCAACTGCTTGGACACACACTCGAAGGCTCGGGCACACACCAACTCCTTGGACATCACTCATTCGCTCGAACACGCCCATCCGCTCGGACATGTACCAGCTTGTCGACCATCACCCCTGGCCCCTCAGATACCACTAAACTGCTCGGACGCGCACCAGCTGGTTGGCCATCACCCCAGCTGCTCGAACACCACCAAACTGTTCAAACGCACACCAGCTAGTCGGACATATACCAAATCACTTGGACGCCACCTTAAACCTTATTCCTCCGAACAGTACTCGACATTCGAAACAATCTGCTTGAATCTCTCAAAATTATTATTATTTCCCAAAAAATGTCTCTATCTGAGGTCAGTTGATTTCTCTTCTCATCACTGTTACTCATGCTCAACACCGAGCAGTTGACTATAAGGAGCTGGTCAAGATCTTGAATGATCAATTGGTGGAAGCCCAGGCAAAGATTGAAAGTCTGACTAAGTCCGAGAAAGATCTCCAAGAAAAGACTGAGCAAGCTGAGAAAACAATTGCTGACTGAGATAGATCGTTGAAGGAGTTGGTCGATGAGAACAACAAGCAAGTCCAGGCTAATAAGACATTGACTAACCAACTAAAGAAGTAGACTCAAGAGAATGAAGAGATGAAACAGGAGAAGGAAACTGATTTGGCTCGTTATGAGGAAATATGCTTCAATTGCTTCTATCAGATTGGGAAGTTAAATAAGCCTCTCAACCTCGAATTTCTCTCTGAAGAAGCCAAGGCCTTTGGGGAGGCAGCTCTTCCAGCTAACATTGTGCCTGCCGCTCCTGCTCTATCATTCCGACCAGAGGAGGTCCTGGATGTTGACGATGGTGTTGACCAGCCATGGACTAGTTTACCCGACCAGTATACACTCTTAGCCGACCTGAGAGCTTTCTATTCAACAACAGAGTTTCCTACTCGACCAGTAATACATGCTCAGCCGACCAGGAAAACTTTACCTTACCAGCTAAACTTTGTACCTGGCCAGTAGTTTACTCTTTTTCTTATACTTTTGTGAAGAAAATTGCTGCTTAGAAGCTTTGATATTTTTCTCGTACGACCGAGCTGTTGGAATTTATAATTTACATTTCTTTGCTAACTTGAAACATTCTAAGTCTTTTTAGACTTAAAACATTATAAGTTTTTTGTGAATAGTAAAGTCACTTTGATGTATGCCTTATATTTTCGCATGAGTACTTAGTTTTATAACTTAGAAATTCTAGACATTTCATAAGTCCCTACTAAGTATACTTTCTCACACTCTTATTGCTCTAACATTTTATGAGCATAATGTTTATTGTCACAAAAATATTTGCTTCTAACTTTAAATTTTGAAAAATTCCAAGTTACTTAAGCTTTGTCAAACAAGTTAGCTTAATGGCCTTTTTTGACTTCAAAATTTACAAGTCAGTCTAAAAATAAATATCTTAACTCGTGCTCTTATTGCCTGTGTTAAATTATATACCAGTATACCCCATGTGCCCCCCAAGTGATTGAGGGTTAAAAGATCCTTGGTCACTTGTTACTTGACCGAATCTGTTCGAGCAGTTAATTACTCGTGAAACACATAGAATATATGGAAAATATTCGAGCAGTTGAACACTGCTTGAACGTACCAAGCAGTTGAGCATTATCCAATTTTACTGACCAGTTGAACACTATTCGAAAAATGAACACACATGCGTATTTGTAGCAAGAATCGACCATGCTGCACGTAGTCTCTTTTATTACTCATAAATTTAAAAAGGACAAAACATGTCTAATAACGAGTCTTAAACAACAAAAAATGTTAAAAAATAAATGACTGGTTAGCAAATAACGAGTTCATAAACCAAACTTAAATAACAAGTTAAACAACTTGAAATTAAGCTACCACTCTGAAAGTGGTATTTAGTGATAATATATCCATAGACGCTTGCCATTCCAGTGGTTCTTGATCAAGCTTTATTCACCCAATCTGATCCTAGCACTGTAGCTCATGTCGAAGTGTCTGGGTGTAACGCCCCAACTCCTGGGACCGTTACGGTGTGCCTTGTAAACAGTGCTAAACTCGCTATTCGAGTCATTTGGCCAAAAATGTGTAACTAAGTATGATTAGCGGTTTAGGGATTAAACATTTTGGTTAAGATGTAACGTTTCACTAGAACGTTTAATATATACATTGGGATCCCAAAAATACAATTTCAAAGTTTATTACAGAAAACATTTACAACAGGCCGTTCTAAGCGGCAAAACAGGGTTCAACCCTAGTTCCACTTTAAACCTCGGCCGTGGCAGACGAGCAGCTGCATATGTACAGTCATCACCTAAGCTCTCCAACTCAGGGATGGTCCAGCTTCCTCTTGCCTTTACCTGCACCACGTAGCACCCGTGAGCCGAAGCCCAGCAAGAAAACACAATAAAGCATGATATAATATCAACAACGGTCATAATAACCATTCAGGACTATCAGTCCAAGAAAATAGGTGACAATAGCCAAAAGTCACAATAATGAGCATTGCTCCTTCTAGCCATGTGACGATAGGGTCACCAGGGCTTAACTGATAAGTGATTCTTTCTTAGGTTTGATTAGGACAGGTGCAAGGTGATTAGTCACCAACATAACCTTCCTCACGACTCTAGAGTCGAAATTATGGACAACGTCCCTTAGCCATGTGACAAACGATCACCGGGGTCATATACCTTGGCTATAGTCATCTGGTCGTAGACCAGGCAAGCGCTTATAAGTTCTTCGACCTTAGGGTCGGTCCCGCATTAATGCCATGGAGCTATTCAATGCGTGATCTTCGACCTTAGGGTCGGTCTGGCATTAGTGCCTTAGAGCCACTCAATGCACGATTCTCGACTTTAGAGTCGGTCCAGCATTAATGCCATGGAGCCATTCAATGCTTGTTCATCGACCTTAGGGTCGGTCTAGCATTAATGCCATAGAGCCATTCAATGCATGTTCATCGATCTTAGGGTCGGTCTCTGACTAGTCAGTGCCATACACAAGTAAGTCATGCCACCAATCATATATCACATGTTCCATATCCATAACCAAGGTACTCAGTATGCTTACTAAATAGGTATTAGTACAACTAGGACCATGCACAAACACAGAGGCTCAAGCTCTGAACGATATCATACTCAGTATATAAAGCATGTCCCAATCACATGTTTCTCACGCATCATATGCGATATATCCAGCAATCCAACATGCACCAATAACAGCCACGCATGTCACATTTAGTAGTCAACCAACATGCATCAAGAATAGCCATGCATGCCATTCATAATAATCAACTGACAAGTATCAATATCAAACCATGCATGTCATACATAATAACCAACCGACATGCATCAATATCAAACCATGCATATCATATACCTGTACAGGGTGCAACTGTATTCATACACTGCTTTCTTACCTCAGGTTCGAGCGAGAAGTATGATAAGGACGACCCCTGAGAACGATCAATCTTTTAGTTCCTTAGCGGTTACCTAGTCACAACCAATGATAACCTCCGTTATTGAGAATCCATAATAATAGGGTCTTAACCTAAGCACCACCCTCGGGACCTCGAAACATGCCCACACGGTGAGTAGATTCGATCCCGAGCCTTAAGGATTGAAACCCCAAGTCAAAAACCCTTAAAAACACTCAAAATGGGACTTAGAAGGAACAGGGTAGCGCTACAGCGCTCAACCCCTAGCGCCACAGTGCTACACACAGAACCTCCCAAGAGCCAGAAAGCCTCATGAGGAGCGCTATAGCGCCCTAAGGTGGGCGCTGTAGCGCTACCTCCAGACCCAATCTCCCCTGAACTGACCTTCTTCAACTCCTTCGATTCTAACTCGATTTCCAAGCTTCCAAATCCCATTATTAATGCCAAATGAACCCAAAAACCATTCTAACACACCCCAAACATCACAAGCATGGGAACCCTAGCCAAAACTCCCAACAAAACCATGAATTCACCCCAAACATCTCAGCTGCAAAACAGAACCAAAACAAGGCAGACCAGAGAAAACCATGGTTAGAAACTTACCCAAAGCTCGGCTTATGATGGTCTTCAATGGTGGAACACACTCCCAAACTCCCAAGGCTTGCTTCCTAAGCTTGAATCCTCAAAATTGGTTCAAAAATCACAAAGTAAGGTGAAGAGAAGAAGGTACGGGAGAACTCCTTTGCATACTCTATTTTTCCACTACTTTCTTCAGTCATCAAGAGTTATATCTATCCTAGGGGTGAAATGTCCATTTTACCCCTAGGTCAATTAATACTTTCTAAAGGCTCCCAAGGGCATATTTGGTACTTCCCTCCTAAGTCGTTAATCATAATTAACGCTCTCCAATTCCCGCTATTCTCAATGTTCTCAAATACCAATAATTCACATCCCGTTACCCTTTATCTCCTGGTAACGCTCTAATCATCAAAATCACCCCGAGACTCAACCCAAGTCCCGACACTTAAACCTGTTGTGACTAAACCGCTAATCAATATTCTAAGATCGTCTCATGTCGAATAGCTCGAACAAACCCACATCATAATGTGGTCTCAACACATATCATCGATATGCATACAATAATATTATATTATAATATAATTCTCACAAACATGCATAAACACATTTAATGGCGTAATTAAACAATTATGGCCCTCCCGGCCTACTAATCTAGCCATTAAACCACATTAGGGAATCCGGGGCATTACAGTTACAACTCTATAACTGAAAATACAAACAAACAAAGAAAAGGAAAAAGAAGAAGGAGAAGAAGAGAATGGTGAAACATACAACTCTAAACAAAAGATTACAAGTAAAGGAAAGGTGTTTGAAATAAAAGAAAAGAAGATTACAACTCTAAACAAAAGTTACAAGTAAATAGAATATGAAAATAAGAAGAAAAGAAATTGAGAAAAAATGTAAGAACAAAACAATAGTAAACTCTCACTTACACAACCTAAGTGAAGAGGGTTGGGGATCACCAACTTGAACAAGGTTTAAAACCTTTGTCCAAAAGCTTATTTCCCCCTAACTCAAGCACTAAGGGATCTCTCACAGATTTTTTGGAAATGCTTTCTGGAATAATCAAGCCTCAAGGTGTATTTTCCAGCCAAGTGCTTTGTGGATGGAAAATGGTGTGTCTTACAAGTGAGCATTAGGCTCCTATTTGTAGAGTTTGAGATACCCCTTTGAATTTTAAATTCCACCAACACCCATGGTTGTTATCAATGTTTAATTGGATGTTTATAGAATTAAAATAGAGATTTGTGAGTTATTTGGGATGTTAGAACTGTTCAATTTGGAAAAAACTAAAAAACCAAATAGGTTGTCAGCCTCACTGGCCGCGGCCAGGACTTTTCAGTGGCCGCGGCCACTGGCTTCTGTCCCCCAAACTGCGACCACTGAAAGTCAGTGGCCACGGCCACAGGCCATTTTCAGCATAAAAAAAGTCATTTTTCCAAAACGTTCCAAAACATCCCACATGATTTTGTAACCTCCAAACACCTATTGAGAGTTAAAAACATGTCTCCAACAGCCATACTTCATCATGGCTTTGTGAAATCCAATCTCAAATGTGTAACATATAATATACACATTATTGGGTAATATTTGGGAGTTACAAATTTGTAACTCCAAAATATGTCACATTTGGGCACACACATGTGTCTAATTTTTGTGACTCTCAATAATATGTTACAAGGTGTGAAAAATCACATTTTATCACATTATTTAATCTAACATTATATTATATGAAATAATATAACAATATGTGTGTGATCATTTTCGCCGTTTTGCCTTTTGGACATTGTTTGGCAAAGTGACCTTTGTGTCCACACAAGAAACATCTATTAGAAGCTTGCCTAGTCTATTCTTTCCCCGGAGGAATTTCCATGGAGTCTTCGGCTTGAATGACTTGCTCTTGTATCTCCTTCCTCCATAGTTCGGCCTTTCGCAGGAGCAAGATGACCTTTGTGAGCATTTGATTGTGAGATCTTTTAGACTACAGACCTTGTCTAGCTGCTTTGTTTGCTTCATATATTCCTATAAAAACTTGTTCTAGGAGCACATTCTTTCTAGTGCTCTCATTATCGTCTGGAACAGCTCAGTGAGGGTTGTTGTAACGCCCTACTTCCTTAGAGCCGTTACAAAGTGAGTTTTAAGACAAAACAGTGCAATGAACTCGCTAACCGAGGTTTTGAAACAAAAGTGTGACTAATAAAAAGTTAAGGCTGTACTCTTTGAAAATGCGTTGACTCAATAAAAACTTCTAGTATTTAAACAATTGGGATCCCAAAATAAGGTTTGAAAACTATTTACATCATGAAATAAGTTTACAGTTGATCAGTTACAAAATCATAGATTATTACAGCCATTTTCGAATAAACCCCCAACCAAAGCAGTCGGGCAAGCCAAACATGTACGCATCGCTTCACGCTCTCCGTACTCATGGTTGGTTGACTCAATCATTGCCCTTACCTGCAACACAGAGCACTCGTGAGCCGAAGCCCAGCAAGAAAACTCATGCAGAACATAACATATGCAACGTATACAGTTTATCATAACAGATAATCCACAATTAAACAAGTCAATCATTAGACTAAGCAAACACGGCCATGCAGCCCCAGAGCCTTACCGAAGCCTGGGGTATCGGTTCTCACCGCGAGGATAACTCATGTATCCCTTGGGTCCCACCCTAAATATAGCATCCCATGTGCTAGGTGTTACTTTCGGCCCACGGCCGCCCCGGCTTACGCCGTACTCGGCCCTTGCCGCTCATTTCATCATAATCACACATATAGTACATTCAAAATAATCATTCACTCACATCATGATTCATTTAAGGTTTAAACATTTGCACATAATACAATCTGGGGCCATGCCCTAACCTCGGGTGTTATAGTTTTCTTACCTGCACACCGAGCCTCCTGATGCACTTAAGCCGCGAGCACGGTCCTCAAGCACGAGCCTCACCAACAACCTAGTCACAACACACAAGAAACATCCCTCAATACTAATCAACCCAAAACCACTTCCCGGGACCAATCCCGCACTCTCGGGACTTCTAAAACCTTAAAACAACACCCCGGAGACATCCCCCGAACCCCCGGAGCAAAGGCCTAAAATTGCCTAAAAATGATGCCCTGAAATTTGCCTTGTGCCGCGGCACCACATCCTTGTGCCGCGGCACCCACCAGCCAGAGGCTCCCTTGCCGCGGCACGAAAACTTGTGTCGCGGCACGCCTTCGCAGACCCAGAATTCTGGGTTTTCTCCTGCGTTTTCTCCGAGCTAAAACCTTCCCAATTCATACTAAACCAATACCTAAACCCCAAAATAAATTTCAAACATCAAATAGACCATATAACAACCCATAACTCAAGATTCAAGCTCAAAACATCAATACACCCAAGATTCACACCCATTGATTCCTATTTTCAGCAACTCATCCCAAAACTCAAACAACTAACTCAAGCTCTAGATTTTACAATTCAAAACAGAAATCAAAACTTAGGTATGTATAAAGCTCTTACCTCCAATGGAGAATCCACACAAGGCTTGCTTGACCCCTTCCTAGACTCCCACTTCTCCTTCTCTTCTTCTTCTTCTTCTTCCTCATGCCCTAGCTTTTCCCTCTCATTTCTCTTCTCTTCAAACTCTATCAAGACTAAACATAAATAAGCCCCAAACCGTACACCCCATATACACAGCCCAAATTTGTCTATTAACCTTGCCAAATGACCACTTTACCCTTCCTTGCCTATCTTTTCCTACTTAAACCTCAAGGGCACTTAAGTCCTTTCATTTCTATTTCATTTCTACCATTTTCTCTCTAAAAGTTGTTACTCTCAGCAGTAACTAATGGTTACCCAGGTTACTAAATCTCCAATAACCATTACCCGCTAAATCTCAACTTAACCATAAAATTCCCGAGGTACCCCCTAGGCTCCTCCCGAGCCGGGTACAGAAATCCCATTGCAACTCTTGAGTTAACTAGCTCTCTAGGACCGTCTCGGCACGTGCATCACAATAATACAACCACACCCACGTGGTACAATTCACAGAATACAATTATCACATATCAATACCGTTATGCCAATCATGGCCAAAATTACATTTACGCCCTTCTAACACGATCCGGGCCTACATGCATACTAGTATACATAGTCATGCATCTCAGATAAACAAATAGTCGAATAACATGCTTTAAATCATAACCATGCATTTAATTCATAAAATCACACATAAATCCCAACCTTCCCTCCTGGCACACTAATCAAGGCCCTTAAGCCTTATTAGCGAATTTGGGTCGTTACAACTATCCCCTCCTCATAAAAATTTCGTCCTCGAAATTTATCCAACATATCAGTCAATAAACCCGCAGCTCTTGGCCATAACTTCCAAGGTCCACCGCCTTTACTTTACTTTTCAACAACAGTCTTACAGGAGTAACAATCTTGCCTCACAAGATCTTGTCTCACGGCCATACTCTCGATAGCCTTTCGCTACACCGCAACCCTGCCGAAGCCCAGGGTCTGCCTAGGTTACAATGACCAATTCATTGTCTTATTCCTGATTCCAGAGATCCTCAAACGTCATCACCTCTACTAGGCGGGATCAGCTTGTAGGCCCCGCTGGCCTAACACTTAATACAACTTCAGAATTTTAGGCTGAATTAAGAGTCAGAACTCTCCCTTCGTCCTCTGAACACCTTACAGATCCTCGTTTGTTATTACGCAAAGACGCAGCTCTTTCCTTCCGGAACTTTATTTCCTCATAAATTAGCAATTTACCAGCTCTTTAATCTTTCAAAATAGGCAGACACTCCTGCCTTAAGAAGTTTCAACGACTTCTTTGGCTTTCACTCTGAACTAAAGCCAAACTGTAGCATTCACTATCCTTCACCTCTTACCAAGCCCTATGTCGCGTTACATTAATCAAGACACCAGCAATTGCCACCACGACTAATCCATCAGGGATTACACTTCCCTTAATACCTCAAGTATTCGCCTACTCAGCGCTCAACTCGATAAGACATTTGATAACTTTCAGACTGCCAATCACTTGCAATCAACTGATAATTCCAGGTTCCCACTCTGTTCTTTTTGTCCTCTAAATCCATTCCAACAATTTAAAATACTCTTGGGTCTCAATTCCGTATCATCGACGTTTTACCCTGCTACCAGTTCCCCTGAACCAACTACATCAACTCAAACCACCGAGTTAAAACTTTTCATGTCCAATCACTTTACTCAAGGTCCAAAGTGGTCTATTCCCGTGATACACTACCACATCACCTAACCCCTCAGGGTCCAAAGGAAAACACAAGATTCCGTCACCCGCTCGACCCTCCCGGTACGACGTACCCTAGGAGGTGGAATGATGTCCATACAGAACCCTCATTCAAAACCAAATCCTAACTGGATCCTTCACTCGATCCTGGTATCCTACTTGTACCACCATGACAGGGTCATTCCCTGTTTCAACTCAAGCCAACACTTTGAATTCCATAGCTCAGTGACACCCACCAGCTAACCATTGCCTACTAACATTATGCCAATCTCAGTCGTTGCCTTGTCCATTCTATTACAATTTATGGCGTTATCCCTTGACTTATACATGCCTCACAGCTAGGAGTTCCGCCTCCAATTACATCGCCCTTCTTTCAATCAAGGATTTCAAACACTGATCATCCGTCTGTTACTTTTCACCGCACTGAGTCTCAATGATAACCTTTCTTACTAATACTCAAGACTTAAGTTCCTTATGCCATACACAACGGTCGACTTAATGTTCCAAGTGCATCAACCATGATCCATTCTGTCGCCTCCCGCAAGGTTTAATCCATCCTCGCATCAATTTAATCCTGGGCGTGCCCAACCCGTGATGCACTCCCACATTTTCATAACCTTACCATAGATCAGGTCCTTTATGAAATCACTCTTTACTTAACCAAAACACACGCAAATTCCATCATCGTCCGTAACCAATCAAATCTTACCTTGTCTTCTGAATTTCTTTCTGATTTGACACCACTCAGTCCATCTAACCTCAAACTTTACTGTTCTTCTCATCTCTGATGTAGTAATCTTCGGAGGTGCTTATGCAGTAGATGACGCGCTTACCAGTCTTGTTATGCCTTCAATTCTTTGGATGTTCTTCATTAGCTTCCTTGCGGCTTCAGATCAAATCTCCTCATACCTGTCCTTTCTTCTTGTAGCTCTATTCTGAATACTCTTGACGACTCCCAAACTAACACTCCGTAGAACCTTACCTGAGACACCGCCTTCTGGGTACTAACGTCTTCAGCCTAATAATCAGTTGCTCACCATTTCCGTCTGGGAGTAATCCATATGCACTGCTCGTGAGCTTGAAGGGGACTTGTCCATACCGTTCACGCATTCTCCGCCTAAAGAATTTACCTGTACTGCTGCAGCTTGAACAGTTCCAGAATCCTTGTTACCAATTCCTCACACCCTACCCGGTGCCACCTAATCAATTCACGAAAAGTCTTTATCCTTGGTTTCCAACTGGTAAAATCCAGGTCTTAGATCAACTCTTGGAGACATCGTCCCATCTTGTATCCAACATTAAACTTTTGTTCTGACCCGACGATGCCAACAATCCCCGCAGTATAGCACACTGGCTACACCAGGCTCAGATTCCTTCGATTGCTTCAATAGACTTTCTGTCGGCCAAAACCGTCTTTTACAACATTCCTTATACCGATCCTATCTGTAGTCTGACCTTGAAGTATCCCCTAAATCTTTCTTTACATACCCACGTAATTTTTCCACTGATCAGCTCTGTCTCCTTTACGTACTCCAGATGATATCCTCAATAATTCATCTGCCAGAGTTTCTAATTCCTTCTCAATAAGTATTACTGTCCTCGGCCTCTCAAATGGCACCTTTGAGGCAACCTCTCTATGTCCATATCCCTCTCGGAACATTCCCAACACCGAGCCCTTCCAGTTCGTTACATGTCCAAAGCATAAGCTCGTCAGTTAAATACTCATCCTTGAGGACTCAGCCTCGAACCTCGAATGTATCGATGCATTCCAGTTCTCCGTTTCCCGCACCATGGGAAATCCATCCTAACATCTCGAGTCATTCTACGTAGAAGTCATGCCCTCACCTGGCCTCCTCTCAGGTGGCATCCTCTTCCTCATGCATACCAATAACCTCCCTGGTTCCTATCGCCATCTTGACAACCACCTTAGTAACCAAACTTCTTTCAAATCTCAAATTAGGTGCCCAAGCACTGTCTGGGGTCCTTTCCCCTCAAAAGTGAGAATCCGACCTCACTGCGTTCTATCACCACAAGTACCATCTTATCAATCAGACTTTTCCCCCTTTCTGGCAAACTAGAAGCCATAGAACTATCCGGGGTCCCTTTAACTTGATTATCACAAATCTATCCTTACTAATTCCATCAAAGGAAGCACCTCCCTTGCGGCTCTATCACTCATGCTCTAAACATCAACCATCAGTTCCTCGAACAACATGGCCCTCTCCGCCATCCACATGCAGACGATAAACTCATACCTCAGAGCAGCCCAAATACCTTAGACTATTTCTGATCTTAAATCCTTAAATGGGTCGTCATCAATTCCGGATACATCCATCAGTATAACTTTCCGAAATGAATTACTCAGATCACCAAACCCATTGATTTACACTGTTGTTACCCCCAACAGTCCAAGCCAAACTTATAAGCCCACCAATCTCCATGGTGCAAATCATGTCTTTAAAATCTCTTCTAACCTTTCATCATATAGGTCCTTCCAAACCCATTAAGCCAGTACCTCAGCTCGAGTACCAAATCCGGGTACCTCTCTGCCTCAACATTAACACGACCCTCTAATCAGGATCCCTCATCCCCTTAACCAAGGGTGGAATTAACTCTGCTCGTCTATTGATAAATCCCTTGCCAACTCGAGCTCTCCTCAAAACCCGAGGATAACACCCCTTAAACCTCTCATGTAATACCTTTATCTGTCCATACCTCACAGTAAACCAACACTGGTAACCTTACTGTTAACACATCGGAATCAGCTAGTTTCCCCAAAGGAATCCACTGTTCTTCTATCCCATCTCAACTAACAAACTCCACAGCTAACTCACACACTAGTGATCCTCTGCTGCTACTTTCAGGGGTAACTGGAGATCTCAATTCCAACTTATATCTAAAACCCCCCTTTCAACACAATATCACGTCCACAAAACCCTTCTAGGAACCAACAACTCAAGTTCATCCGTCAAAACCGACCAAACTCCTGAACTCAGAGGTTCATACTCTGAACCAACTCACAACTAAATCCAAATATCCACAGGTATAATGCACACACAAGCATATACTAGGTCAAATCCACAATGATATACGTTTAGCTACCAGATTCAATCATTACTAAGTAAATCCATACTTATCATGCTTCAAACAAGCCAATATACAAATATAACTAATGAATTAAATCCAGAAAATTAACCACATACACTCAATATGCGAACCATTATGCCAATATTCATCCACATACATAATAGTATTATTCAGCATGCATCAATCCCAACATGCAATAGTCAAGGGCCAGGCCCTATCAGTATCTCATGCATATGTCATTTCATTCCTCATGCTCCATATGAATAAGCAGGCAAACAGGCATTCAAACATATATTTAGACATGTCCATCACTCATACCAACCAACCCTGAGTCGAGCTTGTCACTGACAGCGAGCGTACATGTTCGGTCGATCTCCAGAACCAATAAACCTTGGCTCGCTCTGATACCAAGTTGTAACGCCCTACTTCCTTAGAGCCGTTACAAAGTGAGTTTTAAGACAAAACAGTGCAATGAACTCGCTAACCGAGGTTTTGAAACAAAAGTGTGACTAATAAAAAGTTAAGGCTGTACTCTTTGAAAATGCGTTGACTCAATAAAAACTTCTAGTATTTAAACAATTGGGATCCCAAAATAAGGTTTGAAAACTATTTACATCATGAAATAAGTTTACAGTTGATCAGTTACAAAATCATAGATTATTACAGCCATTTTCGAATAAACCCCCAACCAAAGCAGTCGGGCAAGCCAAACATGTACGCATCGCTTCACGCTCTCCGTACTCATGGTTGGTTGACTCAATCATTGCCCTTACCTGCAACACAGAGCACCCGTGAGCCGAAGCCCAGCAAGAAAACTCATGCAGAACATAACATATGCAACGTATACAGTTTATCATAACAGATAATCCACAATTAAACAAGTCAATCATTAGACTAAGCAAACACGGCCATGCAGCCCCAGAGCCTTACCGAAGCCTGGGGTATCGGTTCTCACCGCGAGGATAACTCATGTATCCCTTGGGTCCCACCCTGAATATAGCATCCCATGTGCTAGGTGTTACTTTCGGCCCACGGCCGCCCCGGCTTACGCCGTACCCGGCCCACGGCCGCCCCGGCTTACGCCGTACTCGGCCCTTGCCGCTCATTTCATCATAATCACACATATAGTACATTCAAAATAATCATTCACTCACATCATGATTCATTTAAGATTTAAACATTTGCACATAATACAATCTGGGGCCATGCCCTAACCTCGGGTGTTATAGTTTTCTTACCTGCACACCGAGCCTCCTGATGCACTTAAGCCGCGAGCACGGTCCTCAAGCACGAGCCTCACCAACAACCTAGTCACAACACACAAGAAACATCCCTCAATACTAATCAACCCAAAACCAATTCCCGGGACCAATCCCGCACTCTCGGGACTTCTAAAACCTTAAAACAACACCCCGGAGACATCCCCCGAACCCCCGGAGCAAAGGCCTAAAATTGCCTAAAAATGATGCCCTGAAATTTGCCTTGTGCCGCGGCACCACATCCTTGTGCCGCGGCACCCACCAGCCAGAGGCTCCCTTGCCGCGGCACGAAAACTTGTGTCGCGGCACGCCTTCGCAGACCCAGAATTCTGGGTTTTCTCCTGCGTTTTCTCCGAGCTAAAACCTTCCCAATTCATACTAAACCAATACCCAAACCCCAAAATAAATTTCAAACATCAAATAGACCATATAACAACCCATAACTCAAGATTCAAGCTCAAAACATCAATACACCCAAGATTCACACCCATTGATTCCTATTTTCAGCAACTCATCCCAAAACTCAAACAACTAACTCAAGCTCTAGATTTTACAATTCAAAACAGAAATCAAAACTTAGGTATGTATAAAGCTCTTACCTCCAATGGAGAATCCACACAAGGCTTGCTTGACCCCTTCCTAGACTCCCACTTCTCCTTCTCTTCTTCTTCTTCTTCTTCCTCATGCCCTAGCTTTTCCCTCTCATTTCTCTTCTCTTCAAACTCTATCAAGACTAAACATAAATAAGCCCCAAACCGTACACCCCATATACACAGCCCAAATTTGTCTATTAACCTTGCCAAATGACCACTTTACCCTTCCTTGCCTATCTTTTCCTACTTAAACCTCAAGGGCACTTAAGTCCTTTCATTTCTATTTCATTTCTACCATTTTCTCTCTAAAAGTTGTTACTCTCAGCAGTAACTAATGGTTACCCAGGTTACTAAATCTCCAATAACCATTACCCGCTAAATCTCAACTTAACCATAAAATTCCCGAGGTACCCCCTAGGCTCCTCCCGAGCCGGGTACAGAAATCCCATTGCAACTCTTGAGTTAACTAGCTCTCTAGGACCGTCTCGGCACGTGCATCACAATAATACAACCACACCCACGTGGTACAATTCACAGAATACAATTATCACATATCAATACCGTTATGCCAATCATGGCCAAAATTACATTTACGCCCTTCTAACACGATCCGGGCCTACATGCATACTAGTATACATAGTCATGCATCTCAGATAAACAAATAGTCGAATAACATGCTTTAAATCATAACCATGCATTTAATTCATAAAATCACACATAAATCCCAACCTGCCCTCCTGGCACACTAATCAAGGCCCTTAAGCCTTATTAGCGAATTTGGGTCGTTACAGTTGTGTTCTGTAATGTTCTACTATTTGTTGAAATGAGTCTAAACGTCTCTTCTCTGAGTGGTTTTGGTATGGATGCCAGGAAAGAGTGCTTTAGGTTTGGATCATCTACTCCTCCAATTAGGTAGAACCTTTTGGTCATTCATTGATAATGCAATTCAAAGTCATTTTTATCCATTGAGCAACACTTCATTTTAAAGAACTCCGCTCTGAGTCTTTCTATTACTTGGGCATCTTGCCCACCAAATTCGACATAGAGGTGGTTTAGAGCTGTTTCGAATGAGTCTGCTTGCAGGAATTGAAGCTGCATGTATTCTCCCAGACATTGTCACTAGTCTTGCAGTATTCTAGTGAATCTTGACACAAGTTGCGGAAGGATATCTCTTATTTTTGCCCTCGGCTTTTGAGCTTCGAGTAAGGTCCAAGCTTTGAATTCCTGAAAACAAGACCTCCATTGACTTGGTGGTAAATCATCTAATGTGAAGGTATGTGGTTTCTCACTTGTCGCAAAGTTGTGCTTGGTGGTGTTTTGTTCTTCTGATGATGATGCCTCTTCTTCTATGATTGGCTCTGTTTGAGGAAACCCTGTTTCTCTGTCTACCCCCGAAGCTTGGGCGTGGTTTGTCATAAATTGATGTGGGGCTTCGTCACTACTATTGTCTTTTTCGGTCTCCCATAATTCAGATTTCCCAGAGGATGATTGCATTTCATCGCTTGAGTCATCTAGCTCTTCATTAAGATTAATCTGAGGGAGATTGTCTAAGCAGTGTTGATGGATAATTTCCGTGAGGCGATTTTCCTTTTGGACCATGAGCTGGTTTTTTGTCTGTCCGTCATCTTCTTGCTCTTCTTTTTGTTATTTCTTTAGTTGGTCTTCTTCTTCAAGGATTCGTTTGAGGTGAAGTATTTGATCACCTCTTTTGGTTGGCATTGCTAGTGGCTGGGAATGTTGTGGCAGCGTTGAAAACATCCATGGAGTGGGGTTTACACCTAGGGATAAAGAGATTTCTGTTTGTTGACTTTGCATAGCGACATATTGACTTTTAAGTTTTGCCTCTTTTGCTCGAAAGATGTCATGTGGAGTATGTTGGGACTTTGCCATATTCAGCAATTCTTCATGCACTTTTGAGATTCTGTAAACAAGTTTGCTCATAGTCGTGTCCACCTTCAAGATTTTGTCCCTGAGTTTGGTCATCTTATGGCTGACGTGAGAGAGTTTTTCATCGATCTGTGCTAGAGTTTTTTTTGGGCTAGCATGTTCTCCGTTTGGCAGTTCAAGACAGCCTCTATAGGTGATATTTTTTTTCAGGGATCCATTAGGTTCTCGAACTTTTGGGTTTGTGATTTTTGGTTGGTGGGTTGTTGTACCATCATCATCTGTAAATGATGCAGATAGTGGAAAGTCACCTTTGTGAGCATTCATCATGAGGTGGTGAGAGATTTTTGGGTTGGATCTTTTTTGCTTGTAACATGGTAATACCTTTTTTGGTTTTGGTTGAGGAGGGATCAGTGGGTTTTTGTCGTCTTTGTCCCATACGGTAGGTGGGAGAGGGGGATAAGACGGGGAATCGAAAGAGTATTTGACTAAATAATCAAATTTCCCAGAAGTTTTCCCAAGAGGAGCAATATCAGTATGTCTTGCCTCCCATTTTTCTTTTAATTCTTTGCCAGTACTAGTCTTCTTGGGGATTCTTCTGGTTCTTCCATGTTAATGCAATCTGGGAAGTTGCATATGTCCCAATAAATATGCTCTGAGGATAACTTGTAGGCATATAGGGACTCCATTTTTGTCGAATGAGGTGATTTCTGCATTTGTTGGTATGACCGAGGATATCATGTATTGAGTAGAGAATATCTTAGGTGTATCTTCCTTCTTTTGGAAGTTGATTTCAATAGATCCATCTTTATTTGTGGAGTACGCTAGATCGGCTGAATGGATTGTAGGAGGCGGCTTGTGGATCCTTTCGTAATTAGTAATCCATGAGGTCGAAAGGATATTTTGTAGTTATTCATTAGTGATTTGTCTTGGTATGTGGGTGCATCTTTACTGTTGATTTTTATCAACAGTAATCATCAGTGCGTCTGAGCTTCCCTGAAGTGCTATGTCAATGGCATGGTTTTGGACTCTATAAGCCATTTGATAGTGCAATGTAGCATCGATGGATTCTGGATCTTGGTCTAAACCCACAAATTGTAGCTCAACTTTTAAAGCATCGAGAAGTCTTTTATCTTTCAAAGACATGCAGAAGTTTAGGTAGAATGTGACAATTACCGTACCCGCATTAAGCGTCGTTTCAAGAGTACTAATGGTGGCATGTTGAAACTTTCGCATTCGTGTATCTAGCAAAGTGATCCTAGCACAAACAGGTAAGCTTTTTTGTCTATGATGGGTGAGGGCGAGTCGAATAACCCCAAAATGGATGTGTGTCAGCCCTTGGTCTATCCATTGTTGAAGGAATTCCGGTGAAATCTCTAATGTAACTAGTTGTTATTGCTCAGTAGCAGGTAGGTTACATTGGTCAAACTTTGTTGATTGGATGTATTCTTTGAATAACTGGGTTGTTGGTGGATAAGGGTTTTTATGGATCGAGTGAATATGCTTTGTGGTTTGGAGAAGGCATGGTAATGATTTATGAGAGGTAGGTCGAAGGGGACAATCTTATCATAATCAGAGATGTAAGAGAGTTCATACATGTAGGCAAGGTTATGGGCTGAAGACCTTTTGAGTGAAGGTGACCCAGAGGAGGCCAAAGACCGGAGTAGAAAACATTGAGAGCTGATTCGTCGAGGAGCTAGGATTTTGAGGAATTAAAGACATTTGTGGTTAGGTTTGGGTTTTCTCTCTAGGAGGAAGGTGAAGGAGTCGACCTCGCTCTGATCACGAAGCGACACGTGTTGGTCCAGTCATCACCAAATGGAGCTAAACGGACGGGAACTAACATAATTACTATTTTTCTAACTTTGGGTACTTTCCCCGCTAAAAAAAAATATTGAGTTTATGTCGGTTACAAACCCCAAACATTGGGGGTACTTACGCTGCAAATATCCATTTATTTTTTAATGGTTTGAAGATTTGTGTTTTCAAGTGGACCCAATTTCTAGCTTGATTTGATAGTAATCTTGACCTATTTAGAGCATCTCCACCACTTTAGCCACAGAAGTTGGCTTGACCACCCTTTGTCAGATCACATGCCAACGTGACATTGCTAGGTCTGTTGAAGATGATTTTTGGTGCCAAATGTAATGTGGATGAGAGAGAAAATAAAAAAATATTTTAAGATGAGTTGTGTACTCTTGACAACCAATGATGTTGCTATTACTACTATTGGAGATGTTCTTCAACACTTGAGTTTCACAATTATTTAATCTAAACTCATTTTAACTTTACTCCCACCATCACGATTCTCATATATGTAGAAGTATCTCTTGCATAGTTGGCTTCTTTGCAACCTTATTCTTAAGGAGGAGAAATGTAATATTTAAAAAAAAAAAAAAGTTCTTAGACAATTTGGATGCTCTAGTTTGTATAAGTATTTTGTTTCATGATTTCTTTCAGCTAAAATAATGCGAAATAATATATAATATATAATTGATAATAATTATTTGAAGAAAACAGAACAACATGCTTAATGAGTTCGAAGTGGTTGCTAAGGTTGCGTATCGTATTTTATAGCTTAATTGAAATAACTTTGAAAATAATATATATATGAAAAAAAAAAGCACAGAAAAGAAAAGCCATAATTTTTTTTATAAAAAATTAGCCAATTAATAAAGTCCGAGATGCTAAATACGTTTCTTTTTTAAACTAAAAATTAATCTTCTGATTAATTTCTAAAAATAGTTGTTCTATTAGTTTCCTTGTTAATTTTTGGCATTAATTAATTATATGATGAATCTCGTACGTATTACATATTAAATTGCAAACCAGCCGCTAGCTAATTAAAAGTAAAATTATTTAATAACACGTCTGATATTAATGGTATAATGTTCTGAAGAAAATTGAAACGTATTAACAATTGAAGAAATATTTTTGAAAAAAAAAACTGAAGAAATAAATACAAACTCAAAACAAGAAGCTAAACCCTAGTAGAAGGGTCATAAACTTCATTCTCTCGTGACATCTCCTCTAATGATTTTCCCTTAGATTCTGGGACAAGAAAAGTAAAGAGCAACCCAAACAGATTGTTCACTCCCAGCACCATAAGAGAATTCTTCATTCCAATTCCGGTTGGGTACCCGACATCTGTCTTTGTCTTGTCCTGGCTCTGCGATGCGTAGAGGAAACCGAAAGCCCCAACTATGGCCCCCGCCTTACCGGCCGCAGCCGATATCCCGTGACACGTCGAACGGAATCTCGCTGGAAAAATCTCCGCCGGCACAATGAAGGTCGTTGCGTTGGGCCCGAAGTTGGCAAAGAAGAATGTGAGTCCGTACATCACCACGAATCCGGTGTGGTTCCCTGCGGCCGTCCAGTGGTGATACGGTAAAGCCAAAGCGAACATGAACACTGTCATGAAGAAGAAACCCGCCGTCTGAATCTTGAACCGCCCGATCCGATCGATTAAGGCCACGGTAAACCAGTAACCCGGGACAGTACCACATAAGGCTATCAAGAATTGGGCCCTTCCAATCTTGAAAAGCTCGTCAAGAGCGCTCATGGTCTTCGCCGCCGGCAACCACCCCACGGCGCTGAATATGTCCTTCTGGAACAGGTTTTGGCTATAGTAAGCCACGTCGACAAAGAACCAAGCCGCGGCGGTTCCGAGTAAATGAAAGCCGTGTCGTTTGAGGAACTGGCTTGAGAATAGCCCAAACGACTTCTCGTTTCTTTCTTCGACGGAAATGGTACTGTCGTTCTGTATATCAACTTGGAGAACTTTTGACATGTCTTGGCATGCCTTCTTTTGGTCCTTGGCAACCAATGCCGTGTACCGCGGCGTCTCCGGAAGCGTCATGCGCCAGTAATAAGTTAAAACCGCCGGCAATTCTCCAAGCATTAATATGATTCTCCACACGTAATCGGCTTCTGCCGGAGTTGAAGCCAACGGGTCAACGGAATAAACCGGTGCCGGGAACACGCTCCGAAAAATATGCGAGATGAGGATGGAAACGGCCCCACCGGAGAGGATCCCGAATCCTTGCATGGCGAAGACAGCAGCGATGAAAGCGCCTCGCGTTGTTGTGGACGAGTACTCGGCCATGATGGTGGCGGAGAGAGTATAATCGCCACCGATTCCGAACCCTAGCCAGAAGCGAAAGAAGCAGAGGGTGACCACGACGGCGGTGGGTGAACTCCCGAAAGAAAGAGCCGAGCCGATTGAGTTGACCACCATGAGGATAAGGGTGACACCGTAGACGTGCTTGCGGCCTAGCTTGTCGCCGAGCCAACCGAAGAAGAGCTGTCCGACTAGGGTTCCACATAAGGCGACGCCGTTTACGGTGGCAGACACGTTTGGAGGGAGACTTCCAAGCCTGGTAGAGCCCTCGACGTGGTAGTAGATGCGGCCCAAGAGCTTTGTGACTAGTGAGATGCAGAAGAGGTCATATGCATCGGTGAAAAATCCCATTCCGGTTATAACACGGCTTTTAGATGGTAACATTGGATTTTGGCTCTGTCCATTACGCTGAAGTTGAATCCCAGTTTCTGGTTCTCATCAGTACCCACTACTTCGGTCGTATCAATGGCCATGTCTACTGTTTTTTTCTCGTTCTCTTTTTCTCTCTCGACTGATGTGAATTGTGAATGAGAAACCCTAAGCACGAGAGGGTATTTATAAGGTTAGTTAGATATTTTCATATTTGATTTTATCTTTTTTGATATTTTTAAATGTTTTCGATATTTTATTTATCGATATTTTTATATCTGGTATAATTTACAACTAATATATATTTTTTTTTTTTAAAAAAATATTTTTGGATATCTTGAAAATTTTAAAGAAAATAATTTTTAAATTTTAAACTTACTTTTAAATAAAACCTTGTGGAAGAGATTAATATGGAGAAATAATAAATTGATAATGGATTTGGAAATGGATAGTTAGTGAATTTTTATTTATTTATTATTTTATAAAATTTAGATAGCTTAAAAATATATTTAAAACTAGAAAATATAACCGCGCTTCGCGCAGTCTTTTGTAATTATTAAAACATATATATTTTAAAATATTTTTTGGGAGATTGTGGGGTGGTGATTCATTTTCACCATACTCGTACAACATGTTCTTTATATGGACACGTGAAGACATTTTGACTATAATTTTCACCTTGTATTTTAGTTGTTTACCTATTTTGACCATTAATTTTTTTTTAAAATTAACTTGTGGACCTTGTGTTTTGTCAAAAATTCAAAAATAGGAATGTAAAGATAGATTATTTGAACCACGTATAATTTGGTTGATTACCCGTTTGAATATTTTATTGTTAAAAGTTAACATTTGGATCCTGTATTTTGTCAAAAAGTTAAAATATAAATAGATAGATTTTTTTTTTTTTATTATTATTATATGTAGATATTTTTATCTATTATAATTTTTATTAAAATAAAAATGAGAAAAATAGATATATAGAGAACCGAAAACTATTATGTAATTTTTAATTAAATTTTTTTAGTATTTTTCAATGATTAAGTAGTTAAGATATTTAAGCAAATTAAATTTTTAATTAAATTAATATGTATATATATTAATATTTTTAATTTTTAAGATATTTTAGAAAATAGAAAATGAATAAAAAAAAATTAGATTAAATGAGAAAATAGAAAGAGTGATTTGAAGAGATTTTAGAGTGCCACATAATCTATTGAAGCTCTCATCTATATCTATACTAGAAAACATAACCGCGCTTCGCGCAGTCTTTTGTAATTATTAAAAAATATACATATTTTAAAATACTTTTAGGAGAATGCTACGACATGGATTCTTTTTCACCCTACTCGTACAACATGTTCCTTATATGGACACGTGAGGGCGTATTGAATACAATTTTTTTTTCTTCATAATGGTGTCCATTTTATATAAAATCTCTTGCAAATTTTTGAAAAATTCTGAATAATTAAAGTACCGAAAACAAAGTTCAAAAAATTTGTTGTACGTGTGCATTTATTTTTTATTATTATTATCATTATTATACGCTTTGCGTGATTTTTTTTTTTATAAAAAGTCTAAATTATGTATATGAAAATTTATGTTTTGTGTAAGACTTATTTTGGGCTATTACCCGTTTGAACATTTTATTTTAAAAATTAACTTTTAGAACTCGTGTTTTGTCAAAAGGTTAAATATAGGATTGGATAGATCGATTATTTGAACATTGTATTTTGGCCGATTACCCATTTTGACCCTTTATTTTTATAAATTAACATTTGGACCATATATTTATTCAAAAGGTTAAAAATTCTTTATAAAAATTAAATTATATATAATTTATGTTTTTTGTAAGGGTTCACATCATTTTGAACATTGTATTTTAGCCGATTACTCGTTGGGGTCATTATTTTTAAAAATTAACTTATGGACCTCAAGTTTTGTCAAGATGTTAAAAATAGTAATAGATAGATTGGTTATCTGAACACTATACTTTGGCCGATTACTTGTTTTGACTCTTTATTTTTAAAAATTAACCTTTGGACTATGTATGTATTCAAAGTGTTAAAAATTCTTTATAGAAAGTAAACTATATATACACACCATTTTGGACATTGTATTTTAGCCGATTACTCGTTTGGACCCTTTATTTTTTAAAATTAACTCGTGGACCTTGTGTTTTATCAAAATGTTGATTACTCGTTTGGATAATCTTTTATATACCGCTTCAAATATGTTATTTTATTAGTATATTATGTAGTATATATTTGTAGTTTTTTTTATTATTTTATTTTTTGTTAGTTCATTAGGTATTTAATTCAAAAATATCTTATTTAAATATCTAAAAAATTAACATTTAATGTAGTTTTTGTTTTATTTGATTTTTTGTTAGTTTATTAGGTATTTAATTAAAAAAATAACTTATTTAAATATCTAAAAAAATAAAGTTTAAATAATTATTAATAAAAAAAATAAAAAAATTAGATTAAAGGAGAAAATAGAATAGTTTGGAGTAATTTTAGAATGACACACCATCTCCTTATTAATAATAATGAATAAAAAAATTAGATTTAATGAGAAAATAGAAAAAATAGTTTGGAGTAATTTTAGAGTGCCACATCATCTCCTTGAAGCTCTCCTTTATATATATATATATATAGATACTAGATACAAACAACGTACATTGCACGCTTGTTTAGTTTTATTTATACAAGCAACGTACATTGCACGCTTGTTTAGTTTTATTTATAGAATTTATTAATTATTTTTATTAAATTTATATTAATGTCATATAAATTTCAAATAAATATCATATTTTAATTAAATAATTTATTTATTTTTGTTAAATTTCTGTTTGTTATAGTTTTTGAATTTATGAGTGATAATAAGAAATTATATATTATATGTTTAATGTAATATTAAATATTATACGTAAATTTTAAATTTAAGTTTCTTGCTAGTTTTTTTAAAATAATTTGTTACTAATTGAATGTAGATTATATTATATGTTTAATATAATATTATTCTAATAAATGAGTTTAAGTTTAATTAAATTTTATTTAAGTTATAAAACGTATGATTTTATTATTTTTAAATAATTATTATTGTAAAATATCTAAAAAAAAATGTCATATTTTAATTTGTTTAATTATTTATTATTTTTAAATAATTATTATTATAAAATATCTCAAAAATATCATATTTTAATTTGTTTAATTATTTATTATTTTAAAATAATTATCATTGTAAAATATCTCAAAAATATCATATTTTAATCTTTTTAATTATTTATTTTATTTTATTTAAGTTTTAACTGTTTACAAACCACCGTTAAATATAATAATATTCTATTAAATATAAGAATATTCCGTTAAAATTGACAATAAAAAATTAAAAAACCGTTAAAACTAAGAATTTCCGTTATCTACACACTTATTATATAGAATAAATATATATAAAGGAGAGCTTCACGGAGATTATGTGGCATTCTATAATCTCTTCAAAGCACTAATTCTATTTTCTCAATTAATCTAATTTTTTATTTCATTTACAAAATCCATTATTTTAAAAAAAATTTAAATTCATATACATTATCTCTCTACAATATCTTCAAAGCACTAATTCTTTTTCTCCATTAATCTATTTTTTCAATTCATTTACAAAGATTATGTGGCATTCTACAATCTCTTCAAAGCAATAATTCTATTTTCTCCATTAATCTAATTTTTTAATTCATTTACAAAATCCATTATTTTTTTAAAATTTTTAAATTCATATACATTATCTCTCTACAATATCTTCAAAGCACTAATTCTTTTCTCCATTAATCTATTTTTTTAATTCATTTACAAAATTCATTATCTTTTTAATTTTTTTTTTAAATTCATATATATTATCTTTGATTTTAACACCTAATAAACTTACAAAACTTTAAATAAGATATTTATATAAGATAATTTTTGAGTTATTATTATTAACAAAGAATAGAAATAGTGCCTTGAATGGGTAATTTGTTACTAATTTGTAATATTATTAATTAAAAATGCGTAATTTAATTTAAGTAATTCGGCAGATTGAAAAATATCTTTGATTAGGGTGACCTTATCATTTCAATTACAGTAATTTAATTATAAATTAAATAAGCTATGGAGAGATATTTTCGAATCCAAAATCAACAAGAAAGATTTTAATTAATTATAATAAAATAAAGGACAAAATATTACATACAAAAAGAGCACCCGATTTCTTAAAACAATAAAAAACCAAACAAAAAAGGTTGTTACTTTCTTTAAAATCTATGATTCTAAATCAACGATCCTCTCTAAACTAAAATACCTAATGTGATATACAATCATACAACTTACATTTAAGAAATAGCATAAGCTTACAGCAGGCAATTAACGTAGACCCCCTCTATATATTATTATATAAAAATATGAAGTACGTGATATTATTATGGTGTAACCATATGTTGATTTTTATACCATTTAATTATTATATAAATTAATAATATTATATATAAATATCGCTTCATGATTATATATATATATATATTCGACACCTTCTCTATAACTCATTCAATAATTTTCATAATGAAGTATTCTTTTCTTTCCGACTTAAACAATGATAGAGATGATTGCATGGTAAGGATCAGAGTTTGTAGAGTGTGGGAGTATGTCAATACTAAGAAGAATGGAGAATTAATTAGTATGGATATGATTTTTATAGATGAGAAGGTTGAATCAAAATTTCTTTTCTCAGTTTTCTTTATATTATCAATTATTTTATATTTAATTAATATATTGTGTGTTTTTGTCACAGGCTAATCTAATGCATGCAACAATTAGGAAAATTTCAGTGTCTAAGTTCATGCACCTATTGAGTGAGGGTTCTTTATATAGTGTAAATAATTTCAAAGTTGTTGCAAGCACAGGGCAGTATAGACCACTTTCAAATGACCATAAAATTATTTTTTTGGTTTCAACTAAGCTTAAGAGGCTAGAAGAAGGAATGATGAACATTCCAATCAATGAATTCCAATTCATATCTCCAAATTTGATTGATTTGCGTGTTAATGATAACACAATCCTCTCAGGTTCTTTAATTATTAATGTTTGTTATTTTTTAAAGTTTTAATTTTAAATTATTGATCTTTATATTCTAACATTTTAAACTTATTTATCTATCATGTGTTTAGATGTTTTCGGATGTTTATGTGCTGTGGGCGATGTTGAGATTGTTGGAGGTGGTTGGAAAAAAAGAGATATCAGAGTTTTAACAAATTAGTAAGTATAAGTTAATGCATAAAAGTAATATTACAAATATATATGTTTGTTATTGTAGTTTTTTTTCTTCTATTTATTGCATTATTAACTTTTGTAAAATTTTATGTATAGTTCGGTCACATCAAAGATTACTTTGTGGGGAAACTTGGGGGAGACGTTCAATCCAGATTTGTACAATAAAGATGATGGTCTATTTATTGTGATAGTAACTTCTACAACCATTAAAAAATTTCGAAGTAATTATTTATTTAGATCCCAATGTTTAATATTTAAAAATTATATATATATGTTAATTTACATTTATCATAAATAGGTGAAGTTAGCTTCTCTACCACAAGTGCAAGTAAAATTTACATAAATATTCAAATAGATTATGTAACATCATTAATCGAAAGATTTTCCACCATCTCTAATGGTGTGAAAACTATTGCAAGTTCTAATATGAATAAGACTACTCTTGAGGAAGATATGTTCGTGAACAGGATGATCATTGAAGAACTATTACAAGCTGATTGGAGTGGTGAATTGAAGGTTTTTTATTAGCCCCTTGCCTTTCTCTTGTATTCTTCATTCATTATGTCCTATAATTTTAATAAATACCAATTGTTTCATTGTAGGAATATATTGTTACTCTGAGAGGCAAAATTATAGAAATAGACAACTCATTTGGATGGTACTATGTCTCATGCAAAATTTGCTTAAAAAAGGTTAAATCTACAAATGGTGCTTATATGTGTCACACTTGCAAAAAAGAATGTGATTACCCTCTTGTGATGTAAGAAAATTATATTAGATTTTCTTCCAATAAAAAAGATCACTATATTATTTGTTTTTTTTCTAATTTATTTTTCTAATGTAGGTACAAAATACATATAAAAGTCATGGAAAAAACTGCAAACACTACTTTGGTCTTATTTAATGTTGTGGCTGAAAAGTTACTAGATACATCAGCGCACAAATTGTTTAATGAATTGTCTTCAAATAATAATGATGTTCCTGCAGAGATTCAAAACCTTTGTGGGAAAGATTTTGTTTACAAGTTGAGGTTGAATGACTATAATTTAAAAGAGGGACTTGAGAATTTTACTGTATCAAAGGTTTTCATGCCAGATGAGAAATTGGAACAACAACATCAATTGAAGAAAGGAAAAAAATAAGGTAATGTTACTTATGATAAGTTCAATTTTGTAAGCAAAATATGTAATGGAAATAAATTAATTATTTGTATAATAATTTTATACAGGATCCTCATAATGCCAATGATTTAGAAGATTTTGATGGAGATTATCAAAAGAAAAAAAAGAGAAGAAACCAAATGGTTGATGGTCATGATGAAGTTGGTGATGATGAAAATACTCAATAAAGAAAAAAATATATTATTTTGTTGGATACATTTTTTAGTTTTTAGTTTTTAGTGTTATTTCTATTTTTTTATTATTATTCAACTATGGAATTCAAAAGATATTTTTATTTTTTAATAAGAAAATAGACCACACTCTTATTCTTGTGCGAAAAAATAAATATTTTATCATTTACACATATAGTTTATGATGATATGATAATGTGCAACTTTTATTGGATTGACAATAGGCTATTTAAGGCTCACTCCAGAACTACCATTAAAATTTAGATCTCTTACTTTAATATTATTTATATATTATGACTAAACTCAAGTGGTTATCATTTCAATTAGGTAGTATGCAAGTGTGACTTGTATACTCAGAATAACAAAATTTGACATAAACAATTTTTTTACTATGCTAATTTTATTCAAAGACAAATAACTAATAGAAAATTTAATATTTTTCTGTTTTGATTAGAAAAAAAAAATCTATTTTAGGATAAATTGCTTAATTTAAAATATTATAGTGCAATTTTAAATTTTGGGATTCCAATTTTATAATATTATAGTCCAATATTTAAATAATAAAGTACCAATTGTTAATGACAATTATTATTATTATTATTATTAAGCAATATAAAAATTATTTCCAAACAAAATGATTATAACACTACCAACCTTATATATGTATATATATATTCAATAATATTACTTACCTTAATAATATTAATATTATCATTTCATATCAGAATAGTGGCAACTATACTATAAATACAGTAATTTAATTATTATTATACATATTAATTACTAGAAAAATATAACCGCTCTACAATCTCTTCAAAACATTAATTCTATTTTCTCCATTAATTTAATTTTTTAATTAATTTACAAAATCCATTATCATTTTTTTTAATTTTTAAATTCATATACTTTATCTCTCTACAATCTTTTCAAAACACTAATTCTATTTTCTCCATTAATCTAATTTTTTAATTCATTTACAAAATTTATTATTTTTTTATTTAATTTTTAAATTCATATACATTATCTTTAATTTTAACACCTAATAAACTTACAAAAATTTAAATAAGATATTTATATAAGATATTTTTTGAGTTTTTATTATTAATAAAAAATAGTAGTAGCTCTACTATAAATACATTAATTTAATTATTATTATTATTATTAATTATTAGAAAAATATGTTATTTTTTATTTTAACACCTAATAAACTTACAAAAATTTAAATAAGATATTCATAATCTCCTTATAGAATCTTAGATTATAGAATGCCACATAATCTCTTTGAAGCTCTCCTTTATTAGCTAAGATTTTTCCTTTAGTTTTCTGCTTAGCTAGATATATGTTAAAAAATAAATAACGTGGTTACAAATATCTCTTCATGATTTTATATATATATATATATTCTAAACCTTCTTTAAAACTGTCATATTTTCATCTACTCTGATTTATTTTAAACATAATGCCCAATTCCTTTTTATGCATTATTTACTAGAGTTTACACATATATATAGCAAAGCAACAAGCCTCAAATCTCAAAGCCTCTTTCATTCTTATTTTCTTCTTCTGAAAGTTCTTTCAAGGTATTATTTACTGGCTATTACTTCAAACACTCTCTTCTTCACTCCTTCTCTTCTTTTTAGTTTTGCAAAATTATAATAATTTTTTTTCAATTATTATTACTACTATTGCTTTTACATATTGCCACTTTTAATTTGCGTAACCAGTTATCCTAATGAACTATATATTTTCCTCTTATTTAATTATGATACAATCTACTTAGAATAGTTCTAATTTTAGCAATCAACATGGTAGTATGAAGAGAAAACAACAAAGTTCGCATTCTTCAGGTACTAATAAGATATTGTGCAAATTACTATTATTGTCTACTTAAATATAATCTTTATAATTAGCTAGATTGAGAAAATATTTCATCAAATTTCGTAATATGCATTAAAAAAATTTGTACCATTTATTAATTCTCACTTGTATAGTTTCTATGCTTAATGACACTATATATATATATATATATTTCATTTTTCACCAATTTTCTATTTTTTTTTTGGTGAGGGAACATAGTACATGGAATTGATTTATGCCATTATAAAAGATTGTGGTCACTTAAGCAATGTTCTACAACAAATTTCTTTATTGCAATCTCAACTTTCATCTTTAGCTCGACATGAAAGGATTCAAAAATTAAAACTCAAGAGATATGTCTTAAATGTCCAATATCATACAATAGATAATGACTTACCTATCATTCAAAAAACTATATGCAAACACGCAATGTTGAAGCGAAAAATTCAAATTATCTAAGATAAATACAAACATGATTTAAATAAGAGAATCATTTTGACCCTTCAAATTGTCAAATTTTTCATAAAATTTATGAAATTGGACAGCATTAGAAGTGACACTGGATTGCTTCAATCAAACTATAAGTTATTCTCCATAATAATTTTTTTATTCCTACTTACAATTAAAACAAAAATATTATCTTTATTATAAATATAAAAAAAATTTAACTGTATATTAATACATGTTTGTAATATGTTTCAGGTGGAAATCTCCTCCAATCACATGGTACAACTACAAATGAAAATAATAAATCGTTACAAAATGATCAAAACAATAAAAAAAATAAAGGAAAACACATACTTCATACAGGTACATTAATATTTACTTTTGTTGAGTTTTGTTAATTATTGTTAATGCTTCTAAGATTAGAAATTATTAAACTATTCTTTGTTTTTGGAATTATAAAATTATGCAGTTCAACATGGACCAATAAAAAGTGTGTGCTTCTCTTTCAATGAAAACATACATGAGTCCACATACTTCTCACTAGATGGTGCAAGCTCAAATAATGGTACCTCTTTACATAAAACTACATGTAGAATTAATGATAATATTAGTATATTTATGTAACATATGTTTTATTGGTAATATAATTATAATTCGGTCCAATGATGAGGACGCAAACGAAGAAATTAAAAAGCTCAAATAACAAGTTACTGTTCATGGACTTAATCTTGCCCAGTTCGAGGATAAAATAGGTATTATAATACTTTTCTTACCATATTCACTTGGACGAAATTACATCCTTTATTTGTTAATATATTATTATTTGTTCAATTGACAGCTCATTATACAACACCTTGGAATTTTGGAATCCCTTCATACACATGTCAATATTGTGGTGCCATTTTATGGTATGAGGAACGGACAAAGAAAACACAAAAGGTCTCAGATCCCAAATTCACATTTTGTTGTATGGAAGGACGTGTGCATATACCATTATTGAAAGAAGCACCCCCTTTACTTAAATTTCTCTTAGGACCAAACTCTGGACAAAAAGAGTTTAAATTTCGAAAAAATATAAGAGCTTATAACTCCATGTTTGCATTCACATCAATGGGTGGCCGAGTTGATACGTCTATCAATCAATCAGCAGGTCCTTATATTTTTCGGATGAGTGGTCAGAATTATCATCACATTGGTTCTTTGTTGCCAGAAGTTGGGAAAAAACCACAGTTTGCTCAACTATATATATATGATACTGAAAATGATATAGGAAACCAAATGGATACACTACTAAGACATGGGAGGAAGACAGAGATTGAACATGAAATCGTTCATGAATTATCTCAAATGTTGGATCAGCATAATAATTTGGTCAAATCCTTTAGAATGGCGAGGGATAGATTCAAAGCACAACCAGAATCTACGTTTCGCTTACGCCTCCTAAGTAGCAGGACAACAGATGGTCGTCAATACAATATGCCAACATCATCTGAAGTAGCAGGCTTAATAGTTGGTGATTTTAGTGAAGCGAACTTCGAACGTGACGTTATTGTGGAGCACCGAACTAAAGGAATTCAGAGAATCACAGATCTGCATCCAAGTTTCATGTCTATGACGTACCCATTAATACACCCTTATGGTGAAGATGAATATAGACTTGGCATACCTTTGAGAGACGTAACTGAAAGCTCTTTTAAAAGGCAAAAGTTGACAATGAGGCAACATTATTGCTTTTGGTTGCAACAAAGATTAAATGAGGGTCATACTCTTCTTCGTTCTGGTAGACTACTGCAACAATATATAGTTGATTCTTACATGGCAATTGAAGAAGAAAGATTTCGTTGGATACGAAATAACCAAAATAAACTCAGATCAGACCTTTTTTCTGGTTTAATGGACGATATTCATCATAGTGATTCAGATTGCTCAAAAGTGGGGAAATCAATTATTTTTCCTTCGTCACACACTGGGGGACCACGATATAGAGTACAAAATTATCAAGATGCTATGGCAATTTGTAAATGGGCAGGATATCCTGATTTATTTCTTACTTTCACTTGCAACCCAAAGTGGCAAGAAATAAATGATATGATCCATTTAATAGGCCAAAAAGATGATAACAATAGGGTCGATATCATATGCAGAGTATTTGAGACAAAGCTATTCCAACTAATGCACGATCTGAAAAAAGAACAACTGTTTGGAAAGATAATCTCATGTAAGTTTATTTCACATTTGTATCCACAACGAACTCAACTCAATTGTTTATAAAAAATGTTTTTACCAACAATAATTTCACAAGTCCCACCAAAATTTCTAAATTTTAAGTTTTTATCTATGTTGTCGCAGGTATATACACAATTGAGTTCCAAAAAAGAGGACTGCCTCATGCACACATACTACTTTTCTTGCATTCAACATTGAAAAATCCTTCAGCAGACCATATTGATAATATAATAAGCGCGGAAATCCCAGACTTAAATGTTGATCCTGATGGTTATAATGCCGTCAATAAATTTATGATTCATGGACCTTGTGGAAAACTTAATTCAAACTCTCCATGTATGATGCAAGATAGGTGCACAAAACATTTTCCAAAAAAATTCAATGATCAAACCACCATCGACATAGATGGCTTTCCAGTCTACAAAAGGAGAAATACAGGTATTCATGTCGAAAAGAAAGGTGTCCTTTTAGATAATTGATATGTAGTCCCTTATCACAGGAATTTGGTTGTCAAATTTGATGCACATATTAATGTCGAGGTTTGCAATTACTCTAGATCAGTCAAATACCTTTTCAAATATGTTCATAAAGGGTCTGACAAAACTACTGCAACAATGGAATCTATTGACACTGCCAAAGAAATAGATGAGATAAAAACATATTTGGATTGCAGATATATCACGGCAACTGAAGCTTGCTGGAGAATATTCCAATTTGACATACATTACAGACAGCCAACAATTGAAAGATTACCATTCCATTTACTTGGAGAGCACACAGTAATATTCAAAGAAAACAAATGTGTTGAAAATGTTGTTTGCATGCCTGGAATAGAAAAAACAAAGTTCACTCAATGGTTGGAGGCAAACAAGAATTATGATGATGCACGGGAGCTAACTTATTCAGATTTCCCTATAAGTTGGGTTTGGAATTCAAAGGAGAAAACATGGACTAGGAGAAAAAATGGATTGGCAATTGGAAGAATTTACTTCGCGCATCCTTCGACTGGAGAACGCTTCTATTTGAGAATGTTGTTAAATTTTGTCAAAGGGAGCACTTCTTATGAAAGTATTAGAACAATAAATGGGGTGACATATCCTAATTTTAAAGGTGCATGCTATGCTTTGGGATTGTTAGACGATGATAAAGAGTGGATAGATTGCTTGACTGAAGCTGCAATATGGGCAACTGGAAAAGAATTAAGACATCTTTTCGTCACGATACTCATTCACTATCAGGTTTCTGATGCATCACAACTTTGGAAATCTAATTATATTGCATTGTCAGAAGACATAACTTCATTGCAAATGAAGAGATTTAGAATGAATGATCTCAAGTTAACTAAACAACAAGTTGAAGCATACACATTGTTCGAGATTGAAAGTATCATGCTGAAAATGGGAAAAAGTTTGAAAGATATAGATGGAATGCCCCTGCCTAATCCATCTTTGATAAGAGACTCGGGAAATAGATTGGTTAATGAAGAGCTTGATTATGACCGAGATCAATTAAAGATATTGCATGAGAAATCATTTGCTGCTCTAAATCCTTGCCAAAAATCAGCTTATAAAGCAATAGTACATTCAGTAGAGAATGAACAAGGCAATTTATTTTTTATCAATGGACATGGTGGTACTGGCAAAACATTTTTATGGAATACAATAACTGCAAAGCTCAGATCACAATAAAAAATAGTCTTGCCTGTAGCAACTTCAGGCACAACTGCTTTGTTATTGCCTAATGGTAGGACAGTTCATTCACGATTTCATATTCCCTTGAATGTTACAATAGAGTCGACTTGTGAAATTCGACAAGGCACCCTACTAGCTGTACTTCTTATGAAAACTTCTTTGATCATTTGGGATGAAGCACCTATGGCAAATAAGTTCTGATTTGAAGCTTTGGATAAGACCTTAAGAGATATTCTAAGAACAAGGTTTGAAAATAGCTATAACAAACCTTTTGGAGGACTTACAATAGTGTGTGGTGGTGATTTCCGACAAATATTACCAGTTGTCCCAAAAGGTACAAGAGCTGATATTGTTAATGCTTCTCTTAACTCGTCATATTTGTGGCCATTTTTCAAAATATATGAGCTCAACCAAAATATGAGGCTATATAATGGAAGCTTGACTGGTTTTGAGGCTGCTAAAATAGCTTCTTTTGACAAATGGATGTTGCAGATTTGAGATGGTTCATTATATGATGACATTGATAGACAATTAATTAAGCTTCCTTCTGATATCGCCATAAATCCATCTCAAGATCCAATGAAATCCATAATTAAAGTTATCTACCCATCACTTTTACAAAAGTACAACGATCCTACATATTTGACAGAAAGAGCAATATTAACACCAAAAAATGAAATGGTCTATGAACTAATTGAGATGATTATGAATATTATACCGGGTGAAGGGAGAATATATTTTAGCTCAGACAGTATATGCAAAGCAAATGTAAAGACAAATGATGAAGATCTTTTGTATCCAGCTGAATTTTTGCATGGTTTGAAATTTAATGGCATCCCTAATCATGAGATGCGACTTAAGGAAGGTGCTCCTGTAATGCTCCTTCAAAATTTAAATCAAATAGAAGGCCTATGCAATGGCACAAGATTGATTATCAGGCATCTTGGTAAATGGTCCATTAGAGGCGACATCATTTCTGGAACAAATATTGGTGAAAATGTCACAATTCCAAGAATTATCATGTCTCCCAATGAATCAAGATGGCCATTCAAGCTTAATAGACGACAACTTCCCTTGGCACCATGTTTTTCCATGACAATCAACAAAAGCCAAGGACAATCTCTTAAACATGTTGGCTTGTACCTCCCTAAGCAAGTATTCACCCACGGTCAATTATATGTTGCTGTGTCCCGAGTTACCACCAGAGAAGGATTGATCATACTAAATGCTAATGATGAGGTGGGAGACCCAACCTTAATAAAAAATATTGTTTACAAAGAAGTATTTCAATATACCCACTCATAAAAAATCTATTTATTCTAGAAAATGATATAGTCTCATTATTCATGTCCTTCAAATTCTTACCTTATAAGGTATAAATTTTACTGGTTTTAATTGTTATACCCAGATTTCGAGCCATAGTAAATATGACCTCGAAAGCTGAGTTCGCAACAAATGGTCTCGTGAGGATTAGAGTGATCTAGGATTGTAAGTCGAGCCTGCAAAGTATGATGTATGATCTCGAGTGCGGTGATCTCGAAATGACCTCGATCTCGAAAGGTAGCTCCGAGAACACCTTCATCTTCAGGAACTTCGGAGCATGGTTCTTGAGCTCGATATCCCATCTCGAAAGAAACGTTAGCTCGGGAGATGTCAGTGGCTCGCACAATGACATGAGACCAGAAATGCTGGAGCCTTGAAGATACGCTATAACCACCTTGAATATCTACAAGTATAATAACTATGAGATGTAGCCCTCATTAATTGATGTAAATCCCCAAGAATTGTGGGATATTATTTAATACAGTTATACGCCCCCTGATCTTTGGGGGACGTTTCCTTTAATATCTGATTATTGGCATTTAAAGCCATTTATTTTTATTAACAAAAGAGTAACTACCCAAAATATGTGGGATAGTATTCTGCATCCTCCTCTATAAATAGAGAAGGCATGCACCATTGTAAAGGACCGAAGTTCTGATCCTTGAGAGAAAACTCTGGAGAATTCTTGCTAAAGAATTGTTCAGAGATAATCTTGAGGTTTAACTGCTGAACCACGTAAAAAACCGTGTGTTTGATTCGTTTGTTTCTTTTGGACATTGTCTTTAATTGTTTACGTGCTCTCTTCTTTTCTCTGTTGACGAAAAACGGCGTCAACAGTTTGGTGCTTTCATTGAGAGCCTTAAGCATTCATCCCTGAGAGATTCATGGCTGCAAACAATCAGAACACTCCTGAAGAAAATTACCCAAGGCGTCCTGGAAAACAGCCAATGGAGAACCCGGACGCTGATGAAAGGAGTGGGTCCTCCGATTCCCGGGGGCCACCTCCACAACCAAGGGATGAGGACATGTACTATAACCCTGAACGTTATGTCCCTATTGTAGAATTGGAGAATCGGCAACTGAAATAGTTGTTGGCAGAAGCCAACAAACGTAACGAGGAGTTGACTAGGATAGCCGCAGAGGCGCAGGTGGCTCAGCCCCCGCCTCCGCGCGAAGACCAAGTCCCTCCTCCAAGGGACGTGCACGTTCCTCCCCGGAGGCCCCGTGGACGTCCACGAAAAAATGCTGCCACAAGGAGGCCGGCACAACCTCCAACACCAGCAGAGCTATCCGCCCCTTCTAGGCCTCAGAGGAGTACCCGGGCTCGGGTCCCACCTAATACACCTGCAAAAGCACCTGCAGGAACTGAGAATAACCGAGCTCCTACCGAGGCTCGGACTCAGGTTCCTGGTAGTGCACCGAACGCAACTGGCCCATCTCGGGCAAATTCTGGGCCCTCTAGGCCGAAGCAAGGACGACAACCACCGTCACCTATACGGTTCCCTCCGTCTCCCATAAGATATCCTTCACCTCCCCGTAGAAACGCTCAACCTGTTCAAAATCAGGGTCAAGGGCGTACAGGGGATAGGCAAGGACACAGGGAGACTTTCCAGGAGCGGAGAGGCGCACAATCTGAGAGAAGTTAGACGAAAGAGGAAAAAGAGCGAGGGAAATAACCCCGAGGCTGATGGAGGAAAGAAGAAAAAAGGAGAAAGGTATTTCTCCGTATATAAAGTGCACACCGAGCTCAACGAGTCTCAGGAAAACATATACCTAGCTAATGAAAACCAGGTCCCCTTCAGGCGTCCGGACCCTATGAGGAATCAAAAGTCCAAGAGGGATTCCAACAAGTATTGTCGGTTTCATAGGGACACCGGACACACAACTGATGAGTGCCGACAGCTGAAGGACGAGATCGAAGGGTTGATCTCGAGAGGTTATTTCCGGCAGTATGTCAAAACCAGAATACTGGACAGGCTACTGCCAGCCAGAGAGTAGCCGCGCTTCCGGCAGCACAGAATAATAACTCCCGATCTCGGGATGAGGACAGGCCTCCGCCGATAGATGGAGAGGACGTAATAACCATCTCGGGAGGTCCTCATCTCGCAGGAGGGGGTAGAAATGCTCAAAAGCGATATGTGAATGAGCTGAAGACAGGGGACGGGTCTCCTTATGAACCCGAACCAAGGGCACCAAAAAGCCAAAGGGTTGAAACTCAGCCTATAACCTTCACCGAGGAGGATGCCTCCCATGTCCAGTTCCCTCATCATGATCCACTTGTCATCACCCTACAGCTTGCCAACAAAAGAGTGCGCCGAGTTCTCATAGACAATGGGAGCTCAGTTAACATTCTTTATAAAGCAACACTAGAAAAAATGGGACTCTCCCTTCGCGACCTGAAGGCTTGTGCAACCACGTTGTACGACTTTTCTGGAGAAGGAACCGCCTGTATGGGGTCCATCGAACTCCCTGTGACCTTGGGAGACTATCCAGTCTCGGTGACCAAGATGATGGAGTTCGTGGTAGTAGAGTTACCATCTGCCTACAATGTATTGCTCGGGAGACCCGCCCTGGTCGGGCTGGGGGCAGTTTCATCTGTAAGGCATCTAGCCCTTAAGTTCCCAACTCCAAGCAGAGTCGGAACATTGAAAGGAGATCAATTGGCAGGAAGGGAGTGCTACAACATTTCCTTGAGGGGAAAGAAACAAACGAGCGCTCAAGCACTCGTTGTCATACAGAATAAAGATGGGACAGTTTTAGAAATTGATGAGGAGATCGATCCGAGGATTGAGGAGAAGGTTGACCTCCAACCTTTGGAAGAGCTCGAAGAGGTTCAGCTCGAGGAAGCTGATCCCTCAAAGAAGGTGAAGGTCGGGAAACACCTCCAAGACGAATCAAAATAGGAATTAATTTGCTTTCTGAAGAAAAACCAGGATGTCTTCGCGTGGTCACACTCTGACATGGTGGGAATAAGCCCTAATGTAGCGAGCCACGCATTGAATATAGACAAAATCTTTCCCCCGAAGCAGCAAAAGCGAAGGCAGCTGGATGAAGACAGAAAGAAAGCACTAAAGGAGGAGGTGGACAGGCTGAAAGCAAATAATTTCATAAGGGACGCTTTTTACCCGGACTGGGTGGCCAATCCAGTGTTGGTCCCGAAACCCAATGGGACGTGGAGAACGTGCATTGACTACTCAGACCTCAACAAGGCCTGCCCGAAAGACTGTTTTCCCCTGCCGAGAATTGACCAGCTCGTAGACGCCACGGCGGGGCATGGTCTGATGTCGTTCATGGATGCCTATTCTGGATATAACCAGATTCCCATGCATGCCCCCGACCAAGAGCATACGAGCTTCATCACAGATAAAGGGCTCTACTGCTACAATGTCATGCCATTCGGACTCAAGAATGCCTGAGCCACGTACCAGCGGCTCGTAAACATGATGTTCTCAGAGCAAATAGGGAACAACATGGAAGTTTATGTTGACGACATGCTTGTAAAGTCTCAACTTAACAAGAACCATGTTGATGACCTCGAAGAGTGCTTTGGCGTGCTCAGAAAATACAACATGAAGTTGAATCCTCAGAAGTGCACTTTTGGGGTGTCTTCAGGAAAATTTCTGGGTTTCATTGTCAATTCTCGTGGGATCGAGGCTAATCCCGACAAAATAAAGGCCCTGATCGATATGCCTTCGCCTCGGAAACATAAAGATGTTCAAAGCTTGACTGGCAGGATGGCAGCTTTGAGCAGGTTCATCTCGAAGTCAACGGACCGCGGTCTCCCATTCTTCAACTTATTAAAAGGAAGTAAGAAGTTCGAATGGACAGGTGAGTGCGAGCTAGCCTTTCAGGAGCTCAAAAAGCACTTAGCTGAACCGCCCATCCTATCGAAACCGGAGACGGGGGAAGTACTGTTCCTATACCTCTCAACTACCGAACACGCGATAAGCGCGGTGCTCGTACGAGAAGAAGAGAAATTACAGAAACCCGTCTACTATATCAGTAAAAGATTACTGGGGGCAGAGTCAAGATATCCACTGATGGAGAAGCTCGCCCTCAGTCTAATCCACTCATCTCGCAAGCTCCGCCCTTACTTTCAGGCACATCCTATCCATGTACTGACAGATCAACCATTAAGGCAAGTCTTGTCTAAACCAGAGGCGTCTGGTCGACTCCTAAAGTGGGCTGTTGAGCTCGGACAGTTCGAGATCACCTACCATCCGAGAACGACCATTAAGGCACAAGCGTTGGCGGATTTCATAGTGGAGTGCACCGGTATAGCCGACGACGAGATAACAACCACGGCCCGCGAGCTGTGGAAACTTTACGTTGACGGGTCATCAAATGAAAATGGAGCGGGGGCAGGAGTTATTCTGATCATTCCTGCAGGGAGCAAATTTCACTCCGCGTTAAGGTTCGGCTTTAAAGCATCTAATAATGAAGCTGAGTACGAGGCTTTACTTGCGGGACTGCGAATAGCAAAAGAGCTCAAGGCCAAAGCTATACATTGCTACAGCGACTCCCAGCTCGTGGTTAATCGAATCTTGGGAGAATACCAGGCTCGTGGCACAAAAATGGCAGCTTATCTGGAGAAGGCAAAATCCGCATTAGAGTTTTTTGAGTTTTATGCAATCGAACAGGTTCCTCGAGAACAGAACTCAAATGCAGATGCTTTAGCTCAGCTCGCCACCTCCGCCGAAAATGAGGAACTGAATGTTATACCCGTAGAACACCTGTCAGCACCCAGTATTACTGAGCCTGACGAGGAAGATGTGTGTATGATCGAGACAGAGCCGACCTGGATGAGCCCGATCGTTGAGTACCTCGAAAATGGAATTCTTCCAAAAGATCGAAATCAAGCTCGGAAACTAATGTATCAACTTCCTCGTTACACCATCCTGGATGGAAGGCTATACAGAAGAGGGTATTCCATGCCATTGCTCAGATGTGTGACTTCCCCCGAGGCAAAGAAGATTATTGAAGAAATTCATGAAGGGTTCTGCGGAGACCATACCAGGGGGCATAGCCTATCCAAGAAGATTATACGCCAAGGATATTTCTGGCCAACCATTAAAATGGACTCTTTCGAGTACGTGAAAAAGTGCGACAAATGCCAGAGATTCGCCACGATACCCCGAGCTCCACCTTCCGAACTGACCATGTTGACATCCCCATGGCCTTTTGCGGTGTGGGGGATCGACCTCATAGGCTCGCTCCCAACTGGCAAAGGAGGAGTAAAGTATGCTGTGGTCGCGGTTGATTACTTCACAAAATGGACGGAGGCTGAACCATTGGCGACCATAACTTCGAAGAAGATCCTAGATTTCGTGATAAAGAACATCGTATGCCGATATGGAGTGCCAAGAAAGATTGTGTCTGACAAGGGAACCCAGTTTGATTGCGACTTATTTACGAACTTTTGTAACAAGAACGGTATAATAAAGAGTTTTTCGTCAGTGGCTCACCCTCAGGCGAATGGTCAGGTCGAAGCCGTTAATAAAACTCTCAAAAGTTCTTTGAAGAAAAAGTTGGAAGAAGCAAAGGGACGATGGCCTGAGGAATTACCTCAAGTCCTTTGGGGATATAGAACTACAACTCGGACATCAACTGGACATACCCCATTTTCTCTAGCATACGGCTGGGAGGCAATGTTGCCCATTGAGGTCGAAATTCCAACGGTTCGAACTCAGATTTACGACCAGAGCTCCAATCATACTCAGCTCGAAGAAACCCTAGACTTGATCGAAGAAAAAAGGGAGGAGGCTCAGCTGAGAAATGCTGCTTACCAGCAACGAACCACAAGATATTTCAATAAAAGGGTTCGAGATCGAAAGTTCGGAATAGGAGATCTGGTATTGAGACGCGTATTCTTAGCAACTCGAGATCCAGCAGCAGGAGTACTCGGGCCAAACTGGGAAGGACCATACCAGATAGAATCAGTCATCCGCCCTGGCGTATACAAACTTGCGAGATTAGATGGGAGCCTCCTACCACGAGCATGGAATGGCGAACACCTTAGACCTTATTATCAATAGTATAGGAAAAGTGTTGCCTGTAACCATGATTTTCTATCTATGTTTCTTTGTTTTTGAATGACATGTCTACTTTGTTCCGCATGTAACTTATTTTTTATTTTTGCAATCTCTCTTAAGTTAATAACCTATGGTCACACTCATAGGATATTAAGGGGGCATCATTGGTATACATACCACCAGCTTAAAAAATAAAAAGTAATAAATAAAACATGAAGTATTTGGATATAACCAAATACGCGAGCTTAGATAGTTCGGACATAACCGAATTATCAAAAATATAAAGTATTTGGACATAACCAAGTACGCGGACATAACCGAATTATCAAAAATATAAAGTATTTGGACATAACCAAGTACGCGATCTTAGATAGTTCGGACATAACCGAATTATCAAAAACAAAGTATTTGGATATAACCAAGTACGCGATCTTAGATAGTTCGGACATAACCGAACCATCAAAAACATAAAGTATTTGGACATGACCAAATACGCGAGCTTAGATAGTCCGGACATAACCGAACCATCAAAAAACCTAAATATTTGGAGTTAACCAGATATGCAAACAACAGATTTGGAACAAACCAGCCAAATTATCGATCAATGATAAATGGGAGCCTAGACCTATTGCGAAATATGTCGAAATCGAGGCTGGAATATCTTAGAAAAATAGTTTCGAACTCATAACCTCGGAGCCAAGATACTGAGGATGAGGAAAAGTGACAGAGATATAACCAAATCATTCATATTACATGCCATATAAGTACTTTTCAGTTCATGGTTAAAGTAATGTCCGACCTTGATAAATAACGAGGTTGGAAGCGGATAATTCGAATAAACTATGCATGAATGCATCGAATTTCGAGCCTAAATCTAAACTATGTTTGTATGAATTAAATAAACATAACTCATCAATGCAAGAAAAATGCAAAATATTTCGAGCCAAGAAATGTAAAGCATATAAAAGGAAAAATGCAAAATATTTCGAGCCAAGAAATGTAAAGCATATAAAAGAAAAAGTTAAAGAAATTGTGTCAGCCCCGTGGGCACAAATTTAAATAGTTACAAGAATGAGGGGACGCAGCCCCGATAACTGATCTCCCCGAGATCGGATTTAAGGAAGAAGAGTATCCTTGGCCTTCTCAGCATCAATATCACCAGACCCTCCAGGACGAATAGCATGACTATCCTGCTGGGCCGCCTCTCGAGCAGCTGTACTTGCCAAAAGACGGGCATTCCACCGCTCAACATATGTGGCTTCGAGAGGACCCAGGAAGCTGGTGTCAAGATCGGCATTGTCGGCCCAAAGTTTGTACATGGCCTGGTCGACCACTTTCTCCCTCTGCTCCTTAGACTCATTCAGGAGGCGGGTCTTCTCGCTCTCCATGAAATCGAGGGTGGCAGACTTCTCCTCTTCGAGCTTGGCTTTGGCCTTCTCGAGCTCAGCGTTTGACTTTTCAAGCTCCTCGAGACGGGTCTTCAATTTTTCAAGTTCAGACTTCGAGTCTTTGAGCTCGTCAACCATCTTCAGCTCGAGATCCTTCGACTTTTGAGCCAGAGATAAGCTCGTTTGCACCTCGTTGGTCAGCTTGTAGTTGAGTTGCGCTGAAACAACAAGGGCCTGAAACACAAAGAATGAATCAGAATTATAATCAGACATAAATACTCTAAGACATAAATACTCTAAATAGAATTGAGAAGGCTACCGCGGCGGAGAGTTCGATACTCTTCTCATAAAGAGTGTTGCAGTCCGAGGCCTTGCGCACGAGGTCCCAGTGGTCGGCACCAAAGCCAGAAAAGCTCTGACCCACCCGAGAAAGGACGTCCGAGCTGAGAAGCGCCCCTTCTGTCCCAGTGGCGCCATCAAGTACATATTCCTCAGTATGAGTTCGGGCCGTTGGCAGCTGAACCGTTGAGGTAGAAGGTTTCTTCGGAGGCTGAGCAACTATTAACCGGGTCTCGGTGGGAAGCTGCGAGATGGATGCAGTAGAGCCTGACCCATCAACCTGGGCAGTCGGCTCCTTGGAGGTGTTCGCAGTGATCTGGGCCGTGGGAGTCGTCTCGTGACGTTTAGGTACCTTGGACTGTCGGTCGGGCCTCTTTGGTATCCTCGGGCGTTTGCTCTTCTGGGCGCCAGCTCCCCCATCACTAAAGAGCACGGCGTCGAGGTCGGGATTCATGGCACCTGCATAATGACAGTGAGTTAAACAATGATAATAACTTTGGGAAAAGATATAAACCAGTTGAAGAAAAAACCTAACTGAGACTCTTCCCCGAGCTCGAGCTTGGGGACCATGAAATTCCCCCGTCTTCAGAAGAGGCGGGGGGAGTGCCTTCCCTATAAGTTGGTGATAACCTCGAGAGGTCCCTATAGTCATTGGTCCCATACTGCACCGCTATCCCATTCCACACCTCGTTCGTGGTGTACATGGTATCATATTTCCCGAGCCCACTATCAAACCTATGGACACAGTCATCTACCCAACTCCATATGTAGAAGTGGTATCTATCCTGTGGGCACGAGACTAGTCTATTGGGCCTGTGTTTTAACAAAGTGGGGGACCACATTCGCGAAGTAGGAAGGGTTTTACCTCCTCCGGAGTCCGAACTCGAGGCTTCTTCATTGGCCTCATTTCCCGACCGCGGACTTCTCGAGCGAATTGGGAGAGATGCTTTCCTTTCTCTCCTCGGAGGAAGGATGCCTGTGGGCAGTGGCACTTCCTCCCAGCGTTCATATTTATTACTGGACCAGTCAGAGGTTGACTGGCCCTGTCCCAATAACCCACAAGCTCGTAGCTTGTCCTCATGTAGCAGAAATGAGAGAGATCTCCTGCCGTAAGGGAGTCGGAGCAGGCTCTCTCTATGCCCCTTCATTGTCTCGTCAGGGGTGGGACGCTGAAAGTTAGCTGAAAGGTGAGATACACTTCAACTAAACATGGATTCAAGGGCTAAAAATTCGAGCTCAAAAATAGAAAGTAACAAGAATACTTACGAATCCGCCTAAACGAACGATGTCGAGACGGGAACAGACCGTCTGTCCAGAAAAAAGCCTTCTTGAAGTCAGGGGGTGGTTCGGAAGATCTTCAAAGATCTTCGTCTCTTTGGGGTAGCTCGAAAGATAGTAGAAACCATCTCCTCCCCGAGCTCGGGAGGGATTACTCTTCAAACAAAAGAGATATAAAATCTCTTGGGGTGAAGGCCCTGTCCACCCCAGCTCGTGGAATAAGGACCTCAGGGCAGACATCACCTTGTATGAGTTGGTGTTGAGTTGGAATGGAGCCAACCCAACGAAATCAATGAAGTCTCTGAAAAAGGACTTCAGGGGCAGCAAAGCTCCTGCCCTTATATGTTCCTGGCTCCAGGCCGCGTATTTCACACTGGAATCGCGGCCCCCAGGAGCGAAACAGCTCCGTTCATGCCTTGTCGGAGCTCGACACTTCAGTGTGTCCAACGAACTAAGGCCATGAAGGGCCAAGATATCAGTTATTTGATCGGTGGTGGTAACCAAGCTCTGGTAGAATTCGGCTTCAAACATCTCCCTCCTAGGCTGCGAAGACGAAGGCTCTGCCATTAAGGAAAACTGGAGTTCCCCCGGGTGGTATGCTACCGTGACTTTTAACGCAGGGTCGAGGGGAACTGGCCTAGGTCCTGGGTTAGGCTCCGGATAGATGGCTTCCCGAAGAACCCTTCTCTTCTTTTCAATGACCTCGTCTATCTGGCGACGATAGTGGGCTCGAATGTCTTCTTGCTCGCGTGCGATCTCGTATTCTTTAATCCGACGCTGGTTCCGGGAAAAGATCGATTCCGGGCTTGGAGATTTGGGCTCGTAAGGAATTGCTCGTAATGACCCCCACCGTCTTTCCGGATTCTGTGACATCTAACGAGAAAGAAAAAATGGTGAGGGCCATGCATGCAAGAATCACGAGCTCGACAGGATGAGCTCGGAGATTTAAGGACAAGAAACTAAGAATTAAGACCCTCACTAAAGGGTCAGAGCGCGTGTTCCATAGGAAAGGAAAATGAGCGTGGATGATTTTTTTTTTTTGAAAGTCCCGAAATTCAAGGGAAAGGAGAGTGGCGGTTAGCCAGGAAAAGCGTTTTTGGGTTTCGTGTATTTGTCAAAACCCATGTTTTTATCCGAAAGCTTAATGTACAAGAAACGCTGCCTAAGAATTCCAAAACCCAGAAAATAGGAACCACATTCAAACGTCGAAACTGGGTATAAACCAGAGACGAACATCCAGAGTGAAAATCCAGAAAGCCTAAAAACATATCGGTTCAAAACCTCCTATCGCATCATGCTAAGAACGTAAACTAACATACACAGCAAACACAGTATAAAAAGAACAACAAAAATGGCGTACTTACACAGTGATGGTGATTGCAGCGAAATCGTCGAGTGGAGAAGAGGCTGCAAGAAAGAACTCACTGACTCGTACAAACCAGGATTCCTTTGTTTCTTCGGCCTAGAAAACATGCAATGAGTATAAACTATGATAAGAAGTTTAGGGAGTGTTTTTCTTTTTTCTGGCTTGTGATGAACAAATGTGAAGAAGACGAAGAGGGGGTCTTGTATATATAGGTGGGAAAACTGAATTAATCAGGAGCGTTGATTAAATTCCTCAACAGATCGAATGGATGGGAATCGGTGACAAGATGGCGCCGAAAAGTTGTCAGACGAACGATCGTGGGCGTGTTCCCAAGGTACTCAAGTACCTAAAGTGAGCAATACCCATCTGGCACGTGTCCATTTTCAAGAGTGTGACGGTATGGTTCCCGGAAAGAGTAGTTCAAAAGTTTCCTTCTCTTAGGATTCGAACAAATACTTTTGAGGGGGAAAAATGTTATACCCAGATTTCGAGCCATAGCAAATATGACCTCGAAAGCTGAGTTCGCAACAAATGGTCTCGTGAGGATTAGAGTGATCTAGGATTGTAAGTCGAGCCTGCAAAGTATGATGTATGATCTCGAGTGCGGTGATCTCGAAATGACCTCGATCTCGAAAGGTAGCTCCGAGAACATCTTCATCTTCAGGAACTTCGGAGCATGGTTCTTGAGCTCGATATCCCATCTCGAAAGAAACGTTAGCTCGGGAGATGTCAGTGGCTCGCACAATGACATGAGACCAGAAATGCTGGAGCCTTGAAGATACGCTATAACCACCTTGAATATCTACAAGTATAATAACTATGAGATGTAGCCCTCATTAATTGATGTAAATCCCCAAGAATTGTGGGATATTATTTAATACAGTTATACGCCCCCTGATCTTTGGGGGACGTTTCCTTTAATATCTGATTATTGGCATTTAAAGCCATTTATTTTTATTAACAAAAGAGTAACTACCCAAAATATGTGGGATAGTATTCTGCATCCTCCTCTATAAATAGAGAAGGCATGCACCATTGTAAAGGACCGAAGTTCTGATCCTTGAGAGAAAACTTTGGAGAATTCTTGCTAAAGAATTGTTCAGAGATAATCTTGAGGTTAATAACAGAGACTCGTGGACTAGGCAGATTTAACTGCTGAACCACGTAAAAAACCGTGTGTTTGATTCGTTTGTTTCTTTTGGCTATTGTCTTTAATTGTTTACGTGCTCTCTTCTTTTATCTGTTGACGAAAAACGGTGTCAACATTAATAAAATAAATTCTCCATTCTTGCTATTGTACATAGTTCAATTCTATCTTTAGCAATATATATATATTTTGAAGCTACATGTGTTTATATTATTATTGTAAATTACAATATCAACTTCATTACACAAACATAATAATAAAAAAAATATGAGTATTAACTAATTTCAATATTATTCCTTACCTTATTTGTTTCACAACTCATCAAATAAAAATAATACCACATATGATTTTTTTCCCCAAATCGTGAATTAAATTAACTCTTTTATTTATTTACTAAATATAATATTCATTGTTAGTCTAAAATGAATCAACAAATATATATATATATATAAATATATAAATGATTCTCAAACATCAAAAGGTCATGATTCATACTATGTTACTCATTTAGTGAAAATGTTAACAACTCCCTAAGTTATAAATTCTAAATATATATATAAAACTTAAAATTTTTACAAAAAAAAAAAAAAACCAAAATCTTATTTTCCAAAAAATAATTATAATAATAATTATTATAAACACCGCGCAAGGCGCGGTTATATTGCCTAGTATATATATAAAGGAGAGCTTCAAGGAGATTATGTGGCACTCTAAAATCTCTTCAAATCACTCTTTCTATTTTCTCATTTAATCTAATTTTTTTTATTCATTTTCTATTTTCTAAAATATCTTAACAATTGAAAATATCAATATATATATCTTAACTACTTATTTATTGAAAAATACTAAAAAATTTAATTAAAAATTACGTAATAATTTTCGATTATCTATATATCTATTTTTCTTATTATATTATAATTATGTTTTTTTATTCCAAAAGTGAATAGTTTTACAAAATATTTATATTTATATCTATGTATAAATGAGAGTTTAAGAGTGATGAGGTGACATCCTATATTTTTTACTATTTTGTGAGAATTTTATAATTATGTTTTTTTATTCCTAAAGTGAATAGTTTTACAAAATATTTATATATATATATATATAAATGAGAGCTTCACGAGATTATGTGGCACTCTAAAATCTCTTCAAATCACTTTTTCTATTTTCTCATTTAATCTAATTTTTTTATTCATTTTCTATTTTCTAAAATATCTTAAAAATTAAAAATATTAATATATATACATATTAATTTAATTAAAAATTTAATTTGCTTAAACATCTTAACTACTTAATCATTGAAAACTACTAAATTTTTTTAATAAAAATTATAATAGATAAAAATAGATTGTAAAAAAAAAAATAGGATGTCACCTCATCACTCTTAAACTCTCATTTATATATAGATATAGATATAAATATTTTGTAAAACTATTCACTTTTGGAATAAAAAAACATAATTATAATATAATAAGAAAAATAGATATATAGATAATCGAAAATTATTACGTAATTTTTAATTAATTTTCTTTAGTATTTTTCAATAAATAAGTAGTTAAGATATATATATATATATTGATATTTTCAATTGTTAAGATATTTTAGAAAATAGAAAATGAATAAAAAAATTAGATTAAATGAGAAAATAGAAAGAGTGATTTGAAGAGATTTTAGAGTGCCACATAATCTCCTTGAAGCTCTCCTTTATATATATATATAGATAGATATATAGATTTAGATGACGACTACGGCGTGGGAATTTGGGATATGCCATATTTTAGATAAGTAAAATTATATTTTAATTAGAAAATATAGTCGCGTTTCGCATAGTCTTTTGTAATAATAAAAAAAATATTTTTTTTTTAGAGATTATATAGTTGGGATTCATTTTTATCCTACTCGTACAACATGTTTCTTACATGGCCACGTGATAATGTCTCGATTATAGTTTTTTAATGATGATGTTTATTGTATAGAAAATCTCCTGTAGGTTTTCGAAAAATTATGAATAATAAGAGTTATTTTGGCCGATTGCTCATTTTGATCATTTATTTTTAAAAATTTACTTTTGGACATCGTATTTTGTCAAAAGTTAAAAATAGGAATAGAAAGATTATTTGAACACTCTATATTGGCCGATTACCCATTTTGACACTTTAATTTTAAAATGACCTTTGGACCATGTATTTATTAAAAAAGTTAATTTTTTTTTATAAAAAGAAAATTATATAATATTTTTTGTGAGGGTTCATACAATTTTGAACCTTGTATTTTAGCCGATTACCCGTTTGGATCTTTTATTTTTTAAAATTAACTTGCGGACCTCGTGTTTTGTCAAAATGTTAAAAATATGAATAAATAGATAGATTATTTGAACCACATGTATTTTTGTCGATTGCCTGTTTAGACCATTTATTAATAAAATCTAACTTTAGGATTACATGTTTTTATCAAAAGTTAAAAATAAAAGTAGATAGATTATTAGTATTATTATTATATAGATATTTTTAATTCACATATATTATAATTATTATTAAAATAAAAAAGAGAAAATAAATAAAGTTTTTTCGTTGATTAATTAATAGCCATAAATTAGAAAGGTAGAATTAAAAATGAGAAAAATATGACGTTTATTATTATAATTTATACATGTTGTAAACATATATTTTTAATAAAACTATTTACATTTAAATAAAAAGTATAAATACTATGAATAAACAATTTTTTTATGATAGTGTTTTCTCTATAATTTGGTCTTGGTGGTTATGAATTGTCCATCAATTTATTAAGTTTGTTATGAAGTTGTTTCATTTTATTTCACTCAAAAGATTTTTTTTAAATGAAAATGATTAAACTTTTTTCAAGATATCAATAAATTATATCCCTCTTCAAAAATAAATTATTATAATAATACCAATTTGAATATAACTATTCATAATTTGAATAATTGGGTTATGACTCTAGAAATTACTTTTATATTTTTTATTATTTATCCATCAATGTTTTTAATTAACTATATGATAAATATGAATTTTAACTATGATCATTGCTATAATAATTTTGTGATCCCTGATTTTTCTCACAATCACACATAGATTTGTACCATACTCCAAAAAAAAAAATAGAACCTAAAACAGTTGTGTTGTACCAAATCACAAAGCCAACAAATCAAAATTTGTTTAATTTTGTTTTCAGTTTTCTTATTATTTTTTTTTGTTTTTCCTGCAATATTTAAAATTTGCTGGTTGGTTCTTTAAAAAACAACATTAGATCTCCATTATTATTTTTTTAAAATGAAACAATTTGGTAGATATATTTATTCTAGCAATAATTTTTTTTCTTCATTTTTTTTAAATGTTGAACGGTTTTGTATAGCCTTTGGTTTTGTATTTTTCCTCATGAATAAAATCTAAGACATGGTATAAAAGGATACCGTAACATACAAATTGTTGACTCCGTTTTTCATCAACTTAAATTGTAGAGTAATTAAACAACGTATACTATGAAGTGAATGAATAATGATGAAAGACAAGAGCGTTTTTACGTGGTTCAGCATTTAACTCTGCATAGTCCACGAGTCTGTGTTATTAAGGCTTAAATATTTCTGGAAATTCTTCAGAGACGAATTACCTAGAGCTTATTCTTCAGCCAAAAAAAATCGATTCTTTACAAGTGGTCATTCCTCCTCTATTTATAGGGGAGGTTACAGAGTTCATTCCCACATATTTAGGGAAGATATTCTGTATATCAATTTTAATAATGACATTAAATGCAATATCTCCTACATATATGGAAACGTCCCATAAGAATCGGGAACAGATAACAGACTAAATAATATCTCTTAAATGTTGGGATTATACAACAATAAATATGTTCATACATAACGGGTTATCCCAGATGACTCATCGGGTCTTCAAGATCAGCGATCGACCCTGTGGCTATTGAGACTCATGGTATTTCTACGAGCTTACCATCCTACTTCAGGACATGCTCGGAGTAGATAGACACTGCCGAAGCTATCACACTCGAGCTTACACTTCTCAAGCTCGAACTGTTTAATCCGAAGATGATCGATAACCGATGTATCCTAACGTCATGTTATTTTGAACTCAGAAAGCATCCCGAGGTTACACATCTTCGAGGTCGTCATTTTACTTTGGAGATCTTACAGCTGGACCATACAATGCATTCATACATTTCGAGCTCACACCTAACGAGTCCAGTTTTCGAGATCATAACCTCTGGTCTCGAAATCTGGGTGTAATAGTTTGCCCCCTCAAAAGTATCAGTTCGAATCCTATGAGAAGGAAACTTTTGAACTGCTCCTATTGGAAACTGTACCATCAAATACACTCGAGTGTGGACACGCGTCAAACGGGTATTAATCATTCAAAGTACTTGAGTACCTTGGAAACCTGCCCACGTCTATCTGCCTGCCATTCTTTATGGTACTATCAACTCATAGGTCCATGGCCGTTAGATCTGATACGAAATCTGTCCAATGGCCCAGATTAATCCGGCCTTTTACACTCCCATGGGTTTATAAATAGGACTCTATTCGTCGTCCCCACACTTTATCTTCACGTTCAAGCCTTTGCAGAGAGAAAAGAAGAAAAAACCAGAGATTATTGCCCAGTTCTTGCATGTTCTCCAAGCCACGAAAACAGAGCAACATTCACCTCTTCGATTCTGTGAGATCGTTTTTGCAACCACTCATTCGATCATTAATCTCTCTGTTTCCACAAATCGCATTGTGTAAGTTTTCTGTTCATAGCTTCGTATATATTTTTCATGCATGTTTATATTGCTGAACTGTTAGTTCCCTTACCATTTTTGCACATTAGAATGTTTTAGTACATACTAGTCTTAAGTTCTGATATCATGGGTTCCAAACCCAGTTCATGCGTTGAAGACCCAGACACGGTTCTTTTACTGAATTTTTTGAATTTTGAATGGCTTATCTTGTACACCAAGATATCGGGTATAAAATTAGGGTTTTGTAAAATGCATGTTTCCCAAAAATTCCACTCTTTGGGTAACCGCCAACTTTTTCCCTAAAATATCGGAACCTTCGAAAATAAATCCACCTTCCTTTCTTTCGGTGTAATACATACTCTGAGATTGGCCTCGTCCTTTGGATCGAGTTTTCCTTTTAGCCTCGATCATTCAAGCTTAGGTCATCCCATTTTTTCATTATTTCTTGTTCCCTTAGCCCTCACCCTTTTGCTCTCTTGCTAGATGTCGCAGAACTTGGGAAAGTGGTTGGGGCCAAAGCTCATGATTCCTTATTTTCTAGTAACTCCGAGCCTGGAATCCCCTTTTACTCGGAACCAGCGCTTGATTCGAGAGCACGAACTGAGGTGTGAGCAAGAAGACATCCGAGATCATTTTCGACGTCAGATAGACGAGGTCGAAGAAGGAAAAAGGAAAAGACTAAGGGTCGTCATCCACCCAGATCCGGATTCCGAGCCTAGACCGATTCCCCTCGACCCTGCGCTCAAAGTGACAGTTGCTTTTAGGCCAGGTGATCTCTAATTCTTACTGATGGGGGAACATTCTTCCTCACAACCAACCTTGGTCCCCACCTTGAGGAGGGAATTTTTCGAGGCCGAGCATTACTGGAGCTCGATCTCTTCACTAGGGCAGATCTCCAACATTCTGGCCCTCCACAATATCGGACTATCGTGCTCGCTGAGGTGTTGAGCTCCGGCCTCCCATGAACGAAGTTGCCACACGCCGGGAGATGGAAACCCTGACAGCAAGCTAAGATACACATCTTGGAGCCAAGAACATATGAAGGCAGGGGCTGTACTGCCCTTGAAGTCCTTTTTCAAGGATTTCTTGGATTTCATTGGGCTGGCTCCTTTCCAGCTCAACACCAATTCTTATAGGGTTTTGTCCGCCCTTAGGTTGCTATATCACGAGCTAGGGTGGAAAGGACCTTCTCTAAAGGAGATCTTGTATCTCTTTTTCTTAAAAAGCAATCCCTCCCGAGCTCGGGGAGGGGACGGCTTCTATTACCTCTCGAGCTATCCCAAGGAGAAGAAGATCTTCGAGGATCTTCCCATTTCAAGAAGGCTTTCTTCTGGAAAGATGGCCTAGCTCCCTCCAGATACTATTCGTTCAGACGAATTCGTAAGCCCCCAACTAATTTCTTCTTTTTATGCTCGAATTTTATTTGAGCTCGCACTTAGTCACAATATGTTCAAATTTTCAACTAACTACTGTCATCCCACTCCCACCAAGGAGATGAAAGAGCACAAGGAGGCTCTGCTCCAACTCCCTTACGACAGGAGGTCCCTCTCCTATCTTCTGCATGAAGACAACCTCCGAGCCTGCGGCCTCTTGGAGAAGGATCAGTCCACATTCGACTGGTCCAACAAAAAATATGCCCAGTGGGAGCTTGTGCCTCTCCCAACTGGCAGTCTCCCTCCGAGGAAAAATGCTAAGCCTCCATCTCCAGTTCGACGCCGTAGGAGCCCAGAATCGGGGAACGAGGCAAATGACGAAACCTCGAGTGACAGAGGTACAATCATCCTTAGCTCGAATTTGTGGTCTCCTTCACTACTTAAGCATAAACCCGATAAATTAGTATTGTGCAAGGACGATAGGGACCATTTTTATGTTTGGTACTGGGTCGATGAGAGAGTACATAGGTTTGATAGCTGGCTCGGGAAGTATGACACTGTAACGCCCTACTTCCTTAGAGTCGTTACTAAGTGAGTTTAAACACGTGCATTCAACTTGATAATCGAGGTTTTAGAATAAATAGTGTAATTAAGCCATAAACAGAGGAAAAAATGTAGAAATAATTCCATTTCAATGAAAATCATAAAAGTTTGACACTTGGGATCCCAAAATATACAGTTTAGAAACATTTACATCATATAAACTGAACCAAGTCGACTAAACGACAAAATCTAAGTTTATTTACAACCATCTCCCAAAATCCTCTGGCTGTGGCAGCCAGGCTGGCCCAGCATGCACACGTCGCCTCACGCCTGCTACACTCATGGTCGGTTGGCTTTCTCCTTACCCTTACCTGCACTACAGAGCATCTGTGAGCCGAAGCCCAGCAAGAAAACCCACAAACAGATAACATATGCAACACATATATCAAGCATATAAACAGGCCACCAATGGGTTAAACACATACGACCTAGCCGTCCCAGGCGTTTTACCAAGCTCTGGGTTCGTGGTCCACACCGTGGGGATATCCCAGGTATCCTTTTAGGGACTCGCCTTGGAAACTCGCACTCCACGTGCTCAACGCTGCTCTCGGCCCCTTGCTGTACTTGGCCTTGCACTCAACGTGCTCAACGCCGTTCTCGGCCCCTGCCGATCTCAGCCTACACCATTCCCGGCTCTTTTCGATCATTCACATAATTGCATTCATAGCATAATAAGCAAGTACATAATACTAGCAAATACAGTCAAAGGGACGCCCTGCAATTCAAACATATTGGGCTCAGCCCTGCATACCAGTTCTATTCAAACACATTGGGCTCAGCCCTGCATACAAGCTCTATGGGAACAAGGGTTTTCTTACCTGAGTCTCGAGCTCACCGAGCACCGATGTCCTGAGCACATTCCTCTAACTTGAGCCTCGCCAAATCCCTAGTCACAACACAATAACCATATCCATCCATCAAGTTCTAATCCATTAAATAACTTCGAGCCATAACTCTAACCTTCGGGACCTTGAATTCTATCAATCCGGGTGATAAAATTCATCCCGAGCCTTAACAATTGGGTTCCCAAACCTAAATATCCTTAAAAACACAAACTAGCTCTAAGAGTCGCGGCCCCACCCTCAAGCGCCATGGCTAGCCTCAAAACAGAGGCTAGCACTTCCCTACAATACACACGGGCCGCGGCGCGCACACCAAGGGCCGTGGTGCGCATGAACTTCTCGGCATCCCATGGCCGCGCGCGCACACGGGCCGCGGCATGCCCATCCTAGGGTCGCGGCCCTCACCTCCAACCCAGAATTCTTCATCAACTTTCTACATTTTCCTCAAGCCACCAAAACTTAGCTAACAATCCCAGATAATTAACACAAACATTCCAGCTCAATATCAACATCAAAACCCCATTAAAGCCTGCTCCAAAACTCAACTAAAATACCCAAAAACAGATCAAGTTCTACCCACATGCATAACCCAAAAACACAACTGAAATCCAAGCATAATCCCCATAATTAGAGCTTACCTTTGCTGTGCTATGCTTCTGAACTGGTTCCTTAAATGCCCAGCCCTTAGCTCCTTAACTCTAACAGCCCAAAGTCCTCAATTCTTAACTAATTCCTCCAAAGTTCTCCTTTGTTATGCCTTAGAGAAGAGAAGGTGAGGGAGAGACTGATGAGAAGCTATCCTTAACTGAAAAGAAAGGTATATGTCGGTTTCCCCAAGTTTCTAAATAATTCTTCCTTTTTGTTTTACTTTACTTAAGTCTATAGGGTTACCTCAAGGCTCGAGGTACCAAAACGTCCCCGAGGGTAAAATGGTAAATTTCCCCAATATTCCATCCTAGACATTCTATCCTCAAATAAATCTCCAAATATTTATTTTCATATCTCGATAATCCCACAACACACCCAGTACCCAAATTACCCCTCGACTCGCCCCGAGTCTGAATCTCAACCCTGTTGTGACTTTCTGACTAACCGCTCCACAAGACTGTCTCGGATCGTGCTGCACAGACATATCACATATATATAACATTTATCACATTTATGCCCCTAATATCCAGACGGGGCCCACATGCACATTTAACTCAACTAAACATGCATCATTAACATATATTCACATTAATTCATATATTAACATAGTAATCCATTTATTGCCCTCCAGGCACACTAATCAAGGCTCTAAGCCCGATTAGCATATTCGGGTCGTTACAGACACCATGTATAGTCTGAACAAGGTGTGGAATGGAATAGTCGTTCAATACGGGACAAACGACTATAGAGACCTTTCGAGGTTGACTTCCACTTATAGGGAAGGTACTTCCCCTGTCTCCTTTGAAGATGGGGGAATTACGTGGTCGCCGAGCACGAGTTCGGGGGAGAGTTCCAGTTAGGTTTCTCTCTACTTGTCTTTTTATTTTTTGCTTGTCTGCATCATGCTAACTTTTTTGTCTTAGAATATCTCATAATGCGATGTGAATGTGCAGGTGATATGGATTTCGACCTCGACTCTGTGCTCGCTAGTGGTGAGGGAGCCTTAAGAGGACCGAGAAGACACCTCCCCCACCAGCTCCAGTTGTTCCGAGCCCAGCTGTGGATCTGACTCCTCAGGTCGAGGCGTCCTCTACGGTCGTTCCTCCTATGCTTCCTCCGACCCTGGTCCACTCCGCGCTTGGTCCACCTCTGAAAAAGCCTTCGACCTCCAAAATGCATCTGCTGTGGATTTCTACTCACATCGATGAGTATGTAATCGACAATGCAGCCGAATCCCATGGGGCTACACTTGGCTCAGACATTCTGTCTCGAGTGGGCCAGAGTTTTGGTAGCTTCGACGACCCTCATTGGCAGTTCTTGAACAATGCTCGAGACTGCAACACTCTTTACGAGAAGAGTATCGAGCTCAATGCTGTGGTAACCTTCCTCATCTCGTTGCTAGTTGTATTTATACTTAGTTCATGTTCTAATTTGATTTCTTTGTGTGTCAGACTCTTGATGTCTCTGCTCAACTTAACTATAAGTTGAACAATGAGGTCATTTGAGCATGTCTTATGCCCAGGAGTCGAAGGATCTCCAACTCAAGCTTAGTGACGAGCTCAAGGACACAAAGGCAAAGATGGAAGCTGAAGCTGAACAACTAAAGGCCAAGATAGCCGAGCTCGAGAAGCTGAATGCCCGGGTCGCGGAGCTTGAGAAGATCAATGCCAAGCTTGAGGAAGAGAAGGCTGCCACTTTTGAGATTATGGAGAGCGAAAAGGCTCGTGTCCTTGCAGAGTTTAAGGAGAAGAAGGATCGGGCAGTCGACCTGGCTATGTATAGGATCTGGGCCAGTAATGCCGACCTTGATACCAACTTCTTAGGCTCTTTTGAGGCAGAACTAGTGGCCAAATGGCAAGCTCGGCTCGATGAGGAGGAGGCTGCTCGGGAAGAGGAAGAGAAAGCTAAGGAGGATGTTGAGAAGGCCAAGGAGGATGCTCCTCCCTCCTAAATCTCTACCTGGGGCTGCGTCCCTTCAAATTTTTTGTAATAGTTCTTTTTTATCTTCTGCTTTTTATGCCCCTGGGGCTAAGACAATTTATAGCTCGTGAAAGAGCTATTTTCTTATGATATTTATGATACCATATTTGACTTTACTTTAATATTTTTGCTTTACATTTCTTAGGTCGAAATATTTCACGCAATTTATATTAAAGTGTCCTTATGTCTGTTTATTCATACACACATGCGGTGGATTTTTAGGCTAGAGCTTCAATGCATTCATGCATAGTTTATACGATATATCCGAATCCGATCTCGTTATTTGTCAAGGTCAAAAATTACTTTTACCATGCACCCGAAAGTACTTCTATGGCGTGTAACGTAAGTGGTTTAGTTATATCTTGCTTTTTTAGTTACTTTTTCTCGTCCTTGGGTAGCTCCCCAAGGTTATGAGGTCGAAACTATCTTTTTGCAGGATATTCCAACCTCGATTTCGACGTAGATTGAAGTCGGTTGTGTTCCAACTTACTGTCGATTAGTTTTAGCTGGTTCATTCCAAACCTATTCAGGTCGTGTTTGGTTTGTAATTCATACACTTATATTTCCGTATTTGGTTACATCCAAACACTTATTTTTCCATAATTTGGTTGTATCCAAGCATTTTATTTTTAATAATTTGGTTGTCTCCAAACTATTTTATATCGCGTATTTGGTTATATCCAAACACTTTATTTTTAATAATTTGGTTATCATCAAACTATCTTAGCTCGCATATTTGGTTATATCCAAATACTTTATTTTTAATAATTTGGTTATCTCCAAACTATCTTAGCTCGCATATTTGGTTATATCCAAATACTTTATTTTTAATAATTTGCTATTTCATTTTTTCACGTTGATGGTATGTGTACCACTAATGCCCCCTTAATATCCTATGAGTGTGACCATAGGTTATTAAATTAAGAGAGATTGCAAAAAAAAAAAAAAAAATACAGCATATTGAACAAAATCGGACTTTATTTATTAATAGGAACATAGTACAGATAAACAAGTATGGTTACAGGTGACATCATTCCTACACTATTGATAGTAAGGTCGTAGATGTTCGCCATTCCATGCTCATGGTACCAAGCTCCCATTCAATCTAGCCAACTTGTAGACACCAGGTCGGATGATTGATTCGATTTGATAAGGTCCTTCCCAATTAGGCCCGAGCACGCCAACAGCTGGATCCCGTGTTGCCGAGAACACACACCTCAGCACCAAATCTCCCACACCAAATTTTCTATCTCGAACTCTTTTATTGAAATACCAGGTAGCTCGCTGTTGGTATGCAGCATTTTTTAGCTGAGCTTCGTCCCTTCTTTCTTCAATCAAATCCACACTTACTTCAAGCTGGGATTGGTTTGAGGCTTGGTCATAAGCGTGGGCACGAATTGTGGGTATTTCAACCTCGATTGGTAGCTATAGCCTTGCATCCATATGCCAAAGAAAAGTGGGAATGTCCCGTTGAAGTACGAGTTGTGGTTCGATATGCCCACAAAACTTAGGGCAATTCTTGGGGTCATTTCCCTTTTGCTTCTTCCAACTTTTTCTTCAGAGAACTTTTTAGGGTTTTATTTACAGCTTCGACCTAGAAATTCGCTTGGGATGGGCCACAGAGGAGAAGCTCTTTATTATCCCATTTTTCTAGCAAAAGTTGGTAAACATGTCGCTATCGAATTGAGTGTCGTTATCGGACACAATCTTCCTTGGCATCCCATATCGACATATGATGTTATTTACCACGAAGTCCAAGACTTTTTTCGAGGTATTTGTCGCTAGAGGCTCAGCCTCGGTCCACTTCGTAAAGTAATCTACTATGACTACTACGTATTTGACTCCGCCTTTGCCAGTTGGCAATGAGCCTATGAGGTCTATTCCCCAGACTGCAAATGGCCATGGGGAGGTCATCATAGTTAGCTCGGAGGGTGGAGCTCAAGGGATTGTGGCGAATCATTGACACTTGTCGCATTTCTTGACGTAATCAAACGAATCTACTTTGATGGTAGGCCAGAAGTATCGTTGGCGTATGATTTTCTTGGATAGGTTATGCCCCCTAGTGCGGACTCCACAGAATCCTTCATGAATTTCTTCCATGATCTTTCAAGCCTCGGGTGGAGTCACACATCTGAGTAATGGCATAAAGTATCCTCTTCTATATAGTCTTCCCTCCACAACGGTATACCTGGGTACCTGATACATCAACTTTCGAGCCTTGGTCCGCTCTTCTTGGAGAATGCCGGTCTCAAGATACTTAATTATCCGGGTCATCCAAGTCGACTCAGAGTTTATCATGCATACATCTTCCTGTTCAGGCTCGGTTATACTGGGTGTCGATAAATGTTCAATTGGCACGACATTCAGTTCATCAACCTCGGTGGACGTGGAGAGCTTGGCTAAAGTGTTTGCATTCGAATTTTGCTCTCAGGGAACCTGTTCTATTGTGTAAAATTTGAATTGCTCGAGGGCTTCTTTCGCTTTTTCTAAATATGCAGCCATTCTCATCCCGCGAGCCTGGTATTCCCCTAAGATTTGGTTAACCACCAACTGGGAGTCACTATAGCAATGTATCGCCTTAGCCTTGAGTTCCTTGGCTATTCGAAGTCCTGCCAGTAGAGCTTTGTATTCAGCCTCGTTGTTTGACGCTTCGAAGTCAAATATCAAAGCGGAGTGAAATCGACTTCCGGCTAGGGGGATTAGTATTATTCCTGCCCCATCCTGTTTTCATTGGAAGACCCGTCAACATAAAGTTTCCACAGCTCGCGGGCTGGGGTTATAACTTCATCGTTGGTCACTCCGGTGCATTCCACTATGAAGTCTGCCAGGGCCTGTCCTCTTATGGTTGTCCTCGGATGGTAGGTAATCTCGAATTGTCCGAGTTCGACGGCCCATTTCAATAATCGGCCTGAGGCTTCTGGCTTGGACAAGACTTGTCTTAGTGGTTGATCAGCACATGAATGGGATGCGCCTGGAAATAGGGTCGGAGCTTTTGAGATGAGTGAATTAGGCTGAGTGCCAGCTTCTCCATTAAGGGGTATCTCGATTCTGCCCCCAGTAATCTTTTGCTGACATAGTATACAGGCTTTTGCACCTTCTGTTCTTCTCAGACGAGCACGGTGCTAATGGCGTGCTCGGTCGTAGCAAGATAGAGGTACAAAATTTCCCCCGTGATGGGTTTCAACAAGATGGGAGGTTCCGCGAGGTGCTTCTTGAGCTCTTGAAAAGCTAACTCACATTCTTCTGTCCACTCGAATTTTTTGCCTCCCCTCAAAAGGTTGAAATATGGAAGACAACGGTCTGTAGATTTCGAGATAAACCTACTTAGTGCCGCCATCCGCCCAGTCAAACTTTGGACATCCTTATGTTTTCGAGGTGAGGGCATATCAATTAAAGCCTGGATCTTGTTCGAATTAGCTTCTATTCCCCGTGCATTTACAATGAAGCCTAGGAACTTTCTGTGGGTTAGCTTATACAAGATCTTTATTTATTTTCATGTATATCTAATATTAAACAAATTAATACGAGATATCCTAAAATATGTTTCTAAAATTGAACTCAAAGAGAAACAAAGAACAGAATACTTACAGTATACGCAGAAGAATTAAAAAGACCTTCCTTCAGTTTCTCTAACTCTTGTATCCTCTCTGTCGCAAAGTATTATCAAGAAACTGAACCGGTCTTCTATTTTCTTCATAATCTTCCAATGTATTCTTAGAACCACCTAGACTAGTGTGGGAAATTCTCAACACATGAGATAGATATAAAGAGAAGAAGAGAAAATAACAAAGATGCTTAGAAAAGGACTTGTGTTTAGAGAGAATCTAAAACTATCAGAAAATCTGACTTGTGACTTATTTTTTGACTTCTCTCTAAGCGCTCCTTTCATAGACTCAATTAGGCCATTTAATTTAATTAAAAAAACATTAAAATAATAGCCATTTTGAAGCCCTAGGTCGAAATTACCATGGGCTATAGGCTTGTGAAATTTCCCATTTGATTATAAGCCCATTGGACTTAAAATCAAGGCATGTATTATTTTCTATTGATTTAATTAATTAAATAATTATTTAAATCCCTTATCAAATTAATTATTTATAATTTGAACCTTGATTTAAACTTATTTATTAATTTAGATACCAATTTATCTTAATTAATAAATCTGTCATAATTTATCTTTTCTTCTCAAAATTACACAACTCTGTGAAACTATCCAAAATTGACCTGGTCAACTTTGATAATTCTAATTGATGATTAAATCAATTAATTGAGACTATCTAGATGATTTTGTCCAAGGTACAATGGGGACCATGGGCCTATGAAATCAAGCTCCAATAAGTTATCATAAATCTAACAAATAAATTTACTAACTTATTAATTCATCGTGACTCCACTATAGACTCGGAATTGCACTCTTGAATTCATCAAACGCTCTATAAAAAATATAGATACGCTATTAATTATCCATTGTTACAATCATAATTGTCACTCAATCCTCTATAGACGGTCTACAATGAGATAGGACTAAAATACTATTTTACCCCTCATTGTATTTTATCCTTAAAACACTTAGTTCCTTGTAAATGATATTTCAGTAAAATAATTTAATTACTGAAATGAGATCTCTATCATTTAACACCTCGAACCAAACTAAAAGGAAACCATCATTTCACTACTTCATCAGAAGCTATAGATGTTTATATCTATGATTAACACTCCCACTCAATTATACTACCGAGTTCCCAAGATGTAAGTATGGGCTAGTCCATAGGGTAAGTTTGTAACGAACAAGTCAAAGAACTCAAATAATACAATCAGTTAGAATACTAACCACTCAGAATTGAGATTGAATTGACCTATGGTCAACTATATGATATGACTAGAATAGATAATAACGGTATGTTTACTTATCTTATCAATTGTCAATATCGGTCTAGTTCGATGTAACAAATACATCCGATCTTATCTACTTTGCTAATGTTATGGAAAGAACATAACACTGTAATGTGTAAGTAGATCATATCGTAGATTGGCAAGTCAGTGTAAATCCTGTGCACTGACTAATCTTAGGACTAACTTATTTTGAACATATAATCATATTTATATTCCACTGTGATTACGTCACTATAAATAAGATTAGCTATATGCTCGGAATTTAATAGAAGTTTATATTAAACAAATAATCATGAAAATAAAACATGTGAGCAAAGTGATTGACCAAATCAAAAAATAATTTCTATTCTTTTATTGATAATAAAATGAGATTACAAAGAATTTGAGTTTTAATTAGGGCATAAAACCCCAAAAAACTCCCACTTGCACTAATTGAAACTAATGCCTTAATTCTACTAATCCCATCTCCTTGATATGCTTATCAAATGTAGCTTCTGGTTGTGTCTTTGTAAACAGATTCGCAAGATTGTCTTCAGTTGCAATCTTCATAACCTTCACATCTCCCCTGGCCACATATTCTTGAATAATGTGATACTTCCTTTCTATATGCTTACTCCTCTTGTGACTTCGAGGTTCTTTCGAGTTGGCTATTGCTCCTGTATTGTCACAAAACAACACAGGCGATTTATCCATTTCTTGAATAACACCAAGATCTGAATAGAACTTATTTAGCCAGACTATTTCCTTAGCTGCTTCTGACGCGGATATGTACTAAGCCTCCATGGTGGAATCTGAGATTGCAGACTGCTTTATGCTTCTCCAAATCACAGCTCCACCCCTAAGAGTAAACACTATTCCAGAAGTAGACTTTCTGTCATCGACATCAGTCTGAAAATCTGAATCGGTGTAGCCTACAGGGTTCAGAACACCACCCTTGTAGACTAACATATAATCCCTAGTCTGTCTTAAATACTTTAGGATGTGCTTAACTACTATCCAATGTTCCGGTCCTGGGTTTGACCGATACCTGCTCACTACTCCCAATGCATAGTAGATATCTGGTCTAGTACACAACATAGCATACATTAGACTTCCAACTGCAGATGCATAAGGAACTTTTCTCATTGCATCTTCCTCTTCAGGAGTCTGGGGAGACTGCTTCTTTGAAAGATGAATTCCATGGCGGGCGGTAGACGCCCTTTCTTGGAATTTGTCATTACGAAACGTTCAAGCACTTTATCAATGTAAGCTGCTTGAGATAGAGCTAAAAATTTGTTCTTTCTATCCCTGATGATCTGGATACCTATAACATAACTTGCTTCACCCAAATCCTTCATCTGGAATTGAGTGCTCAGCCAATTCTTCACATCTGATAATTTCTTAACATTGTTTCCAATGAGTAAGATATCATCTACATAAAGAACTAAGAATACCACTAATTGATTTTCCTTCAGTTGGTAAACACAGGGCTCATCAATATTTTGTTCAAAGCCATAGGTTTTGATTATTTCATCAAACCTAAGATTCCAGGAACGAGAAGCTTTCTTAAGTCCATAGATGGACCTATTCAACTTGCAAACTTTTCCTTCTTGTCCAGATACTTTAAATCCTTCTGGCTGATCCATATAAATGACTTCATCAAGCTTTCCATTAAGAAAAGCTGTCTTGACGTCCATTTTCCAGATCTCATAGTCGAGAGCGACTGATATGGATAGGAGGATGTGAATGGATTTGAGCATGGCTACCGGACTAAAAGTTTCCTCATAGTCCACGCCCTCTCTTTGAGTATAGCCCTTTGTCACTAATCAAGCTTTATAAGTCTCGATATTTCCATCAACACCTCGTTTCTTCTTGTAGATCCACTTGCACCCAATGGCCCTAAAGTCACTAGGTGCTTCCACAAGATCCCAGACGGAATTTGAGTACATGGACTCCATTTCCTGTTTCATGGCTTTGAGCCATAGTTCCTTTTCAGGGCTAGCCATTGCCTGTTTGAAAGACAACGGATCATCATAGCTAGTGTCACCAACAACAATATTGGTTTCACCATCCAAACCATAGCGAACTGGGTTCCTAGAAACCCTCCCACTACGACGAGGCTCCGTGACTGTTTGCTCAGGAACAGTGGTACTTTCTTCATTTAAACCGACTTGCGTCGGTTGGACGTGAAGAGTGGAAATTTCATCATAAACTCGTGTTGATGACGATGGAACATTGGTTGGAGTCAATTCTTTAACCATCTCCTCTAAAACTACTTTGCTGCGAGGTTTAAAGTTCTGGACATAGTCATTTTCCAAAAAAGTAGCATTTGTAGAAGTAAACACTTTCTTTTCTGAATGACTATAGAAAAGTCCACCCCGAGTACCTTTAGGATAGCCAACAAACATGCAAACTTCAGTTCGCGATTCTAGCTTTCCCTCCTTTTTCCTTAGGACGTGAGCGGGACACCCCCAGATTCTATAATGGCGTAAACTAGGTTCACGACCATTCCAGCATTCTAAAGGTGTTTTGGGGATTGATTTTGACGGCACGAAATTGAGAATGTCATTCGCGGTTTCAATTGCATGTCCCCAGAACGAAGTTGGTAGAGTTGAGTAACTAAGCATGCATCTAACCATTTCCAATAAAGTTCTGTTTCGGCGTTCCGCTACACCATTTTGTTGCGGAGTACCTGGGGCAGTAAGTTGTGATAAAATCCAAAGTTCAGTTAAATGATCTTGGAACTGCATATCCAAATATTCTCCACCCCCATCAGATCGCAAGATCTTTAACGTTTTACCTAATTGGTTCTGAGCCATTGCTAGGAATTCCTTGAACTTTGAAAATGTTTCTGATTTCATATGCATTAGGTAAAGACATGAGTATCTAGAGTAATCATCAATGAAAGTGATGAAATACTCAAAACCACCCCTGGCTTGTACATTCAAAGGTCCACAAACATCTGAATGCACAAGACCAAGTGGTTCTTTGGCCCTATCACCCTTTGCAGAGAATGAACGCTTGGTCAGTTTGCCTTCTAGACAAGATTCACAGACAGGTAATTCACCTAAGGTGAGTTCCCTCAAAGGTCCGTCCTTTGTAAGTCTTTGAATCCTATCATAGACAATGTGACCTAGTCTCAAGTGCCATAAATACGTCATATTATTGTTATCGGTCTTTTGACATTTATTGGTCCTAGGTTTAGCTACTTTGAATAAATCATTATTAAGAGCGAGGGGTTCGTTAGGTCGCAGAATATAAAGCTCGTTTTCCAAACATGCAATACACAATTGTGATCCATTGAAAGAAATAAATGTATTAAAACTTGTGAAAGTCATAACAAATCGTTCTAATTGCAACATGGAAACTGAAATTAAATTTATACTAAAATCCGGAATAAAAAATACATCTTTTAAAATTAAGTATTTATTTCCGAACTTCAAACGAGCTATTCCTCTAGCTTGGACCTTAATGAACGCTCCGTTCCCAATTCTAAGCTTTAAGCCGCCTTCGTCCACTTCCTCCCACGATTCAAGAAGTTGTAAAGAGTTACAAACATGGTTGGTAGATCCAGAATCAATAATCCAAACGGATTTATCATTCTCTAAAACACATGTTTCTAAGATAAATGAACTATAACCATTACCTTTGTTTTTCGCTGCTAGAAACTTGGGGCAATCTCGTTTCCAATGCCCCTTCTCTTTGCAGTGAAAACATTTATCCTTACCTTTCTTGTTTTTCATGTTCTTCCCCTTAGGCGTCTGTGCACATGGTTGTGCACTCGTCTTTGCAGCCTTTGCAGGCTTGGGGTTGTTGTTTTGTCCACCTTTCCTCTTGTTTCTAGCTTTCAAAGACGAAGCTGGTTATCTTCAGCCTTAGCTAGATCAACAGCAACATCAATAGTCTTATTTTCTCCTCCTTTACTAGGTCCACCCATGATAGGCTCAAAAGTCTGAAGCTCATTCATGAGCTGCGTCAGACCATAGTTGAGTTGATCACGAACGTGCAGACACGGTGCCATCCGAGAATTCACGGTGCCTTCACGTATGTGCAAAGACGGTGCTATCCAATCATTTACGGTGTCATCATGAGCATTGACAGTGCCATCACTAACGTGCGGACACGGTGCTCGTTCTGGGGATTCCTCAATCATGAAGAATTCAGAGTTGTCACCAATCAACTCTATGTTGATATTCTGCTTCCAATTAAGGAAGTTTTCTCCAGTGAGTTTCTCCATCGAAAGTTGAGAAAGGATGGGAGGGAGTAGACACATACACTACTTAGCTTAAAACTACAAATTATCAATAAAATAGAAATCAATCACATTTGCTCAATAAAAACTTCTATTCACACATATTTCAAGAAATAGCACAACATATATAAAAAATATGTAAGATATGAGAAAAAAATACCAAAAACAATCATATCTCTATTTCTTTAGGTTTTTAACTAATCTATGATATCCTTGTCCCGGTTGGCGAGAGTCAAAAACACCACTAGTTAAATAGAGTTGTAAACTAATTTAATAATGGACACCACTATTAACAACCTACTATTCGATCAAAATAAGAAAACAAAATCTCTTATTTTATGAGCTAGATCCACGGTTTCAATAATCAATATTTAGTCCTAGTAGTCACCGTAGGGGTGAGTCTAGTAGAATTTGACCTATAATTATCTATCTTTTGAAATCTAACCTTGTCAAAATAACTAATGAACACCTTCCGTAGGGGGACGAATCAAAGCGCCTCGAGGCCCCATTAAGCTATTGACTATGTTAAACCAATGGTGGAGATCGAATAAAATTCTTAAAATAAGCTCATTATAAAATTAAAAATAGTATTTTTATTATTTATTTTCAGAAAATTAATGACTATGGTTTTCCCAAAAAAAATTAAACAGATTAAATTTAAAAAAAAAACCAAAGTCCTATAATTTCCTATTAATTCTAAAGTGTCACATTGAAACAAAATCAATTAATTTGTTCCTAATCAATATTTAGGTTTAACTAATATAATGAACCTATACAATTAAGTCCAACTAAGGTAAATGGGCCATAACAATTGGTCTTGTATGGAGGAGGGCTGTGTCTAGTATGTCGTTCCCACTACAAAGGCCCCCTATCTTCCATACAAGGTCCAAAAGACAGGAATTTAAACCTTTGTTTTATTAATTTTTATTAATTGATTAGACCCACTATAGTCATGCAAAGCAAATGAGCCTTCACAAGTGGAATCACCCACAAGAGAGGAATTTAAACTTTACATTTTCTAATGGGCCCAAATAAAACCTATCATTTTATGAATATTTTATTTGGCAAAATACCATATATCTAACAAACATATGGGCCACTATATGCATCTAAGCCCAATTGCAAAAATACCACATATAGTGCAAACAGACATGTTATAATTGGATGGACCTAATCATGTTACTATATGAGCAATTCTATGAATTTATGCAAAAATACCACAATATATTTCATTTGCAAAAATACCACAATTAATTATCTAGAATTTATCAAAAAATTTAAATTAATTAATTTTTTACAAAAAATAAGTCAATTTAAATGAAATTTATCAACAATTAACAATAGTTAATTTAAATTTCATTTATCAACAATCAACTTGGTTTAGGTTAATTTGAAAAAAAATATTAATTTAATTTAAATAGGATTTATCAACAATTAACCAAAGTTAATTTAAATCCCATTTATAAAAAAAAAATTATTAATTTGATGAAAAAAATGATATTTTTCAAAATTTACCCAATTTTAAATTTTAAAATCAATATCTTAACTATTTTCCAAAATATCTTGTGTTGTTACAACTATTAGCTAATATTTTAACCATTTAAAAAAAATAAAATATAAATAGTTATAACAACCCTAAAATATCTCAAAATAGTTAAACAAATTCAAATATCCATAAAAATATCTAACTAACAATATTCAAATTTTAAATATATTTATATTTTCAAATAAAGATTTAAAAAAAATCTAGAATTTAAATGAAAATATGTTAAATATCTATATCATAATTCTAATATTTTAATGTATTAAAAGATTTAAAATTAAGTTGTTAGTCTATTTTTAAATTTGAATTTGAATATTTGTAGAAAATATCTAATTATTTAAATCCCAACTAACTAAAATATATATATTTTTTTAAAAACAATTTTAAATACATAACAAATCTGATATTTTTTTTTTGGCTTTGATTATAAATAATAATAATCCACAATTTTAATTTTTCAATTTTTTTTTTAAATATGGATGAACAATACCCGTATCGGGTACTATTCACCTGATTGCACTGGCTTCTGGGGCGCGCGCAGGAGGAACAGGCTGAGGGATGCGCGCTGTGCATGGCAGCCAGAAGAAAAAAATTTTGAAATTTTTTTTGTGTGCAATTTTTCAAACCAAAATCATTTTCTAATTAATTTTTACCATATTTTACACAAAATAAAGCATATATAGAAATTAATAGCATAGAAAACACAACAAAATAACCTAAAAATTGCTAAAATTCACATAAAATCAATATGCTTCATAAAAATATGAAAACCATCCAATTATTCAAACATATCAAATTATCCAATTTTAAACATGTTCATGCATGAAAATAAAGATTAACCTAAGGCTCTGAGGCCAGTTGTTAGATTAGCTTATACATGATCTTTATTTATTTTCATGTATATCTAATATTAAACAAATTAATACGAGATAGCCTAAAACATGTTTCTAAAATTGAATTCAAAGAGAAACAAATAATAAAATACTTACAGTATACGCAGCCGAATTAAAGAGTCATTCCTTCAGTTTTTCTAACTCTTGTATCCTCTCTGTCGCATAGTATTATCAAGAAACTGAACCGATCTTCTATTTTCTTCACAATCTTCCAATGTATCTTTAGAACCACCTAGACTAGTGTGTGCAATTCTCAACACATGAGATAGATATAGAGAGAAGAAGAGAATATAACAAAGAGGCTTAGAAAAGGACTTGTGTTTAGAGAGAATCTAAAACTATCAGAAAATCTAACTTGTGACTTATTTTTTGACTTCTCTCTAAGTGCTCCTTTTATAGACTCAATTAGGTAATTTAATTTAATTAAAAAATCAATAAAATAATAGCCATTTTGAAGCCCTAGGTCGAAATTATCATAGGCTATAGGCCTGTGAAATTTCCCATTTGATTATAAGCCCATTGGACTTAAAATCAAGGCATGTATTATTTTCTATTGATTTAATTAATTAAATAATTATTTAAACCCTTTATCAAATTAATTATTTATAATTTGAACCTTGATTTAAACTTATTTATTAATTTAGATACCAATTTATCTTAATTAATAAATCTGCCATAATTTCTCTTTTCTTCTCAAAATTACACAACTCTGTGAAACTATCCAAAATTGACCTGGTCAACTTTGATAATTCTAATTGATAATTAAATCAATTAATTGAGACTATCTAGATGATTTTATTCAAGGTACAATGGGGACCATAGCCTATGAAATCAAGCTCCAATAAGTTATCATAAATCTAACAAAGAAATTTACTAACTTATTAATTCCTCGTGACTCCACTATAGACTCGGAATTGCACTCTTGAATTCATCAAACGCTCTATAACAAATATAGATACGTTATTAATTATCCATTGTTACAACCATAATTGTCCCTCAATCCTCTATAGACGGTCTACAATGAGATAGGACTAAAATATCGTTTTGCCCCTCATTGTATTTTATCCTTAAAACACTTAGTTCCTTGTAAATGATATTTCAGTAAACTAATTTAATTACTGAAATGAGATCTCTATCATTTAACACCTTGAACCAAACTAAAAGGAAACCATCATTTCACTTCTTCATCAGAAGCTATAGATGTTCATATCTATGATTATCACTCCCACTCAATTATACTACCGAGTTCCCAAGATGTAAGTATGGGCTAGTCCATAGGGTAAGTTGGTAATGAACTAGTCAAAGAACTCAAATAATACAACCAGTTAGAATACTAACCACTCAAAATTGAGATTGAATTGACCTATGGTCAACTATATGATATGACTAGAATAGATAATAACGGTATGTTTACTTATCTTATCAACTGTCAATATCGGTCCAGTCCGATGTAACAAATACATCCGATCTTATCTACTTTGCTAATGTTCTGGAAAGAACATAACACTGTAATGTGTAAGTAGGTCATATCGTAGATTGGCAAGTCAGTGTAAATCCTATGCACTGACTAATCTTAGGACTAACTTTTTTTAAACATATAATCATATTTATATTCCACTGTGATTACGTCACTATAAATAAGATTAGCTACATGCTCGGGATTTAATAGAAGTTTATATTAAACAAATAATCATGAAAATAAAACGTGTGAGCAAAGTGATTGACCAAGTCAAAAAATAATTTATATTCTTTTATTGATAATAAAATGAGATTACAAAGAATTTGAGTTTTAATTAGGGCCTAAAACCCCAACATTTTCTTGACGACACTCCGAAAGAGCACTTCTGGGGGTTGAGTTTCATGTCATACTTCCGTAACATGGAAAAGCACTCTTCAAGGTCGTCCACATGGTTACTGTTATGTTTAGATTTAACCAACATATCATCAACATAAACTTCCATGTTATTACCTATCTGCTCGGAGAACATCATGTTTACGAGCCGTTGGTAAGTGGCTCCAACATTCTTTAGTCCGAATGGCATGACATTGTAGCAGTATAGTCCTTTGTCTGTCACAAAACTTGTATGCTCTTGGTCTGGGGCATGCATGGCTATCTGGTTATATCCAGAATAAGCATCCATGAATGACATAAGTCCATGCCCAGCTGTGGCATCTAGGAGCTGGTCGATTTGAGGTAGGGGGAAGCAATCCTTTGGACAAGCCTTATTGAGGTCAGTGTAATCAATACAGGTCTGCCATGTCCCATTAGGTTTCGGGACTAGTACCGGGTTGGCGACCCAATCAGGGTAGAAGGCATCTCGAATGAATCTGTTTGCCTTCAACCTGTCGACCTCTTCTTTTAGGGTCTTCTTCCTGTCGTCATCCAGGAGTCTTCGCTTTTGCTGCTTCGGGGGAAAGCTTTTGTCAATATTTAGAGAGTGGCTTACCACATTCAGATTTATCCCTACCATATCTGAATGTGACCATGCAAAAACATCCTGGTTCTTTTTCAAAAAGCAAATTAATTGCTATTTTGTTTCTTCTCGAAGGTTTTTTCCTACCTTCACTGTCTTCGGCGGGTCCACTTCTTCGAGCCTGACCTCTTTGAGCTCTTCTAACGGCTCAAGGCCAGTTCTTTCCTCTATTCTCGGATCAATTTCTTCATCTATCTCGAAGACTGTTCCGTCCTTATTCTGAACTATGACAAGTGTTTGTGCGCTTGTCTGTTTCTTTCCTCTAATGGGAATGCTATAGCATTCCCTCCCTGCTAGCTGGTCTCCCTTTAGTGTCCCGATGCCACTAGAAATCAGGAACTTGATGGCTAAGTGTCTCACAGACGAAACTGCCCCCAGCCCTACTAGGGTGGGTCTCCCGAGTAGCATGTTGTAGGCCGATGGTAGATCCACTACTACGAATTCCATCATCTTGGTTGTTGAGACCAGAAAGTCTCCCAAGGTCACCGTGAGTTTGATGGATCCCATACAGGCAATCCCTTCTCCTGAAAAGCCGTACAATGTTGTTGCACAGGCCTTTAGGTCACGAAGCGCGAGTCCCATCTTTTCTAAGGTGGCCTTATAGAGGATATTCACTGAGCTCCCGTTATCAACTATGACTCGGTGAACCCTCTTATTCGCTAGCTGAAAAGTGATGACCAGCGGGTCGTTGTGAGGAAACTGCACATGAGATACGTCGTCCTCTGTAAAAGTTATAGGTTGAGATTCAACCCTCCAGTATTTCAGAGCCCTGGGTTCCGGTTCGTAAGGGGACCCGTCACTAGTTTTAAGCTCATTCACGTATCTTTTTTGGGCGTTCTTGCCCGATCCTGCGAGATGAGCCCCCCCCGATATGGTTACAACATCTTCTCCATCAATCAGAGGGGGTCTCTCGTCCTCCCTTGCTCGGGAGTTATTGTTTTGGGCAGGTCGTGGTGCAACTGCCCTTTGACTGGTAAAAGCTTGATTGGAATTTTGGTTTCTTACATATTGCCTGAAATATCCTCTCGAGATCAGGCCTTCTATCTCGTCTTTTAGTTGCCTGCATTCATCGGTTGTATGTCTGATATCCCTAAGGAATCTGCAGTATCTACAAGAATCTCTCTTTGCTTTCTGGTTCCTCATGGGGTTCGGACGCCTGAAAGAGGCCTGGTTTTCATTAGCCAGGTAGATATTCTCCCAACACTCATTCAGCTCGGTATACACTTTGTACACGGAGAAATATATTTCCCCTTTCTTCTTCTTTCCCCCTTCCGCCTCAGGGTTACTCCTTTCAGTCTTCTTTCTTTTGGAAGGGTTGCTTGCAGAGGGCTTCGAGGCCGATGGGTCCGCCGAGGTCGAGGCAGAGTTTATGTTTGTCGTTGTAGGTATGGGCTGGGAGGCCATATTCAATGCTGACCTTGCCTCCTCTACATTGAAAAACCTTTGAGCTCATCGATTTAACTCGGTTAAGGACCTCACAGGCTTTCTCTGCATGTCTTCCCAGAGAGGGCTCCCAGGCATTACCCCAGCTCAAACAGCCATCAGATGACCGCTGTCATCTATGTCCCAAGCTCAGGCGACTTCCAAATTGAACCTTGTGAGGTAACTTTTCAATGTTTCGTTAAGCTATTGTCCGACATTGGTCAAGGCAGACGCCTCGGGCCTTATTCCGATCATGGCTCTGAATTACTTCTTGAAATCTCTAGATAATTGATCCCAAGAAGTAATTGAATGCCTCTTATATTTTTTGAACCAGTTTTTTGCTGGTCCTGTGAGCGAAGCTGGAAACAGCATGCATCTGAGCTCATAGCCCACATTACTCGCTCTCATAATAGTATTAAACGTACTTAAGTGACTGTATGGATCAGAATTCCCATCAAACGGTGGGACATGAAGAATCTGAAATCCTTGAGGAAACGAGGTGCTGGAAATATGGGGGGCGAAGGGTTTGAGTTCCTCATCAAACTCTTCGTCCCGATCCTGACCTCGTTCATTTTGTAAGAGCCTGAACGCTCTATTCAGTTGATCAATCCTTTCTTAGAATGGATCCACGGGGGGTCTGACCTGAAATTGGTTATCATTGATCACAATTCTAGCTTCGCGCCTCTGCATGGGGTCCTTACGCCCATTTAGGTGATCCCTCAGGCCTGGGTTCGAGGGGTTATCATTACCCTGATTCTGGTTCAAGTGTTCCCATAAGTCTGGGTGACCCTTTCGATTCCTAGTATTTCTGCGTCCCCAGTCATACATACTGACTGATCTGGTTTCTCCCGAACCTTTGCTGGTATGGCTCGTTGCGCAGTTTTTTTCGAGATGGGTTCCTTTCTGGTTGTCTCGTCTTAATAGTGTTATACCGAGACATTTGGCTTCTCGTAGGCTAGGCGCCTCTACGTTCTCTAGCAGTCTCCCCATTCCCATGTTTCTGCCCATCTCGCCTTTCCCTATCACCCTGCGTCAGTTGCGTGTTTCTCCGAGGCGGTGAGGGATATCTTATCGGCGATGGTGGGTGCCTTATGGGTGATGGTGGCTGCCATCCATTACGGGGCCTAGAAGGTCCCGAATTTGCCTGTGCCGGTTCAGGAACGTTCTGCATGTTACCAGGATTTTGGGTCCGAGCCACCGCGGGGGCTCGGTTATTCCTAGTCTCGGCTGGTACCTCAGCAGTTGAGTTGATAGGAGCTCCAACCGAGGTATTTCTCCGGGGCCTTGAGGGAGCAGGTTGTTCTGCTAGTGGCGGAGGTTGCTCCGTTCTTCATGTGGCAGCGTTTTTGCAAGGTCGCCCACGAGGCCTGCGTGGTGGAACATGAAAATCTTACGGAGGTGGAACTTGGGTCTTAGGCAGAGGCAGGGGCTAAGCCGCCTGCGCCTCAGCAGCCAATCTGTCTAGCTCCTCGTTACCTTTCTTGGCCTCCGCCAACTGCTTTCGCAGTTGACGATTTTTAAGCTCCATAATAGGGACATATCGCTCAGGGTTGTAGTACATGTCCTCGTCGTCCCTGGGGGCCGGTGGTGCAGGTGGTCCTCGAGAGTCAGAGGATCCACTCCTCTCATCTGGGTCCGAATTCATCATCGGCTGCTTCCCAGGGCGCCGGGGATAGTCAACTTCCTCTAGGATTTCCTCCTCAGGAATATTGGGATCATTCGTGGCCATAGTTGATTCAGGGAGGCTTCTTTGACTGAATAGACTCACATACGTACTGCTTAATGCTCTCAATGAAAGCACCAAACTATTGGCGCTGTTTTTCGTCAAATTAAATCATAGAGCAATTAAACAACGTATACTATGAAGCGAGTGAATAATGAAGAAAGACGAGAGGGTTTTTACGTGGTTCAACAGTTAACTCTGCCTAGTCCACGAGTCTGTGTTATTAAGGCTTAAATATTTCTAGAAATTCTTCAGAGACGAATTACCCAGAGCTTATTCTTCAGCCAAAAGAAATCGATCATTTACAAGTGGTCATTCCTCCTCTATTTATCGGGGAGGTTACAGAGTTCATTCCCACATATTTCGGGAAGATATTCTGTATATCAATTTTAATAATGACATTAATGCAATATCGCCTACATATATGGAAACGTCCCATAAGAACCGGGAACGGATAACAGACTAAATAATATCCCTTAAATGTTGGGATTATACAACAATAAATATGTTCATACATAATGGGTTATCCTAGATGACTCATCGGGTCTTCGAGATCAGCGATCGACCCTGTGGCTGTTGAGACTCATGGTATTGCTATGAGCTTACCATCCTTCTTCAGGACATGCTCGGAGCAGATAGACACTGCTGAAGCTATCACACTCGAGCTTGCACTTCCCAAGCTTGGACTGTTTAATCCGAAGATGATCGATAACAGATGTATCCTAATGTCGTGTTATTTCGAACTCAGAAAGCATCCCGAGGTTACACATCTTCGAGGTCGTCATTTTACTTCGGAGATCTTACAACTGGATCATACAATGCATTCATACATTTCGAGCTCACACCTGACGAATCCAGTTTTCGAGGTCATAACCTCTAGTCTCGAAATCTGGGTGTAACACAAATCAAAGACACTTACTCTGATGGTGGCACAATGTTTTGGAGATTTGAGAAAGTATATGATTACAAACAACATCATGTTAACAATTTCAATATCACCCACACCACATAAACATCCGATAACATCTAAAACATGATAGAAAAATAAGATGAAGATGTTAGAATATAAATATCAATAATTTAAAATAAAAATTTAAAGATTAACAAATATTAATAATTGAATAAAAACCCAAGATGATTGGGTTATCATTAACATATAAATCAATCAAATTCATTGAAAATTGAAATTGAAAGAGTTTAGAGAGAAGAGGAGAAAAAAAAGATTAATTAGAGTAAAGGAAAATATGAGATTAATAGAGAATGTTTAGAATAGATATAAGATTCACAAAGAAATATTTATATATATTTAAATAATATCTTATAAATATCTCATTTAAAATTAAAAAAATTACATTTATTATTTTTATTATTATAATGTGTATGGTAATTTATCACTGTAACTACATTTTAAAAAAAAAATTAATTAATGTAAATAGAAAATAGGAGAAAACGTATCTAAAAAAACGTGTGAAGAATTTTTAATTTTAGATATTTATAGATATTTAGATAGTAACTACTAATATTTTAATAATATGAGTTTTTTATATAAATTTTAAAAATAATTATATATATTAGTATTCATGACTTACCTATAAATAATTACATAAATTTATGTTAGATATTTAATAGATGATTCTAATTAGTTTGATAATAACAATTTAATAATTATAACAATTTTACATTTAAAATTAATAATAATAAATATTTTTTAGAAATAAAACTATCATACATAATTATATTAAAAACTCTTGTATACATATATAATTTATACTAATGTGTAACTAAATTTAAACTAATGTGTAACTAAATTATTTGTTTTAAAAAAATAAACATGTTAATGTGGATTGTGTAATGCTTCTTTTTCTTTAAAAAAAAAAAAAAAAAAAAAAGTATTTTTTAGAAAAAAAAGAAGAAGACTGTAGGTGTATTGAGATAAAAACTCATGTTATTATATTATATATAATATTAATTATTTTAAATAAATGTCTTATTTTAATTTAAACTAATAGACATCTAAAATTCATAAAATGAATTAAAAAAATAAATTAAAGGAGAAAATAGAAAAATTGATTTGAAGAGATTTTAGAGTACCACATCATCATCTCCTTAAAACCCTTCTTTATATGTATACTAGAAAACATAATCTCGCTTCGCGCAGTCTTTTGTAATGATTAAAAAATATATTTAAAAAAAAAAATTCTTTTAGAAATTCTAAATAATTAAAGTTCCAAAAAAAATAATTCAAACAAGTTGTTGGAAGCTTGGTTTTATTTATTTATAGTTATTAATTATAAGCTTTGCGTTATTTTTTGTAAAAATTATAAATTATGTATAAATAAATCTATAAAATAATTAGAAAAAATATAAAATATAATAATAATAATGATATAATTATTAGAAAATTAGTTATTCACAAATATCTTATTTAAAATTTAAAACAATAGTAGAATAAAAAAAAATTAGAAAATAGAAAGTGAAAATAAAAAAAAAAGTAAAAAAAAATGAAGAATGCTTAAAAAGAAGAATAAAAAATGTGAAAAAAAATAATAAAATAGAAAGAATGCTTTGGAGCAATTTTAGAGTACCATATATCTCTTTGTTGTTCTCATTTATATAGATATAAATATATATATAGATTGTTATTTTTATTATTGCTATTAATTATAAGCTTTGCGTGATTTTTTGTAAAAATTATAAATTATGTATAAATAAATCTATAAAATAATTAGAAAAAATATAAAATATATTAATAATAATGATATAATTATTAGAAAATTAGTTATTCACAAATATTTTATTTAAAATTTTAAAAAACAGTAGGATAAAAAAATTAGAAAATAGAAAGTGAAAATAAAAAAAAAGTGAAAAAAGTGAAGAATGCTTAAAAAGAAGAATAAAAAAAAAAGTGAAAAAAAATGATAAAATAGAAGGAATGTCTTGGAGCAATTTTAGAGTGCCACATATCGTTTTGGTGTTCTCCTTTATATAGATATAGATTATAATTTGAAAAAGAATAATTAAAATATGTGAAAATTTTAGAAAAAAATTACATTCATTATTATAAGGTGTATGGTAATTTATTAGTATAATATTAATTATTTTAAATAAATAATTTATAAATATCTTATTTAAATTTAAACTAATATGTAACTAAAATTCATAAAATGAATTAAAAAAAATAAATTAAAATAGAAAATAGAAAAAGTGTTTTGAAGAGATTTTAGAGTGTCACATCATCTCCTTAAAATCATTCTTTATATATATACTAGAAAACATAACATCGTTTCGCGCAGTCTTTTGTAACGATCAAAAATATATATTTGTAAAAAAAAATTCTTTTAGAAATTCTAAATAATTAAAGTTCTAAAAACAAAATTCAAACAAGTTGTAGTAAGCTTAGTTTTATTTATTTATTGTTAATTTTATTATTATTATTTGAAGCAATTTTAGAGTGCCATGTCATCTTTGATGCTCTCTTTTATATAAATATATAGATATAGATATATAATGTAGTTATTTTATATTTTAACTAACCGTTTGAATAAATAAATATATTAATGTTGTTTGATTGGTTAACTATTATTAGAAACGAGGCAATATAATCGCGCCTCGCGCGGTGTTTATAATAATTAGTATTACAATTATTTTTTGGAAAATGTTGACGCCGTTTTTTGTCAAACAGTGAAAGAAGAGCACATAAACAATAGTTAATAATGGCCAATTGAAATAAAAAAATGTAAACACACGATTTTTACGTGGTTCAGCAGTTAAATCTGCCTAGTCCACGAGTCTTTGTTATTAAACTCAAGATTATCTCTAGGAATTCTTCAAGAATGAATTCTCCAGAGTTTTCTCTCAAGGATCAGAATTTCGGTCCTTTACAATGGTGCATGGCCTCTCTATTTATAGAGAAGGCTGCAGAATACTATCCCACATATTTTGGGTAGTTACTCCTTTTATATAAATACAATAAATAGCTTTAAATGCCTATATTCAGATATAAAAGGAAACGTCCCCTGAAGACCAGGAGACGTATAACTGACCAAATAATATCCCACGATTCTAGGGGATTTACAATAATAAATGAGGATTACATCTCATATTTATAACACTTGTAGATATTCAAGGTGGTTATCGTATATCTCTAAGGTTTTAGCTTCCCAGGTTTCCCGTCATCTATCGAGCTAGGAATATCTCCCGAGGCCACATGGCTTTCGAGATCGTACGTGCGTCGAGCTCGGGACCCCTGATCCGAAGTCGTCCCTGAAGATGAGTGTGTTCCCGAAGCTATCTTTCGAGATCATGAATACTTCGAGGTCGTCTATATCCTGCAAGCTCGACATACAATCCTGGAGCATGTTTCCAACCTTATGAGTCCACTTATTTGCGAATCCAACTTTCGAGGTCATAATTAACATAGCTCGAAATCTGGGTGTAACATCTTGCCCCCTCAAAAGTGTTTGTTCGAATCCTAAGAGAAGGAAACTTTTGAACTAATTTCTTTGAGAACTGTACCGTCATACACTCTTGAAAATGGACATGCATCAATTGGGTATTGCTCATTGTTGGTACTTAAGTACCTTGGAAACACGCCCACGATCGTCCGTCTGACACCTTTTCGGCGCCATCTTGTCATTGATCCCTGACCGTTGGATTTTGCAAGGATTTTGTTCAACGTTCCAGATTAATTCCTTTTTCCCACCTATATATACAAGACCTCACCCTTCGTCTTCATTTTTACCTTCGTTCACCAAAAGCAAGAAAAGAAGAACAACGAAACCAAAGACCTCTTTGTAAAGTTTCCAATCTGTGCATGTTTTCTCGGCCAAAGAAACAGAGAAATCCTGGTATGTTTGAGTCCGTGAGTTCTTATTTGCAACCTCTTCTTCAATCGATAATCTCTCTGCAATCGCCATTATTGTGTAAGTATGCAATCTTTGTTTCCCATTTTGTCAGTTTTTATTCAAACTGTTCTTGTTGTGTATGTGTATATACTAGTTTACATCCTTAGCATAATACGATAGGAGGTCTTGATCCCATAGACTCTTATGCTTTTTAGACTTCCATACTGGATTTACACCACTGGCTTATACCCAGTTTTCATACTTGAGTGAGGTTCCAATTTTCTGGGTTTTGAAAAAAAATTTAGGCGACGTTTCTTGTACACTAAGTTTTTGGGTAAAAAACATGGGCCTTGATAAATGCACGAAACCCAAAGTTGCCTTTCCTGGTTAACCGCCACTCTCTTTTCCCTTGATTTTCGAGATTTTCAAAAAACTTTCCACTCTCCTTCCTTTCTCGTGGAATGCACGCCCTGACTCTTCAATAAGGGTCTTAATATTCAACTTGTTTTGCTCCCTGACCCCGAGCTCGTAAGTTCGAGTTCGGAACTCTTGCATGCATGGGCCTCACCATTTTTTCTTTCTCGTTAGATGTCACAGAATCTGGAAAGACGGTGGGGGTCGTTGCTGGCACTCCCTTACGAGCCAAAATCTCCGAGCCCAGAATCGTTATTCGCCCGTAATCAACGTCGGATAAGAGAATACGAGCTTGCGCGCGAGCAAGAGGACATTCGAGCTCACTACCGCCGCCAGATTGACGAGGTCATAGAGGGGAAAAGGAGAGTTCTTCGAGAGGCCCTCTATCCAGAATTAAATTCAGGACCTAGGCCGATTCCTCTCGATCCTTCGTTAAAGGTTACTGTCGCGTACCATCCGGGAGAGCTCAAATTCTCACTAATGGGGGAACCTTCCTCCTCGCAGCCGGGGAAAGAAATGTTTGAGGCCGAGCACTACTGGAGCTCGGTTACCACAACTATCCAAATAAGTGACATCCTGGCTTTCCACGACCTTAGTCTATCAGGCTCCCTGAAGTGTCGAGCTCCGGCCAACCATGAACGGAGCTGTTTCGCCCCTGGGGGCCGTGACACCAGTGTGAAATATGCGGCCTGGAGCCAGGAACACATGAGGGCAGGAGCTCTGTTGCCCTTGAAGTCTTTCTTCAAAGACTTCACCGACTTCGTTGGGTTGGCTCCATTCCAACTCAACACCAACTCTTACAGGGTACTGTCTGCCCTGAGGTCCTTATACCACGAGATGGGGTGGAAAGGACCTTCGCCTCAAGAGATCTTGTATCTCTTTTGTCTGAAAAGTAACCCCTCCCGAGCTTGGAGAGGGGATGGCTTTTATTACCTTTTGAGCTATCCCAAGGAGAAGAAGGTCTTTGAAGATCTTCCCAATCATCCGCCCGATTTCAAAAGGGCCTTCTTCTGGACAGATTGTCTGTCCCCATCTCGGCATTATTCGTTCAGGAGGATTCGTAAGTATTCTTGTTATCTTTATTTCTGTGCTCGTGACTTTAGCTCTTAGACCCGTACTTAGTAGAAATATGTTGTCTTTCAGCTAATTTTCAGCGTCCCACTCCCGACGATACAATGAAGGAGCATAGAGAGACCCTGCTCCAACTCCCACATGGCAAGAGGTCTCTCTTATACCTTTTACACGAGGAGAGGCTCCGAAAGTGTGGACTTTTGGGAGAGGGCCAGTCCACCTTTGACTGGTCCAACAAAAAATATGAACACTGGGAGCAGGTCCCCCTGCCCACAGGCGCCCTCCCTCCGAGGAGAGACACGAGGCCACTACTTCCAGTTCGCTCGAGGAGTTCGCAGTCGGGGAATGAGGCTAATGACGAAGCCTCGAGCTCGGATTCGGATGAAGGTAAAGTCCTTCCTACCTCGAGAATGTGGTCCCCGACCTTACTAAAACACATGCCCAATAGGTTAGTCTCGTGCCCACAGGATAGATACCACTTCTACATATGGAGTTGGGTAGATGACTGTGTCCATAGGTTTGATAGTGGGCTAGAGAAATACGACACCATGTACACCACGGACGAGATGTGGAACGGGATAGCCGTTCAGTATGGGACCAATGATTATAGGGACCTCTCGAGGTTATCACCCACATATAGGGAAGGCACTCCCCCCGCCTCCTCTGAAGACGGGGGAATTTCATGGTCCCCAAGTTCGAGCTCGGGGGAGAGTTCCAGTTAGGTTTTTTCTTTACCTGGTTTCCCTCTCTTTCCAAACTTATTATCATTGTCTAACTTATTGGAACTGCGTAGGTGCCATGAATCCTGACCTCGACGCTGTGCTCTTTAGCGATGGGGGAGCTGGCGCCCAGAAGAGCAAACGTCCGAGAATACCACGGAGGTCCGACCGACCATCCAAGGTACCCAGACGCCACGAGACGACCCCCACGGCCCAGACTACTGTGAGCACAGCCACGGAACTGACTGTCCAGGTTGATGCGCCTGGCTCGACCGTGCCCATCTCGCTTCCTCCGACCAAAACTCAAATAGCAGTTGTTCGACCCCCGAAGAAACCTTCTACCTCCAAGGTTCAGCTGCCGACGACCCGAACTCATATTGAGGAGTTCGTACTCGATGGCGCCGCTGGGACAGAAGGGGCTGTGCTCAGCTCGGATGTCCTTTCTCGAGTGGGTCAGAACTTTTCTGGCTTCGGCGCCGACCACTGGGACCTCGTGCGCAAGGCCTCGGACTTCAATACTCTTTATGATAAGAGTATCGAAATCACCGCCGCGGTAGCCTTCGCAACTCTATTTTAAATATTTGTGCCTCAATTTGCAATTCTGATTCATTCTTTGTGTTTCAGGCCCTTGTCGTTTCGGCACAGCTCAACTATAAGCTGACCAACGAGGTGCAAACGAGCATGTCTCTGGCCCAGAAATCGAAGGATCTCGAGCTTAAGATGGCTGACGAGCTCAAAGACTCGAAGTATGAACTTGAAAAAATGAAGACTCGTCTCGAAGAGCTAGAGAAGTCGAATGCCGAGCTCGAGAAGGCCAATGCCAAGCTCGAAGAGGAGAAATCTACCACCTTCGACTTCATGGAGAGCGAGAAGGCCCGCCTCCTGGACGAGTATAAGGAGCAGAAGGAGAAAGCGGTCGACCAAGCCATGTACAAACTTTGGGCTGATAATGCCGACCTCGATACCAGATTCCTGGGCCCTCTCGAGGCCACATATGTTGAGCGGTGAAATGCCCGTCTTGAGGCCAGTGAAGCTGCTCGAGAGGCGGCTCAGAAGGATAGTCGTGCTATTCGTCCTGGGGGGTCCGGTGCTACTGATGCTGAGAAGGCCAAGGAGACTCCTCTTCCTTAAATCTGATCTCGGGGAAATCATTTATTGGGGCTGCGTCCCCCTATTTTTGTAACTATCTTAATTTATGCCCACGGGGCTGATACAATTTCTTTAAATATTACTTACATGTGCTTTACATTTCTTGGTTCGAAATATTTTGCACATTTTTTATGGATGAATCATTTATGTTTATTTATTCATACAAACATATCGTGGATTTAGGTTCGAAGCTCAATGCATTCATGCATAGTATGTTCAAATTATCCGCTTCCGACCTCGTTATTTTTCAAAGTCGGGTATTACTTTAACCATGAACCCAAAAGTACTTATATGGTATGTAATGTGAATGATTTGGTTATATCTTTTTTTGTTTAGTCACTTTTACTCATCCTCAGTTTTTGCTCTGAGGTTAAGAGTTCGAAACTATTTTTCTTTAAGATATTCCAGCCTCGATCTCGACTTGTTTCGCAATAGGTTTAGGTTCCTACTTATCATCGATTAATTTTTTGGCTGGTTTTTTCCAAACCTGTTAAGTTTGCACATCTGGTTAACTCCAAACGTTTTAGGTTTTTGGTAGTTCGGTTATGTCTGAACTATCTAAGCTCGTATACTTGGTTATCTCCAAATACTTTATGTTTTTGATAATTCGGTTATGTCCGAACTATCTCAGCTCGTGTATTTGGTTATATCCAAATACTTTGTGTTTTTGATAACTCGGTTATGTCCGAACTATCTAGGCTCACGTATTTGGTTATATCCAAATACTTTATGTTTTTGATAATTCGGTTATGTCCGAACTATCTCAGCTCGTGTATTTGGTTATATCCAAATATTTTATATTCTTGATAATTCGGTTATGTCCGAACTATCTAGGCTCGCGTATTTGGTTATATCCAAATACTTTATATATATATTTTTTCATATGTTATTTTATTTTTTAAGCTGATGGTATATGTACCAATGATGCCCCCTTAATATCATATGAGTGTGACCATAGGTTATTAAATTAAGAGAGATTGCAAAAATGAAAAGAAATAACATATTTGAACGAAATGGAACTTTTATTTGATGGCATTCAAAAACAAATAAGCTAATACAAATAGAAACTCATGGTTATAGGCAACACTTTTCCTATACTACTGATAGTAAGGTCTAAGGTGTTCGCCATTCCATGCTCGCGGTACTAGGCTCCCGTCCAATATCGCAAGTTTGTACACACCAGGTCGGATGACTGACTCTATCTGGTATGGTCCTTCCCAGTTCGGCCCGAGCACCCCAGCTGCGGGATCTCGAGTTGCCAAGAAAACGCGCCTTAACACCAGATCTCCCATTCTGAATTTTCGATCTCGAACCCTCTTGTTGAAATATCTGGTAGTTCGTTGCTGGTAGGCAGCGTTTCTCAGCTGGGCCTCTTCTCTTTTTTCTTCAATCAAGTCTAAGGTCTCCTCGAGCTGAGTATGGTTTGAACTTTGGTCGTAAGTCTGAGTTCGGATTGTTGGGATTTCGACTTCTATGGGCAACATTGCCTCGCAGCCGTATGCTAGAGAGAACGGGGTATGTCCTGTCGAGGTCCGAGCCGTTGTCCTGTATCCCCAAAGGACTTGTGGCAATTCCTTGGGCCACCGTCCCTTTGCTTCCTCCAACTTTTTCTTCAGAGAACTCTTGAGAGTTTTGTTCACAGCTTCAACCTGGCCATTTGCTTGAGGGTGAGCCACTGATGAAAAACTTTTTATTATACCGTTCTTCTCACAAAAATTGGTGAATAGGTCACAATCGAACTGAGTTCCGTTGTCGGATACGATCTTCCTCGGTACTCCATATCGGCACACGATGCTCTTTACAACGAAATCAAGGATCTTCTTCGAGGTTATGGTTGCCAATGGTTCAGCCTCTGTCCACTTTGTGAAGTAATCCACGGCGACTACAGCATATTTCACTCCGCCTTTTCCAGTTGGGAGAGAGCCGATGAGGTCGATGCCCCATACCGCGAAAGGCCATGGGGATGTCAACATGGTCAGCTCGGATGGTGGGGCTCGGGGTATCGTGGCGAATCTCTGGCATTTGTCGCATTTCTTCACATACTCGAAAGAATCCGTTTTAATGGTTGGCCAGAAATATCCCTGGCGTATTATCTTCTTGGATAGGCTATGCCCCCCGGTGTGATCTCCGCAGAACCCTTCATGGATATCTTTAATGATTTTCTTAGCTTCGGGAGGGGTTACGCACCTGAGTAACGGCATGGAATATCCCCTTCGGTATAGCCTTCCATCCATAATTGTGTAACGGGGAAGTTGATACATCAACTTTCGAGCTTGGCTCCGATCTTTTGGAAGAACTCCGTTTTCGAGATAATCAACTATGGGGGTCATCCAGGTCGGCTCTGTTTCAATCATACACACATCTTCCTCTTCTGGTTCGTTAATGCTAGGTGATGATAGATGTTCTACGGGCACAACATTCAACTCTTCGTTTTCGAGGGATGTGGCGAGTCGAGCTAAGGCATCTGCATTCGAGTTCTGCTCGCGGGGAACTTGTTCGATTGTATAGAATTTGAAACACTCTAACGCGGATTTTGCCTTTTCCAAATAAGCTGCCATTCTCGTGCCGCGAGCCTGATATTCTCCCAAGATTTGATTAACCACGAGCTGGGAGTCACTGTAGCAATGTATAGCTTTAGCTTTGAGCTCATTAGCTATACGAAGTCCCACGAGTAAAGCCTCGTATTCGGCCTCGTTATTCGATGCTTTAAAGTCAAATCTTAGGGCGGAATGAAATCTGCTTCCTGCGGGGGTAACCAAAATGACCCCTGCCCCTGCTCCATTTTCATTTGACGAGCCGTCGACGTAGAGTTTCCACAGCTCGTGGGCCGTGGTTATTACCTCGTCGTCGGCTATACCCGTACATTCCACTATAAAGTCCGCCAATGCCTGTGCTTTAATGGTCGTTCTCTGGTGGTAGGTGATCTCGAACTGTCCGAGCTCAACAGCCCATTTAAGAAGTCGACCTGAAGCCTCTGGTTTAGATAGGACTTGTCTAAGTGGTTGATCAGTCAGCACATGGATGGGATGTGCCTGAAAGTAGGGGCGGAGCTTCCGAGATGAATGAATTAGACTGAGCGCGAGTTTCTCCATCAATGGATATCTTGAATCTGCCCCCAGTAATCTTTTACTGATGTAGTAAACGGGTCTCTGCACCCTCTCTTCTTCTCGGGCGAGCACTGCGCTTATTGCGTGTTCGGTAGTTGAAAGGTATAGGTACAGTATTTCCCCCGTTTCAGGTTTTGACAGGATGGGTGGTTTCGCAAGGTGCTTTTTGAGCTCCTGAAAGGCCAACTCGCATTCCTCCGTCCATTCAAACTTCTTACCTCCTCTCAATAAGTTGAAAAATGGAAGACCACGATCTGTAGATTTCGAGATGAATCTGCTTAGGGCCGCCATCTTGCCAGTCAGACTTTGGACATCCTTATGCCTTCGAGGTGAGGGCATATCAATTAGGGCCTTGATCTTGTCGGGGTTAGCCTCGATTCCACGAGAGTTTACAATAAAGCCCAGAAACTTTCCTGAAGATACCCCAAAAGTGCACTTCTGAGGATTTAGCTTCATGTTATACTTCTTGAGCACGCCGAAGCACTCTTCGAGGTCATCAACATGGTTCTTGTTAAGTTGAGACTTGACAAGCATGTCATCAACATAAACCTCCATGTTGTTCCCTATTTTCTCTAAAAACATCATGTTTACGAGCCGCTGGTATGTGGCTCCAGCATTCTTGAGCCCGAATGGCATGACATTGTAGCAGTATAGCCCTTTATCTGTGATGAAGCTCGTATGTTCTTGGTCGGGGGCATGCATGGGAATCTGGTTATATCCAGAATAGTCATCCATGAACGACATCAGGCCGTGCCCCGCCGTGGCATCTACGAGCTGGTCAATCCTTGGTAACGGAAAACAGTCTTTTGGGCAAGATTTGTTGAGATCCGAGTAGTCAATACAGGTTCTCCACGTCCCATTGGGCTTTGGGACCAACACCGGATTGGCTACCCTGTCAGGGTAAAAGGCGTCCCTAATGAAATGGTTTGCCTTTAACCTGTCAACCTCCTCCTTCAGTGCTTTCTTTCTGTTTTCGTCCAGCTGCCTTTGCTTTTCTTGCTTTGGGGGAAAGCTTTTGTCTATGTTTAGAGCGTGGCTTGCTACATTCGGGCTTATCCCCACCATGTCGGAATGCGACCATGCGAAGACATCTTGGTTTTTCTTCAGAAAGCAAATTAATTGCTATTTCGTCTCATCTGGGAGGTGTTTCCCGACCTTCACCTTTCTCAAGGGTTCAGCTTCCTCGAGCTGAATTTCTTCGAGCTCCTCTAGAGGTTCGAGGTCAATTTACTCCTCAATCCTCAGATCAATCTCCTCGTCGATTTCTAAGACCATTCCATCTTTATTTTGTATGATAACGAGTGCCTGAGCGCTCGTTTGCTTCTTTCCCCTCAAAGAGATGCTATAGCACTCCCTCCCTGCCAGTTGGTCCCCTTTTAATGTCCCGACACCGCTAGGGGTCGGGAACTTAAGGGCCAGATGCCTTACTGATGAAACTGCCTCCAGCCCGACCAGGGCGGGTCTCTCGAGCAGTACATTGTAGGCAGATGGCAAGTCTACCACCACGAACTCCATTATCTTGGTCACCGAGACTGGATAGTCTCCCAAGGTCACGGGGAGCTCAATGGATCCCATGCAGGCAGTTCCTTCTCCTGAAAAGCCGTACAAAGTAGTTGCACATGCCTTCAGGTCGCGAAGGGAGAGTCCCATTTTCTCGAGGGTTGCTTTGTAAAGAATGTTGACTGAGCTCCCATTATCTATGAGAACTCGGTGGACTCTTTTGTTGGCGAGCTGAAGAGTAATAACCAGCGGATCATGATGTGGGAACTGAACATGGGAGGCATCCTCCTCAGTGAAGGTTATGGGTTGTGATTCAATCCTCTGGCTTTTAGGTGCCCTAGGTTCGGGTTCATAAGGAGACCCGTCCCCTGTCTTAAGCTCGTTAACATATCTCTTTTGGGCATTCCTGCCCCCTCCTGCGAGATGAGGCCCTCCCGAGATGGTTATTACGTCCTCTCCATCTATCGGGGGGGCCTGTCCTCTTCCCGAGATCGGGAGTTATTATTTTGTGTCGTCGGAGGCGCGGCTACTCTCTGGCTTGCGGCCGTCTGACCAGTATTCTGGTTTTTGACATACTGCCGGAAGTAACCTCTCGAGATCAACCCTTCGATCTCGTCCTTCAGTTGTCGACATTCATCAGTTGTGTGCCCGGTGTCTCTGTGGAACCGGCAAAACTTACTAGAATCCCTCTTGGATTTTTGATTTCTCATTGGGTCCGGACACCTGAAGGGGACCTGGTTTTCATTAGCCAGGTATATGTTTTCCCGAGACTCGTTGAGCTCGGTGTGCACTTTATACACAGAGAAATACCTCTCTCCTTTCTTTTTCTTTCCTCCCTTAGCCTCGGGATTACTTCCTTCGTTCTTTTTCCTCTTGGATGGGTTCTCCGAGGCAGGCTTTGATGCCGCTGGGTCCGCTGAGGTTGAGGCATAGTTGATGTTTATCGTTGTAGTTTCGGACTGGGAGGTCGCTTTGAGCGTCGACCGCGCTTCCTCTACATTGACAAACCTCTGCGCTCGTCTGTTAAACTCGGTTATCGACCTTACCGGTTTCCCTTGCATGTCTTCCCAAAGGGCACTTCCCGGTAATACACCAGCTCGGATAGCCATGAGGTGTCCACTGTCATCCACATCCCGAGCTCGGGCTACTTCCAGATTGAATCTTGTTAAGTAACTCTTCAATGTTTCACCCAGTTGGTGCCGGACGTTAGTTAAGGTGGATGCTTCTGGTCTGACCCCTACCATTGCTCTAAACTGCTTCTTAAAGTCTTTGGACAACTGCTCCCATGAGGTTATTGAGTGTCTCTTATACTTTTCGAACCAACTTTTGGCAGGTCCTGCCAATGATGTTGGAAACAACATGCACCTGAGCTCGTAACCCACGTCACTGGCTCTCATGATAGTGTTGAACGTGCTCAGGTGAATACACGGGTCGGTCTTTCCTTCAAACGTAGGGACGTGAGGAATCTGAAACCCTTGAGGAAATTGAGTGTCAGAAATATGGGGAGCAAACGGCTCGAGCTCCTCATCAGAGTCCTTATATCGACCATTTCCTCGTTCATTCTTTCGAGCTGATCGATTCTTTCTTGGACTGGGTCAGTAAGAGGTACTGTCTGGAATTGACTGTCATTGATCGTGATTCCAGGCTCGCGTCTCCGCGAGGGATCTCTACGCCTATTCAAGCGATCCCTCAGGTTCGGATTTGTTTGATCTCCATTCCCCCGACTCTGATTCAGATGATTGCGCAGGTCGGGACGATTCTTGCGACTTCCAGTATTCTTACGACCTCGGTCGTGTTTACTGACGGACCTGATCTCTCCGGACTCATCACTGGTGAAACTCATTGCGCGGTTATTTCGAGATGGATTCTTTCCACGTCGCCTCGTCTCCACGGTGCGAGACCGAGACGTCTGACTTTTCTCATATGGAGCGCCTCTCCGCTCCTGGAAAGTCTCCCTGTTTCCTTGTCCATTCCCTGCACGCCCTTGATCCTGATCTCGAACAGGTTGAGCGTTTCTACGGGGCAGCGAAGGATATCTTATGGGTGACGGAGGGAACCGTATAGGCGACGGTGGCTGCCACCCTTGTCGCGGCCTAGAGGGTCCTGAATTTGCCCGAGATGGGTCAGTCGCATTCGGTGCGCTCCCAGGTACCTGAGTCCGAGCCTCTGCAAGGGTTCGGTTATTCTCAGTTCCTTCAGGCACTTCCACAGGTGGGTTAGGCGGGACCCGAGCTCGGGTATTCCTCTGAGGCCTAGGAGGAGCAGATGGCTCTGCTGGCGCTGAAGGTTTAGTCGGCCTCCTTATGGCAGCATCCTTTCGTGGACGCCCACGGGGCCTCTGGGGAGGAACATGCACGTCCCTTGGAGGAGGGACTTGGTTTTCACGCGGAGGCAGGGGCTGAGCCACTTGCGCCTCTGCGGCTATCCTTGTCAACTCCTCATTCCGTTTGTTGGCCTCTGCCAACAGCTGTTTCAACTGCCGGTTTTCCAGTTCTACAATAGGAACGTAACGCTCAGGATTGTAGTACATATCCTCATCCCTTGGTGGAGGCGGTGGTCCCCGGGAATCAGAGGACCCACTTCTCTCCTCAGCATCCGGGTTCTCCATTGGTTGTTTTCTAGGACGCCTTGGGTAGTTTTCATCAGGGGTGTACTGATTGTTTGTGGCCATGATTTTCTCAGGGATGAACGCTTAAGGCTCTCAATGAAAGCACCAAACTGTTGACGCCGTTTTTCGTCAAACAGTGAAAGAAGAGCACATAAACAATAGTTAATAATGGCCAATTGAAATAAAACAATGTAAACACATGATTTTTACGTGGTTTAGCAGTTAAATCTGCCTAGTCCACGAGTCTTTGTTATTAAACTCAAGATTATCTCTAGGAATTCTTCAAGAATGAATTCTCCAGAGTTTTCTCTCAAGGATCAGAATTTCGGTCCTTTACAATGGTGCATGGCCTCTCTATTTATAGAGAAGGCTGCAGAATACTATCCCACATATTTTGGGTAGTTACTCTTTTTGTATAAATAAAATAAATGGCTTTAAATGCCTATATTCAGATATAAAAGGAAACGTCCCCTGAAGACCAGGAGACGTATAACTGACCAAATAATATCCCACGATTCTAGGGGATTTACAATAATAAATGAGGATTACATCTCATATTTATAACACTTGTAGATATTCAAGGTGGTTATCGCATATCTCTAAGGTTTTAGCTTCCCAGGTTTCCCATCATCTATCGAGCTAGGAATATCTCCCGAGGCCACATGGCTTTCGAGATCGTACGTGCGTCGAGCTTGGGACCCCTGATCCGAAGTCGTCCCTGAAGATGAGTGTGTTCCCGAAGCTATCTTTCGAGATCATGAATACTTCGAGGTCGTCTATATCCTGCAAGCTTGACATACAATCCTGGAGCATGTTTCCAACCTTATGAGTCCACTTATTTGCGAATCCAACTTTCGAGGTCATAATTAACATAGCTCGAAATCTGGGTGTAACAGAAAATAAGATTTTGGTTTTTTTTGTAAAAATTTTAAGTTTTTTTTTTGTAGAATTTATAACTTAAGGAGTTGTTAATATTTTCACTAAATGAGTAACATAGAATGAATCATGACCTTTTGATGTTTGAGAATCATTTATATATATATATATATTTGTTGATTCATTTTAGACTAACAATGAATATTATATTTAGTAAATAAATAAAAGACTTAATGTAATTCACGATTTGGGAAAAAAAATCATATGTAGTATTATTTTGATTAGATGAGTTGTGAAACAAATAAGGTAAGGAATAATATTGAAATTAGTTAATACTCATATTTTTTTACTACTATGTTTGTGTAATGAAGTTGATATTGTAATTTACAATAATATAAACACATGTAGCTTCAATATATATATATATATATATATATATATATATTCCTAAAGATAGAGTTGAACTACAATAGCAAGAATGGAGAATTTATTTTATTAAATTATACACCAGTAAAATTTATACCTTATAAGGTAAGAATTTGAAGGACATGAATAAGGAGACTATATCATTTTCTACAATAAATAGATTTTTTATGAGTGGGTATTTTGAAATACTTCTTTGTAAACAATATTTTTTATTAAGGTTGGGTCTCCCACCTCATCATTAGCATTTAGTATGATCAATCCTTCTGTTGTGGTAACTCGGGACACAACAACATATAATTGACCGTGGGTGAATACTTGCTTAGGGAGGTACAAGCCAACATGTTTAAGAGATTGTCCTTGGCTTTTGTTGATTGTCATGGAAAAGCATGATGCCAAGGGAAGTTGTTGTCTATTAAACTTGAATGACCATCTTGATTCATTGGGAGACATGATAATTCTTGGAATTGTGACATTTTCACCAATATTTGTTCCAGAAATGATGTCGCCTCTAATGGACCATTTATCAAGATGCCTGATAATCAATCTGGTGCCATTGCATAGGCCTTATGTTTGATTTAGATTTCTAAGGAGCATTACAGGAGCACATTCCTTAAGTCGCATCTCATGATTAGGGATGCCATTAAATTTCAAACCATGCAAAAATTCAGCTGGATACAAAAGATCTTCATCATTTGTCTTTACACTTGCTTTGCATATACTGTTTATGCTAAAATATGTTCTCCCTTCACCTGGTATAATATTCATAATCATCTCATTTAGTTCATAGACCATTTCATTTTTTGGTGTTAGTATTGCTCTTTCTGTCAAATATGCAAGATCGTTGTAATTTTGTAAAAGTGATGGATAGATAACTTTAACTATGGATTTCATTGGATCTTGAGATGGATTTATGGCAATATCAGAAGGAAGCTTAATTAATTGTCTATCAATGTCATCATATAATGAACCATCTCCAATCTGCAACATCCATTTGTCAAAAGAAGTTATTTTAGCATCCTCAAAATCAGTCAAGCTTCCATTATAGAGCCTCATATTTTGGTTGAGCTCATATATTTTGAAAAATGGCCACAAATATGATGAGTTAAGAGAAGCATCAACAATATCAACTCTTGTACCTTTTGGGACAACTGGTAATATTTTTCAGAAATCACCACCACACACTATTGTAAGTCCTCCAAAAGGTTTGTTAGAGCTATTTTCAAAATTTGTTCTTAGAATATCTCTTAAGGTCTTATCCAAAGCTTCAAAGCAGAACTTATTTGCCATAGGTGCTTCATCCCAAATTATCAAAGAAGTTTTCACAAGAAGTCCAGCTAGTAGGGTGCCTTGTCGAATTTCACAAGTTGACTATGATGTAACATTCAAGGGAATATGAAATCGTGAATGAGTTGTCCTACCATTAGGCAACAACAAAGCAATTATGCCTGAAGTTGCTACAGGTAAGAATATTTTTTATTGTGATCTGAGCTTTGCAGTAATTGTATTCCATAAAAATGTTTTACCAGTACCACCATGTCCATTGATAAAAAATAATTTTCCTTGTTCATTCTCTACTGAATGTACTATTGCTTTATAAGCTGATTTTTGGCAAGGATTTAGAGCTCTTCATTAACCAATCTATTTCCCGAGTCTCTTATCAAAGATGGATTAGGCAGGGGCATTCCATCTATATCTTTCAAACTTTTTCCCATCTTCAGCATGATACTTTCAATCTTGAACAATGTGTATGCTTCAACTTGTTGTTCAGTTAACTTAAGATCATTCATTCTACATCTTTTCCTTTGCAATGAAGTTATGTCTTCTGAAAATGCAATATAATTAGATTTCCAAAGTTGTGATGCATCAGAAACCTGACAGTGAATGAGTATCGTGATGAAAAGATGTCTTAATTCTTTTCCAGTTGCCCATATTGCAGCTTCAGTCAAGCAATCTATCCACTCTTTATCATCGTCTAACAATCCCAAAGCATAGCATGCGCCTTTAAAATTAGGATATGTCACCCCATTTATTGTTCTAATACTTTCATAAGAAGTGCTCCCTTTGACAAAATTTAACAACATTCTTAAGTAGAAGCGTTCTCCAGTCGAAGGATGCGTGAAGTAAATTCTTCCAATTGTCAATCCATTTTTTCTCCTAGTCCATGTTTTCTCCTTTGAATTCCAAACCCAACTTATAGGGAAATCTGAATAAGTTAGCTTTCGTGCATCATCATAATTCTTGTTTGCCTCCAACCATTGAGTGAACTTTGTTTTTTCTATTCCAGGTATGCAAACACCATTTTCAACACATTTATTTTCTTCGAATATTACTGTGTGCTCTCCAGGTAAATGGGATGGTAATCTTTCATTGCTGGCTGTCTGTAATGTATGTCAAATTGGATTATTCTCCAACAAGCTTCAGTTGCCGAGATATATCTGCAATCCAAATATGTTTTTATCTCATCTATTTCTTTGGCAGTGTAAATAGATTCCATTGTTGCAGTAGTTCTGTCAGACCCTTTATGAACATATTTGAAAAGGTATTTGACTGATATAGAGTAATTTCAAACCTCGACATTAATATGTGCATCAAATTTGACAATCAAATTCCTGTTATAATGGACTACATATCGATTATCTAAAAGGACACCTTTCTTTTCGACGTGAATACCTGTATTTCTCCTTTTGTAGACTGGAAAGCCATCTGTGTCGATGGTCGTTTGATCATTGAATTTTTTTGGAAAATGTTTTGTGCACCTATCTTGCATCATACATGGAGAATTTGAATTAAGTTTTCCACAAGGTCCATGAATCATAAATTTATTGACGACATTATAACCATTAGGATCAACATTTAAGTTTGGGATTTCCGCGCTTATTATATTATCAATATGGTCTGCTGAAGGATTTTTCAATGTCGAATGCAAGAAAAGCAGTATGTGTGCATGAGGCAGTCCTCTTTTTTGGAACTCAATTGTGTATATACCTGCGACAACATAGACAAAAACTTAAAATTTAGAACTTTTGGTGGGAATTGTGAAATTATTGTTGGTAAAAACATTTTTCATAAACAATTGAGTTGAGTTCGTTGTGGATACAAATGTGAAATAAACTTACATGCGATTATCTTTCCAAACGGTTGTTCTTTTTTCAGATCGTGCATTAGTTGGAATAGCTTTATCTCAAATACTCTGCATATGATATTGGCCCGATTGTTATCGTCTTTTTGGCCTATTAAATGGATCATGTCATTTATTTCTGGCCACTTTGGGTTGCAAGTGAAAGTAAGAAATAAATTAGGATATCCTGCCCATTTACAAATTGCCATAGCATCTTGATAATTTTGTACTCTATATCGTGGTCCCGCAGTGTGTGATGAAGGAAAAATAATTGATTTCCCCACTTTTGAGCAATCTGAATCACCACGATGAATAGCGTCCATTAAACTAGAACTGATCTTAGTTTTTTTTTTTTGTTATTTCGTATCCAACGAAATCTTTCTTCTTCAATTTCCATGTAAGAATCAGCTATATATTGTTGCAGTAGTCTACCAGATCGAAGAAGAGTATGACCCTCATTTAATCTTTGCTGCAACCTAAAGCAATAATGTTGCCTCATTGTCAACTTTTGCCTTTTAAAAGAGCTTTCAGTTATGTCTCTCAAAGGTATGCCAAGTCTATATCCATCTTCACCATAAGGGTGTATTAATGGGTACGTCATAGACATGAAATTTGGATGCAGATCTCTGATTCTCTGAATTCCTTTAGTTCGGTGCTCTACAATAACGTCACGTTCGAAGTTCGCTTCACCGAAATCACCAACTATTAAGCCTGCTACTTCAGATGATGTTGGCATATTGTATTGACGACCATCTGTTGTCCTGCTACTTAGGAGTCATAAATGAAACGTAGATTATGGTTGTGCTTTGAATCTATCCATTTCCATTCTAAAGGATTTGACCAAATTATTATGCTGATCCAACATTTGAGATAATTCATGAACGATTTCGTGTTCAATCTCTATCTTCCTTCCGTGTCTTAGTAGTGTATCCATTCGGTTTCCTATCTCATTTTCAGTATCATATATATATATATATATAGTTGAACAAGCTATAGTTTTTTCCCAACTTCTGGCAACAAAGAACCAATGTGATGATAATTCTGACCACTCATCCGAAAAATATAAGGACCTGCTGATTGATTGAGAGACGTATCAACTCGGCCACTCATTGATGTGAATGCAAACATGGAGTTATAAGCTCTTATATTTTTTCAAAATTTAAACCCTTTTTGTCCAGATTCTGGTCCTAAGAGAAATTTAAGTAAAGGGGGTGCTTCTTTCAATAATGGTATGTGCACACGTCCTTCCAGACAACAAAATGTAAATTTGGGATGTGAGATCTTTTGTGTTTTCTTTGTCTGTTCCTCATACCATAAAATTGCACCACAATATTGACATGTGTATGAAGGGATTCCAAAATTCCAAGGTGTTGTATAATGAGTTGTCAGTTGAAAAAATAATAATATATTAACAAATAAATGATGTAATTTCGTCCAACTGAATATGGTAAGAAAAGTATTATACTACATCTTTTATCCTCAAACTGGATAGGATTAAGTCCATGAATGGTAACTTGTTGTTTAAGCTTTTCAATTTCTTCGTTTGCGTCCTCACCATTGGACAGAATTATAACTATATTACCAATAAAACATATGTTACATAAATATACTAATATTATCATTAATTCTGCATTTAGTTTTATGTAAAGATGTACCATTATTTGAGCTTGCACCATCTAGTAAGATTATGTGGACTCGTGTATGTTTTCATTGAAAGAGAAGCACACTCTTTTTACTGGTCCATGTTGAACTGCATAATTTTATAATTCCAAAAACAAAGAATAGGTTAATAATTTATAATCTTAGAAGCATTAACAATAATTAACAAAACTCAACAAAAGTAAATATTAATGTACCTATATGAAGTATGTGTTTTCCTTTATTTTTTTATTGTTTTGATCATTATGTAATGATTTATTATTTTCATTTGTAGTTGTACCATGTGATTGGAGGAGATTCCCACTGAAACATATTACAAACATGTATTAATATACATTTAAAAAATGTTTATATTTATAATAAAGATAATATTTTGTTTTAATTGTAAGTAGGAATAAAAAAATTATTATGGAGAGTAACTTACAGTTTGATTGAAGCAATCTAGTGTCACTTCTAATGTTGTCCAACTTCATAAATTTTATAAAAAAATTCACAACTTGAAGAGTCATGATGATTCTCTTATTTAAATCATTTTTGTATTTGTCTTGGATAATTTGAATTTTTCGCTTCAACCTTGCGTGTTTGCATATAGTTTTTTGAATGATAGGTAAGTCATCATTTATTGTATGATACTGGACATTTAAGGCATATCTCTTGAGTTTTAATTTTTGAATCCTTTCGTGTCGAGCTAAAGATGAAAGTTGTAGAACATTGCATAAGTGACCACAATCTTTTATAATGGCATAAATCAATTCCATGTACTATGTTCCCTTACAAAAAAAAAAGTAGAAAATTGGTGAAAAATAAAAATTAAAAAATTAAAAAATAGTGTCATTCAGCATAGAAACTATACAAGTGAGAATTAATAAATGCTACAAATTTTTTTAATGCATATTACGAAATTTGATGAAATATTTTCTCAATCTAGCTAATTATAAAGATTATATTTAAGCAGACAATAATAGTAATTTGTACAATATCTTATTAGTACCTGAAGAATGCGAACTTTGTTGTTTTCTCTTCATACTACTGTGTTGATTGCTAAAATTGGAACTATCATAAGTAGATTGTATCATAATTAAATAACATGAAAATAGTTCATTAGGAAAACTGGTTACACAAATTAAAAGTGACAATATGTAAAAACAATAGTAGTAATAATAATTGAAAAAGAATTATTATAATTTTGCAAAATTAAAAAGAAGAGAAGGAGTGAAGAAGAGAGTGTTTAAAGTAATAGCCAGTAAATAATACCTTGAAAGAACTTTCAAAAGAAGAAAAGAAGAATGAAAGAGGCTTTGAGATTTGAGGCTTGTTGTTTTGCTATAAATATATGTAAGCTCTAGTAAATAATGCATAAAAAGGACTTGGGCATTATGTTTAAAAGAAATTAGAGTAGAAGAAAATATGAGAGTTATAGAGAAGGTTTAGAATATATATATAAAATCATGAAGAGATATTTATATATAATATTATTAATGTATATAATAATTAAATGGTAAAAAAATCAACATATGGTTACACCATAATAATATCATGTATTTCATATTTGAGATATTTATGATAAATAATACTTAGTTTTTGTCACCGAAACTAATTTATATAAAAAAAAAATCAATGTGTAACCGATAATCTAATTTATAGAATTTTCTAATTATTTAACATATATTAATAAAAAAATCAATGTGTAACCACGTTATTTATTTTTTAACATATATTTAGCTAAGCAGAAAACTAAAGTGAAAATCAATTATTTAAAATAATAAAATGAAAATCAATTATTTAAACTAAAAGGAAAATCATAACTAACTACGTTATATAATAATAACCAAACATATATAATAATAACCAACATATATTATATTTAAAAACAATATAATTATTTACGTTATAACTACGTTATATAATTATTATATAATAATAACTACGTTATATAATTATTTACGTTATAGCGCTTTTGTTTTATAGCGCCTTCAATTCCTTTCATAGCGCTTTTTTTTTTTTTTTTTTTTTTAAAGTAGAAAAAAATAATTTGTTAGTTAATCCCTTTAAAAAAATACTATTTATATATAAGTTCAATATGACTCTATAAAATATATTATATAAATTAAATTATTTGGAATCTAATAAAATATTTTATTAGTTACTTGTTTTGGAAATATTAAAAAAAATGCATATAATCAATCATTTTATAAAAACTAAATTTTACTGTTTTATTTATATTTTATTATTATGAAACATAATTTTAGTTTCTAATTAATATTTTCAATTCATAAAATTTTAAATTAATATCTCTTAACTATTATTTTCAAATTAAAAATCAATCAACCATTTAGTAATTAAAAATTTATTTAAAACTTTGTCAAGAAATTTTTTTTATTCAAATACTTCTAGAAAATTCGTTTAGGCCTCTAGGAGATATATGTATAGCTATTTACAGTTATAGCTAACTACAAGATATATGTATAGCTACTTACAGTTATAACTAACTGTTTATTTTTTAGCTAGATATATGTTACAAAATAACCAATTATTTAAAAACATATATTTTTTTATTTAAAACACTGTGCTATGCAGCATAGTTATATTTTTCTAGTAATTAATATGTATAATAATAATAATTAAATTATTGTATTTATAGTATAGCTACTACTATTCTGTGTTAATGATAAAAACTCAAAAAAATATCTTTTATAAATATCTTATTTAAATTTTTGTAAGTTTATTAGGTGTTAAAATCAAAGATAATGTATATGAATTTAAAAATTAAATAAAAAAGATAATAGATTTTGTAAATGAATTAAAAAATTAGATTAAGGGAGAAAATAGAATTAGTGTTTTGAAGAGATTGTAGAGATGTAATGTATATGAATTTAAAAATTAAAAAAAAAAAGATAATGGATTTTGTAAATGAATTAAAAAATTAGATTAATAGAGAAAATATAATTAATGCTTTGAAGAGATTGTAAAACAGTTATATTTTTCTAGTAATTAATATGTATAATAATAATAATTAAATTACTGTATTTATAGTATAGCTGCTACTATTTCGATATGAAATGATAATATTAATATTATTAAGGTAAGTAATATTATTGAATATATATATATATATACATATATAAGGTTGGTAGTGTTATAATCGTTTTGTTTGGAAATAATTTTCATATTGCTTATTAATAATAATAATAATAATAATAATAATAATAATAATTGTCATTAACGATTGGTACTTTATTAGTTAAATATTGGACTATAATATTATAAAATTGGAATCCCAAAATTTAAAATTGCACTATAATATTTTAAATTAAGCAATTGTTAGAGCATTTATCACTAACTTAAAATAGTTTTTTTTTTCTAATCAAAACAAAAAATAATAAATTTTTTATTAGTTATCTGTCTTCGAATAAAATTAGCATAGTAAGAAGATTGTTTATGTCAAATTTGGTTTATTCTGAGTATACAAGTCACACTTGCATACTACCTAATTGAAATGATAACTACTTGAGTTTAGCCATAATATATAAATAATATTAAAGTAAGAGATCTAAATTTTAATGGTAGTTCTGGAGTTTTAAACAGACAATTGGGGACAAAACCTGACAAATCTTGCTTTAAAGTATCTAACTTGTCAGCCTTAAACAGCCTATTGTCAATCCAATAAAAACTACACATGATCATATCATCATAAACTATATGTGTAAATGATAAAATATTTTTTTTTCGCACAAGAATAAGAGTGCAGTCTATTTTCTTATTAAATAATAAAAATATATTTTAAATTCCATAGTTGAATAATAAAAAAATAAAAAATAGAAATAACACTAAAAACTAAATAATGTATCCAAAAAAATAATATATTTTTTTCTTTATTGAGTATTTCCATCATCACTAACTTCATCATGATCATCAACCATTTGGTTTCTTCTCTTTTTTTTCTTGTGATAATCTCCATCAGAATCTTCTAAATCATTGGCATTATGAGGATCCTGTATAAAATTATTATACAAATAATTAATTTATTTCCATTACATATTTTGCTTACAAAATTGAACTTAGCATAAGTAACATTACCTTATTTTTTCCTTTCTTCAATTGATGTTGTTGTTCCAATTTCTCATCTGGCATGAAAACCTTTGATACAGTAAAATTCTCAAGACCCTCTTTTAAATTATAGTCATTCAACCTCAACTTGTAAACAAAATCTTTCTCACAAAGGCTTTGAATCTCTGCAGGAACATCATTATTATTTGAAGACAATTCATTAAACAATTTGTGCACTGATGTATCTAGTAAGTTTTCAGCCACAACATTAAATAAGACCAAAGTAGTGTTTGCAGTTTTGTCGATGACTTTTATATGTATTTTGTACCTACATTAGAAAAAAACAAATAACATAGTGATTTCTTTATTGGAAGAAAATCTAATATAATTTTCTTACATCACAAGAGGGTAATCGCATTCTTTTTTGCAAGTGTGACACATATAAGCACCATTTGTAGATTTAACCTTTTTTAAGCAAATTTTGCATGAGACATTGTACCATCCAAATGAGTTGTCTATTTCTATAATTTTGCGGCTCAGAGTAACAATATATTCCTACAATGAAATAATTAGTATTTATTAAAATTATAGGACATAATGAATGAAGAATACAAGAGAAAGGCAAGGGGCTAAAAAACCTTCAATTCACCACTCCAATCAGCTTGTAATAGTTCTTGAATGGTCATCCTGTTCACGAACATATCTTCCTCAAGAGTAGTCTTATTCATATTAGAACTTGCAATAGTTTTCACACCATTAGAGATGGTGGAAAATCTTTCGATTAATGATGTTACATAATCTATTTGAAGATGTATGTAAATTTTACTTGCACTTGTGGTAGAGAAGCTAACTTCACCTATTTACGGTAAATGTAAATTAACATATATATATAAATTTTTTAAATATTAAACATTGGGATCTAAATAAATAATTACTTCGAATTTTTTTAATGGTTGTAGAAGTTACTATATCACAATAAATAGACCACCATCTTTATTGTACAAATCTGGATTGAACGTCTCCCCCAAGTTTCCCCACAAAGTAATCTTTTATGTGACCAAACTATACATAAAACTTTACAAAAGTTAATAATGCAGTAAATAGAAAAAAAAAACTACAATAACAAACATATATATATTTGTAATATTACTTTTATGCATTAACTTATACTTACTAATTTGTTAAAACTCTGATATCTCTTTTTTTCCAACCACCTCCAACAATCTCAACATCGCCCACAGCACATAAACATCCGAAAACATCTAAACACATGATAGATAAATAAGTTTAAAATGTTAGAATATAAAGATCAATAATTTAAAATTAAAACTTTAAAAAATAACAAACATTAATAATTAAAGAACCTGAGAGGATTGTGCTATCATTAACACGCAAATCAATCAAATTTGGAGATATGAATTGGAATTCATTGATTGGAATGTTCATCATTCCTTCTTCTAGCCTCTTAAGCTTAGTTGAAACCAAAAAAATAATTTTATGGTCATTTGAAAGTGGTCTATACTGCCCTGTGCTTGCAACAACTTTGAAATTATTTACACTATATAAAGAACCCTCACTCAATAGGTGCATGAACTTAGACACTGAAATTTTCCTAATTGTTGCATGCATTAGATTAGCCTGTGACAAAAACACACAATATATTAATTAAATATAAAATAATTGATAATATAAAGAAAACTGAGAAAAGAAATTTTGATTCAACCTTCTCATCTATAAAAATCATATACATACTAATTAATTCTCCATTCTTTTTAGCATTGACAGACTCCCACACTCTACAAACTCTGATCGTTATCATCCAATCATCTTCATCATTGTTTAAGTCAGAAAGAAAAGAATACTGCATTATGAAAATTGTAATTGAATGAGTTTAGAGAAAAGAAGAGAAAAAAAAAGAAATTAGAGTAGAAGAAAATATGAGAGTTATAGAAAAAGTGTAGAATATATATATAAAATCATGAAAAGATATTTATATATAATATTATTAATTTATATAATAATTAAATGGTAAAAAAATCATCATATGTTACACCATAATAATATTATGTACTTTATATTTTTATATAATAATTAAATTGTAAAAAAATCAACATATAGTTACAAGAGTTGAAAAAGTCACCTTCAATTCCTTTCATAGCGCTTTTGCTTTATTTTTTTTAAAGTAGAAAAAAATAATTTTTTAGTTAATCCCTTTTAAAAAAATACTATTTATGTATATAAGTTCGATATGGCTCTATAAAATATATTATATAAATTAAATTATTTGAAATCCAATAAAATATTTTATTAGTTACTTGTTTTTGGAAATATTAAAAAAATGCATATAATAAATCATTTTATGAAAACTAAATTTTACTGTTTTGTTTAAATTTATTATTATGAAACGTAATTTTAGTTTCTAATTAATATTTTCAATTCATAAAATTTTAAATTAATATCTCTTAACTATTATTTTCAAATTAAAAATCAATCAACCATTTAGTAATTAAAAATTTATTTAAAACTTTGTCAAGATTTTTTTTTTATTCAAATACTTCTAGAAAATCCGTTTAGGCCTATAGGAGATATATGTATAGCTATTTACAGTTATAGCTAACTACAAGATATATGTATAGCTATTTACGGTTATAGCTAACTGTTTATTTTTTTTAGCTAGATATATGTTACAAAATAACCAATTATTTAAAAATATATATTTTTTATTTTAAAAAATGTGCTATGCGGCACCGTTATATTTTTCTAGTAATTAATACGTATAATAATAATAATAATTAAATTATTATATTTATAGTATAGCTACTACTATTCTGTGTTAATAATAAAAACTCAAAAAATATCTTATATAAATATTTTATTTAAATTTTTGTAAGTTTATTAGGTGTTAAAATTAAAGATAATGTATATGAATTTAAAAATTAAATAAAAAAGATAATGGATTATGTAAATGAATTAAAAAATTAGATTAATGGAGAAAATAGAATTAGTGTTTTGAAGAGATTGTAAGAGATAATGTATATGAATTTAAAAAAAAAAAAAAAAGATAATGGATATTGTAAATGAATTAAAAAATTAGATTAATGGAGAAAATAAAATTAGTGTTTTAAAGAGATTGTAGAGAGATAATGTATATAAATTTAAAAAAAAAAAAAAAAGATAATGGATTTTGTAAATGAATTAAAAAATTAGATTAATGGAGAAAATAGAATTAGTGCTTTGAAGAGATTGTAGAGTGCCACATAATCTCTTTGAAGCTCTCCTTTATATATTTAAAAATGAAATAAAAAAGATAATGGATTTTGTAAATGAATTAAAAAATTAGATTAATGGAGAAAATAGAATTAGTGTTTTGAAGAAATTGTAGAGAGATAATGTATATGAATTTAAAAATTAAAAAAAAAAATATAATAGATTTTGTAAATGAATTAAAAAATTAGATTAATGGAGAAAATATAATTAATGTTTTGAAGAGATTATAGAGTGCCACATAATCTCTTTGAAGTTTTTTTTTTTTTTTTTTTATATATATATCATATAAATTTGATTGGTTATGGAAAATTTTGTTCTTTCTAAAAACAAACATTCCGACTTGTAAAATTTAACGTTCATATTTATTTTTATTGTATTTTTAAATTTGAAGAAACTATATATTATATCAAGTTAAACATGTTAGAGAAGATTATACCAATAGAGGAAATCTCATGATTACAACTAAGCACAAAGTTTACAATACAACTTATAGAGAACAAAATGAGTAGATTACAACTCTAAGTAAAATCAATACACATAAATATTGTCACGATTCGAGTATTATGCTATGACAGATTTGTAATATCCATAACTTGGGTGGTCAAATGTCAAACTTTGACCTTTATTGGAAAATAACAATTATAAATGATCCTTTAGTTTATTCCAAATAGTATAATTATAAGTCAAAATAATGGATTAACTCCTATAATTATATATAAAGATATTAGTGATAAAAGCAAGATCATCTATCATTATATATATAACAGTAATATTCCCACAGTTATGTAGTCACCAAATAGTTAAATTTAATAAGTAATGAAACACCAAAATAATAATTGACATCCATCATTCATCATTCCTACTTTTAGATAGCTAATTTAGAGATAGAGACCACATCATTCATCATTCATCAAATACATATATAATGTTCAAAAGATAGGACTATGATACTAAATAGAACTAGACTAAACACATTGGCTCCATCAATAACTCACCTTCCATATTCGCATCACTGGGTTCCTGGAATGGGAGAGCTATAAGTGGTGAGCTTATGAAGCCCAGTAGGAAAGCAACTAATATCATAGGACCCAAAAAGTTTAATAAAACCCCTGCACGGTTAGTTTTGAAAAAAAAAACATACATCATTATGTATAAACCAAAATAGAGAGAAACCACACATAATCATAAGAGCATAGCTACACGTGCACATCATACTGCCCACTAGATCCCTAGTTCCCGTTACCCACCATAGAAAAACTGACATCTTAAACCGGGTAGCCGGACTTGATAACCTCCACAAGGGGGAGGCTCAGAACACTTCCTATATACAGATGCTAGGTCTTTACACTTATAGGTGAGTGGACACTTGATCTACCTATGATGACGTAGATACTAGGTCGTGAAACAACAACATGCACAAATCATGATCACTATGGATCTCATCAGTATAACCAAATGCAGGTAAACATGAAAAGCAAGAAACATATTTCCTTTTATATTTTAGAAAATTGGGCAGCATAACAACTGCATTTGAATAAAACCCAAAAATCATAACTTGCATAAATAAGTGAACAAAAATATATTTGGCACTCAGTGCCCTCTAAACAGATCAGAAAACATGCAGATTAAGTTTCATTTTTTTTATAAATATCAAAATCGGAATATGTTTAATGTCATTCAATACGAGTACAATAAGTCTAATAGTCAAGTTGAGTCATTACCTGTTATACCCAAAAATTGGAGAGTGCCTCCTAGGAGAGCTAAGGGGAGTGGTCCTAGGAGACCCCAAGGAGGGTGTGGTCCTAGGAGACCCCAAGGGTGTGTAGGAGGCAAGCCTCCCAAGGTTTTCTAAGTGTTGGCTCCAACGTGTCCAAGGTAAATAGCTAAGGAGGAGGAGTCTCATGCAAGAGAATGGAGACTTAGACTTTCATAAGGAAAGTCTATACAATGTTCGATCGGACATGTTTGGGAGATGCTAAAGAAGGTTGCCTCAATGTTGTCCAAGGTGAGGTTGCCTCAATATTGTCCAAGGTGAGGTTCCCTCAATGTTGTCCAAGGTGAGGTGCCAAGGAGGTTGCCTCGGACCACCTTGGTCCGAGGAGAAGCCAAGGAGATTGGTTCAAGGAGGAACATGGCATGCTAGAGAAGAGTGCATGTTAGAGGAGAGAAGTGCATCTCCTACCACCATGCACGTTCAACCTACCACCATGCATATCCTACCACCATGCATGTTCAACCAGCACTTGCATGGGTAGTGAGTAGGAGGTGGACCAACTAGCTAGAGGAGACTAAGTCAGACACAACTTCAACAACATGCGCGGGAATCTCTCATTCTTCCCACAAATGGGGGAGTTTGTTACATTTTGAATTTTGAATGTTTATTTGTAATATAAATGTAATAAATATAATAAAATATCCCTATGATAAGGGGATATCAGTTGAGGATCCCATCTCTATAAATAGAGAGCTTATGGGATGAGAGAGGGGCTCCTTTTGCTTCTTCTTTCTAGAGAGATAAAATTGGGTCTGTCTATTCTAGAGAGAGAAAGTGCTGAAATTAGAGAGAATTCTTGTATTTTCACAATCTGTACTGAAGAAACTCAGTTGGCTCAGTCTATCTGATCTTGAGTACCGGTTTATAAATCACATCTCTAAGTGGATTAGGCTATTACCGACAATCGGGGCTGAACCACTATAAAAATCCTGTGTGTTATTTACTTTTCTTGTTTATACTGTCTGTTGTCGTTTACATTCTCTTGAAGGTTCATCGTATTTGACGTTCTCACGTCGTTGGCTAAAAACGCAGTCAACACTACCCCCTTAGAATTGTCAATTCGAGTCCAAAGCAACCCTTTCCTAAGTTTAACGATGATCCTAGAGTGATTTAGTCAAATTTTTATATCACGCTTTTCCTACGTGCATCAAATGAGCAATCGATTATCATCATTGTATTCCTTATTCAAAATCGTGTCCAACGACATACAATATGACTATATTAAAAATTTTAAGTTCCGAAACTCACCCGAGTCATGAATAGTGCTGGCAGTGAGCGGTGTATCAAAAATGTTGATGAAGGTAGGCATGACATATATAAAAATGACCACATTAGCGAGTAGATCATGTTCATGCCAACCATCAGTCCAAAAAGTGCTCAGACTCGCCGGAAAGTCACCGAAAAGTGGCGGAGATACCCAAAATCTCACCGGAAAAAAAGGCAGAGTTGACTGTAATGGTTGAGTGGGTTTTGTTCCTCTCTCCATGCTGGTTCCAAAGGTACCAACCACTTGTCGACAGGTAGTCCGAGTTGGCCGGAAAACACAGTCAAAGTTGACGGACCAAAACTTTGACTGGCGATTCTGAACAGTTGACGGCGAGTTGGGCGGCACTGCTTGGTGGTTGATGTAATGCCTTGGTTAGCCAAGACCATTACACTGTGTATTTTAAATAGTGCTTAACTCGCTAAACGAGTCATTAGGCAATAAACATGCATTTAAATGTGATTAATGGTCCATGGTTAAAAAATTTGGTAAAAAGGAATGGATATTTCATTAAAACATTAAACTGTACATGGGATCCCATAATAAATGTTTACAAAGTTGTTTACAGTTCCAAAATGGTCATTACAACTCAAAAGTTACAATCCGCCGACCTAAGCGGCAAAAGTAGGGTTTAACCCTAGTTCCTTTGAGAAACCTTGGCCGTGGTGGTCAAGCGGCCGCATATGTACATGTCTCCACCTAAACTCTCCAACTCATGGCTGGTCCAACTTTCCTTTTCCCTTACCTGCACCACATAGCACCTGTGAGCGAAGGCCTAGCAAGAAAACTTAACATGCTCATAAGCAGTTAATAATACATTACCAAACATAATAAGCATGCCTAGCAGTAATAATCCTACTCATGCATGCATACCATTCATATAAATGACTACAACGTCATATGAGACCAAATGCCCTAAATAAATGATTAACTGAATCATACCAGGGCCCGTTTCCCAAGTTACATGATTAATAAATCACATTGGGGCTCAGCGCCCTAGGATTTAGGACTTATAAGTCGCCCCAGGGCCTATTGCCTTATCCTCTGTATAACCAGCCTTGGAGCTGGCCCAGCGTACATGGTGCTTTAATTTTCTACGACCATTGGGTCGGACAAGCGTATAATGCACTTCCTGATTAGATCTAATCATATCGACCAACGCTCAGCATGCTATTGCCGCCCTTAACTCATAAGTCAATGCTTTACGACCAATGCTTAATGCTATTGTCATCCTTGACTCATAAGTCAATGCTTTTCGACCAGAGCTTAGCACTATTGCCGCCATTGACTCATAGGTCAATGCTTTACAACCAGCGCTTAGTGTTATTGCCATCCTTGACTCTTAAGTCAATGATTTATGACCAGAGCTCAACGCTATTGTCGTCCTAGACTCATAAGTCAAGCCTTTCTCAATTATATAATGCTAACAGGCATTCATCATATAACAAATATCAATATACAGAGCATTCAACATGCTTAATCAATACTTCACACGCATAATCATAATCATGCGCATTTACAAGGGTCCAAGCCCTAATCAAATCTATATTCAACATTCAAGCCTAACCTTAATCATGTACATCACATATTTGGTGCAATTTTCTTACCTTTTGGCCAAGCACAAGTTATATATAAACGACCCTTGAGCACGATCCTCTCCCAAGCCCTAGCGGCAACCTAGTTACAACCATAAACAATAATATTATAAGATTCAATCCTTAAAAATAAACTCCGGGACCACTCATATGCTCTTGGGACTTCCAATCCCACCCAACGGGGTGGTGGAACCATCCCCTGAGCCCCCAAAGTCCTTCCAAGCCCTAAAAATGGGCTTTGCTAAAACTGGACTATCACAAGGGCACTGAAGACAGTGCAGGGGCACTGAAGACAGTGTAGGGGCGCCATCCAAGTCAGAGAGCCACCCCATATTTTCCCCTGCCTAGCGCTGGGGCGCCCATAACAGCATTGGGGTGCCATCCCCACAACCCAAAACTTTCTGGTTCTTCCCCTGCGTTTTCCCCCAAGTTCAAATTACCAAAACCTCATCTAAACACTATCCAAACTTATAATTTAACCCCAAAACCTTATCAATACACCAACCTCATCAAAAACCAAGTTTAAACACAATCAAAACACCACTAATACTCAAAATCAATACTTGAGTTTTTGAAACTCAAGAACACCAAGAACACCACCAAAAATAATCAGAAACTCAGGGAGAATCAAATGTTTAAATCATTACCTTGGATGCTATGAATGACCTTATGATGATTCTATACCAATTCCTAGTCCCAAGCTTCCAAAATTTCAAGAACTCCAATGCTTTGAGAGAGAGAGAAAAACATATAGAGAGAAAGAGAAGTGAGCTAGTTCTATTTGATTACTTTGTTTTACTGCTGTTTGAGGTTTCTTTTAGCCAAGGGAATGTGTGACCAAGTCATAAAATTGGTACAAAATACCTTAAATGCCCATAGGCCAAATCAATCTCTCCAAAACCCTTCAAGGGCAATTTTGTCAATAGCCACTTACCCCGTTAATAATAATTAACATCTCACAATTCCTGTTACTTCCCATATCCTCAAATAATTACCAAATAATTTCCCCATTACCTGATCCCGGTAATATACTAAATTACCAAATTACCCCTAGGCTCGCCCCGAGCCGGGTATTTGATCCCATTATGACTAGATTACTAACTTGCTTTCTAGGATCATCTCGTGCCGAATAATCCAAATATATCCACATAATAATATAGTCTCAATCCATATACACACAAATATACAAATAAGCCCTCAACGGGCCAAAATTACGAAAATGCCCTTCTAATAAGAAACAGGCCCACATGCATGCAAATACAACTCACATAATCATGCATATTATCACATAATAATACAATAAAATAATTATTGCCCTCCCGCCCCCCTAATCAAGGTACTAAGCCATATTAGGGAATTTTGGGACGTTACAGTTGAGGTTGCCAGAGCAAGGCGAATCAATAAGCCGCCACATGTCGAAAATGGAGGTCGCCGGTGGTTGGGTCTTTGATGGTGTGCTGCTGTGGAGAGAAGAGAAAGAAAAATGGAAAGAAGTGAAAGAGAAAGGGAAGAAAGAGAGAACAATTGGGGAAGGGAAGAAGAAAAGAAAGAAAGAAAGAAAGAAAGAAAAAAGACTTTGACTTAAAGACTTGGTGGGTCCCACCTTTATTTAATTTATATATATAAACAAAACAAGTTTTTACAAACATGACAATAGAAGACAAGATATATAGAAGAAGAAAGAATATTGTTACACCCAGATTTCGAGCCTTGAGAATTGTAATCTCGAAAGCTGGTTTCGTCAGGTGTGAGCTTGCAATATCTAAAGTACGTATTCGCAACCTAGGCGCTGAACCTTCGAAGCAGGTGGCAACCTCGAAGATGGGCAACCTTAAAGTCCTTACAAGCTCGAAGAGATAGAATATCGGAGTGCGTCCATTGTCGGGTAACTTCGGAGCAAGAGGTCCAAGGCTTGCATGAGTATGAGCTCGGGTTAAGGCAGCCTCGATGGTATTTACCCTTTCCAAGTTGGTCTTGAGAAAACATTACAACTCGAAAGTCACCTAGAGTCCTGGACTGGCATGATGCTGTCAATGTTGATTACTGACCTCGAAGAGCTTGGTGAATCACTTGGAGAGACATAGTCTACATTTATAGTTGTAACATCCCTATAATAAAGGGATATTTATTAGTCAGTTATACGCCCCCTGGTTTTCAGGGGACGTTTCCTTGTATATAGGAGTTACAGGCTTTTAAAGTCATTAAATTTATTAATGTAAAGGATAACTTCCCAGAAACGTGTGGGAGAGTATCCTGAGACTTCCTCTATAAATAGAGAAGTCATGTACCTTTGTAAAGGACCGAAATTTTGTGATCTTGAAGGATTTCCATAAATTTCCTAAGTTCTAATAACAAAGACTCGTGGACTAGGCAGAGTTAACTGCTGAACCACGTAAAAAATCCTCCTTGTTTTATTGTATTTTCTAGCCATAAATATTTACTGTTTACGTGCTCTACATTTCAAGTTGACGAAAAACAGCGTCAACAAATCATAAGACAATATTATACAAATAAACACAATAGAGATAAAGATGAAGGAAGAGAATAAACTCTCACTCATACTACCAAAGTGAAGAGTATTGGGGATCACTAGACTTGAGCAAGATTCGAAACCTTTGTCCAAAAGCTTATTTCCTCCTATTCTCTTAGTACTAAGGAACTCTCAAAGTTCAGGAAATAGCCATTTGGAATGATCAGGCCTTATTTTTTCATGCCAAGTGCTAAAAGGAAAGGAAAAATCATATTCACAAGTGACTAAATGGTCTCTATTTATAGAGTTTTGAGACAACTTTTGAATTTCACATTTCACCAACCCTTTGGTTATTACCAATGTTAAACTAGGTGTTTATGGAATTAAATGGAAGATTTGGAAATTACCTAAAATGTTCATAATGTTCAAATTGATGAAAACAAAATGAGATTTGACTATTAGCCTCCTAGGCCACGACCTATAATATCCTTGGCCGCAGCCTGGGAGGCAGAGCCTCCTAGGATATTCTAGGCCATGACCTGAGGCGTTTTGTAACCTCCCAATTTTTCATTTTACCACAAAAATGTCACAACTCAATCCCTTTTGATTTTGTAACTTCCATATACCTAATGGCAATCAAAATCACTTCTCCAATAGCTATTCAACATAATAACTCATGAAATTCAATTTGGAAATGTGTAACTCTTACTTTAGACATTAAAAGATGATATCTTGGAAGTTACAAATGGTTAGCGATTTTTTAAGATATGTAACTCCCAAAAGTACATATATTACAAATTTGGACACACATATTTGTCCCACTTATTTGTAACTCTCAAATTATGTTACAAAATATCACAAACTCATTTTGTCACATTTATTTAATCTAACATTATATTACTATAAATAATATTATACTATATTATTATAAATAATATAACATTCTCCCACTAGATTAAATAATACTCCTTTTGTAACACTTATTTAATCAATCAAACATTATATTAAGAATATAATATTCCCCCACTTGATTAAATAATTACTCTGTCTACAGAAACCTTTGCATTAGTGCATAGTGTAAAATATCTTTCGACTTGAATTTTACCTTAGTATAATAATCATAAAGTTTATTGAAATTTTGGTTGTCGAAGCATTGAACCATTATTCATTGATAACAAACCGGTGATAATACACACACACCTTTGCTTAGCTCACTTGAGAACCACTTGTCTCGCTTTGTACCATTAATTACCATGTGAACATTCCATTCATGGACTTTTTGAGAATGAATTCCCAATTCTCATTAGAGGCGGCACCACCCCTAAGTCAATATAGGTGAAACTTTTATAGTATCTTGTTACCCTTAAGATACTTGTCATCTCAATACTAAGGTCCATTAAAAAAACATTTTGGTTTTAACCCTCCAATTAGTAATACTTAATACCTATATCTCAGATAAGACAATTTTAAGTACTATACTATACACATTCACTTAGTTGACTTGTTATTACCTATTGAACCTAACACTAGTCCGAGTAACTAATATTAAGATAGGTTACCATCAACTGTGAATCTCTTTAGGGAGTTTAAGTCCCATCCCTCGAGATGTAGAAATGATTCCATTTTGATTCATTTTCTTTTCTTATGCATGCATCTCTCATTATTTTATTCAAACTTTGTGCTAGCTATAGTTGGAATAAAATAGTTACACCTTTATCAAAATAGTGAATTTGACCATAGTCAACACCCCCAATAATTTCACACTTTAATACTCAAGATAAACATATTTTCTTGAATACTGAATTTAGAAACCTCTTTGTTTCTATAACCCCATTTATTTTCTAAATTGATTCCTTCTTGAATCAAATATCTCGCAAACTAACCTTAGACATCAAGCATGTCTAGATTACCCATATTATACATAAAACTAAAATAATTTAGAATATGACCAAATTACTCAATCATTTATCAAAATAAATTGACTAATTTTGAAGCATCACCCCCACATGTCTCATATAATGATAATAAAATATCACTTTAAAATAGAAATCTCTTCATTCCTATCAAGTTATTTACATTATCCTTAAAGATAATACTAGACTTATAATTCTCAAAAAATTTCATGAGTCCTTAAACCACTTGATATTTCATAATAGGTCAAAATAAATAAGACATCAATGTTAGTTTATTTTAACTCATTTACTTGTAAAAGCAAGACACACCCCTTTGAAAGTAACCTTCACTTGGTTTGCTTTCTTTTTATATTTCACAAGAAGAATATATATGTAAACACAAATATAAGGTGAAAATTTCTCAAGCAAATAATCACTAATTTTCACTTTTAGCTGTCTAAATAATCTCAAAATCACTTAATTTTTTTTTTTGCATTTTCCAAGAGTCTCTTTGAGATTTTTTTGGAAACACCATGTTGACATAATTTTTCGTCAAATTAATTGAGTAGAGAAATTAAAAAGGAAGTAAAGAAAAGGAACAGATTTTTTACGTGGTTCAACTATTAAAATCTGCCTACATCCACGAGTCACTATTATTAAGGTCTGCATTAAAGCTTCAAGAAAGAGCAATTTCACAGAGCGTATCTTAGTATAGAATTGTGCGTCAGTACAAATGACCAGATCCAAGCTATTTATAGACATGGTTACAAGAATATCTTCCCAAAAGTTTAGGGAAGTTACAAAATATATTCAAATTTAAATTCATATGAATATTTGAATAACAATACAATTAAAATGTATTACTTAAATAATGATCCCATAAAAATGGGATTTAATACATGGTTTAAATTAATCCCAAAGAAATAGGGATTTCTTAACAACTTCTTTGTGTATTTATTTAACATGCCTTCGAGCTTGAACAATGATTCAACACACTTTCGAGACCACTCGTAGCTTTGAGCTCACCATTCTAGTTGTTGTCACCAACTCCTTGCTTGATCAATCTGTCAAACTCCTTTCTTGGAGGAGACTGATGCCTTTGAGACTGCAACTCATGCTCGGGCACTAATGACGTAGCTCAGGAATTTCGTGACAATTTGTACAAGTAAAATGCTAACACTTGTTAATCCCAAGCTTACACTTTATGAGCCTATATTTCGAGGTTATTTATTTATTCTCGAAATTTGGGTGTAACATTTTGCCTCCTTAAAAGTGTTGGTCCGAATCCTATGAGAAGGAAACTTTTGAACTTCACTTTTGGAAAACGTGTCCACCTACCACACTCGAGTGTTGACATGTGTCATTATGGGATTTTATATCGAGAGTACTCAAGTACTCTCTTTCTGCACACGGCTTTTCCCATTCTACTTTTTGCCTCCAATCTTTGAGATTAAATGAGGTCCATCAGTGTAACGCCCCAACTCCAGGGACCTCTACAGTGCACATTGCAAACAGTGCTAAACTCGCTAATCGAGTCGTTTGGTCATAAACGTGTAACTAAGCATGATTAGAGGTTTAGGGGTTAAAAACTTTGGTTAAGATATAACGTTTCACTAGAGCGTTTACTGTATACATTGGGATCCCAAAAATATAATTTCAGAGTTTATTACAAGAAAGTGTTTACAACAGGCCGTTCTAAGCGGCAAAATAGGGTTCAACCCTAGTTCCACTTTCAAACCTCGCCCAAGTATTGGTCGACCAGCTGCATATGTACACGTCATCACCTAAGCTCTCCAACTCAAGGATGGTCCAGCTTCCTTTTGCCTTTACCTGCACCACAAAGCACCCGTGAGCCGAAGCCCAGCAAGAAAACTCATATGCTCATAAACAGTCATATCATGATATCAAATCATATTCGGCATGCCTAGCATTCATAGCTCTATTCAGCATGAAAATGAATTCAAACAAATGCTGGAGTATCCCGGATAAGAAATCCTGGCCTTCTGATTGGAGGACTATCAAGTCAATCCTAATCAGATGAGTGTCGCAACACTTGAGGTTCTGGTAAACCATACTGAGTGACTGACAAGCAGGTCACTAATTCAAATGGAAGGGTGGCTGTTGAGTAAGCCTCTAACCTTCAATAGGTTCTGGTAAACCATACTGAGTGACTGACAAGCAAGTCACTAATTCAAATGGAAGGGTGGCTGTTGGGTAAGCCTCTAACCTTCAAGTGCTTATAATGTTCATCGACCCTTGAGGTCGGTCTGGCATTAATGCTCTTTGAGTCATTCAATGCTGATAGTCGATTAGATCTAATCTTTATTGGCTTGCGTTAACACGCTAAGGCCATCCTGACTAATGAGTCAGCTCAATTTGACCAGTGCCCAGTACCACTGCTGAACCTGACTAATAAGTCACAGCTTCACAGTTGATACTAGCACCTTTGCCAAATCTGACTAATGAGTCAGTACCATGCACAAGTGAGCAACATATGCTATACATTCTATATTCAATCCAAGTCCATATTTACATAACCAGCATGCCTCATGAATATCCATGCATGTCACACTTGGGGTGCAGTTTTCTTACCTCAAAGTCGAGCTAGAGTGAGTTAAAGAACGACCCTTGAGAACGATCAACTTTTAGTCCTTTAGCGGTCACCTAGCCATAACCAAATATAAGATACCATCAATAAAAAGGATCAACGTAAGTTCCCGAACCAATATCTAGCCTCCGGGACATCAATCCCCACTATACCGGGTACTAGGTTCAACCCCGAGGCCTAAGGTTTGAATCCCCAAGCTAAAAACACCATTCTGCCCAAAATGTCACTAGGGGCCGCGGCCCGCCTTAGCTGCACCGCGGCGCGCCCCCCAGACAGAGAAAACCCTCCCTGCCAGACGCCTTGAGCCGCGGCACACCACAGCCATGCCGCGGCTCAATACCCTGTTCAGCCAAAAACTCAGTTCGCACCAGTTCGCCTCCCCTGCGTTTTCCCTTGGAACCAAGCCCTTCAAACCTGTTCCAAACCTTAACCTAACACCCAATTCAACCATCAAACATCATCTATACCTCACCCTCATCAAAACCCAACATAAACATCAACCAAACTTCTATTAATCCAAACTTTCTACAAGAGATTCTCAAGCTGAAAACTAAAACTCAAAAACAGAGCACACCATAAAATTCATGGCTGAGACTTACCTCAAGCTTGATTTGAATCCTTCCCAATGGCTGAACTCAAGCTATACTCCCCAAGCTTTGACTCCCTAGCTTGCTTCCTCAATATGGGCTCTCAAAATTCAAAGAAAATAAGGAAGGTGAACTTGTACGGGAGAGAAAGGAAGAGATGAGGATGGGCTCTGTTTTGTTCTATTTTCCACAGTCTTCTAAACACTCAAAGGCTGATATAAATCCCTAAGGTCAAAAGACCATAATGCCCTTAAGCCAAATAAATCCCTCTAAAGGCTTCGAAGGGTAAAATCGTCCATTCCCGCCTATCTCGTTAATTATAATTAACGCTCTCCAATTCTCGCTATTCTCAATATTCTCAAATACCAATAAATCATACCCCACTACCCTTTTATTCCACGTAATGTTCTAGTCATCAAAATGACCCCGAGACTCACCCAGAGCCCTGAACTTAAACCTGTTATGACTAGACCGAACACTTACATCTCATGATCGTCTCATGCCGAATATCTCGAACCAATTCACCTTATAAGGTGGCCATGTTAACTAATCACAACCATGCACCCAAAATACACAATTATGCCCACAGCGACCAAATTACCAAAATACCCTTATAATAATAAATACTCCCATATGCATGCATTCACCATCATATAATAATATCATTCACATAAACATGCATATAATCATTAAATACCATAATAAATCAATTATGGCCCTCCTGGCCTCCTAATCAAGGTTCTAAACCTTATTAGGAAATTTGGGGCATTACAATCAGATCTCTTTTTAATTTAGTCCAAGGTGCCAGATTAACCCCCAAAGGCCACCTTTTTGCCTATTAAAACCCCCTTTTTTTTTTTATCTCTTCCACTTTCACTTTCAGAAGAGAAAACACAAACCATAGCTCTCAAGCCTTCGCATGTTCTCAAAGCCAAAAAAGCAAAGTAACCTTGGTTCCTTTAGTTCCATCGCATCATTCCTACTTCCAATCCATGATCTCTTCATTCCCAAGATCGACTTTGTGTAAGTGTAGGATTTGGGAATTTAAATCTAGATGAATGCTTCCTATTATTTTTTCAAAAACATAATAGAAACATAGAGTAACATGACATACAAATGAACATCAGATTCTTAAATTAACATAAACACAAAGATGTAGAAACTTACGAATACGCAGTGGAACTGGAACAACTCCTTCCTTCAATCTCTCTAACCCTTGATTCCTTTTTGTAGCAGAGAATTATCAAGAGATTGAACTAGATCAGCAACACAGTCTTTCTCACCAAGCCTTTGATAACTCTAGAACTAGTGTGCGCTGATTCTCAACACATGAAATAGAGATCTAGAAAAGAAGAAGAAAGTGAGTGGCCAAGAAAGGATTAGACTGTCTAGGTTTTCACTTACCCAATGAATCAACTAAGTCTGACTTATGAAAACCCTAGATATCATATTCCTTATATAGGCAACTAAATGGGCTTTATTTAAATTTAAATTTAAATTAATTCAAACAATAAATAAAAAAAATCAAAGCATTGGGCTCCCACAAATGCACTTGAGCCCAATCTCTTTGTTTTGAATTTAAATCCCAATTGGGCCTAAAATCAAAACCTATTTATTTATTTATCTTTAAATTAATTAATTAAATCCTTATTCAAATTAACTAATTATAATTTGATACTTAATTTAATTTAATTTATTTATATTGACACAAATTTATCAATATTAATAAATTTACCCAAAGATTCTCTTTTATTATCTAAATCTCACATTTATGTAAAATTTACCAAAATTGACCTAGTCAACTTTAAGAATCCTAATTGATAATTAAATCAATTAATTGAGATATCCTAGATGATTTACTCAAAGGTGATGTGGGGACTATGGATCCATGTATACAAGCTACAATAAATTTTCGTGAGTTTATTTATTAAATAAATTATCTTACAATTTATTAATTCCTCGCGACTCCACTATAGATTCAGAATTGAACTCTTGAATTCATAGAACGCATTTTTCAAACCACAAATATGTTATCTATTGTTATAACAATTATAGTCTGCAATTCCTCTATCGGTGACTTACTAACGAGTCTGGTGCAAATTACCGTCTACCCCTCATTTGTATTTTATCCTTAACTCCCACTAAGTCCCTTGTAAATGATAAATTCGTGAACTTAGTCACAGATATGAGCGCTCAATAATTTACCCTTTTAGACTAAGCTATTAAGGAAGTGATCTTTTCACTTGTCATATAGAAGCTATAGATTTCATATCTATGATTATACTCCCACTCAATTACACTACTAAATCTCCTAGATGTAAGTATGGGCTAGACCGTAGGGTAAGCTGGAAATGAACAAGTCAAAAGATTTAAATAATATAATTAGCAGAATATTATCACTAAGAATTAAGATCGACTTGACCTATGGTCAATGTTGTGACATTTATTAGATTCAATAACAACGATACTTATTTATATATCAATAATCAATATCGGTCCTAGTCTAATGTACCCATATACATCCGATCTTATCTATTTGGTCAATGTCTTGGATAAGACATCACACCCCGATTGTGTAAGTAGATCATATTGTAGATTACCAGATCAATGAAAATCCAATGCATTGACTTAAGGACTCGTTCTTTTGAACATATAATTACAATTATAGTCCACTGTGACCTAGTCACTATAATTCTAACTATTTATATGTTCGAGATTTTATAAATGTTGGTATTATTTCCAATAATCATGTAATAAAACAAGCAAGCAACACGGTTGTCAAACTAAATAATTTCTACTTCTTTTATTGACAATATCAAATCGAGTTACATGTCCGTCATAGTTTTATAAGGGTATAAAACCCAACAAACTCCCACTTGTCCTTTCAAAACAAATGGGACATGTTTCTCAAAACCATTTATTCTACATGCTTCACAATTATGCTCTATGTGTAATGACCCAACTAATTCTAGACTTTGGACCATTAAAACTACTATACGTAGACACTAATCTTAAGAAAACATACATACGAAATAGTCATAACTATATTAAAAACTGTAAAGCAAAGGTTAAAATACATAAAATTTGTGTATGATATGGGATCCCCTTGTTTGAAAATAAAACATAACTTGAATCTTAAATAAATTCGTTACAAAATCAGGCGTGGAAAATACATAGAAAACATAATTAAAATGACTAAAAACAACTTCGTCCTCGAATCGTTCACGTAGTCCACCGAATCAATTCTTCCTCAATACACAACCCCAAGCCGCCAAGAATCTTCCCGCCGCCATACTTATTTTCCTGCACATATAAAATAAAGGAATGAGCCTAATGCCCAGCAAGGAAAAATCTACTACAAGCACGAAACATAAACATAAACATATAACATATAAAGATGTATACATATAAGACTATACTATTAATGGCCATTAAAACATGTGAAAACCATCTACACCCCTGTCTAATATCTGAGGTAGGTTAGATCACATGATAGTATATGATAACCCATCTAGGTCCCCTGTCTAATATCCGAGGTAGGGTAAATCATAACTATAAACATAAAAATGATAAACACTAGGGCACTAAGCAACTATGAGCCCTAGATAAAACATAGCATAACATACTATAGCATAAACGTATCATAAATAAACATACACATAAACATATAGAAACTGTCCTATTTTCCTTACCAATACTGGGATGTGAGAACAAGGTCGGGATTTTGGAACATTCCTAATACCAACAAGAAAAATGTGAGTATTCTAAAAGAAAGAGATGGAAAGAAAATGAGTCTAAACCACCGAGAAGATACTTACCGACAAGAAACCTCAAGTTCAAAGAACTTAGATGCCTAACCAAGAATGGAAAATATTGAATAAGGATTTGAGTAGAGAAAAACTATAAAAAACTAATGAAACATACAGAAATGAACTAGGAATAAGAATACCTTTGAATGCACTATAAATGAACTACACCTCGATATTGAAAAACACACTATTAACCTTACTTCCCAAGTGTTTAATAAGCTTAAGATGATAAAGCTTATAACCCCAACACAAGTGTTTAACACTCTAAAGTAAACCTAGCAGCTTGAAGGCTCTGAACTCAACTTGAAGAATGAAAGAAATGGCTGGGTATAGGTCCTATTTATAGAGTTCAAGAATGAAAAGATCTTCTTTTAGCTTGAATAAAATAATGACCATTTAATTGAAAAATGTTTGAATAATCATTCAGCAGAGGCTTAAGACTCGGTCAAAAAGATTCTGGGCTTATCAAGAGGTTATGGAAGAGGTTATGGAATAAAATGAGCTCGATTTCAAAATTGTTTAAAAAACTTGCCCTAGAGCCGATATATCGCCCATGGTAGGCGATATATCGCCTAGGCTTATATTCTTGAGGCTCGTCGAAGTGTTCGTGTGAAGTTACATGTAACGCCCTGGCTACCCCAGAACAATTATGGTGAACAGTGAACCGGAAATTTGACTCGCTACCCGAGTCCTTTGGTTAAAAACGTGATCTAAGTGCTATCATCAGGTTAAGGTGAAAAACCAATAAAAAGGAAAGGGTGCATTTCATTAAGTAAATAAACTGCTCATGAGCCTTTCAAAATGTTTACAAGATGTCCATAATACAAAAGAGTCGCTACAGTTTCAAATTTACAATCCCTGCGGCCTAAGCGGCAAAAACAGGGTAAACCCCTAGTCCCTCTGAGAACTCCTTGACCGTGGCGGTCAAGCGGCCCTGTATGTACACCACATCGCCCAAGCTCTCCACTCAGGGTTGGTTAAGCTTGTCTTTTCCTTTACCTGCACCACATAGCACCCATGATCCAAGGCCCAGCAAGAAAACGCAATAAGACATGATATAATATCAACAACGATCATAATAACCATTCAGGACTATCAGTCCAAACAAATAGGTGACAATAGCCAAAAGTCACAATAATGAGCATCGCTCCCTCTAGCCATGTGACGATAGGGTCACCAGGGCTTAATTTATAGGTGATTTCTTTCATAAGCTTGTTCAGGACAGGTGCATGGTGATTGGTCACCAACATAACCTTCCTCACGACTCTAGAGTCGAAACTATGGAAAACGTCCCTTAGCCACGTGACAAACGGTCACCGGGGTCATATACCTTGGCTATAGTCATCTGGTCGTAGACCAGGCAAGCGCTTATAAGTTCTTCGACCTTAGGGTCAGTCCCGCATTAATGCCATAGAGCCATTCAATGCGTGATCATCGACTTTAGAGTCGGTCCCTGACTAGTCAGTGTCTCAAACAGTAATCAGCGTTCACTAGCATTTAACATGCAATCCATGTCCACATAAATCAACCAACATGCCTCAATATTAAACCATGCATGTCATATACCTATACAGGGTGCAACTGTATTCAACCACTGTTTTCTTACCTCTGGTTCGAGTGAGGATTATAATATGAACGACCCCTGAGAATGATCAACCTTTAAAATCCTTGACGGTCACCTGGTCATAACCAAATTATAGAATTTATCAATAAAAATGATAACCGAGGGTTCCCAAACCAAATCCCAGCCCCCGAGACATCAAATACTACCCAACCGGGTACTAGGTCCAACCCCGAGGCCTATGGCTTGAATCCCCAAGCTAAAAACCACAGTTTAGCAAAATTGGCCTTAAGGGCCGCGACCCCCCTCTGCTGCGCCGCGGCGCGCCCCCAAACAGAGAGGCTCCCCATCTGCCAGACGCCAAGGGCCGCGGCGCCCAGCCCAGTTCAGCAACAAAGTCACGCACGAACCTGATTTTTCCCCTGTGCGATTCCCTCTCAAACCAGTCCTTCAAACCCTCATAAAACCTCTTCCTAACACACAATTAAAACCCCAAACAACTCCCTTAGCTCACTCACATCAAACCCCAATCAAACTAACACCAAAACCCCCTTTGATTCTCACTTCCCACATCAAAATCCATGAATTAAAAACTAAAACGAAAACAGAGTACCAGCTGTAGAATATGACCAAAACTCACCTTGGAACCAGTTTTGGACCTCCCTTACCAGCTAAACCAAGTCTCCAATCCAGCCCTTAAGTTTCCCTAGCTTGAAACTCCACCAAGAATTCAAAACCCTCAAAGGAGAAGTGAAGGAGATGATGTACGGGAGAAGAAGAGGCAAACCCCTATTTTTGTTCTGTTTATTCCACCACCTTCTACAATCATAAAAGTCTCATATATCCACCCCTAAAATGACCAAATTGCCCTTGTGTCATCTAAAGCCTTCCAAGCCACTCTAGGGGTAAAGTTGGAACTTTTAGCTTAACCCGTTAATTATAATTAACGCTTCCCGATTCCCGCTAATCTCAAAATCCTCAAACACCAATAATTCATATCCCGTTACCCTAAAATCCCCGGTAACGCTATAGCCATTAATAACACCCCGAGACTCACCCCCGAGCTCAAACCTGTTATGACCAAACCGATAAATCATGTTTAAAGATTGTCTCATGTTGAAATACTCGAACCAATCCACATTATAATGTGGTCTCACAATATATCATTAACAAGCAAATAAATATTCAATTATACCCTCAACGGGCCAAATTACCAAAACACCCCTGTAAACAAATGTGGACTCACCTGCACGCATTTAACATCATATTATAATATAACTCTCATAAACATGCATAAACACCTTTAATGACATAATTAAACAGTTATGGCCCTCTCGGCATACTAATCAAACCATTAACCATAATAGGGGATCCGGGGCATTACATTACATGTTTTTCGTATTCCCCGAGTGGTGATATATCACCCCCTAGAGCTGTGATATATCGACATATGCTGAAATATTATACACATAATTGCCCTTTTTTAGCCTAATTTGAATTGAGTAAACAGCTTTGACTGAGTCCTATAACGATTTCAAAGTTGCTGGCAGATTCTGGGGTTTTCAAATATTATTCTTATAAAACTATTCCTCAAAAATACTTTAATTCTCAATAAACATGCACATGACAAGTATCATGACCTTATTAGTTCTATCTAAACCTTATAGTATAATAAATATCATCTTCATAATCAGCTATATTAATCAAACCTAATATTCTTAAACTATAGGTTAAATTTATAAAATCTACAAGTGTTGCTACGAGTGTCCAACTAAGTTCCGGCTTGAACCAAAATCCACAGTAATAAACATACTACACTATTACTAGCTACTACTACTACTACTACTACTACTACTACTACTACTACTACTACTACTACTACTACTACTACTACTACTACTACTACTACTACTACTACTACTACTACTACTACTACTACTACTACTACTACTACTACTACTACTACTACTACTACTACTACTACTACTACTACTACTACTACTACTACTACTACTACTACTACTACTACTACTACTACTACTACTACTACTACTACTACTACTACTACTACTACTACTACTACTACTACTACTACTACTACTACTACTACTACTACTACTACTACTACTACTACTACTACTACTACTACTACTACTACTACTACTACTACTACTACTACTACTACTACTACTACTACTACTACTACTACTACTACTACTACTACTACTACTACTACTACTACTACTACTACTACTACTACTATCTAACTAGCTAAGTAAAGTTCTTGGACTCTACAATTCTCCCCTACTAAAAATAATTTCGTCCTCGAAATTTACTTACCAAACAATTCCGGATACCGGGCTATCATGTCCTCCTCCAACTCCCACGTTGCTTCCCGTTCAGAATTATTACTCCATAGGACTTTGACTATCGGAATACTCTTGGACTGTAACTGCTTCATCCCTCTATCTAGGATGCTAACCGGTCATTCCTCGTAACTCAAGTCTTTCTGGAGTGATATCGTATCGTACTTGAGAACGTGAGATGGGTCTGACACATACTTTCGTAGCATTGAGATGTGCAACACATTGTGGTTATCTGCTTGGGCTGGCGGTAGGGCTAATCTATATGCAACTGCTCCCACTTTGTCCAATATCTCAAAACGACCTATAAACCGACGACTAAGCTTGCCTTTCTTCCCAAACCACTTTACGCCTTTCATAGGAGATATCTCCAGGAAGACTTGATCTCCGACTTTGAATTCCACATCACGTCGCTTGGAATCCGCATAGCTTTTCTGATGACTTTGAGCAGCGAGCATACACTTTCTAATCAACGCTACTGCTTCTTGAGCTTTTCTAACAGCTTCGGGACCAAGAAACTACCTTTCTTCTACTTCGTCCCAATTTAACGGTGATCTACATCTTCTTCCATAAAGTAACTCATAAAGTGCCATCCCGATCTTTGACTGGTAGCTATTGTTGTAGGAGAACTCTATCAGCGGTAAGTACTTATTCCATGATCCTCCAAAATCAAGTACACAAGCGCGCAACATATCTTCTAAAATCTGTATCATACGCTCGGAATGACCGTCTGTTTGAGGATGAAAAGTTGTACTAAGACTTAACTTAGTACCCATGGCTTGTTGTAAACTTCCCCAAAATCTCGATGTAAACACCGATCCTCTATCCGACACCATTGTCTTGGGGATTCCATGCAACCTTACTATCTCTTGGACATAGATGTCTGCGTATTGATCCGCTGTGTATGAGGTCATAATAGGCAGGAAATGAGCAGACTTGGTTAGTCTATCTATTACTACCCAAGCCGAATCATGCTGCTTATTCGTTTGTGGGAAACCCGTCACGAAATCCATAGATATATCGTCCCATTTCCATTCTGGTATGCTAAGTGGTTGCAATAAGCCTCCAGGCCGTTGATGCTCTGCTTTCACTTGCTGGCATATTAAACACTTAGACACAAATTCTGCTATATCCTTCTTCATTCTTGGCCACCAATAAATTGCTTTAAGATCGTGAGTCATCTTGGTCGACCCTGGGTGAACTGAGTATGGGGTACTGTGTGCTTCTTCTAAAATCATCATCTTAATCCTTTGATCATTTGGCACGCATACCCGATCCTTATATCTCAATAACCCTTGACTTGATATTGAGAAATCTGTGGCCTTGCCTTCTCTAACTGCATCCATATGTGCCACTAGTGTGTCATCATGCCCTTTCCCAATCCGTATATCTTCCAGCAGATTTGACTGTAGACAAATTAGCCAACTTACCAATAACTACTTCTATTCCGACATTGATCAGCTCCTGCTGCAGCGACTTTTCTATTCCGGCTAGTGCTGCTAAACTTCCATAACTCTTCCTACTTAGCGCATCAGCAACTACGTTTGCCTTTCCCTGGTGGTATAGGATTTCGCAGTCACAATCCTTCACTAGCTCCAACCACTTGCGCTGCCTCATGTTGAGCTCCTTCTATGTGAAGAACTACTTTAAACTTTTGTGGTCTGTATAAATCTCACACCATTCTCCGTAAAGATAATGGCGCCAGATTTTCAACGCAAAGACCACTGCTGCCAACTCCATATCATGAGTTGGATAGCATTGCTCGTACTCCTTCAGCTGCCTTGAGGCATAGGCTATCACCTTTTCATTCTGCATCAGCACGCAACCCAACCCTTGTGTCGACGCATCGCTGTAGACTACAAAATTATCGTTGGGTGTCAGTACACAGAGTACTGGTGCTGAGCAAAGCTTATCCTTAAGCAATTGGAAACTTTCTTCACACTTATCAGTCCAGTTGAATCTTTGTTGTTTCCGGGTCAAGCTGGTGAGCGGAGTGGCTATCTTAGAAAAGCCCTCTACAAACCTCGGATAATAACATGCTAATCCCAGAAAGCTTTTTACCTCTGATGCATTCCTTGGTCTTGGCCAATCCTTCACAGCCTCTACCTTGGATGGGTCTACTGCAACTCCGTCCTTGGATATAATGTGCCCGAGGAACGCCACTTGCGAAAACCAAAACTCGCATTTCTTGAACTTGGCATAGAGTTGATGCTCCTTTAGCCGTGATAAGATCAACCTCAAATGTTCCTCGTGCTCGACTTCGTCCTTTGAGTATACTAAGATGTCGTCGATGAACACTACGACGAATCTATCCAAGTAATCCTTAAAGACCCTATTCATTAAGTCCATAAACGCGGCTGGAGCGTTGGTAAGACCAAAAGACATAACTAAGAACTCGTAATGCCCATAACGAGTTCTAAAAGCTGTCTTAGGAATATCCTCCCCCCACACCTTGAGCTGATGGTACCCGGACCATAAATCAATCTTTGAAAACACGGTCGCTCCTCGAAGTTGATCAAACAAGTCATCAATCCGAGGTAGCGGGTACTTACTCTTAATCGTCACCTTATTCAGCTTGCGGTAATCTATGCACATCTGCATGCTTCCGTCTTTTTTCTTCACAAATAGAACTGGTGCTCCCCATGGAGAATGGCTCAGTCTAATGAAAGCCAAGTCTAGGAGTTCTTGTAGCTGCGTCTTTAAATCCTTGAGTTCGGTAGATGCCATTCGATATGGTGCCTTGGAGATCGGTGCCCGATACTAATTCGATTGTGAAGTCAATTTTCTGAGTCGGCGGTAATCCTGGTAAGTCATCGGGAAATAATTATGGGAATTCTCTTACAATGCGGATGTCTCCAACCTTAAGCGGTGTTTCCTTTGCTACATCTGTGATGCTGGCTAAGAATGCTTGACATCCTTTTTCTATCATCCTTTGAGCTTTGAGAGATGATATTAGCGGTGTGCGTAATCCTAAAACTTGTCCCATGAAGCATAGTCTCTGGCCGTCAGGAGTCTCGAACGTCACTTTCTTGCGGTTGCAGTCGATGGTTGCGCTATGCCTTGCTAACCAGTCCATGCCTAGTATCACGTCGAAGTCTTTAATCTCCAGTTTTATCAAGTCTCCTTCTAGTTCTACGTCCTCAATCTTGATCGGTACGCCTCGTACTATCCGTGATGATAGAACTATTTTGCCCAAAGGCAACTCGGTTACAAATCTAGTTCTAAATCTTTCACAAGGTTTGTCTAGTTTTTCTATCATTCCTAACGAGATATACGAATGAGTGGCTCCTGAATCAAATAATACAAAACATATATTATTGAGGATAGAAACCTGACCTGTGACCACCTTATTGCTAGCATCAGCTTCTCCTTGGATTAAAGAAAATACCCTGGCAGGAACCATCTTGTCTTCCCTTTTCCCCTCTGGCTTGAGGTGGGGACATTCTTTCTTCCGGTGTCCTTCTTGACCACAGTTGTAACATCCCTTGGTGTTTGCCCGGCATTCACCAGGATGTTTCTTCTGGCACTTAGTACATTGCAGGTATTCTACATAACCCGACCTACTGCTTCCATTGTTCGTTCGTGCCCTTTTATTGCTATCGGATTGCTTATTGTCAGGATGCCTTCTTTTCTGACCATTATTGTTGTTGTTGGACTGATTGTTATTGTTGTGGTGGTTGTTGTTCCGACTAGTCTGAGGTTGACTCTGCTATTTAGGCTCAGGCTTACTGGCTTCTTCTTTACTAACATTAGCCTGTAGCATTTCTACTTCTATTGCCGTCTCTAGAACATCGACATAGGTAGTATTTCCTGGGTTTTCTAGCTTAACCCCTAGCTCGATCTTCGGTTGAAGTCCTCTAACGAACTTAGACACCATCAGATAGTCAGTTGGAACCATTTTCGGTGCGAACTTAGCTAATCGGTCGATCTGCCGAGCATACTCTGCCACTGATAAATTCTCTTGCTTTAGGCCAGCGAACTCCTCAAATCTTGAAGCGATGACAGCTGAATTATAATACTTTTTGTGGAACAACTCCAAAAATTAGGTCCAAGTCATGGTGGCAACATCATGCATCTGCTGGACTAAGTCCCACCATATTCTGGCATCTTTCTTGAGCAAAGAAGAAACACATGATATGCAGTCCGCGTTGCCGAGGTTCATGTGTGTCAAGATTGGCTCCACATTCCTGAGCCATTCTTCCACCTTGAAGGGGTTTTTAGTCCTTTCAAAGTTTGGAGTGTGTTGCTTACGAAACCGCTCATAAACTGGCTCCATGTGCTGAACTGGATATGGCGCATAGTTTGCCACTGGCCATCCCCCATATGGACCAACTTGTTGGGGGTGTTGGGGCCATTTGCTGTGGCTGTGGTTGCGGCGGAGGTGGAGGCAGAGGCTGAGTCTGAGGCTGGGCCTGTTGTCGCTGTTGCTATAATAACTCCTCAACTTGTTGTCGCAGTCTGGAAATTTCTGCAGCATTATCCACTGGCGGTAGGGGCGCATTGCGGTTGGCAATAGCACGTACTCCTCTTCTGCGAACCGGAGGGGCTTCATTGCTCACTGGAGCAGCGTTGGAGGCATTTCCATTGGTGTGAGCAGATCTTCGGAGAGACATTGTAGCAGAGTTCTAACAGTTAAGAGAAACATCTCAAAACTTTACCCTAGTTGGCTCTAAGGCAAAAACTTAATCTAAACAAACATAACTCGGACTTATTAATTATGATTTCTTATGAAAATTATATATAAGCCTTCTTTATTATTAGAGTGGGTTTCTATACTTAGAAAAAAATAAGCAATATTTATTATTTTCTAAGTCTGTTTCTAATCATCCTATGTGAATTAATTCTCAGGCTCGAAACTCATCTTTGTTCCAAAGTAAACCATATTGGGGGAGGGTTGGGATCAGTAAAATCATTCCCACTACTATGGCCCCCTAACTCTCAATATAGAGAACCCGGTTCATTGATTTGTATCCACCCTCACTGAACTTGGTCATTATTTATTAAATTTATTATTTATTATGATTGCAAAGGAAAAAAAATCAAACTCATACATGTTAACAAAAATAACAATGATATTAATTTGGAAAAAAAAGTTTTCGCTCTTTACAATCATAAATGCAAATAAATAAAATAAATAAGAAACTAATCTATTCTAAAAATCGGGATCTTCTACATCCGATCCTTCATCTAACATATCGTCATCTATTTCTTCATAGTCATCATTGTCTCGTGCCTCAAAATGCCTTCGAGGAAGATTCGTAAAAATTCTATGTTTTTGCTCATTTGTAAACTGAAATTCCATTTTTGAAGTGAACCTAAGTATGAGAAAGTAATATCTCATAGGTACCGGCAATTCATCTTCATCATCTATCGTCTCCCAAATTTCTTCTAAGGCTGCAATCACAGTAGGATAATCTCTAAAAAGTTTAATTACTAAAACGTATTGCTCCATTGATCTCATCATGATCTGCTTAGATTCTTGGAGGTGACCTATCTCCTTGTGGAACAAAAGTAGCCTTTGAGTGATTCTTTCTAGCACTCCTACGGTGTTTCCCGGTTCTCTAATTCTTTTTAAGGTCTTAATGGCTCGGATATCCTCATAAGTTAATGCTCCGTTCATTCTTAACTGAAACATAAAGGCTAAAATCGTTAGCTATACTTATAAACATAATAACTATAATCATAAACACTTACTTGGCGGTCAGATTCAGAGCTTTGAGTGTGTGTATCGAGGAGAACTTCATGCGAATGAACTGTTGCTCTAATACCAACTGTAATGACCCAACTAATTCTAGACTTTGGACCATTAAAACTACTATACATAGACGCTAATCTTAAGAAAACATACATACGAAATAGTCATAACTTTATCAAAAATTGTAAAGCAAAGGTTAAAATACATAAAATTCAGGTATGATATGGGATCCCATTGTTTGAAAATAAAACATAACTTGAATCTTAAATAAATTCATTACAAAATCAAGTGCGGAAAATACATAGAAAACATAATTAAAATGACTAAAAACAAATTCGTCCTTGAATCGTTCACGCAGTCCACCGAATCCATTCTTCCTCAATACACAATCCCAAGCCGCCAAGAATCTTCCCTCCGTCATACTTATTTTCCTGTACATATAAAATAAAGGAATGAGCCTAATGCCCAGCAAGGAAAAATCTACTATAAGCACGAAACATAAGCATAAACATATAACATATAAAGATGTATACATATAAGACTATACTATTAATGGCCATTAAAACATGTGATAAACCATCTACGTCCCTTGTCTAATATCTAAGGTAGGTTAGATCACATGATAGTTTATGATAACCCATCTTGGCCCCCTGTCTAATATCTGAGGTAGGGTAAATCATAACTATAAACATAAAAATGATAAACACTAGGGCATTAAGCAACTATGAGCCCTAGATAAAACATAGCATAACATACTATAGCATAAACGTATCATAAATAAACATACACATAAACATATAGAAACTATCCTATTTTCCTTATCAATACCGGGATGTGAGAACAAGGTCGGGATTTTGGAACATTCCTAATACAAAAAAGAAAAATGTGAGTATTCTAAAAGAAAGAGATGGAAAGAAAATGAGGCTAAACCACCGAGAAGATACTTACCGACAAGAAACCTCAAGTTCAAAGAACTTAGATGCCTAACCAAGAATGGAAAATATTGAGTTAGGATTTGAGTAGAGAAAAACTATAAAAAAACTAATGAAACATACAGAAATGAACTAGGAATAGGAATACCTTTGAATGCACTATAAACAAACTACACCTCGATATCAAAAAACACACTATTAACCTTACTTCCCAAGTGTTTAATAAGCTTAAGATGATAAAGCTTATAACCCCAACCCAAGTGTTTAACACTCTAAAGTAAACCTAGCAGCTTGAAGGCTCTGAACTCAGCTTGAAGAATGAAAGAAATGGCTGGGTATAGGTCCTATTTATAGAGTTCAAGAATGAAAAGTGTGACAGTCAAAATCCCGTGATCCGTAAGGGGAAAGACCGGGTAAGCTGTGCAATCCCACACCGCCTGGGGAAGGTCAAGTGTAATGATTATAAGACTGTGTAGGTATGGGACTACACAGTTGAAGAGATTCTAAGACTGTGTAGGTATGGGACTACACAGTTGAAGAGGGCTTAAATGGATTGATGGGTACTACCTATATCAACAAGGTGCATCTTCTTTTCGATAGCCCATCACTTAAGAACTCCATGGTTAAGTGTGCTTGGCCTGGAGTAATCTAGGGATGGGTGACCTCCTGGGAATTTTTCCCAGGAAGTGTGCGAGTGAGGACAAAGCACGCTGGAAAGACTTGTCTTAGTTTGTAGGGCCAGTCGTCATTCCAGAAAGCAGCCATAATGACGTGGGGCGTCACATAATGGTATCAGAGCCTTGACCCAGCCGGAAGTGTGGCCGATGGGGACGTCGGGCCCGTAAGGGGGGGTGATTGTGACAGTCAAAATCCCGTGATCCGTAAGGGGAAAGACCGGGTAAGCTGTGCAATCCCACACCGCCTGGGGAAGGTCAAGTGTAATGATTCTAAGACTGTGTAGGTATAGGACTACACAGTTGAAGAGATTCTAAGACTGTGTAGGTATGGGACTACACAGTTGAAGAGGGCTTAAATGGATTGATGGGTACTACCTATATCAACAAGGCGCATCTTCTTTTCGATAGCCCATCACTTAAGAACTCCATGGTTAAGTGTGCTTGGCCTGGAGTAATCTAGGGATGGGTGACCTCCTGGGAAGTTTTCCCAGGAAGTGTGCGAGTGAGGACAAAGCACGCTGGAAAGACTTGTCTTGGTTTGTAGGGCCAGTCGTCATTCCAGAAAGCAGCCATAGTGACGTGGGGCGTCACAAAAAGATCTTCTTTTAGCTTAAATAAAATAATGACCATTTAATTGAAAAACATTTGAATAATCGTTCAGCAGAGGCTTAAGACTCGGTTAAAAAGATTCTGAGCTTATCAAGAGGTTATGGAATAAAATGAGCTCGGTTTCAAAATTGTTTAAAAAACTTTCCCTAGAGCCGATATATCGCCCATGGTAGGCGATATATCGCCTAGGCTTATATTCCCGAGGCTCGTCGAAGTGTTCGTGCGAAGTTACGTGTTTGTCGTATTCCCCGAGTGGCGATATATCTCACCCTAGAGCTACGATATTTCGGCATACGCTGAAATATTATACACGTAATTACACTTTTTCAGCCTAATTTGAATTGAGTAAACAGCTTTGACTGAGTCCTATAACGATTTCAAAGCTGCTGACAGATTCTGGGGTTTTCAAATATTATTCTTATAAAACTATTCCTCAAAAATACTTTAATTCTCAATAAACAATCACATGACAAGTGTCATGACCTTATTAGTTCTATCTAAACCTTATAGTATAATAAATATCATCTTCATAATTAGCTATATTAATCAAACCTTAGTTTATAATTAATATTCTTATACTATAGGTTAAATTTATAAAATCTACAAGTGTTGCTACGAGTGTCCAACTAAGTCTCGGTTTGAACCAAAATCCACAGTAATAAACATACTACACTATTACTAGCTATTACTACTACTACTATTACTATCTAACTAGCTAAGTAAAGTTCTTGGACTCTACACTATGCTTATATCTTTGTATAGAGATATCAAAGATTACTTTACAATGCTATCTTCATCATCTTCACTTCACACTTTCGCCACACATCCCCAATAATGTGGTACTTTCTCTCTATATGCTTTGCTCTTTTGTGGCTTTGAGGTTCTTTCGAATTTGCCATTGCCTCATTATTGTCACTTGAAAAAATGAGTGGTTTATCCACTTTTGGAATAACACTGAGATACGTATAGAACTTCCTCAACCTAACTATTTCCTTAGTCACCACAGACGCAGCTATGTACTCAGCCTCCAAGGTGGAATCTGAAATGGCAGATAGCCTAACACTTCTCCAAATCAAAGGTACTGAGATGGCAGACAACCTATCTCTTCTCCAAATCATAGCTCCACCCCCAAGAGTAAACATCTTTTTCAGAAGTAGACTTCTTGTCATCAACATCAGTCTAAAATATGAATCTATGTAGCCTAACGAGTTCAAAGATCCACTGAATAGATTAACATATAGTCTCTAGTCCGTTTAAGATATTGACCGCTATCTATTATTCATTTCCAAGGTTTCACTGGCACTTTCTCACCACTCCCACTGCATCGCAGATCTCTAGTCACAACACATAACATAACATGCATTAGACTTCTAATTGCAAATGCATAAGGAATTTGTTTCATCCTTTCTTTCTCTTGAGGATTCTGTGGAGACTGCTGCTTAGAAAGATAAATTCCATGTCAAGATGCTAAACATCCTTTCTCAGAATTTGTTATAGAGTAATGCTCAAGTACCTCACCTAAGTAGGCTACTTGAATAGAGCCAAAATCCATTTCTTTCTATCCTTGATGATCTAGATACCAAGAACACGACTTACTACAATGAAATCTGGAATTTTTTTTCTAGCCAGATCTTTATGCTTGATAATTTCTTGACATTGTTTCCAATGAGTAAGATATCATCTACATAAAGGATTAAGAGCACTACAATGTCTTTTTCCTTAAGTTGGTTAAACACAAGGCTCAACTACATTTGTTCAAAACCACAGGTCTTAATGTTTCCATTAAACCTTAAGTTCTAGGAGCGCAAAGCTTGTTTAAGTCCATAGATTGATTGTAATATCCGCTTTCCTTAAAGGGGGGTATTTTGGCAATTTTTTGTGGTAAGAGGGAATTGGTAAATCATTTTGTGATTTATGTGTTTTATGTTATATGAATATGTTTTCATGATATTAAAATGTATGAATTAATTATTATGTAAGTTTATGGTTGTCTAAAGAATGAAGACAGTGATCACATGTGTTCTTTCAAGTACTAGGGGCGCATATTGTCAGGAATATCTAAGATTTGGGTGAAAGTGCAATTATGAAATTTATGGTAGAAATTGTAATTTCTATGAGTTGAAACTATTAGTTTAGAAGTGAATTACTATTAAGGGCATATGTGAATTTATGTGGAGCTTAGGATAAGGGATAGGATGGTAATTTGGTGATAATGATGATTATAAATAGATTAAGATGATCTAGGGTTAGGGTTTGGAATCATTGAAGAAGAAGAAGAAGAAGAAGAAGAAGAAGAAGAAGAAGAAGAAGAAGAAGAAGAAGAAGAAGAAGAAGAAGAAGAAGAAGAAGAAGAAGAAGAATTCTCTTGTCAAGCTTGGATTTTATGGGTTCTTTGGACTAAGATTGAAGGAAAAATTTGTGGTCAAGGGCTATTGAATTCGCAGGGTAATATTTCTTGTACATTCTTAAGTTTTCATTAAATTTTCCATTAAAGTTCTTAAGTTTGAATGCATGATAATGGTGATATAGGTAGATGTGCATGGTAGATTATTTTTAAATGATAGAAGTGCATGCTAGGGTCTATATTGTTGTTATATAATGGTTAGAAACATGATAGGAGTGAATAAATGGGTGATTATAGATCTGGTGGTTTGAGTTTGAAATAGCTTGACGACGAAGACAAAGTTAGGGTTCTTGAACCCTAACCATGCATGAGCCATGATGAATGCATGAATGTGTTTTGATGTTGTTTTTATAAATAGAATATGTTGAGGGTATTATGTAACTGGTTTGGGGACGAAATTGGGTTTATATGTGGATTTTTGGAGGTTTAGGTCGAATAGAGGAGCTGAACACGAAAAAGAAGTCGCACTTGCGACCTCTGAAATGACGTTGGGCGCGACTGCGCTCATTGTCTGGCGCTACTGCACTGCACACCCAGAAACAAGGTTTTCCTTGTTTGGCTCGGTTTTATTTGGGTTCGACATTTTTTCTTTGAGGTTTTCTGTTTGGTGGTCTTAGGATTTTCTTAGGGACACTTGAGAGTGATTTGGGTCCAAGAAAGTGTGAGGGTACTTGCATAATGATTTTTCTTGATATAATTGTTTCAAAAGATGAAAGTTGTTGTATTTTTGACATAGGGCCCCCTAAGACTACTTGAAAGGACATATTGTGGAATTGGGTCGCTGCTGCATTTGAGGTAAGAAGAGTGGACACATGTGTACAGAGTTAATACGTGTTATACCTATTTGTATATCATGTTGACGGTATGTTATGATGCATGTAACATGTGTGTAAAGGTTAAAGGAATACGTATTCTTCTAACTTGGTATGTGGTAAGATCCATGGGGCTGTCACAAAGGCAGTGGCTTGTCGCAAAGGCAGTGGGTCGTTGCAAGGGCGATATAATGTTCGTGAGGTGTTTATGATATGTTTAGATTATGTTGTAAACATGATTGTTAATTTTGTATATGAAATGTGTAACGTCCTGCGTTTTGGGTACCTTGAAACGACTCGGATCAGGATTGTTTTCCCCGAGTTAAGAATATTATTTTAAATAATATTATATTTGTTTGGAATTTATTTCCATGAGTTATTGCTAGCCAAATTATGAATTTTGTGTTTAAAAGTCAAGATAAGACTTTCGGTCTTGGACCGACACAAAAACCATGATCGGGTAAAAATCTCGGAAAATAAAACGAAAAACTATGGAAAATATATTTGGGCATAAAATACATTCATAAAAATTAAAGTTTGGTCAAAAATAATAAACCTAAGGGAAAATAGAAGTTTTAGGGCATTTTGTGTTAAATGCTTAATTTTACCGAATAGGGGAATTTTATTCCATGAATGAACCTTAGGTTAAATTTTATTGTATGATTAATTAAATTAATGTGAGAGAAATTTAATTTAATAATTATGTGTTCAGTTTTGTTTTGAAAACTTAATAAGAGTGAAAAGGGTTATAGGAAGTCAAATTGGATTTTTTCTTCTTAGAAAATATTTATTAACCTTTATATAAATATATATATAAACACATATAAAAACTAAGTGGTGGCCGACCATGTGAAGGAATTAATTGGGTTGACAAAATTTTAATTAAGTTTAATCTTATTTATTTAAGTATTAGGGTAAATAGGCAAGTGGGTAGTAAAACAATTAAGTGTTTATAGGTGTTGACCGCGTTTTTGGCCAACGACGTGTAGACGTCAAAACGAAAAAAAACCTTCAAGAGAAATATACGACATAGACAATTTTTATAGTGGTTCAGCCCCAATGTGTTGGTAATAGCCTAGTCCACTTAGAGTTATGATTATAGATCTACACTCAAGATCAGATGAACCTGAGTCAACTGAGTTTCTGTAGTGCAAATGAAATGAATACAATATTTCTCTCCAGATACAAATATTCTCTCAGAAAATTAGAATCGAATCCTCTTTATGATGCCATGGGCCTTGTATTTATAGGCTCAGGATCGTACAAATGACGTCCCCCATAATCGGGATATTTCGCTATTCTCACTATATTCAATTAATAATAATATTCAAAATACAAATAAACTATTTTTGTGGGATAATCTGAGAGATTCCCGCACAGGTATGACCGATTCTTGTTGAAACCGTTACTGGGATCCTTTGTGTAGCACTGTTCTGTCTAGTCGCCCCACATCACACTCAGGAGGAGAACTGAAGGACCAAAATTCCTCACTGGTCGGCCAAACCTTCATTGGTTGGCCAAGACCAGTGACTAGTCGGACAAGCACCTGACTGGGCGGACAAGCACCTAACTGGGCGTACAAGCACCTGACTGGTCGGACAAGCATCTGACTCACCTGACTGGGCGGGAGAGCACCTGACTGGTCGGACAAGCACCTGACTGGGCAGACAAACACATGACTGGTCGGCCAAGTTCATGATTGGTCGGTCATGACACTTGACTGGTCAATCAAAACATTTCGCTGGTCTACCGGGTCACTCCTAAGCCAGATTACCCAGCCATTCCTTGCCATTTGTCACTTCTATTGCCACATCATCGAACTCCAATTTTTGGGGATAACATTTGCCCCCCAAGTTTATTATACGATTTACTCGTATGATAAATTTTTCTTCAAGCAAAATGTTTTTGAGGTCATCCAAAAACTTTCGTCCAGTCGGTAACTTTCATTTTTGTAATAAACCCACGATCGAAATTTTCTTTTGATTTCTTCAAATTCCATTCTTTGAGCTTGTTTGAATAGTTGATTTGAAATGCCTATTTGGTCCCTCGGACCCAAATAGCTTCTTAACTGCTAATCCTTGGGTGTATTGTTTCCTGCTGCTCAAACGCCTGCCTGGCTCCTCGGACACACGAACCACAACTCTGCAGATGTGCCAGGCCCCTCGGACATGCAGATAGTAGCTCCTTGGATGCGCACTCCAAGCTGTTTGGACGCAGCCCCCAGCCGCTCGGATGCAGCCCACACACCGTTCGAATGTAGCCCCAGCTGCTCGGACAGCCCACACACCGCTCGGATGTAGCCCCAGCTGCTTGGACAGCCCACACACCACTCGGATGCAACCCCAGCTGCTCAGACGCAGCCCACACACCGCTCGGATGCAGCCTTTAGCTGCTCGAACACAGCTCCACACCGCTCGGATGCACCCTCAGCTGCTCAGACAGCCCACACACCGCTCGGATGCATCCCCAGCTGTTCAGACAGCCCACACACTGCTCGGATGCAGCCCACACCTGCTCGGATGCAGCCCACACCCGCTCGGATGTAGCCCCAGCTGCTCGGACGCAGCCACACACCGCTCGAATGCAGCCCTTAGCTGCTCGGACATCAGCCTTCGGACGCGCACGTGGGCCTGCTTCGGCACACTCGACATCTGCTCGGTCATCACCCAACTGATCGGGCATATGGGATAGCTACTCAAGCATATGCCTAAAACTTATCTCTCCAAAAACCATCAAAACACTTTGTTTGAATCTCCCAAAAGTATTTTGAGAGATTGATTTCTCTCAATCAATCTTGGGGAAAATTTGACTTCCCTTCTCAAAGACATTTTTTCACTATGTAGTATTTACTTTGCATGCATTTGTTCGTGTTTGTTTGATTCACTCCAGGGACTCATCATTGTTAGTCATGCCCAACAATAGAGTTTCCTACTTGACCAGTGATACATGCTCAGCTGACCAGGGAAGTTGTATCTATTCTCCCGACCAGGAAAACTTTGCACCTGATCAACTAGACTTTGTACCTGGCCAGTAGTTTACTCTTTTTTCTTGTGAAGACAATTGTTGCTTAGCAGCTTTGATATTTTTCTCGTATAGTCGAGTTGTTGGCATTTATACTTTACTTTTCTTTGTTAACTTAAAACATTCTAAGTCTTTTTAGACTTAAAAAGTTATAAGTTTTTTGTGAATAGTAAAGTCACTCTGATGTATGCCTTATATTTTCGCATGAGTACTTAGTTTTCTAACTTTGAAATTCTAGACATTTCATAAGTCCATACTAAGTATACTTTCTCACACTCTTATTGCTCTAACATTTTATGAGCATAATGTTTATTATCACACGAATATCTGCTTCTAACTTGAAATTTTAAAAAATTCCAAGTTACTTAAGCTTTGTCAAACAAGTTAGCTTAATGGCCTTTTTGGACTTCGAAAATTTACAAGTCAGCCTAAAAACAGATATCTTAGCTCGTGCTCTTATTGCCTGTGTTAAATTATATACCAGCATACCCCATTTCCCCCCCAATCGATCGAGGGTTGAAAGATTCTAGTCACTTGCTACTTGACTGAATCTGTTCGAGCAGTTAATTGCTCGTGAAACACATATAATATATTGAAAATATTCGAGCAGTTGAACACTGCTGGAATGTATCGACCAGCTGAACACTGTCCAATTTTACCGACCAGTTGAACATTGTTCGAATAATTAACACACATGCACATTTGTAGCAAGAATCGACCACGCTGCGCGTAATCTCTTTTATTACTCGTAAATTAAAAAAGGACAATATGTGTCTAATAACGAGTCTTAAACAACAAAAATTGTTCAAAAATAGATGACTGGTCAACAAATAACCAGCTCATAAACCAAAATTTAAATAACAAGTTAAACAACTTGAAATTAAACTACCACTCTGAAAGCGGTATTTAGAAATAATATATTCACAAACGCTCGCCGTTCCAGTGGCTCCTGATCCTAGCACTCTCGCTCAACATACTTCTCCCTTGCTTCGTTGCTTTCCTCAGCCAAGTGTGGACCTCCACATATAGTGTCTAAGGTAAATTCCACAGGTCCGGGCTGCAAGGGTGGAGATCTTTGTCGTTTGAACCCAGGATTGCTGCTGCCTTCTTCTCCTTGGGGTGTCTCTGCCCGGTACTTCCTCAACTTGCCCGACCGGAGAAGAAATTATATCTCATCCTTGAGGTGATTGCATTCATTCGTGTCGTGACCATAATCTCCATGGAAATGACAAAACTTATTCATATCTCTCTTCCTCATCTCCTTCCTGATGGGTGGAGGTTTGTTGTAGGGAACCTCTTCATGACTAGCAAGATATATTTCTGCTCGGCTGGCCGAGAGAGTGGTGTAATTAGTGAACTGAGGTTCACACTTTGTTGGCTTTTCATTTGAACTCAACTTTGCTTTCTTTTTCTCATGGTGGTCAGACCCGTTATTTCCACGTTTATTGCCACCATCCTTAGGAGGGTCAGTTGATCTGCCCGGATTGTTTATGCCATTCTCCTCTTTTTCGATTGCATCATCCAATTTCATATACTTGTCTGCTCGGTCAACAAATTGTTGAGGTGTTGAAATTGGATTTCTATGTATGTTATCCCACAAAGGGCTCCGATAAGTTATCCCAGCGGATATTGCAACCATCTTCCCCTCGTCTCCTACATCAGTTGCTCTATTGGCTTCTCTCATGAATCTTTGTATATAATTCTTTAAAGACTCATCTTTTCCTTGTTTGATATCTGTCAAGTGGTTGGCATAAACTGGTGGAGTCCGGGCAGTGTTGAATTGTCTACAAAACTCCTTCCTGAATGCTTCCCAAGAGGTAATGGAGTTCGGCTTAAACTTCCAATACCATTCTTGGGCAGTATCTGACAATGTAGTCGGGAAAACTCTACACCGATAATCGTCACTTACTCCGAGCAATTCCATTTGGTCCTCGAACTTCCCAACATGTCTGATGGGATATGCCTTTTCTGTGTATACTGGCAGAACCGATGCTTTATATTTTGCCGGCAGCTGGGCTGCTCTAATCCGGGCACAAAATGGGCTGCCACTTCGATGGTCTATCGCATCTATCCCGGAAGGTCGTTTTGACAAACCTTGCACTGCAGCTGTTAGCACATCAAGCTGGTCTTGGATGGCTGGTGCAACTGACGAAGTTCCAGGGTCTTGACCGCTTGGTCGGGCATTACCATCTGGTGCACTGTCGTCAAGTATTTCTACTTGACTGGCAGAGCGGTTCAAATTTTGCCCTTCGACCGGGATGGTCCTCCTCTTGTTGGTGATAACATCCCTTAGATCCTTTCGAGAATCATGCTCTCCTGCCCGATCGAACACCATACTCTTCGATTTTCCAGAGGGCTTACTACGCGAGACTTGCTCTCTTTTACTACGCTGCTGGCCGGGGTGCAATGGAGGCTTTTCGGTACGTCCCGGGCAGTCTTTTCCTCCTTGTTGGTCATGACCCTCCTTTTCCTTTGACTGGTCGGTGTGATGACTATTAGCCTCATCATGACCATGCCCATCTTTGAATTATGAAGTCCTCTTATCTCAAGGAGTCCTGGTCTGATCCTGCCTGGGTGGAGTCCTTTTACTGCCCGATCGGTGACTTCCTGATCTCGAAGTTTCTGATCGTTGGCTCCTGGAGGGAGTTATAGAGTTCTCCCTCTGTGTTGATGCAGTTCTAGAGTGGACCCCATCATCTTCCCGACCAAGGGGGTTACTCTTGCTTCTGTCCGGTCCACGAGAATTGGCTCTATCAGTGGTCCTCTGATCAGCATTATTATTTCTTGCTCCCTGGGTGGCTACTTGCGCCGCGGCTTGAGCATTGGCTTGGGCCAATTGGGTAACCGCTTCTAGAGCAAGTGCTGCTTCCCGATGTCTCCGGTCGACTTCCTCCTGTCGCTGTCTGAGCTCTTCGCTTCTGACCTCCATATCGTGTCTTTACTGCTCTAACACAGCTCTCTGCTTGGCCATCTCTTTAGCGAAAGACTCCTGCCGAGCATTGAATTGCATTATCTCCTCTTGGAAAGCGCCTATTGCTTCCTGGAACTGTCCAACTTCTGGAGTGGACTCCTCGAGAAACACCCTGGGCTCAGTCTCTGGATTTTGTAGTCCAGGCTCTTCAGATCTAGGAGGCTCCTTTGACGTGCCTAAATTTTTGGATGCCACATTGGTATTCTTGGGCGCCATTTCGATATGATAGTCGTGTGCTTCTTCTCTTCAGGCTCTCAATGAAAACACCAAAATGTTGACCGCATTTTTGACCAACGACGTGTAGACGTCAAAACGACAAAAAACCTTCAAGAGAAATATACGACACAAACAATTTTTATAGTGGTTCAGTCCCAATGTGTTGGTAATAGCCTAGTCCACTTAGAGTTATGATTATAGATCTACACTCAAGATCAGATGAACCTGAGTCAACTGAGTTTCTTTAGTGCAGATGAAATGAATACAATATTTCTCTCCAGATACAAATATTCTCTCAGAAAATTAGAATCGAATCCTCTTTATGATGCCATGGGCCTTGTATTTATAGGCTCAGGATCGTACAAATGATGTCCCCCATAATCGGGATATTTCGCTATTCTCACTATATTCAATTAATAATAATATTCAAAATACAACAATACACTATTTTTGTGTGATAATCTGAGAGATTCCCGCATAGGTATGACCGATTCTTGTTGAAACTGTTACTGGGATCCTTTGCGTAGCACTGTTCTGTCTAGTCGCCCCACATCACACTCAGGAGGAGAACTGAAGGACCAAAATTCCTCACTGGTCGGCCAAACCTTCACTGGTCGGACAAGCACCTGACTGGGCGGACAAGCACCTGACTGGTCGGACAAGCACCTGACTGGGCAGACAAGAACCTGACTGGGCGGACAAGCACCTGACTGGGCGGACAAGCACCTGACTGGGCAGACAAGCACCTGACTAGTCGGACAAGCACCTGACTGGGCGGACAAGCACCTGACTGGGCGGACAAGCACCTGAATGGGCGGACAAGCACCTGACTGGGCGGACAAGCACCTGACTAGACTGGGCGGACAAGCACCTGAATGGGCGGACAAGCACCTGACTGGGCGGACAAGCACCTGACTGGTCGGACAAGCACCTGACTGGGCAGACAAGCACCTGACTGGGCGGACAAGCACCCGACTGGTCGGACAAGCACCTGACTGGGCAGACAAGCACCTGACTAGGCAGACAAGCACATGACTGGTCGACTAAGGTCATGAGTGGTCGGTCATGACACTTGACTAGTCAGTAAAAAATCAGCCATTCCTTGCCATTTGTCACTTCTATTGCCACGTCATCAAACTCCAATTTTTGGGGATAACAATAGGATATTTTTAGAGTTGTATAAACCCTTCTAACCCCCCAAAATCGACCCCCTCTCTCTCTCAATCACTCTCATCTTTTTTTTTTAAAAACTGTCTCAAGTTTTCTCTCCATTTTCAATCTCAAGAACACTAAGAAGGCTTGGAAGCTAAGCTTTGGTCTAGGAAGGGTTTCCCTAAGATAAAGCTTCAAAAAACTAGACTTTTGTAAAGTTTTAACCATAGATTTTTCAATAGCTAATTGTCTATGTTGTTGGGGGGAGTTGGTTAAGGTATTGAAAGAGTTTTGAAGGGTTCAAAGCTAGTAGGAACATCAAAACCTAGAGCAAGAACAACAAGAGGTAAAACGTTTACTTTTTATGGTTGTTATTATATGGTTTTTATTTTTAATTATTATCTTGTATATTTAATGCTTAAAGATTCTTATTGGTGATGTAATAAGGCTATGGTAGTTGCTCTATAATTTTTATGATGCTTGTGTGTTGATTTTTGAGAATATGGACCAAAATCTTAGGGGTTGATTGGTAGTGGATTCAAAAATAGTTTTATCAATTTCAGAACTTAAAAAATGGAAACTCCCAATGAAAACTTGATTGGTAAACTTGTTTTAGAAAATAGAAAAAACTATTTTTGAAAACTGAGCCAAAGCCCTTCAGTAAAAGAGAAAACAATAATTTGTTGTTTTCTTTCTATTCCAAGAATTTTAAAATTTTAAATTCTTGGAAAAGAAAGATTTCAAAAATGTATATTTTATTTTTAAATTCAAAATTTTCAAATCATTTGATTTGAAAATATTTTTCTAAAATTATATTTTGTAATTAACTACCAATCAGCCCCTAAGGGTTTTGGTGAGAACCCTAAAACAAAATACAAGTTTTGAGCTGTGAATTCCAAGGGGTCAAGCATCCACTGTATATTGATTTTGTAAAATTAAATTGTACTGTGATATTTTTGAGATTGAGTACATAAAATTGAGCTTTTGAAACACTAAAAAATGTTTAAAAATGAGTGAGTTATGCTATTTCAAAGTTTAGGTAAATTTTTTTTTCGTATTCTTAATTTTGGGATCAAGTTTGGACAGCCACTGTATAAGGAAAATGAACCCAGTTTTTTATAAATTTTGTGGAAATAATATTGGCATAACCTAGTATTCCACTGTAAAATTTGGTAACAAAATACTAAACGATTTGAAAGTAATTAAGTGCCAAAGTTTGGAAAAATTAAGGACTTGAAAATAAGGTCATTTTTACCTCATTGTTGGAAAATAATTTCACCAATAAAAAATGCTCCTATTGACCTAAGATTTTTTAAAGACCTAAATGGCATACCAAAAATGGAATTGGGAAATTTTGGCAACAATTTCAAGTTATGACATAACAAAGTATGTAGTTAAAAATGTGAAAAATAGGGTTTTCACACTTAGTGTAAAAATGAGATTTTGGAACGTAAGGTAAAAAGTAAAATTTTGCTTATTGCAAGATAAAAACTTGGTAAGTCTTGAAAACATATTTTGACCTAAAATACCACTTTGAGTTTAGTGAGAATTATTTTTATTAAAGAATTTTTATTCTTTCTAAAAATAAAATAATTAATTTATTAATAAGTTAATAAATTAAAAGAGGGTTTAAAACCCTATATTTTGATAAAATAATTAAGTGAATTATTTTTCTAGTAAATAAACTTGATTAATTGACTTCAGAAAAATTAACTAGTCAAGATGGAAAATTTTTAACGGTTTTCCTAATTAAGATAAATTAGACAATTTTCTTAAAATGGTTTTTAGAGATTAAAACCTTAAGAAAAATAAAAGGAAAATTAAGAGTTTATTTTCTTGAAAAATAATTAAGGAATTTAATTAGTATTTTCAAGAAATAATACAGGCTAAAATCTTTTATATATTTTACCGACTATTGAAAGTACGGGTTAATAGCGGAACTTTTAAAGAATAAGATTTTTAGCGGATTGTGGGAAAATACTATTGTGATACCCGATCCTAGGTATCGAGACCATAGGGTAGGTCTCCCCGAGACTTAGGGTTTAGTCTCAAATATTTTTGTATGAATTTCCTTAATGGGTTTAAAACCAAATAAGGATCTTTAATCCTTTCAAATGATTTTTAAAATGACCAAACTGCCCAAAATAATATTAATGAATTATAAAGTGCCATAATTAATCCGAGTATATTGTATGGATAATTGCAGTATTGGCTAAGCATAACTGAATTATACATTGGAGGGTGAAATCTTACTGAGAGCAAAGGACTCCAAGTAAGTCAACTTCTATTGTGTGGCTGCAACATGAAACAACTATTGTATTGTATGTTAGTATAGAGACACATGCACATATATACACTGTCGTAGAAAGTTGATTAGAGACGTTAGTCTAGTGGGTGCTAATTTAGAAAGTATGAACGGTAGATATCTGTCATATCCTAGACTGTTGATCCCCGTCACACTGCTTGATTTTATTATGTCTGGTTCATTACCGTGATGAGTGGCCAAGAGGTGAGGATTGCTGGTTTAAACCTAGGGGCGCCAAAAATGAATGGGACCTAGGGGCCCTCATGCTTACTTAATAAGTGAACGGTTAGAACCCAAGCAGGTGCTTTGAATATTTGCCATTCAGTGAGAATGCCTAGAGATACTAACGGTTGCCAAGTTTGAGTGAGGCTAAACACCCTAGGGGTAACTGCTCACCAACACCACTAATTAACATAGAAGTCTTTGTAAAACCGTGTAACTTTGATTACACTCTTGGATAAGTAGTGATGCCCTAGGTAACTTGATGGTTACCTTTGTGAGGGATTTACTCGTGGATAAGTAGCGATGCCCTAGGTAACACGATAGCTACCCTTGATGAGGATATTTATTGGCTAGAACTTAGTGTTAAGACTCAGTTCTCTCTTAAAGATTAGCATTTATGCTGGAGGGCGTGTTATGCCCGAATTGTTGGAAGTTGTCGAGCATTGGTCTCGAATTATATTGTGATATATTATATCTTCTTGCTATGGGATTTTTCTGAGTGCAGGGATTTATTTGTTGATAGATATAGTTGCGATGTAATGTATCTGCTTGTTCTGGGATTTTCTGAGTGCAAGAATTTATCTGTTTATATGGAATAATTTGTCATTGGTTATCGGGCTTTACCATAAGTTTGCCAGGACGCTTTTGCATTCTTGAAATTGATTGTGTAGGGTCCGGATGGATCCGGAACCCTAATTCTCTGTATGCTTTTGTTTTAAAGTTTAACTTACTAAGAATTTTCGCCTACCCAGTTGTTTCCTGTTGTAGGCAAGAACAAGGACAAGGCAGAGCAGTGAGCGCAGGAGTCTACCTTGTGAATGTACATGTGAACCGACCTTTTGGGAAGCCGTTTTATTTTTGGAAATGTTGTGTTATTTCCTAAACTAGGCTCACTCTACTCTTTATAAAATATGTTTGTATTAAATGTTAAGTATGGCCATACGACTTTTAAAAAGGATTTTTTCATACAGGTTTTTGAGACATTTGGTTAAATGAAAAATTTATATTTCCGCATTATCGAGTCTTAAAAATCCAGGTCGTTACAAAATGTGCATATGTGTTGTTATTGTATTATGCATGTTATTGTGTTTTGGGTTTATGGGTTGTGTCCTATATAGCTCTTCTTGCTAGGCTTGGCTCACGGGTACTTTGTATGCATGTAAAGACAAGGAAAAATGTGTGCAATAATGAGTTGGAGAGCTGCAGTGGTGGGGCGTGCATGTTTAGGATATGTTGAACTTAGGGGTCAAGGGCCCACATTTATTTGACACATTTTAAGACTTTATGCGAATGTTACTTTTGGGTATTTTATGAGTTATTTTAAAACCTATGAGGTATGTTATGGTAGTAGTTGAATGGTTTTGTTTTTACTAAGGATTCTGGAATCTATTTATTATTTCAATGTATTGAAGTCATTTTTATTTCGATAAAAGTCAAACTTAATTATTTTTCTTAAATTTTTATTTAGTTTCACACAAGTAATGTCCTATGAAATTGGGGCGTTACATTGACTTACTCAGCTTGCCAACTTTCTAGTCCAGCTACTTTAAATTCTTTTGATTTATCCATGTTAATGGTCTAATCAAGATAGCCATTAAAAATGCTTCTTTGATGTCCATTTGCCTTATCTCTTAATCAAAAGTTATGGCAATGGATAAGAGTATACTGAATGAATTTTAACATGGCTACCAAATAATTTTTTTTCTCTAAGTCAACTTTCTCACTCTGCCACGAGTTGAGCCTTTAAATGTCTTGACCTTTCTATCAGCTCTTCTCTTCTTCTTATAGATCCACTTGCACCCCATGGGCCTAAAGTCCAATGATGCATCTACAAGATCTCAAACAAATTTAGAGTACTCAGACTCAATTTCCTAGTACTTAGACTCAATTTCCTGGTACTTGTCTTTGAGTCAAAGATCCCTTTCAGACCTACAAATTTTACTGTTTAAAGGCCAACAGATCATTGTTACTTGTGTCCCCAACCAACTTGTGGGTTTCACTATCCATATCATAGGCCAAGTTCTGAGAAACCCTCCCACTACGACGACGTACCGTAACTTTCTGACATGGATTAATGGTTTCTAAATCTACCTTGTTTTCATCGACTTGCATCAGTGAAGATGGAGCAATAGGTTATATTTTTTCATCTAATATTATTTTTCTACGAGGCTTGAAATTCATTATAAAGTCATTATCCAGAAAAATAGTGTTTGTAGAGCCAAACACTTTCTTGTATTCTGGACCATGAAGCATACCACCCTAAGTACCTTTAGGATATCCAACAAGCAAGCAAACCTCAGTTCGTTGTTCTACCTTTCATACCTTTTTCCTCAGGACATTAGCAGAACACCCCCAAATTCCATAATTACATAAACTGGGTTCACGACCATTCCATAATTCTAGTGGTGTCTTGGAGACAACTTTGAGACGGCACAACATTTAAAAAAGGTCACATGCGGTCTAGGAAGTATGTCTCTAGAAAAGACCTGGGTAAGAAGTCGGTAGAGTTGAATAGCTTATCATAGAACACACATTTTTATAAACGTGTGATTGATGCCGCTCAGCAACACCGTTCTGTTGCGGGGTCCCTGGGGTAGTTGCTTTAGACAATTTTCCAAGTTCAATTAAATGATCTTGGTTCTGATTATCCAAATATTCTCCACTCATTTCGGACTCCAGGTTCTGATTTCAGACATTCTGTCTTGCCATGGACTAAAGTTTTCTGGCAAGTTGGTGTGTCGACCTGCCAGCTCTGACGAAAAGAGTTGTGTTTGCTCTGGGTGAAGACGACATAGAGAGAAAAGTCAAGCTCGCGGTCTGGATTCACGAGCATATGCAAGTTGGGGCACTACTTCCCTTAAAAAAAGTACTTTAGGAAGTTCACCGACTACCTCAGTATTGCCCCCTTCCAGCTCAAGTCCAACTCATACAGGGTCCTAGCGACATTGAAGTCGCTATACCATGAGAAGAAATGGGATGGACCCTTGGCACATGAGATTTTGTATCTTTTTTTTTTCTGAAATGTAACCCTTCCCAAGCTCACGATGGGGATAGCTTCTATTACCTGTTGAGCAATCCAAGGGAGATGAGGTTGTTCTAGGACATACCTAATCACCCTCTAAACTTCAAGACCATCTTCTTCTAGATAGACGGGCTCGATCCTTCCAGATTCTATTCTTTTCAACGAACCCGTAATTATTTTTTCGCAATTTTCTTCTTGAATTATTTCATCTCGAGCTCGAAATGCTCACCCAAGTTACTTGTTCAGCCAATTACAACTGCCCAAAGCCTATTGAGGATATGAAGGAACATCTGGAGGAAATTTTGAAGCTCACGTACGGTTAGCGGTCCCTCAGCTATCTCATACATGAGGATAATATTTTTCTATGCGGTCTCCTCGGTGTAGGCGAGTCTACAGATGATACCGGGACTCATAAGTATGCGAGAAGGGAAGATGTCCTTGTCCCAACTGCCAAGCTCCCCTCTAAAAGGAAGCACTCGAGCTCACGGTCTCGAGCCTCCATTCCCCGCATAGTTGAACCGTTAGGCTCGAGGAATGAAACAAAGGATGAGGTTTCTCCTAACCTGTCTAATGGAGGTAAAGTCGTGTTAGATTCGTCTATGTAGTCTCCGACCCTTTTAAAATAAGAGCCCAATGTCATATTCTTTTTTAATGATCCCCTAACAATTTTATAACCTAATCAGGGGTAGATTTTAAGGTACATAGGGACGATAGTTTGTTAGGAAAGTACCAAACCATGTATAGTGTAAACGAGGTTTAGGAAGGGATAGCCATCCAATACAGAACCAAAAATTATAGAATCTCATCTAAGTTATCCCCCACCTATCAAGAAGGTACTCCTAGAGAATCCTTAGAAGATAGAACGATTTTCTGATCCCCAAGCTCAAGCTTGAAGGAATCTTCTAATTAGGTTTCCTTATTAACTGTTTCTAATATCTCCACGGTGACCAATTGTTAACATGCTTTCTCTTTTGTTTTGAGGTGATATGGATTTAGAGCTTGACAACATAATCGAGATGCCGCCTAAGGCCCGAGTTAGCAAGCGGGGTCGCGTGTCCTCGAAGAAGGATGCACCTCCTTCTAAAGTCGCGAAGGTTGTTGAGGACCCTTCTTTGGCTACCTCAGAGGCTGCCCCTGGCGAGCCAAAAATAAAAACTCCTTCTCCCCCGAAGAGAAAGACTCCACCTCATCCTCCTCCCCCCCAGCAAAGTCCCTACTGAGGATAAAGGTACAAAGGCCACTGACCTCGAAGTTTCAAGGCCAGCATGTGTTCTAACTCAAACCGTGGTTTGCCAATTCTCCACCACGCCGCATATGACAGAGTATCCCTTGACAAACGAGGCTGGTGCCTTAGGAGCCGACTTGTACTCTGACTTGCTGTCCCAAACTGGCCAATCATGCAGCAACCTCGACATTAATGTGTGAACATTTCTTAAGAGAGACAACATGTGACGACCACCACACTTAACATACATATATATAGTGTAAAAAAAAATTTATATTCGAATATAGAATTACTGAAATTATGAATTTACAAAACTTTATTAAAAATACATATATTATTGTTCATAACTTCAAACCATACAATACTCGCAACCAAATAAAAACTTTATTTTACATACGAATCTTAATACTTTTAGAAATAATTTACGTGGCATTACTACACCTTAACATAGAACTATAGATGTGTCCAACCGATAAATTTAAAAGCTTTACGTAAATTACAAAGTTCACGAAATACTTTTAAAGCTTTATGTAAATTATAAAATTCACAAAATACTTTTAATAAAATATAGATATAAAATCAAGTTTCTCGTTTATTTATAATATACCATAGTAGAACTCCACTCCCTTCAAGCCAGTCCCATATGTACAGTCATGTTGGCTCCACGTATACTCATTAGAAATTTATACTCAGGACATATTACCTACAACACAAACATTATTTGATGAGCTAAGGCTTAGTAAGAAGAATAACTACCTCATATGCATTAAAATAAACGTGCAAGATGTTATGTATTTTCTTTCTTTCACTTTCATCTTTTCACTTTCCTTTCTCTTGGCCTTAGAGGATGCTGTTGTCAGCATTATATAGGGAATCACATTCCCACCTAAACATAAACATGATAATAGGGAATTTCTCCCTCATAAACATTCGTTATATAGGGAAGTACGTCACCCTTATTAAATATTGGGACATAGGTCTCCCAAGCAGCACCTCTACTTTAACGCTTTCAATAACTTATTTGTAAACATTAAGCGTGCTTATGCACAATAAATATAACATGCTTGAAAAATAACTTATGCGTAAAAACAATATGGTAGAATAACATGTAAAGCATATAAATGCACATAATACACATAAGAGACTTGTGTTGTAGATGAGGATTCTACTTACCTCGCATCCTGATAAAACAACCGAAATTGTTAGCTTCCTGAAAGGTCTTCGTAGGGTAGCGCTTTTATAATTTTAAAAGAGTGCTAAGAATATTTTTAGGAAGAGTGAGAGAAAGAAAAGGAGGTTTTGTAATTCAAAATGAATTTTGGAAGAGCCTATTTATAGGAAAACCTTGGGTTACTATGCTACATAGTAAAATATCCAAAATATCAAGCATAGTAATTTGCTGAAGTCATCATTGCACAGGCGCATTGTATCACTACTGCATCAACATGTGAGACCCATGGGGTGGACCCCACTGTGGGACCCATGAAGACCCTACTGTGGGACCCTTGCGGACCTCGCTGTGGGACCCATTATGAATAGTAACCAAAAAAATGAAAACTTTCCAATCTTCTCATATTACTTAGTTCAACATTTTTTACTCACAAACTTTTCTGTATTTTTTCTCTAACATCCATAAATTAATTATTCTCATGTGTCAGTTACTTCAACAACTTAGAATTGTTAAAATCCCACAATAGAATACTGTTACACAGTTATATCCCCAACGGTCAGGTTACTGTTTCCAACGGTCACTATTCACCAACGGTCATAATGACTAGTTTTTGTCCTATAAATACTTGTTCCTTCAAACATTTACTTGCAACAACTTCTTCATCTCTTACCCATCTAGATAAATTCATCCTCTAATCGGGAATTTCTTTTTATTGCTCATAACTTTAGTGATTGTTTTCTTGTACTTTGCATCATTCTATGGGTATTATACTAATGAAGTGCCCATGGATATTATAGTTGTGTTTTCATTAGTTATTCTTCCACTATACTTAATAGCTCTAGCATTCGATTAATATTGTATTGTACTCAAAAGTATGAATAAAAAAATATCTTCTCTTATTATTCATAATTGTTATAATACAATAGTAGAATGGAGTGGGAGTTACACAACACCACCGCCCTCTTCGACCAGACCATGGAACTCGAGATTTCTGTAAGTCTCCCCACCCCTTTAACTCTTTATTTTCTCAGTTAGTCTCTAAGTGTCATTTTTTGTCCTTTAGAAGCTCATCAGGTTTATGCGCCAATGCTCCCTCCTATCCTCTAAGATTGCGACCAGTGAGAAGCTGGCCAACGATGCCCATAAAGCCCGAATTCATGATGAGGATGACCTGAAAGAGGCCAAAAGAGCTCAAACCAAGGCTGAGGATGCCCTTAGAGTGGTCCAATATAAGCTTGCCACCTCTGAGGCTGAGGTCAGCCATCTGAAGGCCAAGCTTGATACGAACATGACAGACTTTGACGTTGTAAAAGCCAGGCTTGCTAACAATGCTTCAAAGAGCAAGTGTCTTAAAGAGGAGAAAAATGCGGCCTACAAAATCCTCAAGGACAAGAATAAGGGCATGCTCAAGGAGTTCATTGCAAAAATGGAGTGGCCCACTGACATAGCCATGTACCAAATGTGGTCACTGAACTCAGATGTCGACACCTCATTCCTAATGGACAAGGAAGAGGAGTTTTTGACAAAGTGGAAGGCTCGGTAGGCTGAAGAGGAGGCAATCGCAGGAACCTTTGTCGATGCTGGCAGTGAGGAAGAGAATGAGAGGAGGCCGAGTCCACTCCAGCTACCAAGGAGTAGTTTTTCTTTTTATTTTCAACAAGGGATGCGTCCCTTCATTTTTTTTGTATTATATTCTTTTAAGGCCCCTGGGCTGAGACAATTGATATTATAGCTTGGGTTTGAGCTACTCTATTATCTCTTGTGAATATTCATCTATTTTTAATAGTTGTTTTATGCTAAAATTTCTATCTCAAAATTTTTATGCACATGATCTACTATAGCTTTTGCCATAATATTATGCACCATATTTCAGGACAAAATATTTCGAGCATGTTATTAAGGACACACTTTTATAATTTTTTATTTGCACAAGTACACATTTTGAGTTGAAGTTAGAATTTCTATATAATCATACATAGTTCATTCAATTTCTCAATTTCGACATCGTTATATTCAAGTCGAATACTACTTATACTATGCATTTTTGCATTTCAAAACACTTGTTGGTGTGTAGTTTTCATTAGTCTAGTTATTTCTTACTTAGAGATAGTAACTTTTCATTGTCCTCAAGTATTGTCTTAAGGTTGCAAGGATGAAATTATTTTGCAAAAAATTCCAGCTCAGTCTTGGTTTATGAATATTTTTAGTTAATTTAGAATTCCAACTTTATTCTTGTATCGGTTTATTGGCGCTGGTTATTCCAAAGTCGTAATTAAGTTAGGCTCGTGTCTGATTTCTGTTCAGGCACTTGTTTTTAAATTCATGTTTGATTAGCAGTGATCCATTCACTTTAATTATTTTTTTATTTTAATAGTCGGTATATTTTTTCGAGCTTATGGTATGATTGTATACCATTTATGCCCCCTTAAATTCCTATGATTGTGAAATCTTAGGTTATTGAATTTTGAGAGCATCCAAAAATATAACAATAAAAATAAGAATTGAACAATAAAAAGTTCTTTATTAACAATATTGAAATCAAAAAATAAATACAAGCTTGGTTACAACCATATAAACATCATTCCGAATTTACTGATATAAGGTCGTAGATGTTCACCGTTCCAAGCTCGTGGAACCAACTCTCCATTCAATCTTGCTAGTTTGTATACTCCAAGTCGAATGATGGATTCGATTTGGTAAGGTCCCTCCCAATTAGGCCCGAGTACACCTACAAAAGGGTCTCGTGTCTCCAAAAATACGATCCTAAGCACCGAATCTCTGAATCCAAAGTGTCTGTCTCGTACCCTTTTATTAAAGTATCTTGTAGCCCTTTGCTGGTATGCATCGTTTTTAAGTTGGGCTTCATTTTTCTTTTCTTCAATTAGATCTAGGGATTCTTCGATCTGGGATAGGTTCGAGTCCTGGTTATATGCTTCACTCTTGATAGTTGGAACTTCGACCTCAATTGGAAATATCGCTTCGTAGTCGTAGGCTAGGGAGAAAGGTGTATGCCTAGTTGAGGTTCGAGCTGTTGTTCTATAAGACCATAGGACTTGTGGTAATTCTTCTAGCCATCTGCCTTTAGCCTCTTCGAGCTTTTTCTTAATGGAATTCTTTAGAGTCTTGTTTATGGATTCAACCTGGCCATTTGATTGTGGATGGACTACTAAGGAGAAACTCTTAATTATCCCATTTTTCCCGCAGAATTGTGTGAACAGCTCGCTGTCGAACTGAGTTCCATTTTCCGATAAAATCTTCCTTAGTATCCCATATCTGCAAATTAGGTTATTTACCACAAAATTCAAAACTTTTTTTGATGTGGTTGTGGCCAGAGAGGTTCAACTTCAGTCCATTTGGTGTAGTAGTCTACAATAACTACAACATATTTGACTCCACCTTTTCCCGTTGGTAAGGATCCTATGAGATCGATTCCCTATACTGTGGATGGCCACGGGGAGCTCATCATGGTGATTTTGGTTTGTGGAGCTCAAGGTATTGAGGCAAACCATTGACACTTATCGCAACATTTGACGTATTCGAATGAGTCTTCCTTTACAGTAGGCCAGAAATATCCCTGCCTAATTACTTTTTTTGGGAGGCTGTGCCCCCCAGTGTGATCTCCACAAAAATCCTTCATGAATTTCTTCTAGGATCTTTTTAGTCTCAGGTGGAGTTATATATCTTAGTGATGGCATGGAATATCCTCTTCTATACAATTTCCCATGCAAGATAGTATATCTTGGTATTTTGTACATCAGTTTGCGAGCCTTGTTTCGATCTGCTGGGAGGTTTCCGATCTTGAGGTAGTAAATTATGGGTGTCATCCAAGTAGGCAGTGAGTCTATCATATCAACTTTGAATTCGTCAGGCTCGGTTATGCTCCATTTTGGTAAAAATTCCACTGGTACCACATTAAGTGCATCAAATTCCCTGGTTGTTGTGAGTCGAGCTAGAGCATCTACATTCGAGTTTTGTTCTCGCCGAACTTGCTCGATCACATAGAACTCGAATTGTTTGAATTCCACTTTGACTTTTTCCAAGTACACTGCCATTTTAGTTCCCCGAGCCTGATATTCTCCTAGGACTCGGTTGATCACCAATGGAGTGTCACTATAGCAGTGAATGGCCTTAGCTTTTAGCTCGAAAGCTATTTGGAGCCCTGCTAATAGTGCCTCGTATTTAGCCTCATTATTGGAGGCATAAAACTCAAACCTTAAGGTTGAGTGAAACATGTTTCCTAATGGGGCTATTAAGATGAAGCCTGCCCCTGATCCATTCTCGTTAGAGGATCCATCGACGTATAGTCTCCATAGATCGCGAGCTTGGGTCACGACTTCTTCGTTGGTTATTCCTGTACATTCAACTATAAATTCAGCTAAGGCTTGTCCCTTTATTATCATTCTCTAGTGATTTGTGATATCAAACTGCCCGAGTTCGACTGCCTATTTCAATAGTCTTTCGAATGCTTCAGGTTTCGATAATATTTGTCTTAAAGGTCGATCTGTTAGCACATGTATATGGTGCGCTTGAAATTAGGGTTGAAGTTTTCGAGATGCATTAAGCATAATGCCATTTTTTCCATTAGTGGATATCTCGATTCTACCCCCAATAATCTTTTCCTAACATAATAGACAGGTCTTTGTACATTTTTATCCTCCCAAACAAGTGTTGCACTGATTGCATGCTTGGTTGTAGCAAGGTATAAGTACAATATTTCCCCCACGACTGGCTTTGATAAGATAGGTGGCTCAGTGAGATGCTTTCTGAGCCCCTGAAAAGCGAGCTCGCACTCATCTGTCCACTCAAACTTTTTCCCCCTCTCAAAAGATTAAAGAATGGTAAGCACTTGTCTGTAGATTTTGAGATGAACCTATTTAATGCTACCATACGCCCGGTTAAACTCTAAACATCTTTATGCTTTTGAGGTGAAGAAATATCAATTAAGGCTTTTATCTTATCTGAATTTGCCTCGAGCAATTACTATAAAATCAAGAAACTTTCTCGAAGATACTTCAAATGAGCACTTTTGTGGGTTGAGTCTCATGTTATAATTTTGAAGTATAGCAAAGCATTCTGTGAGGTCGTCAACATGGTTATTATTGTGTTTGGACTTGAATAGCATGTTATCCACTTACACTTCCAAGTTATTTCCTATATGTTCAGCAAACATCCTATTTACTACTCCCTGATATGTAGCCCCAACATTTTTGAGCCCGAAGGGCATCACACTGTAACAATATAGCCCTTTCTTTTTCATGAAGCTCGTGTGATCTTGGTCGGGTGCATGCATGGTTATCTAGTTATATCCAGAGTACGCACCCATGATTGACATGATTTCGTGACCCGAGGTTGCATCCACGAGCTGATCAATTCGAGGCAGAGGGAAACAATCTTTCGGGCATGCTTTTTTGAGGTCCAAAGAGTTAATGAAATTCGCCACTTGTCATTTGGTTTCGAGACATGTACTGGGTAGAAAGCATCTCAGATAAATTGATTTTATTTTAATCTCTTGACCTCCTATTTCAAGGCATTCTTTCTCTCGTCGTCGAGGAGTCTTCTCTTTTTTTGTTTCAAAGGGAAGCCTTTGTCGATGTTTAGTGCATGACTTATAATATTGGGACTGATCCCAATCATATCTGAGTGTGACCATGCAAATACATCCTGATTTTCCCTTAGGAAGTGAATTAATTGCTATCTCGGTTCCTTTGTGAGGTTCTTCCCAATCTTCACCACCTTGGCGGTGTCCTTTCATTCGAGCTCTTCAATCGGACTAAGATTGACCTTGTCTTCTTCTACTCTTGGGTCAATTTCTTCTTGGATATCATTTCATCAATCTCCTTAATGACGACTAGTTCCTGTGCACTAGCTTGGCCTTTCCCCCTCATCAAGATGATATAACATTCTCGAGCTGCTAATTGATCTCCTTTTAGTGTCCCCATGCCACTATGGATTAGGAACTTAATGGAAAAATGCATGATAGATGTAACTGCCCTTAGCCCGATTAGGGCTGGTCTCTCGAGCAGGACATTGTAGGCTGATGGGGTGTCCACTATGATGAACTTATCAAGACCGAATGGTCTCCCAAGATTATTGGGATCTTGATAAATCCCGTGCTGGTGATTCCCTCTCCTGAGAATCTATATAATATTTTAGCACAAGGTTTAAGGTCTCGAACAAATAAACCCATTTTTTCCAAGGTTTCCTTACAAAGGATGTTGACCAAGCTCCCGTTATCAATCAAGACTCGGCACGCTCTCTTGTTGGCGAGTAGGAAGGTTATGAACAGGGGGTCATTGTGAGGAAATTGGACATGTGAAGTGTTGTCTTCAGTGAAAGTGATAGGTTGCAATTCAATTCTTTGTTGTTTTGGAGCTCGTGGTTCAGGTACATAGGGAGATCCATCTCCCATTTTGAGCTCCTAGATATATTTCTTATGAGCATTTCTGCCTTTTCCTACAAGGTGTGGTCCTCCCACAATGGTTATTACGTCTTCTCCATCGATTGGGGGAGGTTGATTATCCTCCTTCGCAAGTGGTGCCACAACTTGTTGGGCAGGTTGAGCTAGAGCTGCCCTTTGATTTGGTAGAGCCTGGACTTTGTTTCGGTTTCAGACATATTGTCCAAGATATCCTCTTGAGATCAACCCTTCGATCTCAACTTTTAGTTGTCGAAATTTCTTAGTTGTATGACCCATGTCCCTGTGGAATCTGCAGAACTTGTCTAAATTCCTCATGATTCGATGATGTCGCATTTTTTCTGGTTTCCTGAAGGGGACATGATTCTCATTCGTTACAAATATATTCTCCCGAGTATCTGTGAGCTCGGTATACACAGTGTAAATGGATAAGTGATTATCTCCTTTCTTTTTCTTACCCTCGTCAGCCTTAGGGTTATTCCCTTCATTCTTTTTTCTCTTAGAAGAATTGTCTCCTGAATGTTGTATTGTGGAAGGCGTAGCCGAGGTCGTGGTTGAGTTAACGTTTGTAGTTGTACTTGTTGAGGGCAGAGGAGCCAGTTTAAGTGATGACCTTGCCTCTTATACATTGACAAACCTTTGAGCCCAAGTGGTGAACTCGGCTATTGCTCTCACAAGCTTCCTTTGCATATCATCCCAAAGAGGAGTTCCTGCCAGCACTCGTACTGCCATAAGGTGTCCACTGTCATCAACATTGTGGGCTTGGGTCGCATCTATATTAAACCTAGCCAAGTAACTCTTTAGTGATTCTCTTGGCTATTGTCTAACATTTGTCAAGGCGGAAGACTCGGGTTTGATACTCTTCGCAGCTTGGAACTACTTATTAAACTCCTTAGACAACTGATCCCAAGACGAGATCGAGTGCCTTCAAAACTTGTCAAACCAGCTCTTTGCTGGCATAGTGAGTGTGGTAGGGAAGAGTATGCACCTGAGCTCGCATCCGACATTGCTGGCTTGCATCACAACATTGAATGTAATCATGTGGCTGCCTAGGTCAGTAGTCCCATCATATGGTGCCACATAGGGTATCTTAAACCCATTGGGGAATGGTGTGTTCGAGATATGTGGAGCAAAAGGCTCGAGCTCTTCATCAGAGTCGTGAGACATTTCTTTGTCTTTCCCTTCTTGAAGAAGCCTGAATGCTTCCCTGAGTTGGTTAATTCTTTCCTGAACTGATTCTACCAGAGGGGGAGCTTGTGCTACTAGGAGCTGGCTGTTGTTCATAGAAACTCTGGCTCCTTGTTTCAGTATAGGGTTCTATTGATTTCCATATACTTGTTTGTAGAGGGTTCCCTTTGGGAATTTAAGTGTGCCCTCAGGTCCGGGTTTGGCTGATTGTACTGCCCCCGGTTCTGGTTTAGGTGGTCTCGAAGATCCAGATGATCATTAAGATATTTCTCATGATATCTAGGCTCGGTGTTACAGACACTCACAAACCTGCTGTAATCTTGACTTCCATCAAGGAAGCTGATAGTTCTTTCTGGCTGCTAGTGTTTTGGGGCTTGATTGCAAGGTGGATTATTCACATGCACCCCAATTATGGTTGCCTGCGACCTCGACATAAAACTCCTAGATAGATGGAGTTGTCTAGCTTGTATACGTTCCTGATGTGCCCCTAGTGGGACCTCGCGTTCACCCCTATGCTCGGGTCGAGCTCGATTGCTTCTGTCATGGCTTCCACTTCTAGCGCTTTGTGATGGACTCAAAGGTGCCCTCTCCCCAGCTCGATTTCTCCTAGGAGCTTGTTGGGGTATACCCCGAGCTAGAGAGGGATGCCTGATAGTTGATGGAGGATGCCTAATTAGAGATGGTGGCGGCCTCTCATTGTTTGGCCTTGCAGGCTCATGGTTATTATTATTCCATGTAGGTTATGGGTTATCATTCCAAGTTGTCGGGGGAGCTTGGTTATTCTGAGGGACTGAAGGAATGCCCCTGGTTGGGTTGTTTCTGACAGGGATTTGAGATGACACCCTATGAAAGTTTTCTCCAGTATTTGCCCTAGGCCTTGGTTGAGCTTGTTGGGCCCTTTGTTCGGCCATCCTGGAAGCCGTACTTCCTCGAGGTTGCCCCCTGGTCCTCCGTGGGGGTGCATGGGCTTCAATGCCTCGCCTTGCAATCTCTTCATTTAGCCATGTAGCCTCGGCTAACTGTTCACGCAGCCTCCAATTTTCGAGCTCAACTGCTGACACATATCTTTCAGGATTATAGTAATCTTGCTCATAAGGTCTAGAACCTTGTACTGTATTCCGTGGGGGATTTCGTTCTCTGGGAGGTGATGAGGCACTCTCCTCGTTGGGACTCTGGTCAATGACTGGCTATTTTCTAGGCCTTCGAGGATGCTATTCGATATGTGGAGTACTTCCTTAGGGGTTTGGGGAAGTGGTCGCCCACTGGTTCAAGGAATATTCAGGGCAGCCATTATTGTTAAGCGAGAAATTTTATACTATACGGTAAGAAGAATTGCTTAATGCTCTCAATGAAAGAACCAAATTGTTGATGCATTTTTTCGTCAACTTAATTATGTAGAGCAATTAAACAGGAAGAAAATAAAATAAATAAATTTTTTACGTGGTTCAGTAGTTAAAATCTGCCTACGTCCACGAGTCATTTTTATTAAGGTTTGCGTTAAAGCTTGAAGGGAGAGAAATTTCATAGAGTGTATCTTAGTACAGAATTGTGTGTGAGTACAAATGACCAGATCCAAACTATTTATAGACTTGGTTACATGAATATCTGTTAGGAAAACTTATACAGGATATTTATTTATTTTCATGTAGATCTAACATTAAACAAATTAATATGAGATAACCTAGAACATGTTTCTAAAATTGAATTCAAAGAGAAATAATGATAAGAATACTTACATTATACGCAGCGGAATGAATGAGTCCTTCCTTCAGTTTCTCTAACTCTTGTATCATTTCTGTCCCAGAGTATTACCAAGAAACTGAACCGATCTTCAATTTTCTTCACAGCCTTCCAAAGTATCCTTAGAATCACCTAGACTAGAGTGGGCAATTCTCAACATATGAGATAGATGAAGAGCGAAGAAGAATAAAAGAGAAAAATTGAGGCTTAGAAAGGACTTATGTTTAGAGAGAATCTAAAACCTATCAGAAACTTGTGTTTTGACTTCTCTCTTAACACTCCTTTTATAGACTCAATTAGGTCATTTATTTAATTAAAAAATCAATAAAATAATAACCAATTAACAGACCTAGGTCGAAATTATCATGGGTTTAGGCCCGTGAAATTTTCCATTTGATTATAAGCCCATTGGACTTAAAATCAAGGCATGTATTATTTTCTATTGATTTAATTAATTAAATAATTATTTAAATCCTTTATCAAATTAATTATTTATAATTTGAACCTTGATTTAAACTTATTTAATAATTTAGATACCAATTTATCTTAATTAATAAATTTGCCCCAATTTCTCTTTTCTTCTCAAAATTACATAACTCTATGAAACTATCCAAAATTGACCTGGTCAACTTTAATAATCCTAATTGATAATTAAATCAATTAATTGAGACTATCTAGATGATTTTATCCAACGTATAGTGGGGACCATGGGCCTATGAAATCAAGCTCCAATAAGTTATCATAAATCTAACAAATAAATTTACTAACTTATTAATTCCTCGTGACTCCACTAAAGACTCGGAATTGCACTCTTGAATTCATAGAACACTCTATAACAAATATAGATATGCTATTAATTATCCATTGTTACAACCATAATTGTCACTCAATCCTCTATAAACGGTCTACAATGAGATGGGAGTAAAATACCGTTTTACCTCTCATTGTATTTTATCCTTAAAACACTTAGTTCCTTGTAAATGATATTTCAATGAACTAATATTAATTACTGAAATGAGATCTCTATCATTTAGCACCTTGAACCAAACTAAAAGGAAACCATCATTTCACTTCTCCATCAAAAGCTATAGATGTTCATATCTATGATTAACACTCCCACTCAATTATACTACCGAGTTCCCAAGATGTAAGTATGGGCTAGCACGTAGGGTAAGCTGGTAACGAACAAGTCAAAGAACTCAAATAGTACAATCAGTTAGAATACTAACCACTCAGAATTGAGAATGAATTGACCTATGGTCAACTATATGATATGACTAGAATAGATAATAACAGTATGTTTACTTATCCTATCAACTTTCAATATCGGTCTAGTCCGATGTAACAAATACATCCGATCTTATCTACTTTGCTAATATTCTGGAACGAACATAACACTACAATGTGTAAGTAGATCATAATGTAGATTGGCAAGTCAGTGTAAATCATGTGCACTGACTAATCTTAGGACTAACTTATTTTGAACATATAATCATATTTATATTCCACTATGATTACGTCACTATAAATATGATTAGCTATATGCTCGAGATTTAATAGAAGTTTATATTAAACAAATAATCATGAAAATAAAACATGTGAGAAAAGTGATTAACCAAGTCAAAAAACGATTTCTATTCTTTTATTGATAATAAATGAGATTATAAAGAAATTGGATTTTAATTAGGGTTTAAAACCCTAACAATATCTTCCCACAAGTTTAGGGAAATTACAACATATATTCAAATTTAAATTCATATGATTATTTTAATAACAATACAATCAAAATGTAATACTTAAATAAAGATCCCATAAAAATAAGCATTCAATACACGGTTTAAACTAATCCCAAAGAAATAGGGATTTCTTAACAGCTTCTTTATGTATTTATTTAACACACCTTCGAGCTTGAACAATGCTTCAATGCGCTTTTGAGATCACTCGTAGCTTCAAACTCACCATTCTAGCTGTCACCACCTCCTTGCTTGATCAGTCTGTCGAACTCATCTCTTGGAGGAGACTGATGCCTTTGAGCCTGCAACTCATGCTCGAGCGCTGATGACGTAGCTCTGGAACTTCGTGACAATTTGTACAAGTAAAATGCTAACACTTGTTAATCCCGAGCTTACACTTTATGAGCCTACATTTCGAGGTTGTTTATTTATTCTTGAAATTTGGGTGCGACACACCACTTTGACATCTATTGATTTTCTCATCAAAATCAATTTCAAGATGTCAATTTTAAACACTTAAATCAAAGAAAATAAACCATCATTGACTTATTTGAACACTTTGATTTCTCATATTACTTCTTTAGTTTAAAATTATCTCCTCATTGAGATTAATTTAAACATATCACCATCTTATTATCTTTAACCAAAATAAATAAAATTATCTTCAATTCATTAACCACTATTTGGTTCAAAGATTCAAAATTGCTTCTCCAATTTTGTAATATTTCGTCATTGAGACATATATCATTAAATATTTAAGATTTATTATCACTAAATAGTTCTCAAATATATATATATATATATTTTTATCACACTTTAAACTTTAAGCCTATAGGTCAATATGTCATGCCATAATTTGGATCCACCATGATCTATTTTTCTTGCAATAGCCGGACATATCCATAAAAAAGATGTAATCCCCTAATTAGGTTCATCTTTTCTTATCTCATAAAATGAAATGCTCACCACTTAAATGAGAAATTTAAAATACCCAAATAATTCCCATATTCTCATAGTTAAAGATTATATTATTTCACAAAACCAATATATAAGCATGCCATACATAGCTCATAAAATTATTATGCAAATAATTTCTCATTACCATACTATATGACAATTATATAACATATTTAAAATCTCTACGCACAATTATTCATATATCAACATATGGAAACATGCTAATATATAAAGCAAAATATCATCACTATTATACAGAGGGTAAATACTCATTTGGTATCCTGTGTTTTATGAAAATAAAAACTTGGTACCTTATGTTTTCAATAATGCTCATTAAGTACCCTATAATTTGAAATTGTATATATTTGATACCCTCTGTTGACCCTCGATTTGGCCAACGACACAGAGTTAGAATTACGACAAGAAATGATATGATAGTCAAGAATGGAATCAAATGGTAAAGAAATAACACAAATAATCTATAGTGGTTTGGCCCCAATGGATGGTAATGACCTACGTCCACTTAGTATTCTTATTGATGTTGAATCCCAATGCAGTGATCAAAGAACTAGGGTTCTTGAGTTTCACAAGCTTTGAGAGGATTACAATCTCGGTAGATAATCACACTTGTGCTCTTTTAACGAATATTTGGAAAAAAGGCTCAAAAGTCCCTTCCTTGAGCCCTCTCATCCATATTTGTAGGCCTACATGGGCCAATGAGCCTTAATCATCCTTAATCTCAGCGTATCAAGGCAATAAAGAGGAAATAATAAATGTAGTTATTACAAAATTACAATCTTTTAAGGAAATAAACCGAAGTATGCGGCCATTCTGATCGCATCTAATCGTGAGGTTTGATGAAGCAACAGGGAGCTGGTCGATAGGCTAACAACACCTCTTCATTTTGATGCTGCCACGTGTCAACCACGTGTGAGAAATTCTTGCCACATCATCAGCAGCCATTTTTTGGTAAAAATTTTCCCCGCAAGTTTATTTTACTGCGACCAGCATAAAGTAAACTTAGGACACTAACCCTTTGCGTACCCCACAAAATCTGTCAGAGTTGCCCATGCCTTCTCGAGAAAGGTAACCAATCATGTCCAATCAAGTCTTTTCAGTTTCACAAAAAATTGTCTGACGACTATTGCATTTCCCCATGCTTTGAAAAAAGTAATTCCATGATTACCTCTTTTACAGTGCCACGATCAATATAAATAATTCCCCAAGATCACTTTTTTACTTTTTACTTTTCACTTATCTTCTCTTCTTCAAGAACTCTAAAGAACTCCACACTCAAAACCCAGAAAGCCCAGACGGGTTCAGCATTTCACGAAGTTTCTGCCCAACTACTCGACTTAGTGTTTCAGAGACTCGCATCATCCTTTACTCAAGTAAGTTTATCAACCTCTCCAGTCGTCGAAATGCCATGCAACATATTTTTGTTTATCTGTTTCGTATCCTAGGTTCTTGAAAAATAATTGCTTCAGGGTAGGCGATTATACTGATCTGTGTTTGAGAGGGTAGTGAAATAATGCTTTATAGGGGTTAAGAATTAGTTTGGTAGTCAAGGTTATAGATTTAGGGCGTAAAATCGAAGTAAAATTTTGATTTTTAAGCTAGTTGAAAAACTGGGTTTTTCCCGCCCTTTCAGAGTCAAAAAGTTTTTCCTAAAAAACTTTTCACTTCTGCTTTTTAATATGTTCTCCAAATTGCTCGCTTGAAATATAGTGTTTTTTGTAAGAATGCTATTGGTCGTATAAAAGCTTAACTTTTATACACGAGCAGCATTATTTCAACTTTTAAACACAAGATTTTAGGTCGTAGATTCTCATCTCCCCTTTTCTGTTCACAGATTTTCATGCAAGATCCGTGGGGAGGTGAGAGGCCTATTGATGACGACTTGCTGATCCCAGAGATCCATTTTTCTCGTGTCATCCCAAACAATCCATCGACCCCACCTCAAAACATGGGTCGAGTAAAGTCCAAAGCCCAGAAAAAGAAACCTTCAACTCCTTCAAATCAGCCTGCTCCTCAGGCTGAAATTCCTTCGACCAGTGGTTGAGAAGGAAATACCCCCGACCCAGAAATCCAAACTCAAGGCCAACTCCAAAACGTCATTCGACCAGATGTCGAATGGTATGTTGCCCCTCCAAGCCGAAGTACGGTTAGGATGATTGCCAATTACATCAGGAAGTATGGACTTCCTGGGGTAACCTTAGTCCAACCCACCCAAGACCAGTGGGCGAACCTGCCTGGAGGCACCTTCAGCGCCTGGTCGAGGTATCATATTGAGGTAGGAGCGATCCTACCTCTCCATCCTTTCTTCCAAGGAGTGGCCAACTATTTTGGGGTCCCTCCTTTCCAAATAACCCCAAATGGGTATAGAATGCTCTCTACACTCTATATCCTGTATAGTCATAAGAAGTGGCATGTCCCCACGCCACACGAGGTCAACTACCTGTTCGACCTAAAATCCAACCCCAACCAAGAAAATACAGGGTTCTTTCATTTTTGCCACCAGGAAACGACCCGCACTTTCCTGAGTGATACCACTTTTATATCCAATGTGGGGAAGTACCATTTAAAGTACTTTCTGACCACCGACATGGTCACCAACAACCTGGCCTTCACTCAAGGAGGTAATATCTTTGCCCTCCTGGTCGTATATTTGCCTTTAAATTTTTCTATATTCCCCTTAGAGATTTAGCGTATTTTAGGTGCATGGCTGTAACCGGCTCCCACTCCAGACATGGAAGTCCGAGCAGCACTCTTGGCTAGCATGACTGACGTAGAGAAGAGTGTCAAATAGCTGGTCACAGAAGCTAACCTGAGGCTGGTCGGGCTTCTGGCACCTCACCAGGATGTGAGGGAGTCAACGATGGGGAGTGCCACCGGCGAGGAGATTCCTGAGCAGCACCCAGATGTGTCGCAACCTCAAAGGAGGAGGACGACTGGAGTGACAATTAGGGAACCCTCCAGCACCCTGCGAGCAGCTGCTCCCCCTGCCCCTACAGGGAAGGGAAAAAAGAAAGTTCACGAACCCTCTACACCCATCGACGAGTCCTCAGATGAGAACGGTACTATTTTCTCATTCTTAGATAGTTTGCCAATTCCCTATCACTTATTTGACGGGGACATCAACTTTAAGTATACTCCAAACTTAGGTCCAGATTTCTTCCAGGTAGTAAGTGAGGGTAGCAGTAGTAATGTAGCGACCAGTAGTTGTAGCACAGGTACTTTACTTATAATTTCCTTGCTTTCCTTTTTAGCTTCATCTATCTATATTGTCTCACGGCTCGTAATGTTTCCTTACATGTAGATATATCGATTGACGGCGTGTTCGATCACTACACTGCCGCTGCTACTCCCTCGAGCAGGAAGAAAGACAGCAAGAGGGTTCGTGAAGAAAGCAGCAAAATTGCTTCAAAGAAGGCCTGGACTGAGGGTCCTTCAGTAGCTGCTCCTTCGAAGGAAACCTCACCACCTCCCACTCCACTCGACCAGGCGTCCTCAACTGTACCGGCCGGCCAGCACTCTACTCCTCCAGCGCCTTCCAACCAGCCACACCATACCCAGCCCGAAGACACTCTGGCCAACACCGTGGTCAGTTCGGCCAGGGATAGAATATACAAACTCTCCAAGCACAAATGCAGTCAAGAGGCCATCTTCGGCACCAACTCCATGGAAACTGACCAAATAATAAACCGAGGGCTTAACGAGATAGTCAATGTAAGTTTCTTTCCGTTGTTGAGTCATTTTACTCTTAATTTCTGCCATCATCTTATTCCTTTTATCTGATCACAGGGATTTCTGACTATCACTGCTGGTTGGCACCACGCGGGTACTTTAGTCACCCAAACCAAAGACTTTGACATCAGGCTTACTGAGGCAGTGAAGGCGCTCGAGGGGAAGAATGCTGACCTCCTCGAGCAAAACACAGAGCTGACCAAACAGAATGATGAACTGGGCGAGCAAAAAGCCCAGCTAACTGAGGAGTTGTTGGAAAGTCGGGCTACCCTGAACAAATCCAATGAAGATAAAGAAAAATTCAGGGAAAGTGTCAAACTTAACTACCAAGAATCCAGACAGCTTGAGCTTGATCTGATTGCGAGCAGAAAGGAGACGGAGGAGCTGGAGGGGCGCGTTAAGGAGCTCGAAGAGACTAATGTCAAAAACATGGAGAAGTGTAGGGAAGCCACCCACCTTTGCTTCTACAAGTTTTGGAAGCACAATCAAAAGGCTGACTTCAGCTATCTGTCTGAGCGCCTGAGACGAACTTTAATGACCTGATGCGCCATTCGCCTGGAGGAGGAAGAAAGAGCCAAAACTCCCACTTCCCCAAAAATTTCCTTAGCAACGGGGGTTGATGGCGCAGACAACGAAGCTGATGCTACTGTCAACCAGAACGCTCCTCAAGATCCTCCAGCCTTATAGTCGTTTTATTTTTCTTTCTTTTTAAATACACGGCCTGCGAGTCGTGATGTAAAGATGATGTTTTAACTTTTATTATTTTTATTATTGCTGCATGGGCAACTTTTACTTTTAACAAACAATTACATCCGAGCAGCTACTGCTCGCAGTGTAAAGGGATTCCTTTTGATATTATAATATTTGCATTTTATTATAACATCTGTTCGCATGACCGAACCTAGCATAGTACTCATTCTTTCACTTATTTTGCTCATGTGTTTACATACCTTTCGATGTGCTTTGCTTACTAGATGCCTTATATGCCCCCAAGTGATTGAGGAGCTTTAGGTCCTTGGTCACTTGCCTTGACTAAAACATGTTTGAACATTACTACTCGTAGCAAAGAATTTAAAACGATAATACAGCAAAACAACACACGTAATGAGAAAATACTTGTAATAAATACAATAATTGGCAAGAATGACTGGCTGCACACAGACCCTTATATTTCTCGTAATAAATGGACAAATCATGTCTATACGAGTGATCACCAAAATGATCTTACACTTATAAGCGATCAGTCACATAAAGTGACCAACTCGTTTTCATAACTTGTAAAAATTAAAATTAATACAAGCCAATTCTTTAAGAAGAATTGTTTACTGATAGTACTTGCGTAGGTGTTCTCCATTCCAATAGCGAGGAATGAGATCTCCGTTTAAGCGAGCAAGTTTATAGGTGCCTGGATGGAGGACTTCTTTAGTCTAGTATGGTCCTTCCCAATTAGGTCCGAGTGCTCCAGCAGCCTGGTCGCGGGTGTTAAGGAAAACCCTTCGAAGTACTAGATCTCCGACATTGAATTTCCTTCCCAATTAAGTTCGAGTGCTCCAGCAGCCATGCCCCATTTGCTTCCTCAAGCCTTTTCTTCAGAGTATCCTTTAGCGTTTTACTGACTGCTTCGATTTGTCCATTTGCTTGAGGATGAGCGACTAAAGAAAAGCTCTTGATAATTCCATGTCGTTCACAAAAATCCGTGAACAGATCACTATCAAACTGCGTGTCGTTGTCTAAGAAAATTTTTCTTGGCAATCCATAGCGACACACAATGTTTTTAACCACAAAATCCAGCACTTTCTTGGTCGTTATGGTTGCGAGTGGCTCGGCTTCGGCCCATTTTGTGAATTAATCAACGACAACCACATTGTACTTGACACCGCCCTTTGCTGTGGGCAAAGATCCGATCAAATCAATACCCCAGATTGCGAACGGCCACATACTTTGCATTTGTTTTAGCTCATTAGGGGCTACTCGTGGAATTTTTGAGAACCTTTGGCATTTGTCACATCTCCGCACGAATTCCATCGAGTCTGCATTCATTGATGGCCAGAAGTATCCTTGCCTTAGGATCTTTTTTTATAAGCTCTGCCCCCCAGCATGGTCCCCACAAAAGCCTTCGTGGACTTCTTTCATTAATTCTTTGGCCTTCTCTTTCGAAATACATCTGAGAAGTGGCATTTAGTATCCCCTTCAGTACAAAATTCCATCGACTAGGATATACCTAGCAGCCTACCGCTGAAGGGTCCTATATTTTTTTCTGTCCGTCGGTAACACGCCTTGAGTCAGGTACTCTATGTAAGGTGCCATCCATGTATCCGCTGCCTGGATCACCAAAGAGGTCTCCTCTGTTTGGATGCTTAGTGCATATAGTCACTCAACTGGCACTGTGTTCAGAGTGTCAGCATCCTTTGCCCTTGCTAATTTGGCCAAAGCATCAGCGTTTGAATTCTGGTCGCGAGGTACTTGCTGAAGGGTGTACTTATCAAACTGTGCCAATATGTCCTTTGCTTTATTTAAGTAAGCAACCATTTTTAAACCTCGGGCCTGATATTCTCCAATGACTTGATTGACCACTAGTTGGGAATCACTATAGATATCAAGCGATTTTATGAAGCATTGCATGTCTCTGGCTAGCCGTAATCCTGCTAGCAGTGCTTCATACTTGGCTTCGTTGTTAGAAGCAGTGAAGTCAAACTTGATTGCGCAGTGAAATCGATGCCCTTCAGGCGTTATCAAAATCACTCCTACTCCTTCGTGGTGCTCATTAGAAGAACCATCTGTAAACAACATCCAAGAAGGAGTTTGGCTTTGAGACTAGGGCTCTTCAGACCCTTCACGCTGCTCGCTGTCTGGAAGCCCAGTGAGTTTTGCGACGAAATCTGCCAGGGCTTGCCCTTTTATCGCTTCTCGTGGTAAGTAGGAGATTTCAAACTGCCCAAGTTTGACTGCCCATTTTAACAATCTGCCTGCGGCTTTTGGCTTCTGTAGAACTTTCCGCAGAGGTTGGTCGGTCAAAACTGTGATTGAGTAAGCTTGGAAGTAAGGCCACAGCTTTCTAGAGGCTAATATTAAACAATAGGCTAATTTTTCAATGGGTGGATATCGCAGCTCCGCTCCTATTAGCCTCTTGCTTACATAATAAACAACCTTCTACACACCTTCTTCTTCTCTTACTAAGACAGGACTAGCAGCGTATTCTGTGATCACCAAGTAGATGAATAAAGTTTCTTTATCAACTAGTTTTGATAGAATCAGTGGTTGCGACATATGCATCCTCAAAGCTTGAAAAGCCTGTTCGCATTCCTCCATCCATTCGAATCTCTTGCTGCCTTTGAGTAGATTAAAAAATGGGACGCATTTGTCTGTAGACTTGGAAATAAATCTACTAAGATCAAAAATTCTTCTAGTTAAACTTTGAACATCCTTGATCTTTATTGGCGATTTCATATCGATCAGGGCTTTGATCTTCTCGGGATTAGCCTCAATTTCTCGCGAGTTTACTATAAATCCCAAGAACTTCCCTGATCCTACTCTGAAGGAGCTCTTGAGGGAATTCAGATTCATCTAATACTTGTTCAAGATGTTGAAGCATTTTTGCAAGTCCCCTATATGCCCTTCTGCCTTCTTCGACTTAACCAGCATGTCATCGACATATACTTCCATGTTTGTACCGATCAGCTCCTTAAACTTGTGTTTGACCAGTCACTGGTAAGTCGCACCAGCGTTTTTCAAACCGAAGGGCATTACTTTGCAAAGCTTTGTAATAATCTGAAAGCTAGTGTGATCCTCATCAGGTGGATGCATACTGATCTAATTATATCCAGAGTATGCATCCATGAATGAGAGAATCTCGTGCCCAGCAGTGGCATCGACCAGTTGGTCGATCTTAGGGAGTGGGAAACAATCTTTAGGGCAGGCTTTATTAAGGTCTGTGAAATCCATGCATGTTTGCCATTTGCCATTCAGCTTGGGAACTAGCATAGGATTAGAGACCCATGATGGATAAAATGCTACCCAGATGAATCCGTTCTCTTTCAGCTTCTCAACTTCTTCCTTTAGAGCCTTTGATCTATCTTTGTCGAGCAGCCTCATTTTCTGTTGCACTGGTGGAAAATTTTTGTCTATGTTCAAGACATGGCTAATGATGCAGGGTTTATTCTCACTATGTCTTTGTGCGACTAGACAAAGACTTTCTGGTTTTCCCTCAAAAATTCCACCAGTGCTTGCTTCGTTGTTGTCTCTAAGCTTTTACCGACTTTCACAACCCTGGTCGGATTTTCTTCATCGAGTTGGACCTCTTCAAGGTCCTCGATGGGTCCTATCTCTTCATCAAAATCCCCAAAGCGAGGATCTAAATCTCTGTCCTCACTTTGGGCAACGCCCTATTTGGTGACATCATCACCTGATTGGGCTTGTACATCAGTCACCATTTGATACCCTTTTCATGAACCTCCCCTTGATACACCTTTCTTCACCTTAGTTATCGAGGTGTTATAGCGCTCCCTCGCTTCCCGTTGATTTCCCAACACGCATCCTATCCCTGCGTCGGTTGGGAATTTCATGGCTAGATGCCATATCGAGGTAACGGCTCGCAGGTCGACCAAAATTGGCCTCCCAATTACAACATTATATGCTAAAGGACAATCAACTACATTGAAAGTAGTGAGTAATGTCCTGTTTGCAGGTGCAGTACCTGCTGTAATTGGGAGCCTAATCGACCCAGTTGGGGCGAGCCCTTCGCCAGAAAAACCAAAAATGGGTTTGGTTGCATGGCTCCAAGTCCTTGATGGACAGTTTCATTATTTCCAGTGAAGACTTGTATAGGATGTTGACTGAGCTTCCTCTGTCAACCAACACCCTCTTAACCATCATGTTGGCAATTTGTACGTCAATGACCAGCGGATCAGAGTGTGGGAATCGTACGTGCTGGGCATCATCTTCAGAGATGGTTATCAATTCCTCCTCTATTCGAGCCTTCTTTGGTGCTCGATCCTCCACACTCATCATCCCAATGTCCTGGTCGTGGCGTAGGGTTCGAGCGTATCGTTCCCTTGCCTTCCCATTGTCCCCTGCAAGATGTGGGCCACCACAGATGGTGAGTAATGTGCCTACCACAAGAGTTGGCTGTAAAGGTGGTGAGCGTTGGCGTGCAGGTGCCTGTTCGTTGCCACCCTGAGCCTCTCGCTGAGACCCTCTTGTGGCCCGCACATATCTTCTTAGATGTCCTTGTTTGATCAGGAACTCAATCTCTTCCTTCAACTGGTTGCACTCATTAGTGTCATGTTCGTAGTCGTTGTGAAAACGACAGAATTTTGTTGTATCTCTCTTGGAGATATCCTTCCTTATAGGTGCTGGTCGCTTATAAGGAACATTAGAGTTGGTCGCTTAGTAGACCTCTGCTCAACTTTCGACAAGGGTCATATAGTTGGTGAATCTTGGATCATATCTATTGCCTTTGGGGCATTTATTCTCAAATGTTGACGGCTCGCCCATTTTCCACCATTTCTGCCATTTTTGTTCTCGTTGCCCTTGCCGTTGCCATTGGGTTTATCCGACCCATTGGTGGCCTTGGCGGGTTCTTCCTTCAGCTTGTTGTCCTTTGTGGGCGATTTCCCCTCGTTGGCAATCGCATCCTCAAGCTTGATATATCGATCAGCTCGATCCAAAAACTCCTGGGTACTATTTACCCCATTTTTCCTCAGGCTGCTCCAAAGAGGGGAATGGCGCCTAACCCCAGCAGTTAGGGCCATCATCTTGCCTTCATCACCCACTGTTTTGGCTCCAGTCGCTGCTCGCTTAAAGCGATGGACATACTCCTTCAAGAGCTCTCCCTCCTTCTGGCGTATCTCAACCAGCTGGTTGGCCTCAGTGGGGTGTACGCGACCCGCATAGAATTGTCCATAAAATTCCTTCACGAACATCTCTCAGGATAGCATACTATGCTAGCATGAGGGAATTTAAAGAACCACTCCTGGGTGGTGTCAGACAGTGTTGCGAGGAAGATCCTGCAGTGGGCATCGTCTAACACTTTCTGTATATCCATTTGTATCTCAAATTTGTTGACATGAGATACTGGGTCTCCGTACCCATCAAAGTTTGGCAGTACTGGCATTTTGAATTTACTGGGGGTTTCTGCCACAACAATCATTTGCATAAACGGAGTGCCCCTCCTCCGATCATACTCAATGTGGGATGTTCGACTCCCAACTAGTTGTTGTACTACTTGGTTCAGGGCATCAATTTGTGCCTGAACCGCGTCTGGGATCACTGGGGTGACTGGCGCCAGGGGAGTGTACTCATCGTGCCTCTCGCAACGGTCGTTGAGCACGTCCCTCAAATCTTCATCCTTGCGCCTCTATTCGCTAACTCCTAGTCGATCAAAGACGTTATTTTGTCGAGGTTGCCCCCCAGCGTTATGGCTTGTCGGCCTATTTTCTCTAGGTGTGGGGTTTCTGTCTCCACCTCTTTCTTCATTCCTCCGACCAGAATTCCCCCTGCCAGAATCGGCCTCATTATAGTCATGGTCGTCTCTAAACTGTGGCCGACTATGGCGCGATCGGCTCTTCATGTTGTTTCCTCCTCGGGCTGGCATCTCCCGAGCGTCAAGAGGAGGCCTGCGCTGGTCGTTGGGTCCCCGTTCATTATTATGCCGTGGGGGGCCTCTGACCGTAGGGCATGACTTGTTGCTCCTTCTGTTAGCAAAAGGACGCTGTCCCCTGCTCGGTGGATTTGGCTCTTCGTCCTCTGGGCGTCTAGGGCTGCGGGGCGGTTGCCCGACCTTATTATGCCTCTGGCACTGGGATTGCCTCGACCAGCTTGAGATGGAGGCTGCTGCTCAGGATCCCGAATTGCGACATCATCGTGAGCCACAGGTGGCTGCTTCGGCCTTTGGGGCTTGCTGGCTGGAGCGGAGGACTTGGATTGGGAGCCTCCTATGGTGGCGCACTCGGTGGCTGATCTGGTTGAGAGACCGGCACAACCTGTCTGCAAGCCAACTGAAAGGCTGCTTTAAGAGCGGCCATGGCATCCCTCTGCCGACGGTCCATGTCCACCTGCCGCTCATTCAGCTCCTGGCATTGACGCTCAATCTCTCTCTACTGCAGCGCCATTGTCTCCACTGCATTCTCCTGATTGGCCTTCAGATTGGCCAACTCATTCTGCAACACCGCCAGTGTCGCCCTTAGTGTTTCCGTGTCCAACTCCTCCTCTTCAAACTCTAAATGTGATTCATTTGGACACATTTGGAGGAGGAGGTTGAGATGATCCAGTGCCAGCGGCCTGTCCAGCTCTCTTAGATGTCAGCCATTTGATTTTCTTACAACTTTTTGATCAAGCTCTCAATGAAAGTACCAGAATGTTGACCCTCGATTTGGCCAACGACACAGAGTCAGAATTACGACAAGAAATGAGATGATAGTCAAGAATGGAATCAAATGGTAAAGAAATAACACAAATAATTTATAGTGGTTCGGTCCCAATGGATGGTAATGACCTACGTCCACTTAGTGTTCTTATTGATGTTGAATCCCAATGTCGTGATCAAAGAACTAGGGTTCTTGAGTTTCACAAGCTTTGAGAGGATTACAATCTCGATAGATAATCACACCTGTGCTCTTTTTACGAATATTTGGAAAAAAGGTTCAAAAGTCCCTTCCTTGAGCCCTCTCATCCATGTTTATAGGCCCAAGGGGGTTACATGGGCCAATGGGCCTTAATTATCCTTAATCTCAGCGTATCAAGACAATAAAGAGGAAATAATAAATGTAGTTCTTACAAAATTACAATATTTTAAGGAAATAAACCGAAGTATGCGACCAGTCTGGTCGCATCTAATTGTGAGGTTTGATGAAGCATCAGGGAGCTGGTCAATAGGCGAACAACACCTCTTCATTTTGATGTTGCCACGTGTCAACCACGTGTGAGAAATTCTTGCCACGTCATCAGCAGCCCTTTTTGGGTAAACACCCTCGATTTGAAATTAGTCAACTCATTTTTTTAAAATGACTAAACTACCCTCAGTTATATATAATTATGTAATTAACATTCATTTGAAAAAATATCTTGCCACATGTCATATATTCATTTGTCCAACTTGTATTTTTTTAAATTACCAAAATAACTATAAAATAAATTTTACAAAAACTATAAAAAAAAAATTAACAAACTAAACTCATTTAACTTTTTAATTGTTAATAATGTTCTAAAAATCATATTAATTTTTTATTAAATATTCAAAAACAAAATTATTAGTCTTATAAATTCAAAAAACAAATAAAATTTAGATTTTTTAAGCAATCCCAAAACTGCTCGTTGCCGCAAGATATTGTTGATCATATTTCTCACTTTATTCAAACATAAAACATCAAGAACTAATCCAAATCACACAGTAAAAAAAAAATATATAGATTCATTCTCAAGCTGAAGCAAAACCAGATGCATCATGTTCCATCACCCAGATTTGAGCAAAAAAAAATTAGCAAACTAGATTCAACCTAAATCTAATAGCCAAACCCATTAGTGAAAAGAGAGTCAAGAAATGAATGAACTGAATCGTATTCCACTAACTAAGAAAATTAATACAAAGTCCGGTATTTATACAGATAGAAGGAAAAGAAAAGACTAACTAAAAGTAGTTATTAGTTACAACAGATGGTAACTAAATGTCCTAGCTAGTCTAATAGAAAAGTAATAGCTGAAACTCCCACTCAAGAAGGATTGTAAATGCTTTGTAATCCCATCTTATCTTTTGAGATACTTGAACTAGTTTGGGAACAAAGCCTTAGTGAAGATATTTTCCATTTGTTCTTGTGTCGAAACATGTAGTGGTTTGATGAGACCAACTTGTATTTTCTCTCTAACCAAGTGGCAATCAATCTCTATGTGCTTCATTCTCTCATGAAACACTGAGTTTACTGCAATATGTTGTGCTTCTTGATTTTCACAATAAAGCTCCACCAATCCATTGTGAGAAATTTTTAGTTCCTCTATGATAGAAAGTAACCATACCACTTCACAAGTTGTGTTTTCCATAGCTCTATACTCAGCTTCAGCAGAAGATCTAGAAACAGTATGTTGCTTTTTGCTTTTCCAAGATATCAAGGAACTACCAAGGAAGGCACAAAAACCCGAAGTGGATCTTCTTGTGACTTGACAAGCTTCCCAATCCAAGTTCGTGTATGCTCTGAGTTGGACTTCAGAATCTGCTGGAAACAAGAGACCTTGTCCAGGACAAGCTTTGACATATTGCAATAGTCTTTGAGTAGCTTTCAAGTGTTATGTCCTTGGTGTATCAAGAAATTGGCTAAGCTTGTTGACTAATAATTCCAAATTTGGTCTAGTTATCGTGAGATACTACAGCTTTCCAATGAATTTTCGATACACTAGAGGATCTTCAAGAAGCTCTCCTTCATCTTGAGTAAATTGTAGAATAGGTTCCATAAATGTACTTGTTGGTTTGCAACCTAAGAAACCAACGTCCTCTAAAAGCTGAAGTGCATAAGGCCTTTGTGAAACAAAAAATCCTTTGTCTGACCTTGCAACTTCATGACCAAGAAAGTATCTCAGATTTCCTAAGTCCTTCAACTTGAACCTAGCATTCAATCTAGAATTTAGTGCCTCAACTTCTTGTAAATTGTTGCTAGCCAAAATCACACCATCGACATAAACTAGGAGAACAATAAAACTTGTTGATAAATTCCTTATAAATAGTGAGTGATCACTATCTGAATGTTTAAAACATTCTTCTGACAAAGCACTTGAGAATATTTCAAACCATTGTCGAGAGGCTTGCTTTAATCCATACAAGGATTTTTGTAACTTGCAAACCAGATTCTGTGGTAACTCCCCCTTAGGACTATACCCTTGTGGAATACTCATAAACACTTCCTCATGTAACTCACCGTGCAAGAATGCATTGTTGACATCAAGTTGATGAAGAAACCAACCTTTAATAGCTGCAAGTGCAAGAACAAGCTTGAGAGTGACAAGCTTAGCAACCAGAGAAAATATGTCATTATAGTCAACCCCCTCTTGTTGAGTATACCCTTTGGCGACTAGGCGGGCCTTATACCTCTCCACAAAACCATAAACATTGTATTTCACCTTATAGACCCACTTACAACTCACAACATGCTTGTTAGAAGGCAAACTAACAATGGACCAAGTATGGTTCCTCTTAAGTGCACTAATCTCATCACTGATGGCAACTTCCCACTCAGTTATACCAGCAACATGTGAATAAGTAGCAGGTTCAAAATGGCTAGAAATCAAGAGCACAACTGCTCTAAAAGTTGATGACAACCGAGTATAATCCAGGACTTGAGAAAAGGGATGTGCTGTAACAAGAATGGAAACATGAGAAACAATAGAAAAAGCGTGAAAATTGGTGGCTAAAGAACAATGGTAGCCATTAAGATAAGTGGGTCTCTTAGTAGACTGAGCAGGTCGACTAGAAGAAGAACATGGTTCAGCTATAGGAAAACCTACAACTGGAGAAACAATGTTAGAAATAGAAGGAGAAAGTATAGAATGAGAAAAAAAAATTAGATGCTCAGGAGACAAGTCAGAAAGAGAAGTAAATGGAAATATATGCTCATGAAATTGTACATCTCTTGAATAATTTTTTTTATTGGAATCCAAATCAAGCAACTTGTAAGCTTTCATGCCAATGGGACAGCCTAAAAAAAGACATGAGGTAGCATGAGAAGAAAACTTCGATCTAGTAGAAAGCAATGTAGAAGAGTAAGCAAGACGCCCAAATGCTTTGAGGTGTTGATAGGAAGGTTCTTTGTAATGTAAGAGTTCAAAGGAAGACTTGTTTTTGAGATTGGGAGTGGGAATTCTGTTGATTAAGTAAGTGGCAGTAGCAATTCAATCAGCCCAATATACTAAAGGAATATAAGATTGAAAAATCAAATCTCTAGCAACGTTAAGCAAGTGTTGATAATTTCTTTCAACAACTGAATTTTGTTGGGGTCTACCAACACATGAATGATAAAGAATAATGCCAAGTGAATCAAAAAGAGAAGGGAATTGAAGTTCAGGTGCATTATCAGATCTAATTGCTTTAATTTGAGTACCAAATTGATTTTTAACTAAGGCAAAGAACTTGGGTATAGAAAGTTGAGCATCTGGTTTTTGCTTGAGAAAATAGACCCATGTGTGGCGTGAACAATCATCAACAATTGTAAGAAAGTATTTGTACCCCTCAACATAAATAGTAGCAAAGGGACCCCAAACATCAAGATGAAAAAGGAACAGCAGAAAAATTATGATTTGAATGAAAAGGCAAGCACTTTTGTTTTGCATAATGGCATATTGAACAATAAAAATCAGTAGAAGATGTGTACTCAAAATATAAATCTTTATTCAATGGATGAGTCTTGATAAAAGAGGGGTGACCTAAACGATAGTGCCGCAAAGTATCATTAGAAATCTTAGAATCTGAAAAGGAAAAAAATAGTAGGTGCTTGACAAGTAGGGAGACTAAGGTAGTAAAGATTGCCTATCCGATCAACCATCCCAATTGGCATTGTCCGAGTAATGTCTTGAATATTAGATTTGTTATCAAAGAAAATCACAGAATAATGAGAAAAAATAGTTAGTGAACTCATAGTTAACAAATTACAATGGAAAATTGGGCACATGTAGGACATTATAGAGAGTTAGTGTAGGGGAAACAACAGTATTGCCAATACAAGAAACAATTGCAGAATGGCCATTAGGAAGAGTAACAGAAGAAAGAGAAGTATTTTTGCAAATGTTGGTAAACAAAGTGAGATCATGGCAAACATGGTGTGTGGCACCTGTTTCTATAATCCATGAATAATTAGAGATATTAGAATGTTTACAAGTAAAGTTAGAGATAATGGGTTGGTCAGGAGACGAAGAGGAAGAAGATGATGAACTTTGGACCTTTTGGGCAAGAATGACAATGATTTTATGACACTGAGAAGCAGAAAGATTGGTGATTAACGTCCAAACGTGACTTCCACTAGCGGTAGTCATTGTATAGATGGGCAGTCGATTCCACAAGGAGGTAAAGAAACAAAGAGACAAATAAAACGGTTAAAAGGTAAGTAATATAAGAATAGTGAAAAGAAACAATATTTTTGTGGATTTGTTTGTTTTAAGGATTAAAAATAAAAAGAAAATAAATAATAAAAAAGGCTTGGTGAGGCATCGTGGTTCCAAAATATATTTTGGTCACCTATTTACTTTGATAATTTGCAAATGTATTTGAGTATTAAAATTTCATACTTGAAGTACATGCACGTGTTATTGTCACGAAAAACCTAGATCGACATAATATTGTTGGAAATATACAGTAAAAGACTACTCATAAAATAACAAACTAAGATCTCATGCTAATACTATTGTTATGAAAAATCCTAAATCAACACTATACTATTTTGGTCGATGATGCAGTAAATGACTTTTGATAAAATAATAAAATTAATATAAATTATTTTTGGTAAAATTACATAGAAAAAGCTTCACTGAATCTATATAAAATTAATAATAAATATTAATTGCATAAATAATGATGGAAATAATAAAACGCAAATATTAGGCCGTGAAAAACATTTATAAAAATAAATAAAGGTTACAAAAGACAATGCTTCACCCCTAACCTCACCAAAATTACCCTAGCCTAGGTAAATAGTCAGAAAACCAATTTTTCTAACTTAGAAAGAAAAACTTAAGAAGAATATGGGAGGTGTGAGAGAAAATGTGTGTTTGAAATGGAAAGGAATGGATGTATTAGGGTGAGTTCAAAAAGAACTAAAACTAAGGATTATAAAGAGAATGATTAAAAGATAATTAAAAGAAAGCTAAAAATAATAACAATCAACAATAACTATTTTAAATTTGTTGCTTTGCTTTTCTTTGCAGGTGGTGTGGGAGGCTTGGAAGAGAAGTTGAAGCTTGGCATGGGTGCACACGGACCAAGGCGATGGGACAGATGGCTGGCGCGGCAGGCGCTGACACAGCTATCAGGCACATGGAGCTCCGGCGAGGCTGCACGAGGCAGGTAGAAGCGTGGCGCTCTGGGGCCGTGCCACATGGTGGTTGGAGCTGGAGAAAGAGACAAAGCCTAGGCGGGCTTGAGATTTTTTGGGCCAGTTCACTTGGGCTTGGACCTCAAAAATACCATTTTTTTCATTCTTTTCTTCAATTTAAATTCTTTCTTTCTTCTTTCTTTTTTTTCTTTGTTTCCATGTGACAAAAATACCAATGAATTCCTACAAAATAAAATTGTGGATACCAAAAATCCTAGTTGCACGAGACTCCTGCCTTGTGCCCTTCAAACCATAGATTTGATATGGAAGCATCGAAGCCCAACCTAGCACCTTTCGCTAAGAGGCCCGCGACAGAACCAAGTGAGACATGGTCTTGAGCCACAGGCCTTCGTCTCGCGCCAAGAGGGTCTCACGCCTAGAAGGTGACCCGTGCCTCAAAGGCGACTCACGACTACGCCTCGTGCGTAAGGGCCTCGCGCGTAGCAGCCCCTCGCACCTCAGCACAACCTTGCGCATAGGGGCCTCGCGCCACGGGTCTTGGGAGGATCTTGCCTTCCATTCTCCTGGAGGTACGAATGCATACAGATGTACAGTCCTGAAAACCATAGATGGCAGACCCTATCCCCATGCTAGACAAGTAGTGGTCGTACGTGCAAGGTACCTGACGTGGTCCTTCTCAGCCATCCTCTGACATCTGTCCCAAGCAAGTAGTGGAGGTACAAGGAGTGGTGGCATGACCTGCATGCTTCTGACCATTTATCAGCATCGACACCATAACCCTCTGCTCCACCACGACCTGTGCCACTACCATGACAACGTACCCAAGTACCTTCTTGTCCCCTGGGATTACCTTGAATCCAAGGCCATTAGAGCCAAGCTATAAATGGATCTTCACCTCTCCATCTAAGGGGTTGGAAAATTCTTGTAATATGAGACTATTCTAAGAGCCATATACGTGTTTTTCTTCTATTGTTCACTTGCAATTTTCCTTCATATTTCTACAAGTTCTTTTGCGTTCATTAAGTTTTGATTAATTCTTTGAGTTTTCCATCCATATTTCGTTGACAAGTTTTTGCCGTCAACAGTTTGGCGCCGTCTGTGGGAAGGATAAGTGCCAAGCCACTGCTCTTCCATTGATTCTGGTAGAAAAGATGCAGAGACGCTCTAAATGGTTGAGAGAACCATGGGAGGTTGAGGTCCACCTCGACAGAGATCTGCTGAAGGCCTCCATGAAGAATCCTCCACCACCCGAAAATGTGAATGCACCAAAGGAGCCCGAGGTTCCTGAGGATGAAAGGGAGGCCTCGTCCCCGAATGTCCCACCTGATGAGAACCGTCTGAGATCAGCGGCTGCTCCTGCGAGAGATGTCGGAGAGTTCCTGCCCCCAAAGCCGCCACAGGTACCGTACTACGACCGTCAAGATTCGGGCCCATTGACGCGCAAGCCTGACAAGAATCCCCAAGTCCATTCCATAAGCTTGAGCTCTAGGTCTCAATTTTACGAAGAGGAGATACACAAATTACACCGGAAGAACCAAAGGCTAGAAACCACATTATAGAATATGCAAGAGGTGTTGAATGGCCTGTTGCATGGGAAGTCAAGCATATCTCTTCCTAGGCAAAAAGAGAGAGGCCAAGAGGGGCAGAAACCACAGTCCCAGTGGACGATGGGAGGACTCGACTCTCCACCAATAATACCCCTCGGACGAAGCATCGTGAACGTCCCGGACCACCAAAACAGCCTCAGAGGCCAGATCAGAAGAACAACACTGACCCTCGTAACGAAGTCGAAGTCACTTCAAGGAAAACACCCTCAGACTTAAGGGGAGAGCTCAATAAGAAAAGGACAGACAAAAGGACTACACCTCCTATGGCACCCTGGGAAGACAAAGGGAAGGGAAAGGCTAACCCGTCCACTTTGAGAGACGCCTTGAACAAAAGGAGATAAGACCTAGACACAGAAATGAGGAGCCTCCGGAGCAAGATAATCATCGCATCTAGAGGGCAAGCTTTCAACAAGGAGTTCGATTACGAATCACCCTTCACTAAGGAAATCCAAGTTGTCTGACTCCCAGCCAGCTTCAAAGAGCCTCACATGACCCCTTATGAAGGAAATACGGATCCCAAATACCATCTGGACGCATTTAACGGCCTGATGATATTAAGAGGAATTAGTAGCAGGGCCAGATGCCACTGCTTTGCTGTCACATTAAAGGGACCTGCATACAAATGGTTCAAAAGACTCTGGCCAGGGTCCATCAGGTCTTGGCAACAATTTTTTGATGAATTTATCCAACAACATCACGCCGTACGTGATTACACAATGCTAGGCACCAACCTCGCTAACGTGAAACAAGGAGAAAATGAGAGTCTAAAGAGCTATATCCACAGGTTCAATATGGAGGCAGCCAAAGTAGGAAGCTTGACCCGTGGGGAATTAAAAATGGCCATTACAGCCGGAGTATGCCCGGGTAGTAAGCTGTGGGTTAAAATGCTTAAGAGGGAGGTCACTAACTTGGAAGATTTCTATGAACGGGCACAGAAATATATTCATGTCGAAGATGGTCACAAGAGCCTTAAGGTCGAAAAAGACAGGTCCCCTCCAAAACCTTCAATCCGGGAAGGCCTAAGCATTGCAAAGAAGAAGAGGGTCTACGAAGGGTCAGGAGATGATCGGCCTTGAAAGCCCCAGCACAATGATGAGCGCAAACAGGCCCCCTACACCTTTTATACTGACCTCACACACGCTAGGGAACATATCTTCGTCATGAATGAAAATCAGGTTCCTTTCAGGAGGCCCCTGCCAATGAAAAAAGACCGATCAAAAAGAGACCCCAATAAATATTGTCAGTATCATAAAGATATTGGCCACACCACCGCAGAATGCACTCATTTGAAAATAGAAAATTGAAGAGCTTATACGCAGGGGACATTTGGGCAGATACGTCCGCAAAGAAAACCAATGGCTGGAAGAAGGAGTATCCTCACCATGGGCACGGGAGGTATCCCTAGAGGTACAAGGAGAAATTAGGACCATCTTTGGAGGGCCAGGGTTCAGAGGCGAATCAAGGAAGGGGCGAGACAAATATGCAAGGGAAGCCAGGCAAAGTCCACTGCCATGCGTCTTAAGTTTGGAGCAACGCCCCCCAAAGAGTTTTCAGGGGGAGAACGACTCGATAACCTTCACCAAAGAAGATGCCCGGGGTGTGCATTTCCCTCATAATGATCCCTTGGTGTTGACTGTCCAGCTTGCTAACATGACGGTGCATCGGGTCTTGGTGGATAATGGAAGCTCCATAGACATCATGTATCGCCCAGCTTTAGAGAAGATGGAACTGAACATCAGGTACCTAAAGCCCTGCAATACCTCCCTGTATGGATTTATAGGAGATTCAATACAGCCCATAGGCGCAATTGAGTTAGCCCTCACCATGGGAGAATAACCTAGACAAATCACCATAATGGCAAACTTTGTCATGGTAGATTGCGCCTCAGCCTTCAATGCGGTATTAGGGAGACCCTCCCTAAGAGAATTGAAGGCGATAACTTCAGTGTACCACTTAGCCATGAAATTCCCGACCCTTGGGGGGATAGCAAGCATGAAAGGAGAATAGAAGGAAGCGAGGGAATGTTATAACACATCCCTTCGCACAGCCATAAAACTGTCAGTACCTATGAAAATGGTGGTACATAGAAGCACAAACCCGCACGAATTGGACCCGTGGGTCGCGGAGGAACCCAGGGTCGAGCCAGTAGAGGAGTTGGAAGAGGTCACAGTCATGAATGAGCTATTGAGGATGTTGATGGTAGGAAGAAAACTTCCGGGTATCGTGAAGGAAGAGCTGGTAGAATTTCTGAAAGTCAACCTCAATGTATTTACCTGGAGTCACAAGGACATGGTGGGGATAGACCCATCAGTCATGTGCCCTCACTTAAACATCGAACCAAAAGCAAGACCTGTGAGGCATAAAAGGAGAGCGCTAGACCCAGAAAGATATGCGGCCCTAAAAGAAGAGGTTGACAAGTTGAAGGAAAATGGGTTTATCGGAGAAGCATTCTACCCAGTATGGGTATCCAACCCAGTTTTAATCCCAAAGCCCAATGGAAACTGGTGGACTTGCGTGGATTTTACTAACCTCAATAAAGCGTGCCCTAAGGTCAGCTTCCCACTTCCTAGTATAGATTTGTTAGTAGATGCCACGGCGGGGCACGAGCTACTCAGCTTCATGGATGCATATTCTGGGTACAATCAAATACCCATGAACCCAGCCGGTGAGGAGCACACTTCGTTTATAACAAACAAGGGGCTTTATTGCTACAAAGTGATGCCTTTTGGGTTAAAGAATACAGGTACTACTTATCAAAGGTTGGTGAGCAGAATGTTTGCGAATCAGATAGGAAGAAATATGGAAGTATATGTAGATGATATGTTGGTCAAGACAAAGAAGGCAAAAAGAGCTTACAAACAACCTCAGTGAGATGTTTGACACCCTCTGAAAATTCAGAATGAAGTTAAACCTACTCAAGTGCACATTTGGAGTTTCGTCAGGGAAGTTCCTGGGTTTTATGTGAATTCCTGAGGTATTAAGGCCAATCCTGACAAAAACAAGGCATTGTTGGAAATGATCCCACCACGAACAAGAAGGATGTATAGTGCTTAACAGGGAGAGTAGCAACCTTCAATATGTTCATCTCCAGATGCACTGACAAATGCCTCCCTTTCTTCAACGTCCTAAAAGGGAGCAAAAAGTTCGCTTGGGATGAAGATTGTCAGGAAGCCTTCGCTAAGCTAAAGGAACACCTTGGAAAACCACCTCTTTTGGCTAAGCAAGAAAAAGGGGGAAAATGTACCTGTACTTATCCATATCAAAACATGTTATAAGCGCCGCCCAGGTCAAAGGAGAAAAGAAGCATCAGCAACCCATATACTATGTAAGAAAATGATTGGTAGGCGCAGAAATAGAAAAGTTAGCATATGCCTTGATAGTGGCTTCGCGAAAGTTGAGGCCCTATTTTCACGCTCATGCTATTGAAGTGCTCACCAACACCCCTTTGCATCAAGTCTTACATAAACCGAAGACTTCGGGAAGGTTGTTAAAATGGTCAATTGAGTTAAGTCAATTTGACATCATTTATACCCCAAGGACCTCAGTCAACGGGCAGGTACTTGCAGATTTTATAGTTGAGTTTGCATGTCGACCCCATGAGGAGGGAGAAATAGAAGAGAATGAACCAATGGGTGAAGGGGAAAAGTAGCCTGAAGAATGGAGCCTCCATGTGGATGGGGCGTCTAACGAAGGAGGAGATGGCGCTGGCATAGTAATGATGGGACCTGAGGGACATAAGATGCATTGTGCATTAAGATTCAGATTTGAAGCTTCCAACAACAAAGCATAATATGAGGCACTACTGGCTGGCCTGCGACTAGCCAAAGGACTTTAAAGGTCTTGCAAGAGATACACGAAGGGGAGCGTGGAAATCATGCTGGGGGGAAATCCACGTCAAAAAAGGCCATACGACAGGGGTATTATTGGCCTACCATGGAGAAGGATGCGAGCGATTTTGCGAGAAGATGTGACAAGTGCCAACGACATGCAAATTACCCCAGACAGTCACCAAATGAGTCGGTGAGCATGACCAGTCCGTGGCCCTTTGCTGTGTGGGGGATTGACTTGATTTGAGCACTACCAGCAGAAAGAGGAGGAGCAAAACACGCGGTTGTAGCAGTCGATTACTTTACTAAATGGGTGGAAGCAAAGTCTCTAGTCAACATAACAGCTAAGAAAATCGCTACCTTCGTCAACAAATTTATCGTCTACAGGTTTGGAGTACCCAACAAGATAATATTTGACAATGGGACGCAATTTGAAGGAGGGGTATTCGAAGAATATTGCAGAGAAAAAGGAATCAAGAGGATCTTCTCTGCTATAGTACACCCGCAAGCCAATGGACAAGTGGAGGCCATCAAGAAGATCCTAAAAAGGAACCTAAAAACAAAGTTGGAAAAGTTGAAAGGAGCCTGGGTCGAAGAACTGCCCAATGTGCTTTGGGCCTACAGGACCACGCTTCGTTCCACTACTGGAGAAACGCCTTTGGCCTTAGCTTATGGGTGTCAGGATGTCCTTCCAATAAAAATGAAAATCAACTCCTTCCGCATACAAGCATATGATGACCAGGCTAACCATGCAGCATTGACCAAAAATTTGGACCTGTTGGAAACAAGAAGAGAAAGGGCACAACTGAAGTTGGCAATGTACCAGCAACAACCCGCAAGATACTATAACTCAAGGGTGAGAGAGGGCGTTCAGGGTCGGAGACCTCGTGTTAAGGAAAGTCCTGCCCAATACTCGAGATCTGAATGCGGGTGTATTAGGGGAAAACTGGGAAAGGCCCTACCAAGTTGCCCAGGTGGTGCCCCCTAACACCTACAAGCTAGCACGTTTGGATGATACCATGGTACCCAGAGCGTGGAACGTAGAGCATTTAAAAAAATATTACCAGTAAGACCTCCATGTCTGAGACAAGAATATTATTGCTTTGTATAAACATGCAAGTTTAAGTGTAATAGCTAAGGTAGAGGGCTAACTTAGACCCCTTTCTATGTAGTAAGAACAAAGTCACCGTAGGTAACCATGTACTTCACTCAATGAATATGTTTTGACATCTAATGAATATGTAGTAAGAACTCTCATTTCCAATAACTATCAAAATGCATGAACGAAATGATCAAAGTGTCCGACGAGATAAATCTCGCCAACCACTTCGGGGCAGAGTATACAGCCAAAAAAGGGTCCTAATCGACACCCTTATATATAAAAAAGAAAAGGAATATCCCTTATAAATAAGGAAGAATACCTTGCAAGGCACCTCTTGAGTTCACGAGGATTAGCTACCCTTATGAACATCAAGAAGGTCAAAATGTCCTGCAAGAAAAGCCTCCTAATAAAGGCTAATACCTCCATGTGAGGAAAGACCTCAAGAAGAGCATCCACCAATAAGTCTAGAGCGGCCACCAAGTCATCTAGCCAAAAAAGGTCCTAAAAGAGACCCTTGCAAAAATAGTACTATGCATAATGACGAGAAGGACGTTTCTCGCAAGAAATAATAAGTGTGCGCAAAAGTATATAAAAGGATGACTAGAACCCAAAGGGTCAACAAATCCTTACAAATATAATCAAGGTGCACCAAAGAGAGACCTATCGAACCCCTTCGTGTGGGCTCAAAATTACCTCAAGCATAATAAATACAAAGTAAAAAAAAAAAGACCTATCGAACCCCTTTTTGCGGGCTCAAAAGGACCTCAATCATAGAGAAGCCAAAATAAATTATCATATATATATATAAGTTGCGATAATGTGGCAGGACTTAGAAAAGTTCAAACAAAAAAAATTATAGGCTCAAATGAGCATACAACTAAATCGAATTAGATGATAACAACTGCATAAGCAAAATGTCAAGGCCTCCCGCTGCGAGCATTCCACTCGGCCACCTTGGCGACGGCATGCCCACCAAAGGAGGAGAAATAAAAGTTAGGATTTTGCCTCCATAGTCCATAGAGGGTGCACTCTATGGATTTATATTCGATCTCGGCCAAATTCGCCTCTAGGAGAGTGATCCTCTCTTGCAACGTTGCAACCTTGGTTTCCGCTCCACCAAGATCAGCCTCCATGCGAGCAACCTTCTCCTGCAACATCACGGCCTTGGCTTCCGCTCTCCTCCTCTTTTTTGAGGACGAAGAGGCCTTTCCCAAGGCCTTCTCTAGCTTGATCTTGGTGTCAGTAAGCTCCCTCTCAAGCTCCTGAACTTTGACTGTGAGACGGTCCCTTTCAGTGTTCGACGAGGAGAGGTCTTGCGCCGAGTCGGCAAAGCATTGAGCCACCAGAGAAGCCTGCAAGAAAGCATAAAGAAAAAAATTGGTGAGCAAATAAAGAACTCAAAAAAAAAAAAAAAAGAGTAAGACCAATGTAAGACGCATGAACTCACCCAAGTTGTGGAGCGCACGAGGGTCTCCCCAAGCTTCGACATGACCAAATTCCCAAGACCTCTCTACTCGGTCTCAAGAATACCTTCAGCGACCCAGGTATACCATTCCCCATAAGAGGCCACCATACAACCCACCAAGGGTGTCCTCTCAAAATCAGGGGCGCCCGGCAGAGCAGGGACAGATGACCCACTCACCGAAGAAGGAGGAGGCGCAGGAACACCAATAAATGGGGCCCCGTTGGACCAATACTGATGGGAACATGAGGAAGAGTATCATATTCCTTATAAAAGGGCACGGTGAAGCACCCTGGCATGGCCTGCAGACTGCGGGAATGAAAAGCCATGTCACGGTCCATAGAGACCAAAGGAGGGCACCCCCTGGGAGACTGAGATGACCGGGCTGGGCATCTGGATTCTAGGGAAACCTCCTTAGGCACCCAATCCACATCACCCCGTCCGAGTGAGGTTCGACTAAAGTCGCCTTCTTCCTTCATTTGGAAATCTGCCACAGTGAATCAGGATCTAAAACTGTGGATAAACCATAGCGGTTAAGGTTGGCCACGATGAAGAGATGGGCGGCCATTTTTTTAGCGGGGTCTGTAACGCCCTGGGTAGCCAAGACCGTTACATTGTGTATTTATAAAGGTGCATGACTCGCTAATCAAGTCATTTAGTTAAAAATGTGTCACTGACATCACTAATGAACTAGGGTTAAAAGGTTTTGGTCATAAAATATACCTTTCATATAATTAAACGTTGTATACAAGGGATCCCAAAAGAAACAGTGTTTGAAAGTCAGTTTACAAAATTTCCAGAGTATAAACAACCACTAGCCACTCTAAGGGCAAAACAGACATTTATGGTCCTCCTGTTCCTGTCTCCTCCTCAACCGTGGCAGCCGAGCAACTGATCATGTACATTCTACCTTCAGAGCTCTCCGATTCAGGGCTGATCAAGCTTACCCTTGCCTTTACCTGCACCACGTAGCACCCGTGAGCCAAGGCCCAACAAGAAAACATAATGTTGCAGCACAAACAATGATAACAATTGAATAACCCTTAAAGCATGTTCATACACTTAGCATACCACATTAGTCACATAGTCCATAGACGTAACCAGAGAATCAACAAACCAACACTCAGCTATTCAGCATGACAAATCCATCAACAAATAATAATAATAATCAAATCACATGATAATCAGGGTCGACGCCCTTAGGTCGCACCCTCTGTTTACCCCACTGACTCTGGTCTGCTTAAACTGAGCTCAGTGAATAATAAGTTGTCCTCAGCTACCAGTGGCTGAGCCGTGCCCTGTGTGCCAATGTAAACTCCGGCACTCTTAGGCTGTTTGCTTGTTATTCACATGGCATAATACCATCCTTCATAAAGCATACAAAACAAGGAACCCTTAGTCCCATTATAAATTCACAACAGGGTGCAGTTTTCTTACCTTTAATTTCCAAGTGTACTGATTACGAGGGATGCCTCTTGAGCACGATCCATTTCCCAAGCCCTAGCTTATACCTAGTCACAACCAAGATAAGGGATACCATTAATAATTGTAAAAAGGTTTCCGGGTAAGGTTCTAGCCTTCAGGACATCGAATTCCACCAAACACGGTAGTAAAATCGATCCCGAGCACCCTAGGTTATGTTCCCGTGATTAAAAACTCCAAAAGGCCACAAATGTCCTTAAGGGCCACGGCTCAAGCTCCCTATGCCGTGGCATGGCCCCAACCAGAGGCTCAGCCTCGCCCAAAAACTGACACGGGCAGCGGCCCTACATACCCCATGTCGCGGCCCGCCCTCATCTCCAGCACCCATCAGCCTCAGAGGGCCGCGGCACACCATGAACTATGTCGCAGCCCGACCCCTTCGAACCCAGAAAAACCACCATTTTTAACACTCAAAACCACCCATAACCATCCCAATAATATACTCCAATTATCACAAACATTTTAGCATAATTTCAGTAACATAAGCCAGTAGAAACCTAATCTAGAAACTCATCAAAACACCATTTTAATTTCTGAAATCCACACACTCAAGAACATCAAAACCAGTCAGAAAAACCCATAATTCAAACACTATATCATAAATTGGAGCTTACCTTCACTGAAGACTCAATCCCCCAATCAATTACTGAGCTAACTCCCAAGTCTTTATCTTCAATTCAACCTTAAATTCAAACCCAAGAACTCTTAAAATCCAGCCCCATAGCTGCATAACCAAATGATCAAAAAATATAATTCAATGCTTACCTCAGTTCCTAGTTAGATCCCTTAGCTTCTACTGAATTAATCTTCCAAATCCTCTACTCAATTCTTTGAGTTCGAGCTAGTTCCCTTAGTTTTTCTGTAGTTTTTCTTGAGAGAGAAAAAGAGGAAGAGAGAAGGGTCGGCTCTTGGTGTTTTTACCACTTTCTAAGTTTTACTTAGTCTATCCTTAACTAATTAAGTCAATCCTGAGGCTCTGGTTACCGGAAACGTCCCCGAGGGCAAAATGGTAAAATTCCCCAGTATTCCCACCTAAGCTTCCTAACCTCAAATATATCTCCAATTATTTATTTCCATAACCCGATAACCCAAATAACCATCTAATACCCGAAATACCCCTTGACTTGCCCTAAGTCAAGTATTAGGTCCCGTTGTGACTTTCCCGCTAACTAGCTCCCTAGGATCGCCTCAAGTCGCATGCTGCAGATTTACCCACATAATAATGTGGTCCTTACAATTATAACATATAATCACATTTACGCCCTCAACGGGCTAAAATTACAAATATACCCCTTTAAGCTAAACGGGGCCTACATGCATACTAATACTCATAGACATGCATTTCACATATACATTCAATATAACCATACAAGCATGCTTATCACAGAATAATGCATTAAACTACTTAATTCACACATAAACCAATCGTGCCCTCCCATCACACTAATCAAGGCCCTTAAGCCTTATTAGTGATTTTGGATCGTTACAACTATCCCCTCCTACTGAGAATTTCGTCCTTGAAATTTACATGAATAGCTCGGGATATGGATCCCGCATCACCGTCTCAAACTCCCAGATCGCTTCTTCGACCTTGCTATTCCTCCACAATACTTTAACTAGCGGAATCTTCTTATTCCATAGAACTTTGTCCTTCCGATCTAAAATATGAACCGATCGTTCCTCATAGGACAAATCTGTCTATAATTCCAAGTCCTCATACTTTAGCACATTAGTCGTATCTGAGACATACTTCCGCAACATAGAAACATGGAACACATCATGAACTCTCGACAACAACGGTGGCAAGGCCAACCTATAAGCCACCTGTCAAATCCTTTCTAGAATCTAGAAAGGTCCAACGAACCGAGGGCTCAACTTTCCCTTTACTCCAAATCTCCTCACCCCTCGCAATGGTGAAACTCGCAGAAACACGTGGTCCCCAACCTGGAACTCCACGTCTCTACGCTTAGGGACAGCGCAGCTTTTCTGTCTACTCTGCGAAGCAAGCATTCTGGCTCAGATCTTCTCAATAGCTTCATTTGTCTTCTGAACCATGTCTGGCCCCAAATATTTTTTCTCACCCATCTCATCCCAATGAATGGGCAACCTACACTTCCTCCCATATAATATCTCGTAAGGAGCCACTCCAATCGTGGACTAAAAACTGCTGTTATATGAAAACTCAATCAATGGGAGATACTTATTCCAAGATCCCTCGAAGTCAATCACACATGCCCTAAGCATATCCTCCAACACCTGAATCGTCCTCTCAGACTATCCATCAATCTGAGGATGAAGGGTTGTGCTAAACTTCAACTGAGTCCCCATGGCTTTCTGCAGAGCTCCCCAGAACTTGGATGTAAAGATAGGGTCTCGATCAGATACAATAGACTTAAGAACCCCATGGAGACGAACTATCTCCCTCACATACAACTCTGCATACTATTCCACTATGTAAGTCGACTTCACTGGCAGAAAATGAGCTGACTTGGTGTATCTGTCCACTATCACCCACACTGAGTCATAAAGTCCCACTGTCCTAGGTAGACATCCCACAAAATCCATGGTAATGTCCCCCCACTTCCACTCGGGGATACCCAAAGGCTAAAGCAATCCCGCTAGTCGTTGATGCTTAGCCTTCACCTATTGACATGTCAAACATCTGGCCACATACTCCACCACATCCTTCTTCATCCCAGGCCACCAATATAATGTCTGTAGATCCTGATACATCTTCTTTGTAACGCCCCAACTCCTGGGACCGTTACGGTGTGCCTTGTAAATAGTGTTAAACTCGCTAATCGAGTCATTTGGCCAAAATCGTGATCTAAGTAAGACTAGCGGTTTAGGGTTTAAACATTTTGGTTATGATGTAACGTTTCACTAGAACGTTTAATATATACATTGGGATCCCGAAAATATAAATTTCAGAGTTTATTACAGAAATTATTTACATCAGGCCGTTCTAAGCGGCAAAACAGGGTTTAACCCTAGTTCCACTTTAAACCTCGGTCGTGGCGGTCGAGCAGCTGCATATGTACACGTCATCACCTAAGCTCTTCAACTCAAGGATGGCTCAGCTTCCTTTTGCCTTTACCTGCACCACATAGCACCTGTGAGCCAAAGCCCAGCAAGAAAACATAACACTTTTCATAAACATTATCAAACGATTATCAATATAATCACACTGAACATAAAGCTTTCAAACCAATGGGTGATCATCACATGATTCTAGCAGGAGAGTGGTTGTTAGGTAAGCCACCAGCCTCCAAGCTCTGCTTTCTAGCGGGAGAGTGGCTGCTAAGTAAGCCACTAGCCTCCAAGCTCTCTTTTCTAGCAGGAGAGTGGCTGCTAGGTAAGCCACTAGCCTCCAGGCTCTGTTTTGTAGCGGGAGAGTGGCTGCTAGGTAAGCCACTAGCCTCCAGGCTCTTTTTGTTCATCGACCCTCAAGGTCGGTCAGGCATTAATGCTCCTTGAGTCATTCAATGGTAGCAGTCGATTAGATCTAATCCCCGTTGGCTTGCGTAAACCACGCTAAGACCGTTCTGACTAATAAGTCAGCGCTATGTGATCAGTGTCCAGTATCACTGCCGAACTTGACTAATAAGTCACAGCCTCACAGCTGATAATAACACCTTTACCAAATCTGACTAATTAGTCAGTGCCATGCACAAGTAAGCAATGCTATCAATGTGTGTCATATGCCAATTATCCAAGAACAGGGCATTCAGCATGCTTACCAAACAGTTGCTAGCATAATCATAATCATGCACAAACTCAGAGACTCAAGCTCTAGCCAATCTCATATTCATCACTCATGGCATGCCCTAATCATATGTTCCTCGTGCACCACATGCATCACACTTAATCATCCAGCATGCCTCAATAATAATCATATGCAAATGGGCAAGATTGCCAGGCATTCATTATGCTATCAATGTTTACATTTAAACATCCAACATGCATCAAGAATAGCCATGCACGTCATACTCAATTGCCAATCAACATGCATCATAATAGCCATGCATGTCATGCTCAATAATCAATCAACATGTATCCATAATAGCCATGCATGTCACATAAACACAGGATGCAGTTTTCTTACCTTGGGTTCGAGAGAGAATTAATAAAAGAAACGACCTTTGAAAACGATCAGCTTTTAGTCCTTTAGCGGTCACCTAGTCATAACCAAACATATAGGGTACCATTAATAAAATGAATAATAAAATGTTCCCAAACCAAAACCTAACCTCCGGGACCTCAAATACTACTCAACCGGGTAGTAGGTTCAACCCCGAGGCCTATGGCTTGAATCCCCAAGCTAAAAACCCCATTTTGGCAAAAATGACCTTAAGGGCCGCGACCCTCCTTGGCCATGCCGCGGCCCGCCCCTCAAACAGAGGCGCCCAAACCCAGTTTACACCAAGGGTCGTGGCTCTCCCTATCCATGCCGCGGCGCAACCCCCCAGTTCAGCCAAAACCCCTGTTTTTCTTCCTCTACGATTTCTCTTGGAACCAATCCATCAAACCCAATTTAAACACCACTCAAACCTCCAATACAATCCATAAACTTGTTCTATACCACACCCTTAGCAAAACCCAAGACAAACCTCAACTAAAACCTCCATCAATTCAAACAAGCCATCATAAAACTCAAGCTGAAATCTAACACTAAAACAGGGTATAACCAGAAAGTTAGTGGATAAAGCTCACCTTAAACCCAAGCTTGAACCTCCTTTAATGGCTGACACAAGTCCCCTAGCTGCCACCCTGATTTCCTAGCTTGTTCCCTCAAGTTGGCTTTCAAAATTCCAAAGGGAGAAGGAAGAGAAATGGTGCACGGTGAGGGAGAGAGATGAGGATGAAGATGCTCTGTTTTATCTCTGTTTTAATCTACCACTTTCCACAGCCAGCAGACTTTAAATCATATATATCCAAAACCCAAAATGACCAAAATACCCTTAAGCCAACAAAAGCCTCTAAACCATTTCAAGGGTAAAATTGGTACTTTCCGCCTATCCCGTTAATCATAATTAACGCTTCCCAATTCCCACTAATCTCCATATTCTCAAATACCAATAAATCACATCCCATTACCCTTTAATTCTCGGTAATGCTCTAATCATTAATATCACCCCGAGACTCACCCCGAGCCCCGAACTTAAGCCCGTTATGACTAGACTGAACACTTACATCTCATGACCGTCTCATGTCGAGAAGCTTGAACCAATCCACATACAATGTGGTAAAATTATAATTAATCTCAACCATGCACCCAAAATATACATTTATGCCCACTATGGCCAAATTACCAAAATGCCCTTACATTTAATATATAAGCCCATATGCATGCATTCACCATCATATAATAATATAATTCACATAAACATGCATATAATCATGACATAATATAATAAATCAATTATGGCCCTCCCGGCCTCCTAATCAAGGTCCTAAACCTTATTAGGAAATTTGGGGCATTACATTCTTGGTACCCGAATGAAGCGAGTATGGCATAGTGTGAGACTCATCTAGTATCTCTCGTCTGATCCCTTCATCTGCTGGAACACAAATCCGTCCCTGATATCGAAGCATACCAGCCTCAAAAACAGAATAATCCTTAGCTACCCCCTTTAAGACATTCTATCGAACTTCCTGTAACTGTACATCCACCAATTGACCCTCCTTGATCCGCTCTAGTAGGGTTGACTGCAAGGTAACATTGGCCAATTGGCCCACCACCAGCTCTATCCTTGCCCTAGTCATCTCATCCGCTAACTCTCTAGAGATCTGAACAGAACTAAATAACTCCCCGAGCCCCTCCGGCTCAATGCATCTACCACAACATTGGCTTTCCCTGGGTGGTAAATATCACAATCATAATCCTTAACCAACTCCAACCAACGCCTCTGCTTCATGTTCAGATCCTTCTGGGTGAAGAAATACTTCAAACTCTTAAGGTTAATGTATATCTCACACTTCTCCCCATACAGGTAATGTTGCCACACCTTCAGTGCGAATACCACTGCAGCCAGTTCCAAATCATGGGTAGGATACCGCTGCTCATATTCCTTCAGCTGTCATGATGCATAAGCTATAACCTTCTCGTTCTACATATGTACACAGCCTAAACCCAACCTTGATGCATCACAATATACCACAAACTTTCCTTCCTCCGAAGGAAGACTCAGTACAGGTGCAGTAATAAGTCGTCGCTTCAATTCTTGGAAACTCTTCTCACACTTCTCTGACCAAACAAACTTCTGATTCTTCCTTGTCAACTCTGTCATCAGTGTAGCAATTTTCGAGAATCTTTCTACAAACTGCCTGTAGTAACCTACTAACTCGAGGAAACTCCGAACCTCCAATGCATTCCTTGGCCTCAACCAATCTCTTACTGCCTCCACCTTAGACGGATCAACCTTAATCCCCTCTGTGCTGACAACATGCCCAAGAAAAGTCACTTCTGGCAACCATAACTCACACTTCTTAAACTTGGCATATAACTGATGCTCCCTTAACCTCTGTAAGACCTGTCGAAGATGTCGCTCGTGCTCTGCCTCTGAACTGGAGTACACTAAGATGTCGTCGATGAAGACAATGATGAACTGATCCAAGAAGTCCTTGAACACCCTGTTCATTAGATCCATGAAAGTTGCCGGGGCATTGGTCAAACCAAAAGAAATGACCCAGAACTCATAGTGCCCATACCGCGTTTGAAAGGCCATCTTCGGTATGTCCTCGTCATCTTTGAGAACACCATCTTTCCCTGCAACTGATCGAAAAGTCATCGATCCTTGGTAGAGGGTACTTATTCTTGATGGTCAACTTGTTCAATTCTCTATAATCTATACACATCCTCAGCGACCCGTCCTTCTTCTTAACAAACAAAACTGGAGCGCCCCATGGGGAGTAGCTAGGCTTGATGAATCCCAAATCCAGAAGTTCTTATAGCTGTATCTCCCATTCCTTCAACTCTGTTGGTGCCATCCTATATGGTGCCCTTGATACTAGTTCTATCCCCAGTGCTAACTCAATAACAAACGGAATCTCCCTGCGCGGCGACAATCCCGGGAGATCCTCAGGAAATACATCCAAGAACTCACACACCAATTTGGTCTCTCCCGGCCCTGATGGCATAACCCTAGTAGTGTCCACCACACTAGCCAGAAAACATATGCATCCACCATGTAACAAGTCTCTGGCTCTCAACGCTGATATCATGGGTACGCGGGGTCTACATACCGCACCCACGAAAATGAAAGAATCCTCACTCTCGGGCTCAAAAGTCACCATCTTCTTCCTACAGTAAATAGTAGCCCCATACCTGACCAGCCAATCCATCCCTAAGATCATGTCAAAATCCTCCATGTCTAGCTCAATCAAGTCTACTGAAAGCTCCCTACTATTAACCATCACTAGCAATGCCCTAATCCACCTCCTAGAAACTACCAGTTCCCTAGTACGCAATAAAGTTCCAAACCCCTCAGTCCGATACTCACTAGGTCTACACAATCTATCAATCACTTTACTAGATACAAATTAATGTGTGGCACCAGAGTCAATCAATACAGTAAAAGGAGAGCTAGCCCTAGAAAGCTGACCTGTCACCACCGAGGGACTAGCCTCAGCCTCTGCCTGTGTCAAAGTGAACACTCGAGCTGGAGTCAAGCTGTCCACCTTTCCTGCTTCCCCTTTCTTCACTGCTGGGCAATCCTTCTTGAGGTGCCCCATTGTTCCGCACACATAGCAGGCCTTGGCCCGACATTCGCTCTGATGGCATCTTCTGCACCTTGGGCACTCCGGATAACTCCTCCATGCCTCACTGTCACCCTGACGGCCACCCTGACCCCTCCTATCAGGACCAGCAGTGGCGAAGTGTCAAGGGTCTTCCTCTTCACATCACTGGGGCCTCCACCCCTACCTGACCCAAAATAAGGAGGCACCACTCTACGACCCTCAAGCCTCGCTGCATTTTCCTTCCAAATCTTGTTTTTCACTTCCTCAACGGTAAGAGCCTTCTCAATAGCCTGGGCATAAGTTGTTCCCCTAGGTACTGTTGTAATCCTCACATCCTGGGCTATCATAGCATTAAGCCCTCGAATAAACCTATCTTGCCTAGTTGCATCTATAGGCACAAGATCTGGTACAAATTTTGAAAGTCTATCAAATTTTAGGGCATACACAGTAACTGTCATGCTGCCCTGCACCAACCCCATAAACTCATTAACCTTTGCTACCCTGATGGCAACATTGTAGTGTTTCTGGCTGAACAGATCCTTGAATCCATCCCAACTCAAAGCAATGACGTCCCATGTCTGTGATGCCACTTCCCACCAGATGCGGGCATCCTCTCTCAACATATATATGCACAGGACACTCTGTCATATCCCTCTATCCTCATGAAGTCCATGATAGTAGTAATCATAGTCATCCATTGTTCGGCCTTCAGTGGGTCAGGTCCTCCCTCAAAAGTTGGGGGATGTTGCGTCCGGAACCACTCATACAATCGCTCCCACCTATTCCCAACTTCCACTGGCTGTAGAACTGGTGCCACTATAGGTGGCATAATAGGTGCAGCACTCCCTATTGGAGCCTGCTGTCGTAGAAGACGAATCTGTTCATCTTGGCTCTATAATCGCGCTTGCATCTCTGCCATAATCTGCTGCCAGTTCTCAGGGACTGGCGGAGGAATCTGGCCCTGGTCATCACCTCTGGTCCCAGACCTAGTACTGGCTAGTCACGTAGATTTCCTTGGACGCATAGTTATCCAAGTTAATCTGCAATCAACGACTCGGCAATTTGACCATGGTGACAGGGTAAAAGCTTTTCCAAAATCCACCAATGGAACATAATCAATCACAAACAATCAAAATATAGGAAATAATCCATACATTCACCCATATAAACACAATATGTAGTCAGTCATTCAGATATTCATTTACATGCACAGCAATGCTAATAAGCATGCCTCATTATTATCACACGGCAGTCAAGGGCCAGGCCCTATCAGTATCTCATGCTTCCTATTAATCCAGCAAATAGCAACATTTATAATTCTTTCCAAGCACACAAGCATATAAGCACATATACACATTACCAAAACCTAAACTGAGCTTGTCTCTAGCAGCGAATGTACATGTCCAGCCAGTCTTCAAGAACCCTAAAATCTAGGACGCTCTGATACCAAGTTGTAACGCCCTAGGTAGCCAAGACCGTTACATTGTGTATTTATAAAGGTGCGGAACTCGCTGACCAAGTCATTTAGTTAAAAATGTGTCACTGACATCACTAATGAACTAGGGTTAAAAGGTTTCGGTCATAAAATATACCTTTCATATAATTAAACGTTTTGTACAAGGGATCCCAAAAGAAACAGTGTTTGAAAGTCAGTTTACAAAATTTCCAGAGTACAAACAACCACTAGCCAATCTAAGGGCAAAACAGACATTTATGGTCCTCCTGTTCCTGTCTCCTCCTCAACCGTGGCGGCCGAGCAGCTGATTATGTACATTCTGCCTTCAGAGCTCTCTGATTCAGAGCTGATCAAGCTTACCCTTGCCTTTACCTGCACCACGTAGCACCCGTGAGCCAAGGCCCAGCAAGAAAACATAACGTTGCAGCACAAACACTGATAACAATTGAATAACCCATAAAGCATGTTCATACACTTAGCATACCACATTAATCACATAGTCCATAGACTTAACCAGAGAATCAACAAACCAACACTCAGCTATTCAGCATGACAAATCCATCAACCAATAATAATAATCAAATCACATGATAATCAGGGTCGACGCCCTTAGGTCGCACCCTCTGTTTACCCCACTGACTCTGGTTTGCTTAAACCGAGCTCAGTGAATAATAAGCTGTCCTCAGCTACCAGTGGCTGAGCCGCGCCCTGTGTGCCAATGTAAACTTCGGCACTCTTAGGCCGTTTGCTTGTTATTCACATGGCATAATACCATCCTTCATAAAGCATACAAAACAAGGAACCCTTAGTCCCATTATAAATTCACAACAGGGTGCAGTTTTCTTACCTTTAATTTCCAAGTGTACTGATTACGAAGGATGCCTCTTGAGCACGATCCGTTTCCCGAGCCCTAGCTTATACCTAGTCACAACCAAGATAAGGGATACCATTAATAATTGTAAAAAGGTTTCCAGATAAGGTTCTAGCCTCTGGGACATCGAATTCCACCAAACACGATAGTATAATCGATCCCGAGCACCCTAGGTTATGTTCCCACAAATGTCCTTAAGGGCCGCGACTCAAGCTCCCTATTCCGCGGCATGGCCCCAACCAGAGGCTCAGCCTCGCCCAAAAACTGACACGGGTCGTGGCCCTACATACCCCATGCCGTGGCCCGCTTTCCATCTCCAACACCCATCAGCCTCAGAGGGCCGCGGCACACCAAGAACTATGTCGTGGCCCGACCCCTTCGAACCAAGAAAAACCACCATTTTTAACACTCAAACCTCACTCAAAACCACCCATAACCATCCCAATAATATACTCCAATTATCACAAACATTCTAGCATGATTTCAGTAACATAAGCCAGCAGAAACCTAATCTAGAAACTCATCAAAACACCATTTTAATTTCTGAAACCCACACACTCAAGAACTCCAAAACCAGTCAGAAAAACCTATAATTCAAACACTATATCATAAATTGGAGCTTACCTTCACTGAAGACTCAATCCTCCAATCAATTACTAGCTAACTCCTAAGTCTTTAGCTTCAATTCAACCTTAAATTCAAACCCAAGAACTCTTAAAATCCAGCCCCAAAGCTGCATAACCAAATGATCAAAAGTATAATTCAATGCTTACCTCAGTTCCTAGTTAGGTCCCTTAGCTTCTACTGAATTAATCTTCCAAATCCTCAATTCTCTGAGTTCCAGCCAAGTTCCCTTAGTTTTTCTGTAGTTTTCCTTGAGAGAGAAAAAGAGGAAGAGAGAAGGGTCGGATATGCCTTCAGGATATGCTTACTCATGGCCTCGTACCCCTGGGGGGGAATTATCGGCCCGGTACTTGTTGGAAGGAACATACAGCTTCTACTCCTTGCCAATATGGTATTTCTCAGATAACTCCAACAACCGGTTCCCCGACACATTGGACACAATAGAATACGCCAACAGAGGACTAGAGTTTGGCCCCTCGGGAGCTACCTGTCGCTGCACTTTCTTCGACATATCTACAAAACCCAAAGAAAAAGGTGAGGTCAAAACAGGTGTTGATCCCAAAAGAGGGTGTTTTAATATTTAAACTCGCAAGTGCACGAATCGTTTCAGAATATAATGTTCATGTAAGTACGAGGTCGAACCCATGGGAGTTGACTAACATCAAAAGAAATTATTTCAAACAAAGTAAGAATATTCTAACCTAGTTCCAAATATTTGATGAGATTTTGTTTTAGAAAAATAAAAGACAAGTAATAAAAAGATTTAAGATTAAATAGAAAAATGATTTTCAAATGAGATATGTAAAATAAGATTATTAAGATATTAGAATCCACAAAATGCAAGTTCAGTAGTATTTATAAGTATATTGATTCCCAAGTTTAGATATAGTTGAAATAAATCACACTATACTTTTTTTTCAAAATACATTTTCTATTCAAGCACAAGTTACTTTAAAAAATATAGGATTTTTCTTCACTTATATTAGATATAATTTCTAAGGATTAGTTGTGTTACAACCTAGTGAAACTACAAAAAATCAAAGAGATTATGTTTAGGCAAAATATGATACTTATGCTCTAAGAATTAGATGTGAACAATTTAATGAAAAACATTTAATCAAAGAATATCATATTTTTGCATAATGAAGAACTAAGTGTAATATGCTTTAACAATCAACACTAGATGAAAAATGCATATCTTTGGTAGAAAAATCCATAAACAAGGTTGTACAAATGGGAAATCAACATACAACAAAAAAATACTATCTAGTTACATTTTGCTTCATCATCATCTTAATAACCTTTGAAAAAGATTAGAAGCTCATAACTAGATAATAATTACAAAATAACATACTTGACATGCTCTTCAAAAGATGAAAATGGTAGAGAGAAACTAGTGAAAAGAAGAAAAATATGAAGTGTAGAAGAGGTTGAAAAGATGAAGAAGAAGAGCCCCCCAAATGGTCTTACAAGACTCTATTTATAGGAAAAATATGGAGATTAAATTAATCAAATTAAAATAAATAAATTGATTAATTTAATTGTGTTGGGAAGTGGTAGGATAAATAGAGTAAGTGTAAGAGTATTGGAAAGATGAAATGTTTAGTTGGGTAAAAGATTAGTGAAAAGCTAGGGTAAAAAAAATGAATTAGGAATGTTTATTTAGGTGAGAAAAATAGGGAAGAGTGAATTGATATTTGAGTAAAAAATATTGGGAATAAAAATGTGGTTTTTTGACCTTTCGGTGGCTATTGGCAGCTTGGTCTAGGCTGGCATGGGGTGCGAATTGGGCCAGGGAGATTGGGGACTTGCTGGTTGAAGAGGCCCGAGTGGCTGGCGGGCCAGGAGGAAATGGCAGCAGCTTGGGGTTGGCTTCATGAGGGAGTGGCATTGGGCCTGAGGAGGGATCCGGCCCAAATGGAGGGAAGTGATTCGGTTGAGCTGAAGTGAGGATAGGTGGAGTTGGGAGACAAGGTCTTGGAATGTTGGAGGCTGGACAGGTGGCGCTGAAGGTAGGAGCTTGAAGTAGATGCTGCTTGCTGAAGTTGGCTGAACGTGAAGTGAAGGCAGGGACAGGTGGCGGCGGCTGGTAGATTTGCTGAAGGGGAGAGCTTGGGACCAAGTGCTTGGCAGACGGGCTGGGCTCAAGTGGCAGGCGTGGGCCTAGCTTGGGCCTGGAGAGAAATGCCACATTCCTTGTTTTCCTTTACAGAAATGCCATTTTTTTCACCATTCTTCTTGCTTTTCAAGAGCAAATAACATACAAAAAATTCCCTATAAAACAAACATAAATTAAATTAAAACTAAATATTTTCAATAATGAAATATACAACAAAAGTTCAATGAAAATATTAATTAAAATTTAATTTACTTAAACATTTAAGCTCAAAATTGCATCTTTTTACTCCTAACTTAACAATATTAATTTTAAATAATTAAGCCATAACATTTTACAATAATATAACAATAAAAATACACAAAAATCTATAAAATTAAAATAAACCTAATAAATTCAAAATTACTTAAAAACTTAATAAATCAATTAAGAACTCAAGAGCTAAGCAACAATTAACACATAAAAAGTGGTAAAATAACTCTATTTTGTAGAGTTATCAACAGGGCACTTTACCCTCCATTTTTTCTTTGTAGCAAGAGTTTTCCACCGAGTCGCTGAGAGTGGAAGCGCGAAGCAAGGGTGAATCGAAGACAAGGGTTGAGGGGAACCCGGGGTGACCTCATGACAACTATAAGGGGAGAACGGGGCAAGAGGTTCAGGTGGGAGGTTTCTCTCCATGAACTCCAACTCCATTTGTAGATCAAAAAGGCTCACTCTAAGGTTTGCAATGTGGTCACTAAGGTCAAAGGAGAAAGGAACTCCATTACCCCTCAAAACTGAATCTATTTCGCTATCCACAACCCAGATTTTACACCTAAGTTCAGTCATGTGCTCTCCCGAATAGTGCTAATTTAGACCCAATGAGCATAAGAAAGAAAGAAAGTATACCTTGAGTAAGTAAAATCAAGCACTATCACGGTCAAAAGAAGGCCAAGGGTCAAAAGCACAGTCACGGTCAGAAGGAGGCCAAGGGTCGAAAGTACTGTCACAGTCAAAAAGAAGGGTCGAAGGTATGCATATGCAAAAATGAAGGAGAAAGGTGTTTTAGTCTCCAAGCACCTATATGGATATTGGCATAAAAAATGAATTTAAATAATAAAAGGGAAAGACAATCAAAATGAGGTTGTGAGGAATCAAACCCCTTACCTCTTGGAGGAAGTGAAGACACCAAAACCACCAAGCTAGGAAGGTAAAATGTAAATATTATGCTTGAGACGAAGGTCTATTTATAAGAACCATAAGCGCATCTTAGCCATTGGATCCGATGCTTGATCAATGATCAAGAAAGGGGCTTGACACTTGCCTTAGGATCCGTGGAGCACAATGATAAGCTCACATTCACCCTCAAAATCTCATAATGGTCTTCAACTCCAAAGTGTGTTTTTTCTATAATGTCAAAATGAAGAGGCAAGTTAATACCTCGCGGGCATCCCAAAAGCATTGCACCTTGAAGTCTACAAGAGAGCCTGAAGACCCTCTCATAGATTGGGGGGCAAGTGTGGATACCAAAAATACTAGTTGCACGAGACTCCCTCCTTGTGCCCTTCAAACCATAGATTTGAGATGGAATCGGCGAAGCCCAACCTGGCACCTTCCGCTAAGAGCCCCGCGACAGAACCAAGCGAGACATGGTCTTGAGCCACAGGCCTTCGTCTCGATCCAAGAGGGTCTCGCGTCAAAAGCACTTCACACCAAGAGGGTATCGCGCCTGGAAGGTACCCCGTGCCTCGGAGGTGACTCACAAATCCGCCTCGCACGCAGGGGCCTCGCGCCACATCGTCTCGCGTGCAGGAACCCCACACACCACAGCTCTGCCTTGCGCGCAGGGGCCTCGGACCACACTGCCTCGCGTGCAAGGGCCTCATGCCATAGTGTCTCCCGCGCACCAGCCCCGCGCACCACGGCTCTGCCTCGCATGCAGGGGCCTCGCACCACAGCGTCTCTCGCGCAGCAGCCCCGTGCACCACATCGTCTCGCATGCACCAGCCCCGCACACCATGATTCTGCCTTGCGTGTAGAGGCCTCGCGCCGCAGTGTCTCGCACGTAGCAGCCCCTCGCACCACGGCACGGCCTCGCGCGTAGGGGCCTCGCTCCATGGGCCTTGGGAGGATCTTGCCTTCCATTCTCCTAGAGGTACGAAATGCATACAGAGGTACGACCCTAAAAACCACAGATGGCAAACCCTATCCCCATGCCAAACAAGTAGTGGTCGTACACGCAAGGTACCTGACGTGGTCCTTCTCAGCCAACCTCTGACATGTGTCCTTGGTAAGTAGTGGAGGTACGAGGAGTGGTGGCATGACCTGCATGCTTCTGACCATTTATCAGCATCGACACCATAACCCTTTGCTCCACCACGACCTGTGCCACTACCATGACAGCGTACCCAAGTACCTTCTTGTCCACTGGGACCACCTTGTATCCAAGGCCATTAGAGCCAAGCTATAAATGGATCTTCACCTCTCCATCTAAGGGGTTGGAAAATTCTTGTAATATGAGACTATTCTAAGAGCCATATACGTGTTTTTCTTCTATTGTTCACATGCAATTTTCCTTCATATTTCTACAAGTTCTTTTGCGTTCATTAAGTTTCGATTAATTCTTTGAGTTTTCCATCCATATTTCGTTTACGAGTTTCTGCCGTCAACAAAAACAAATTAAATTAAAATTAAACATTTTCATTTAAAAAATAATTCATATTAATTCCATGGAAATATTAATTAAAAATTAATTTATTTTGACTATTAAAATCAATAAATGTGTATTTTTGGGCACTAATCAATTGGAGACTAAGTTTGGATTATTACTTGGGTCGACATCATTATGCTCATCTTGAGAGCTTGAAAAATGAGTTGCTGGCTTTTGTGAGTGAGAAGCAGTAGGTTGGCCTTTGGACTTGTAATCAGAAGGATAGCCATGAAGTTTGTAACATTTGGCTAAGGTGTGTCCAGTTCTACCACAGTGATTGCAAAAAATCTTGGACCGATTGAATTGAGAACTTGCAGCAAATTGAGTTGGAGCAAAAGTGGAACCAAGATCAAGTGTATCCCTGAGAACATTTGAGAGAGACCTTTGTCGTTATTCTTGAATGACAGTGGCATACACTTTGTTGATGTTGGGGAGTGGATCTTGCATCAAGATCTGAGATCGAATAGCAGTATATGAGTCATTAAGCCTAACCAAAAATTCAAGAACTTGATCTTGATGCTGATACTCCATAAAAGTCTTCATTGCGCCACAACTACAAACAGAAAGTGGGCAAAAAACCTTACATATATCCCAAAGAGCTTTAAGACGAGTGAAATAGGTGGTGACATCATTTGAACCCTGAGCAAGACCTTGCATAGATCACTTAACTTGAAAAAAATGAGGGCCATTGTTTTGGTGAAACCTATCATGGAGCTCGGACCAAATGGCAGCAACATCATCCAAGTACATGATACTATCAACAATATCACGGGAGACATCATGTAAAATCCAAGAGATGAGCATACTATTGCAACGACACCAAGAATCATATTCTTCATCATCGAGATCAGGTTGTGGAAGCTTATCGTTGATGAACTTGATCTTGTTCTTGGCAAGAAGAGATACCATCATCGATCGCTTCCAAGAACTAGTTCTCACCGCCTGTGAGAATGGAAGATACAATAACAACTCCTAGATTTTCATCATTGGAGAGAAGGTAAGGGCCCCGAGAATCATCAATGGAAGGTTCAGCAGAGAATCGAGAGCAGTAGATCGATTAGTATCTGTAGCAGTTGTTGTAGATCTCAACTGACCACCACCACTAACCATGAGAACAGAGAAGGAGTAGAGAAAAACAGAGAAAATATTAGATCAGAGAAAACTCAAAGGATTAATAGTTCTGATACCATATTAGTGAAAAGAGTTTCAAGAAATGAATGAACTAAATTATATTCCACTAAATGAGAAAATGAATACAAAGTCTAGTATTTATACAGAAAGAAGAAAAAGAAAAGACTAATGTAACGCCCTGATTACTCCAAGACCATTACTGTGAGCTTTGAACCGTGCTTAACTCGCTAATCAAGTTCTTTGGTTATAAACGTGCATCTAGGTGTTATTAATAGACTAAGGTGAAAAACCGATCAAAAGGAAAGGATATATTTTATTTAAAACATAAAACTGTTCATGGGCCCATAAAAACGTTTACAAGTTATTTACAATACAAAATGGTCATTACAGTTGAAAAGTTACAACCCGCCGACCTAAGCGGAAAAAATAGGGTTAACCCCCTAGTTCCTCCGAGAAACTCCTTGGTCGTGGTGGTCAAGCGGCCGCATATGTACACATCACCACCTAAGCTCTCCACTCAAGACCGGGTGAGCTTTTCTTTCCCTTTACCTGCACCACATAGCACCCATGAGCCAAGGCTCAGCAAGAAAACTCATTACTGCATGTATACAATATCAAATGATGATCATGATAATCATCCAGAATTTATAGCCCTAAACAGATGAGTGACAAATGTGTAAGTCACTAATGTGAGTTCCGCACCCTTCACAAATGAGTGACCGGGTCACTAGCTTAAACCAGATGAGTGACTGATGAGCGAGTCACTAGTGTAAACCAAATAAGTGACCATGGAGTCACTAGTGTGGGTTTCGTACCCTTAGCCATGTGACGACACGGTCACTTGGGCCTTCTGGCTCTGGCTCTGAGTGACTAGTCATGGAACTAGGTAAGAGCTTTTAGTTTTCATCAAACTTGGGGTCGGTCCGGCATGAATGCTCATGGTGAGTCATTCAATGCTGATTTCGATTAGATCTAATCTTTTCGGCTCTGCGTTCATGACGCTTATGCTGCTCCTCACTCATAGGTCAATAACGTACGACCAGTGCTCAGTACTACTGTCGAACTTGACTAGTAAGTCATAGCTTCACAGTCAGTTTTGACACCGTTGCCGATTCTGACTAATAAGTCAGTGCCATTCACAAGTAAGCAAGATTTGCTAAGAATTTGATATGCAATCAATGTCCACATTTAAACATTCAACATGCCTCATGAATAACCATGCATGTCACATATGGGGTGCAGTTTTCTTACCTCTGGTTCGAGCGAGAATTAGTAAAAGAACGACCTTTGAGAACGATCTGTCTTTAGTTCCTTAGCGGCCACCTAGTCATAACCAATTGTAATCCATCAATAAAGTAAATCAATAAAAGGTTCATAATCTAAAACCTCACTCCCGGGATCAATCCCGTCCTCTCGGGACTCTTAATCCACCCAAATGGGGTAGTGGAACCATCCCCAAGCCCCAAAAGTCATCCCGGGCCCTAAAAATAGGCCTTGATGAGAATGACCTAGCGTTGGGGCGTTGCTAGGTAGTGCTGGGGTGCTGCCCCAAGTCAGAGAGAGTCCCACTCTCTGCCCTGTCTAGCGTTGGGGCGCCACTGACTGACCAGATTTTTCTGGTCTTCTCCCCTACGATTTCTCCTGAAAACTGAGCTTCCAAACCAATCCCAAACATCATCCAAACATACCATTTAACCCCAAAACTTTATCCATACCACAACCTCATCAAAACCCAAGCAAACTTTCTCAAAACCCTCCATGAATTCTCAACTAATCACTTCAAATTTCTCAACTGAAAACTAATAGAAAAACAGAGTATAACCAAAGTTCCATGGCTGAATTATTACCTCAAGCTTGAATTGAGTCCTCTTCAATGAATGAACTAAGGCTCTAAGCTTCAAACCTTGATTTCCTAGCTTGGTTCTTCAAATAGGGTTCAAAAATTCCAAAGGAAGATGGAGGAGGATGATGGTCGTGAGAAGGAAAGGAGAAGGCTCTATTTTGGTTTCAGTTTCTACAACTTGAATGGTTATATATATCCTTAGGGTGAAAAGACCATATTTCCCCTAAGCTTAACTAAAACCCTAAACAGCCTCCAAGGGCAAAATCATCATTTCCCGCCTATTTTGTTAATCATAATTAACACCCTCCAATTCTCGTTATTCCCAAAATTCTCAAATACCAATAATTCATATCTTGTTACCCTTTAATTCCCGACAACGCTCTAATCACCAAACTACCTCGATACTCACCCCGAGCCCCGAACTTAATCTTGTTATGACCAAACTGCTAACTTGCACTCAAAGATCGTCTCATGCCGAATGGCTCGAACGAATCCACATTATAATGTGGCATTATCAATAGTTCACCAACATGCACGAAAATACACAATTACGCCATCAACGGGCCAAATTACCAAAATGCCCCTATAATTAAATGTGGACACACATACATTCATTTAACATCATATTATAATATAATTCACATAAACATGCACATAATCATTTAATGGCATAATAAATCAGTTATGGCCCTTCCAGCCTACTTATCCAACCATTAAACCGCATTAGGAATTTTGGGGCATTACAACTAACTAAAAGTAGTTATTAGTTACAACAGAATGTAACTAAATGTCCTAGTTGGTCTAACAGAAAACTAATGGCTGAAACCCAAAACAAATGATACTCAGGTCTAACATCTCCCAAACTCAAGCTATCGATGCCCCATCTAACCCAAACCCAAGCTGGTTGTCGTTGCTCCATCGTTGCCACATCTCCCACGCACGTCGTCGTTGTTGTCGCCCCATCTTTGGCCAGCCATCATCGCACAGTCGTCACCGAGATCGCCAGTCATTGTCCCACGTTGCTGAAGCCTGAACGCCTGCTGTCATCGAGATTGTTGGCCTACCCACCACCTAGATCATCGGTCACTCGACTGCAAGAGATCTGAAGAAGAAGAAGCGATAGAAGAAAAATAATTTTTAAGGATTTTATTTATTTTTATTATTTTATTAAAAACATATTCTTTTATATTTTTGTTTTAAAAATTTTAATACATTTTTTTATTCTAAAACCATATATTTTTGTAATTTTAAAACTAATTTAAAACAAAATTATAAGTTGGACTAATGAACATATGATATGTGACATGATATTTTTTCCAATTAATATTAATTACTTAATTACATATAAGTTAGGGTAGTTTAGTCAATCCTAAAATATGGGTTGATCAATTTTAAATACAGGGAACCAAACATGTACAATTTCAAATTATAGGGTATCTAATTAGCAATATTGAAAATATAAGGTACAGAGTTTGTATTTCGATAAAATACAGGGTACCAAAAGAGTATATACTCTTATACAAAATAATTTATATAGAAATAAACCATCATTTTGATAAGTGCAATTTTAATTATATTTTCTTAATTTTCTTAGGGCTTAGAAATTGTTAGTTTTTAGTTATTTTAATGATTTTATTATATTAAAATAAATTTGGTGTAAATTAATATTTCTATAGATTTAATTGATATATTTTTAGTTTAGAAATATTTATTTTTAATTTGGTTTATTTTGTTTGGAAAATAAATGTGTTATTTTTGTAGTTGAAAAGGAAAAAATTGGTGAAATGCAAGAGAAAAAAGGGGATTTTTAAAAAATAGGCTTTTTAGCCATCAATGTGCAAAAATATGGGAGTTACACTTTCTTTAATTTGTATGGGAAAATTTAATTAACAAAAAATTAGTTTATGGGAAAACTAATCTCATATTGGAAATCAAAATTAATCAAAACAAATGAGTAAAAGGAGGGGTACTATGGTAATTAATATAGCCAAAACTCCTTCAGCCAAGTCCATCTTTTCTTTCATTTTGCCCTAGCCGCCTCACCATCTCCACCATAGCCAAAACTCCTCCACTCGTCTGCCTCACCATCTCCACCATCATCTCCGGCCACCCACCCTCACCACCTTCCAAGAACACCCCAGTCGCACCTCCATGAAACCCAACCACTCCTCCACTCGCTGCCTCACCATCTCCACCATCATCTCCGGCCACCCCCCTTACCACCTGCCAAGAACACCCCAGCCACACCATCGACGAACACAAATCAATCAACGCATCTCTATGCGATTCCATTCGCGATCCCCCAAATCCAAAACGGCGAGGATAGGCTGAGGTGAGGGATGTGCTGGTGGTGGTTGGAGGCGAGGAAGAAGGGTGGCGCTTGGGCTGTGTGCGATTTATGGTGCTCAGAGCTTTGCGACGAGGTTTTGCGCGCAGGGGATGGGGGTTTCTGGTGGTGGTCGGAGGCGAGGGAGGAGGTTGGTTCGTGGTCAGATCTGGTTTTTTTTTTTCTGTCTTGATATCTGTGGTAACTGGTTACCTTCACGTTGTTTGTTTGTATATTTTAGGAGGTAACTGGTTACCTTCACATTCTGATGTGTGTGTATATTTTTGGGTTCTATATGGTAACTGGTTACCTATGTTACTAAATCATACTTACTCTTCTTTTTTTTTCACTTCAAATGTGATGTTTTTTTTTTTCATTTCTAATATGAGTGGCTCGTTACCCTCTTATGATAATTGGTTACCCCTCTTATGGCAGTAAGTTACTAATCTCACTGTAACTGATTACCCCTCCTGATACATGTTATTTAACCTCTAAGATTATTTTTTACATAAATGTGAAAAAACAAACAAGTAACTGGTTACCCCTCTAGATAAATGTTATTTAAGCTAGCTGTAGGATTTTTTTTTATATAACTTTGAAAAATTAATTAAGCAATTGGTTACCTTACCCAACTTATGATCTTTGAGAGCTTGAGAGAGAGAGAGATAGAGTTGAAAAATGTGATCAAGACTTTACAACTCTAATAACCCTTATTTATAGTATATGCATCATCATTAAGTCTAACTAATATGATTAGAACTTTTCAACACATCATTCGGAGCTAAGTCACGTAACTGTATGGTCCCATATTGACCTCCCAGGCAATGCGTCGTGTGCTAGGTGGTGATGCATCACCTACCAGGAAATGCGTTGCTACCCAGCAGGCGATGCATTGCCTACTGGGGGTTTCGTCTCCTAGGCACTTCTAGGCGTTGCATCGCCTGCCATAGGCGACACAACGTAGATGCCTCTGCAATAACACCCCAAGCGTGACCCCAAAATGTCTCCAAATGCCTCCAAACTTTTTGGGAATGTTTAGATACCTCATTGTATCACTTTAGACCCATACATTAAATCTAGATTCATAAAAGATAGAATCTGTAACGTCCCAAAATTCCTAATAAGGCTTAGTGACTTGAGTAGGGGGCTAGGATTGGAATATTATGTGAATTAATTGAATATTTATGTGATTGTGTGAATTGCATGGTGTTGACCTGTGAAATTGGCCAACAGTCGTATGTACAATATACGACACCTTTTGAACGGAAATAATATAAAATATGATAAAGTACAAATAACTTAAACAAACACACAGGAATTTATAGTGGTTCAGCCCTTTTCTGATGAACAATAAAAACCTAATCCACTTAGTCTTTAGTATTGAATCACTCGATTGACAATTACAAATACGGACTGAAGAGTTCACTCGTCAGAAAGATCTATCTAAAAAATTCCAGAAAAGAGCTCCTTCAAATGAAGCCCTGGGTCCATTATTTATAGTACTCAGGGGCTGTTGCATGATCAGTAAGAGTGGGGATAGTGGTTTGGCACACGATCATTGGGAGTGGAGATATGTGTCCACCTTTCCATGATTCTGAGATCGTGGGTCTTCTCTTTGTTTCTCTGGATCGTGGTTGACAATGCACGATTGAAACCTTTGGGAAAATGCTAAGTCTTGGTTGGTCTATGAGACTTAGGTGCTAGGCCTGACGACCCTTTAGAGCTTTGGTGCTAGGCCCGTTGATCCTCTGGGTGCTAGGCCTGTGATCTTCTGGGTGCTAGGCCTGTTGATCTTATGGGTGCTAGGTATGTTGATCTTAGTTTGAACGAGTGTGAGTTTTTCCCAGTGAAGTGTCTCTAGGATTGTAGGCCGACCACCCTATGAAGGATAGGTGGTCCGACCACCCCAAGGGTTCTTGGGCATGCTCAGGCTGACCACCCCTAGGGGTTTATGCCTGGTTGACTTTCTATAGGTCCTGGGCCTATCTTTTTTGCTCATCGGTCTTTTTTCAATACTTCGTCATTTTTCCCTAATTTGTGATGCCACGTGCAACTTTTTCATTCGCCACATCATCTCTGGAATTTTGAGGGATAACATTTGCCCCCCAATTTTATCGTAATGTGTTCAACATTACTGTAAACTTGATCTGGCCTGAGAAACATATCATAGCAGTACTGGGACATTACGTAGTACTTTTATCAACTATCGATAATTTGCTCAGCACGAATTTTTCAAGGATAATTGTAATTCCTAAAAATAATTAGATTTTTCAAGGAAAATTAATTTCCTAAAAATATAGTATATTTTCAAGGAAATTTGAAGTCCTAAAAATATAATATATTTTTCAAGGAGTTTTGAAGTCCTAAAAATATAATATATTTTTCAAGGATTCCTAAAAATACAAAATATTTTTCAAGGAATTTGAATTCCTAAAAATATAAGATATTTTTCAAGGAATTTGAATTCCTAAAAATACCAAATATTTTTCAAGGAATTTGAATTTTTAACCATACCAGATATTTTTCAAGGATTTTGAATTCCTAAAATATATGGTTAGCCTGAGAGGCTATAAGTAGGGTATTCACTTCTCAATTCTCTACTCTACTTTAATTCAAAATAATTGACTTTTTTGAATAAAAAACTGTTCTTAATAAAAATTTGGCTTGTTCCTTGCATCTTTTTGCGTGATGCTTAGGGTTTAGATGCCTATAGGCCGACCACCCTTTAGATTCATTGGCCTGGGCGATTTCCAGGCTTAGGAAATTAGGGTTGGGCGATTTCCAGGGCTCCCCATCTAGCCATAGGTGATTTCCAGGGTTCCAAACCCTAGCATAGGTGATTTCTAGGCTTTCAAATCCTAAGTTTTGGTTGACCCTAGACTCCTCGTGTTGCACAATTATTTGGAGACTTGAACCCTAGCCTTTTTGTGATTTTCTGGAGCTTAAATCCTCAGGGTGGTCGCCCTATGGTGGTAGGCCGACCACCTTAGCTCCTCTTTGTCTCCTTGATGTGCCAAAGTGTTCTTCAATCCCTAGGGTGGTCGGCCTAAGGCTAGGACGACCACCTAGTCTTCTTTTTTGCACGTTATTGGGTCTCCAATATCCTAGGGTGGTCAGCCTTGGCCTAGGATGACCACCTAGGTCTTTTATTTTGCGTTTTGTAAGCTCAGGGACTCAGGGTGGTCGGCCTAGGCTTAGTTCCACTAGGCCAAACCCCTACTTTGAGACTTCGATCAATTTTTACAAGTCTAAGGGAGTCCTATGGTGGTCGACCTGAGCTTAGCCTAACTGGGTCGACCCCCTATATAGATTTTTTCCTTGATGTCTTCATTTTTGCTCCTTAATAATAGACATGCCCCCATCTACTGGCCTATTTGGTCTGTGGTAGGGAGTTTCGTTATGTTGATGTACTAACTTTACTCTTTATTTTTCCTTCGCAGTAGATGTCCAACTCATCTTCGTCAGATAAGTCTGTAAGTGAGCGTACTCCACATGCATCCTTGGAAAGGGCAAAAAGGATTTTCCCTTGCTCCGCTTTATATTTGTTCAATGACGAAGATTTCTTGAAAGGTAATCCTCATATTTCCTGGCACATCACCTAGGGCTCTTCACCTGGCTCTTCTCAGATCTCTTCTCAGCATAATACTCCCCGTGGCTCTCAGGGCACATCTCAGCGAAGTCATTCTTCTCAGCGGAGTCTGCCTGGTCAGCGAGACTCCTTGCAACGCCCTTTGCATCGGGATACCAGTCGGGTTCCCCATCACTCTTCTTCTCAGCGAGAACATACTGAGGGCTCTCATCGCCAGGCTACTCATCCTCAGGAGTGTTCTATTCACAGGTTCTGGTAGACACGCTTTGCCATCAAGTCTGGTGCCTTACTTCCTCTTCACCCATTCTTCCAGAGCGTGGAGAATTATTTTGGCCCAACTTTTGATCTGGGCTTGAAGCTATACGCCATGAGGTGCTGTACGTTTGGCGAGTTCTTGGCTTTAGGGATGCAAACATTGCTTTGAAAGATGAAGAGATCAGCACTCTCCATAGTACCGAGGAGCTTAAACAGTAGGAAGTGACCGAGTTGACTCTTAGGGTAACCCAGATAGAGGCGAAACTTGTTGATCAACTCAAACAGTCTGAAGCTGAGAAGGAGAAGCTGATTGCCACCATGGATCAATTATGGAATGATGCTCTTGTCGAGAAGGAGCAAGAGGTCAAGGCTGCACGAGACAAGGCTCGAGAGGAGTATTCAACTTTCTCTTGCTTCTACTTGATCTGGAAATCAAACAAAGATCTGAACTTAGATTTCCTTCCTAAGAAGACGCTAGCAAAGGAGATTAGGAAGTGTTTGGCTCGTGAGGCTGCCGAGGCTCAAGGTGGTCTTTCAGATGATACTCCTTGCCCTAGTTAGTCTTCTTTTGGTCTTTTACTCTGTCTTTCCTTTCATGCCATTGGTGGGGCACCTTGTACTTGACAATTTTTACATATGACATTTATGCCTTTATGCTTAGTACTCAGTGTATTGATTGATGTTTTTTTTTTATTTCCAATGCTTACTAAGTATATCAACTCACAACCCGCATTGGTTCAGGTATCAATATACTCTGAACACATGTATTTCACGTGCCATACTAACCTTACTCTTTTATATTTTTTATGCTAACAAACATGGTAATGTGAGTAGTATGATACTTCACCAAGTTCCATGAAAAAAACAAGTCAGATCGACCACCCCATGGGTAATAGGTCAACCACCAATGCCTTTTTTTGTTTTTGTTTTTTGCACTTTCAGAACATATGTTGAATAAATGTCCTAGAAAAACTTGAGCTTGCTTAGTACTTAAGGTCATGCCCTCATTGCTTGTGTATACCCCGGTTGGTATGTACTATATGCCCCCCAAGTGATCATGGGTTTCAAAGCCTTGGTCACTTGCTACTTGACCATGCCTTGCTTCGAGCGTTTAGACACATAGTACTATCCTTTTCACCCAATGATGGAAGTAGCAAATGTTTGTCCCTCATTGGTAGTCGGGTGATGGTTTCATACTCAGTAGTCATGATACCTATACACAGATGCAAATTGTAGCAAGTGTCGATCACGATCTACGTAATCTCTAGTGTATTCGTTATAATAATTGTAGACGGAAATGTCTAAGTTGGACCAATCAGGTCTAGATGGGCTACTAATTGAGCCTGTAATGAGTCTTAGATCAAATTATCGATCGGTCCCTCAAGGGCCAGATTCGATTATGATCCGATGATGGCGACTGGTCTTCGAACCAGTCTTTTTTTTTATTGTATGGGTTGATAGGTTCCTCAAGAATTAGAATCGAGCGTGATCGAATAATGGCAACTGGTTCTCGGACCAGTCTCTTTTATTGATTGTATAGGTCAATAGGTTCTTCAAGAACTAAAATCGAACATGATCAAATAAATTGGTGACAAGGTCCTCGGACTAGTCTCTTGTTTGGATCGTATGGGTCGATAGGCTCCTCAAGAACCAAGATCGAACATGATCCATACTTTGACGACAAAGTCCTAGGACCTGTCTCTCTCGTTGATCGTGTGGGTCGATAGGTTCCTCAAGAACCTGGATTGAACATGATCAAATAGTTTGGCGACAAAGTCCTCGGACCAGTCTCTTGTTTGGATCGTATAGGTCGGTAGGCTCCTCAAGAACCAAGATCGAACATGATCCCTTAATTTGGCGACAAGGTCCTAGGACCTGTCTCTCTTGTTGATCGTGTAGGTTGATTAGTTCCTCAAGAACCAAGATCGAACATGATCAAATAATTTGGCGACAAGGTCCTAGGACCTGTCTCTTTTTTGGATCGTATGGGTCGATAGGCTCCTCAAGAACCAAGATCAAACATGATCCATTGATTTGGCGACAAGGTCCTAGGACCTGTCTCTCTTTTGGATCGTATGGGTCGATAGGCTCTTCAAGAACCAAGATCGAACATGATCCCTTAATTTGGCGACAAGTTCCCAGGACCTATCTCTCTTTTGGATCGTATGGGTCGATAGGCTCCTCAAGAACAAAGATCGAACATGATCCGACGGGGTTGACAAGTCTAAAGGACAAGTCCCTCGTTGAAAGAAATTTAAAGAATTAAGTAAAACTTAAGAAATTATATTTATTCATTCATTGAAGCACAATGGTTGTTACACAGATAATTCAAAAATAATTCATTTGCCTCCTGCTTGGCTATGCTTTTTTCTGCCAAGGATTCGATGGGAACGACATTCAGGGTGTCCGCATATTTGCATTGGCACGCTTGGATAAGACATCAACATTGTCATTCTGCTCCATCGAGACTTGTGTAATCAAGTATCTCTTGAAATGTGTCAACAAGTCCTTCGCCTTGTTCAGGTACTGCACCATCCTAAGTCCCTTGGCTTGATACTCCCTCAGTACCTGGTACACCACTAGCTGGGAATCACTGAATATCTCCATGGACTGTGTATGCACATCCCGAGACAAGCGTAATCTTGCTAATAATGCCTCGTACTCGGCCACGTTGTTTGAAGCGTTGAATCCAAATTTGAAAGCGCAATGGATTCAGTGATTCTCCGAAGTGATCAGTATGATTCCTACGCTTGAGTTGTGTTCATTGGATGCTCCATCAACGTATAGCTGCCATACACGAGTATCTCCATTCTCCGATTGGCAGGAAGGGTCTTCAAGGTTGGTGCCTTCGACTAAAAAGTCTGCCATTGCTTGTCCTTTTATCGCCATCCTCGAATGATAAGTGATATCAAACTATCCTAGTTCCACTGCTCACTTAAGTAATCATCCTGAGGCCTCTGGTTTCTGAAGAAATTGTCTCAACGGTTGATCGATCAGGACTCAGATCAAGTGAGCTTGGAAATATGGATGCAACTTTCAAAAGGCGATTACTAAATAGTAGGCTAAATTTTCAAGAGGGGGATACCTAGTGTAACACCCCAAGTTACTAATAAGGTTTAAGACCTTGTTTAGCGTGCCTGGAGGGCAATAAATGAATTAACGTGATAATATATGAATTTGAATGATTATGTGATTAGTAATGCATGATTAGGTGGTATATAGATGCATGTGGGCCCCGTTTGTATGTTAGGGGTAAACTGGTAATTTTAGCCCGTTGAGGGCATAAATGTGATAATTGTATTATGTGATTTGTACCACGTGAGTGTGGTGTATTTATTGTGATGCACGCGTCGAGACGGTCCTAGTGAGCTATTTAGTCTAAAAGTCACAACGCGATTTTTGTACCCGGCTCGGGAGGAGCCTAGGGGTACTTTGGGAATCTTATAAGTTGAGTTGAGAATGAGTGGTTATGGTTATTGGTGTTTGAGTAACCTTAGTACCATTAGTTACTGCTGAGGGTAACAAGTTTAGATGGAAATTGGTAAAATTGTAATATAGGTGAAAGGACAAGAGTGCCCTTGAGGTTTAGTTAGGAAAGGATTACTATGAAGGGGTAGAATGGTCATTTGGCAGGGGCTTTAGAAAAATTTCAGCTAGGTTATATGGGTATTCAGTTTAGACACTTTGTCATATTATGGGTTTTGTTAAAAATTGAGAGAAGAAAAGCTAGAGGGAAATCTAGGGTAAGAAGAAGAAGAAGAAGAAGAAGAGCAGAAGGAGCTGAAGTGGGAATTTAGGAGAAGAATCAAAGAAGCTCAAGGTTGAATTCTCCACTTGAGGTAAGGATTTTATGCAATTTTAAGGTTTGTTTCTGTTTTGGTTTAAGGAATTGAAGCATGGTTTAAGTTTTGCGCTATGGGTTTAAATTTTCTGAAGTTGAAATCAAAGGTGTGGATTTTTGGGTGTGATTGTGTTTTTGATCTTGATACTAGTGTTTATAGGTTGTTAGATGGTTCATTTGAAGTTTCAAATTGGTGTTGGGGTCTAAGTGTGTGTTTGGGTTGGTTTAGAGGTGTTTTGGTTCAAGAAATTGCAGAAGAAAAACCCAGAATTCTGGTTTCGCATAGGGGCGTCGCGGCGCGAGGCTAAGTCAGGGGGGGGGGAGCTTTCTGACTTTTCTGGGCACCGCGGCCCTCACGGGTAGCGCCGCGATGCTAGGCTATTTTCAGGATGGGAAAATTTACATTTTTGGGCATTTGTTCCGGGGGCTCGGGGGATGTTTCCGATGCATTGCTTTAGGAATTTGGAGGTCCCAAGAGTGCGGGATTGGTCCCGGAAAGTGGTTTTGGATTTGTTAGTATTAAAGAGTGTTTTATTTGTGTTGTGACTAGGGTTTCGGCGAGGCTCAAGTTAGAGGACCGTGCTTGCGTCTTTGGTGCACTGTGAGGCTCGGGATACAGGTAAGAAAATTGTAGCACTCGAGAACAGGGCATGGGCCCATAGTGTTATTGCAGGGCATGGCCCTAGATTGTATTACGTGCTAATTTATAACCTTAAATGAATTATTATATGTTTGAATGATTATTTTGAGATGTACTATATGTGTGATTGTGGTGAAACGAACGGCTAAGGCCGGGAGCGGCAAGGCCGAGAGCGGCGAAGGTCGAGAACGGCAGTGGGGCCGGAAGTAACACGTAGCACATGGAGTGCTTATAGTCAGGGTAGGACCCAATGGATACATGGGGTATCGTTACAGTGAGGACCGAGACCTCAGGCTTTGGTAAGGCTTTTGGGGCGGCATGGCCGTGTTTGCTTATTCTGATGGTTGACCTGTTTATCTGTAGATTATATGTTAACTATATAATATGCATATGTTATTTACTGTATGAGTTTTCTTGCTGGGCTTCGGCTCACGGGTGCTCCATGTTGCAAGTAAAGGCAAAGAAAAAGTCAACCAGCCATGAGTATGGAGAGCGTGGGGACGGCGCGTACATGTTCGGCCTGCCGACTGCTTTGGTTGGGGGAATTTTGAAAAATGGCTGTATTAACCTGTTCTTTTGATGGATAATCGATTGTAAATCTATTTTTGATTTGTAAATAGTTTGTAAACCTTATTTTTGGGATCCCAGATGTTGATACTTGAAGTTTTCAATGAAACTAAGCATTTTCAAAGATTACAGCCTTAATGTTTGTTTAGTCACACTTTTGGTCTTAAAAACCTCGTCTAGCGAGTTAGTTGCACATTTTTAGTCTTTAAACTCACTCAGTAACGACTCTAAGGTGGTAGGGCGTTACAACTTGTTATCAGAGCGAGCCAAGGTTTATTGGTTCTGGAGATTGACCGAACATGTACGCACGCTGCCATTGAAAAGCTCGACTCAGGGTTGATTGGTATGGTTGATTATTGTACTTGAATATGTGTTTGAATGCTTTGTTTGCTTGCTTAGATTATAATGAGCATGATGGGTGAAATATCATATGCATGATGCCAGGGCAAGGCCCGTTGTGTGTTATATGCTATCTGTATGTTATTGGATGGTTGATCTTGGTTTGTTGTTGAGATTGAGAGGTGGAATTGGATCTTGGTATCATGCCTGATGAGCAATGTCACTGATTGCAGGCATATAGTTGTAATGCCTCGGCAATCATCTAGACTCCGCGGCAATCGGGCCGAGGATAACAATCAGGGTCAGGACCCTTCACCTGCCCCACAGAACTAGCAACAGATATTAGCCGAAATGGAGGCTAGATTGAAGAAAACTGAAAATGAGCTTAGTCAGTTGAGGCAGCAGGCTCCTCCACAAGTTAACGGGTTACCACTACAGCAGAGTGTAGCACCAGCTCCGGTTCAGCCTGTGGTTGAGAACAGGTTGGAACCTTTGTACGAAAGATTCAGAAAACAACAACCTCCTACCTTTGAGGGTGGATCAGACCCACTGCGGGCTGAGAAGTGGATGCATATGATTTCTGTAATCTTGGATTTCATGAGGGTTGAAGGAAAGGAAAGGGTTGATTGTGCCAACTATATGCTTAGAGATGATGCACGGATATGGTGGGATGTAGTAAGGCAGCGAAGGGATACTGCAACTATGACTTGGGAAGACTTTAAGAGCATTTTTAATGAGAAATATTACAGCGTAGCAGTTTGAGCTGCGAAGGTTGACGAGTTTATCAACCTGACTCAGGGCAGGTTATCAGTCACTGAGTACGCCCTGAGATTTGACAGATTGGCGAAGTTTGCGCCAGACTTAGTGCCGACGGATGCGGCCAGGAGAGATAGGTTTATTCGGGGATTGAATGTGATGATCGCCCACGATGTGAGTATTACCTTAAACATGGAGACTACTACCTATGCCCAGGTAGTGGATAAAGCCCTTACTGCAGAGTGGGTTGAGGATCAGATCTGGAAGGATAGCGCTGCTAGGCGCGATACCAGGAGGATGGTGCCTCCTTCTTCTGGGCCTAGTCGGGGTAGTGGCCCCAGTGAGCAGAAAAGAAGAGTTCCAGATTCATTTGTTCCTTATGGTTCTGATAGGAGGGTGCGCAGTTCTATTGGTGGTCGTCAGGGCGGGAGTGACAACTGGAGGAGCTTTCCGATGTGTCCCCGATGCAGGCGACGACATCAGGGCGAGTGCCAAACCAGGGCATGTTTTATTTGTGGAAGCGTCAACCATTTGAAGAAAGACTGCCCACAAGCTAAGAAAGAGGAGCCAAAGCAGGGAGACAGCCTCGCTCCTACTAGGGTATTCACTTTGACTCAGACTGAGGCGGAGACCAGTCCCTCAGTTGTGACAGGTCAGATTTTTAGCGCTGGTTCTTTGTATACTGCATTGATTGATTCTGGGGCTACTCACTCATTTTTTTCTGCTAGGGTGATTGATCAGCTTTGTAGACCTAGTATTCTGTATGCTAGGGGTTTTCAGACTTTATTGCCAACAGGAGAACTGGTAGTCTCTAAGAGATGGGTTAGAGCATTACCAATAGTAATAGACGGTAGGGAATTGTTTTTTGACCTAGTTGAACTAGATATGGACGATTTTGACATGATACTAGGGATGGATTGGTTAACGAGGTATGGAGCAACAATTGACTGTAAGCGACGAATGGTGACTTTTGAACCAGAAGGCGAGGTACCCTTTGTGTTTGTGGGGACAGTGAATGGACTGCGGATGCCTATGATCTCAGCACTAAAGGCTAGGGACCTGATGGAAGAGGGTTGCATAGGATTCTTAGCGAGTGTTGTAGATTCCTTTAAGGTGGCGGTAGTGGGACCGAATGAAACCAGAGTGGTCTGTGAGTTTTCAGACTTGTTTCCAGCAGATCTGCCAGGATTGCCGCCACAGCGGGAGATTGAGTTTGTCATAGAGTTGGTTCTGAGAGCAGAGCCAGTGTCCAAGGCACCTTACAGAATGGCTCCGGCAGAGTTAAAGGAATTGAAGATTCAGTTACAGGAGCTACTGGATTTGGGGTTTATGAGACCGAGTTTCTCGCCATGGGGTGCTGCAGTGTTATTTGTTAAGAAAAAGGATGGATCGCTCAGGATGTACATTGACTACAGAGAATTGAATAAGTTGACCATCAAAAACAAGTATCCATTGCCTAGGATCGATGATTTATTTGATCAGCTACAAGGGAGTACAGTGTTTTCAAAGATTGATCTCCGATCAGGCTATTATCAGTTGAGGATCAAAGAAGAGGACGTACCAAAGACTGCTTTTCGGACGCGGTATGGGCATTATGAATTTCTGGTTATGTCCTTTGGTTTAACCAATGCCCCAGAAGCTTTTATGGATTTGATGAACATAATTTTCAAAGATTATTTGGATAAGTTTGTGATTGTATTTATTGATGATATCCTAGTGTACTCCCAGTCAGAGACAGAGCATGAGCATCATCTGCGTCTGGTGTTGCAGCGGCTTAGAGAGCATAAGTTATATGCTAAGTTTAGCAAGTGCGAGTTCTGGTTATCGCAAGTTACATTTCTGGGCCATATTATCAGTAAGGATGGGTTACTGGTCGACCCAAGTAAGATAGAAGCAGTGAGAGATTGGCCTAGACCAAGTAGTGTTCTTGAGGTTAGAAGTTTCCTTGGATTGGCAGGTTACTACCGGCGGTTTGTAGAGGGGTTCTCCAGAATTTCTACTCCATTGACAGAGTTGACGAGAAAGAAGACCAAGTATGTGTGGACAGATCGATGTGAGAACAGCTTCAAAGAATTGAAACGCCGATTGATTACTGCACCAGTGCTGAGCCTACCGGCCGACAATGAGAAATTTGTGGTCTACTGTGACGCATCCAGACAGGGTTTGGGGTGTGTGTTGATGCAGGCTGGGAAAGTGATAGCTTATGCATCAAGGCAATTAAAGGAGTACGAGTAGAGATATCCCATGCATGATCTGGAGTTATCTGTTGTGGTATTCGCACTTAAGGTTTGGAGACACTATCTGTATGGTGAAAGATGCGAGATATACACTGATTACAAAAGTTTAAGGTATTTCTTTACCCAGAAGGACTTGAATATGCATCAAAGGCGGTGGCTAGAGTTGGTAAAGGATTACGATTGTGATATCCTATACCATCCTGGGAAGGCTAATGTGGTGGCTGATGCATTGAGCCGGAGGGGCCCAGGGCAGTTGTATAGTTCAAGACAGATGTCTGACAGATTAGCTGAAGAGATGACCAGAGCAGGTATAGAGTTAGTGGTTGGTAGGTTAGCCAACATTACTCTTCAGTCAACGCTCCTTGAGAGGATTAAGGAAGCACAGGGAAGAGATCCCCAGATAGTGAACGTAGAGAGAATGTCCTAACCGGAACGACTAAGGACTTCTCTATCTCAGAGATGGGTTTATTGAAGTATAAAGGACGGATTTGTGTTCCGATTGATCCAGATATTCGGCAAGAGATTCTAGATGAGTCTCATACCACTCCTTACTCTTTGCACCCAGATACTATGAAGATGTACCAAGACTTGAAAGTTTTGTATTGGTGGTCAGGCATGAAGAGGGATGTGGTGGACTATGTGGCTAGGTGCTTAACCTGTCAGCAGATTAAGGCTGAACATCAGAGGCCAGCAGGGTTATTGCAACCTCTAGGGATTCCCGAGTGGAAATGGGAGGATATTTTCATGGACTTTGTGGTTGGATTGCCGAAGACTGTGGGTCAGCATGACTCGGTGTGGGTGATTGTGGACATGTACACTAAGTCCGCCCACTTCTTACCTGTGAGGACAACTTATACGGTGGAGCAGTATGCTGAGCTTTATGTGAAGGAAATTGTTCGACTTCATGGGGCTCCGAGGTCGATAGTATCCGACAGAGACCCCACCTTCACCTCCAAGTTTTGGGAGAGCCTACAGAAGGCAATGGGCACACAGCTACGGTTTAGTACCGCTTATCATCCTTAGACAGATGGACAGTCTGAGAGGACGATTCAGATACTGGAGGATATGTTACAAGCTTGTGTGTTGGATTTCGGGGGATCTTGGAGTAGGTATCTCCCTCTGATTGAGTTCTCGTACAATAATAGTTATCAGGCGACTATCGGAGTGGCTCCATATGAGATGCTGTATGGGAGAAAGTGCAGGTCACCGATACACTGGGATGAGACAAGTGAGAGAAGATATTTAGGTCCTGAGATGGTTCAGAGGACCAATGAGGCAATTAAGAAGATAAGAGCTCGTATGCTCGCCTCCCAGAGTTGCCAGAAGAGTTATTCAGACCTGATACGCAGGAGCGTGGAATTTCAGGTTGGTGATCATGTATTCCTCAGGGTTTCACCCCTAAGAGGAGTGAAACGATTCGGGGTTCGGGGAAAGCTGAGTCCCAGGTTTGTTGGCCCCTTCAAGGTTCTGGAACGAGTTGGAGAGGTGGCTTACAGGTTAGCAATGCCTCCAGCTCTATCAGGGGTTCATGACATGTTTCATGTATCCATGCTCCGAAAGTATGTTTCAGATACTACTCATGTGTTGAGCTATGAGAACTTGGAGTTGGACCAGGATTTATCATATGAGGAGAACCCGGTTCAGATCCTTGATAGGAAGGACAAAGTCTTGCGGAGCAAGACCATCGCCTTTGTTAAAGTGCTGTGGAGGAACAACAAGGTTGAAGAGGCGACGTGGGAGCTTGAGTCTGATATGCAGGAGCGGCATCCCGAGTTGTTCAGGTAATTTCGAGGACAAAATTCTTGTAAGGAGGGGATAATTGTACCACCCCAAGTTGCTAATAAGGTTTAAGACCTTGTTTAGCGTGCCTGGAGGGCAATAAATGAATTAACATGATAATATATGAATTTGAATGATTATGTGATTAGTAATGCATGATTAGGCGGTATATAGATGCATGTGGACCCCGTTTGTATGTTAGGGGTAAACTGGTAATTTTAGCCCGTTGAGGGCATAAATGTGATAATTGTATTATGTGATTTGTACCACGTGAGTGTTGTGTTTTTATTGTGATGCACGCGTTGAGACGGTCCTAGTGAGCTATTTAGTCTAAAAGTCACAACGAGATTTTTGTACCCGGCTCGGGAGGAGCCTAGGGGTACTTTGGGAATCTTATAAGTTGAGTTAAGAATGAGTGGTTATGGTTATTGGTGTTTGAGTAACCTGAGTAACCATTAGTTACTGCTGAGGGTAACAAGTTTAGATGGAAGTTGGTAAAATTGTAATATAGGTGAAAGGACAAGAGTGCCCTTGAGGTTTAGTTAGGAAAGGATTACTATGAAGGGGTAGAATGGTCATTTGGTAGGGGCTTTAGACAAATTTCAGTTGGGTTATAGGGGTATTCAGTTTAGACACTTAGTCATATTATGGGTTTTGTTAAAAATTGAGAGAAGAAAAGCTAGAGGGAAATCTAGGGTAAGAAGAAGAAGAAGAAGAAGAGCAGAAGGAGCTGAAGTGGGAATTTAGGAGAAGAATCAAAGAAGCTCAAGGTTGAATTCTCCACTTGAGGTAAGGATTTTATGCAATTTTAAGGTTTGTTTCTGTTTTGGTTTAAGGAATTGAAGCATGGTTTAAGTTTTGCGCTATGGGTTTAAATTTTCTGAAGTTGAAATCAAAGGTGTGGATTTTTGGGTGTGATTGTGGTTTTGATCTGGATACTAGTGTTTATAGGTTGTTAGATGGTTCATTTGAAGTTTCAAATTGGTGTTGGGGTCTAAGTGTGTGTTTGGGTTGGTTTAGAGGTGTTTTGGTTCAGGAAATTGCAGAAGAAAAACCCAGAATTCTGGTTTCGCATAGGGGCGCCGCGGCCCTGTTCTTTGGCGCCGCGGCGCGAGGCTAAGTCAGGGGGGAGCTTTCTGACTTTTCTGGGCGTCACGGCCCTAACGGGTAGCGCCGCGACGCTAGGCTATTTTCAGGATGGGAAAATTTACATTTTTGGGCATTTGTTCCGGGGGCTCGGGGGATGTTTCCGATGCATTATTTTAGGAATTTGGAGGTCCCAAGAGTGCGGGATTGGTCCCGGAAAGTGGTTTTGGATTGGTTAGCATTAAAGAGTGTTTTATTAGTGTTTTATTTGTTTTGTGACTAGGGTTTCGGCGAGGCTCAAGTTAGAGGACCGTGCTTGCGTCTTTGGTGCACTGTGAGGCTCGGGATACAGGTAAGAAAATTGTAGCACCCGAGAACAGGGCATGGGCCCATAGTGTTATTGCAGGGCATGGCCCTAGATTGTATTACGTGCTAATTTATAACCTTAAATGAATTATTATATGTTTGAATGATTATTTCGAGATGTGCTATATGTGTGATTGTGGTGAAACGAACAGCTAAGGCCGGGAGCGGCAAGGCCGAGAGCGGCGAAGGTCGAGAACGGCAGTGGGGCCGGAATTAACACGTAGCACATGGAGTGCTTATAGTCAGGGTAGGATCCAATGGATACGTGGGGTATCCTTACGGTGAGGACCGAGACCTCAGGCTTTGGTAAGGCTTTTGGGGCGGCATGGCCGTGTTTGCTTATTCTGATGGTTGACCTGTTTATCTGTAGATTATATGTTAACTATATAATATGCATATGTTATTTACTGTATGAGTTTTCTTGCTGGGCTTCGGCTCGTGGGTGCTCCGTGTTGCAGGTAAAGGCAAAGAAAAAGTCAACCAGCCATGAGTATGGAGAGCGTGGGGACGGCGCGTACATGTTCGGCCTGCCGACTGCTTTGGTTGGGGGAATTTTGCAAAATTGCTGTATTAACCTGTTCTTTTGATGGATAATCGATTGTAAATCTATTTTTGATTTGTAAATAGTTTGTAAACCTTATTTTTGGGATCCCAGATGTTGATACTTGAAGTTTTCAATGAAACTAAGCATTTTCAAAGATTACAGCCTTAATGTTTGTTTAGTCACACTTTTGGTCTTAAAAACCTCGTCTAGCGAGTTAGTTGCACATTTTTAGTCTTTAAACTCACTTAGTAACGACTCTAAGGTGGTAGGGCATTACACCTAGACTCTGCACCTACTAGCCTTTTACTGATATAGTACACAGGGTGTTGTACCCTGTTCTCTTCTTTTACCAAAGGAGCGCTGATTGTATGCTCGGCGATTTCCAAATAGATGAATAGTACTTCACCATATATTGGCTTTGCTAGGACAGGAGGTTGAGCGAGATGCTCCTTCAAGGCTTGGAAAGCTTCCTCACATTCCTTGATCCGTTGGATCTTCTTGCTGCCGCTCAGTATGTTAAGGAAAGGGAGACACTTGTCCGTAGACTTTGATATGAACCTACTGAGGGTATCTACTCTCCCTGTTAAGCTTTGCACTTCTTTGATTGTGGTAGGTGACTTCATGTCGATCCATGCTTTGATCTTCTTAGGGTTTGCCTCGATTCCACGTGAATTGACTATGTATCCGAGAAGCTTACCAGAACCAACTCCAAACGAGCACTTGAGAGGGTTTAACTTCATGCTATACTTTCTAAGTATTGCAAAGCATTCCTCTAAGTGTCGAACATGCCCTCAACTTCTTTGGACTTGACCAATATGTCATCGACATATACCTCCATATTTTTGCCGATTAAGTCTCGAAACATGCCATTCACTAAATGCTGGTAGGTGGCTCCTGCATTCTTCAAGCCGAATGGCTTCATCTTATAACATTACAATCCCTTGTCTGTCCGGAAGCTGGTATGTTCCTCGTCGGGAGGGTGCATACTTATTTGATTATACCCAGAATAAGCATCCATGAATGAGAGTATTTCATGTCCTGCTGTTGCATCGACTAGTTGGTCTATTATGGGTAGTGGGAAGCAATCTTTGGGTCAAGCCTTGTTCAGATCTGTGAAGTCCACACATGTTCTCCACTTCCCATTTGGCTTTGGGACCAGCACGGGGTTTGATACCCAATCTGGGTAGTAGGCCTCCCTTATAAAATCATTTTCCTTGAGCCGCTCGACCTCCTCCTTCAGGGCTTGAGATCGGTCTTTGTCAAGCAGTCTCCTCTTTTGTTGCACTGGTGGGTAGTTCTTGTCCACATTGAGGACATGGCTTATCACAGATGGAGAAATTCCAACCATGTACTTATGTGACCAGGAAAAGACATCCTGGTTCTTCTTCAAAAATTCTACCAATCGTGCCTTAATTTCCACCTTTAGGTCCTTCCCAACTTTAATTACTCTAGTCGGGTCCTCCTCATCTAGTAGAACTTCATCAAGATCTTTGATTGGTCCTACCCCCATGACGTCATCCCCAAAGTGAGGATCGATGTCGCTTCCCTTGCTTTGGGAAACTTGCTATAATAACAAATCTTCGTTAAAAGGAGCCCAGTAGAGTGTTTCTTTCAACGTCAACTTCCATGCGACAACCTCATCGATTCCTTCCTTCTCTTCACACCAGGTTACCACCATGTTGTTTACGCATGGTCCTTTCTTTTCCTTGACCACTAACGCATTATAGCATTCTCGTGCCTCCCTTTGTTTACCTTATATGCATCCTTGCCCTGCGCATGTGGGGAACTTCAAAGATAGATGCCAGATAGATACTGCTGCATGTAACGCCATCAAGAGGGATCTCCTGAGCACTACATTGTAAGCCGATGAGCAATCTACCACCAGGAACTCTATCATCACAGTCTCATGCATGGGGGCATCCCCCACCATGATCAGTAGTCTGATAGTTCCTGCTGGTGCTAGGCATTCTCTCGTGAACCCATTTATCACTTGGGAACACATTATCAGGTCCTTGACCGTGCGCTTCATCTTCTCGAGGGATGTTTTATAGATGATATCTACTTTCCTGTATCCACCAAGAATCTCTTCACTCGGGCATTGACTATTTGAATGGTAAGGACCAGAGGGTCATTGTGGGGGTACCTCACGTGCCTAGTGTCATCCTCTGTAAAAGTGAGAGTTTCACTTTCATACTTTGGATTCTTTGGAGACCGCTCCTTGACTGCCATACACTGGGAAGACTCCCCTACCTCATGTCTTAGGGTCCTTGCATATCGCTCATGAGCATTGTTACTGTTGCCTGCTATGTGGGGCCCCCCCACATATGGTATCCAGTGTGAAGTCTACGACCGCTGGCTCCAGTGGTGGACTCATTTGCCTTCAGAATTTTGGATTCCTGCTCAGGCTTTCGGTCTTGACTCGAGAGTTTTCCTGATCGGAGAAGAAACTCTATCTCATCCTTCAATTGTTTGCACTCGTTTGTGTCATGCCCATAATCATTATGGAAACGACAAAACTTATTCTTGTCTTTCTTTCCTTCTGGACACAAGGGTGGTGGCTTTCGGTATGGTACCTCCTGATATGTTTCCAAGTAAATCTCAGCCCTTGATGTAGTCAAGATGGTATAATTGGTGAACTTGGGCTGGTAGGGCTAATGCTTAGGCTGTTTGTCGGCTGGTGCTGACTTAGCTTTCTTTTCTCCACCTTGTTCGACCCCTGAGGTATTCCTCTTCTTACCATTGCCCCCATTGCGACTCTAAGGGTTTGCACCGTCCTTATCTGCCTTGACAGTGGTCGGATGGTTTATGCCTTTTTCTTCCTTTATGATAGCATCATCTAGCCTCATGTATTTGTCTGCTCGGACTAGGAACTCTTGCAAGGTGTTGATGGGGTTCTATTGTATGCTATCCCACAAGGAACTACGATAAATTATTCCTGCCGAGATGGCAACAAACTTCCCTTCATCTCCTACGGTGGACGCTTGGTTTTCCTCTCTTATGAATCTTTGGATGTAGTCCTTCAGGTATTCATCCTCCCCTTGCTTGATGTCAGCTAGCTGATTGGCATAAACTGGTTGAATCTGTCCGGCACTGAAGACCTTGCAAAATTCCTTCCTGAACTGCTCCTAGGAAGTGATGGATCCAAGTTTGAATTTCCAATACCATTCCTGAGTTGAGTGAAAGAGAGTGGTAGGGAATACTCTGCACCTATAATCATGCTCCACACCAAGTAACTCCATCTGATCCTCGAACTTTCCAATGTGTCGTATTGGGTCCTCCTTCCCAGTGTATGTAGGAAGTTTCGGGGTCTTGTATTTCGGTGGTGGTTGAGCAGTTTGGATCTTGGCACTGAAGGGACTCCCACTTCTATGCCAGCTTGATATCGGAAGGTTTCTCTGTCAGACCCTAAGAAACCATGACAAATGCATCTATTTTAGCTTGCACTGCTGGTGAGATCACTGCTCTAAGTGGGGTAGACGTCCCTGGTACCCCCTCCTGAGCGCTAGTCCTCCTGTTGATGACCTCCCTCAGATCCTGAGGTTGTGCATCTTTCCCGAGCCTATCAAACACGGTATTGGTGTTGTTCATCGATTCCTTTCCCTTGCAAGATGAGGGTGTAGGGATGGTAGGTCCGCCTTGCCCTTGTCGGTGCAACCCTGCCTCTGAGCCTCTTCTCCTACATGACTTTGGAATTTTGAGTGACCATTCCCATTTCTGTCACACCTCTCAGATGTTTGACCCTCATCTCCTGAGTTATTTTGTCTGTCCCCCTGGGAGGAGGCCTTTGGGTTGGTAACACTCCTACTCCGAGATGAAGTGTTATTCTTCTTAGTCATGGAGGAGGCAGTCTTGGATTGTGCCTCTTCATCCTATCTCTGGGAAAGTGGCTCTGAGAGGGTCTTTGGGGTTCAACTCCTCCTCTGGGACTCCCTGCTACTGCTGTCTCACATTCCTGCTGCTTTGTCCTGAGCCTCCCTTACCACCTGAGCAACGACTTCATCGTTAGCTCAGGCTAACTAGGTAGCCGCCTCAAGGGCCACAACAACCTCCTGGTGCCTCCGGTCAGCTTCCTGCTCCCTTTGGATCATCCTCTGTACTTGCTCATCTATCTCCCGTCGTTGTTGTTCCATAGTCGCCCTCTGGAGGGAAATTTCTGCAGCAAAGGCCTCCTGCCTCACCAAAAATTGTGCCATCTCCTCCTGGTGTGCATCCTACGGATCTTCTTCATCAGGTTAGTCTCCAACCTCCACCCGAGGTTTGTTAACGGGATCGACGAGATCCTAAGTTGTGGAATCCCTGGGAGCTGTCTTCTTTGTCTGACTAGATTTTGGAGGCATCGTAAAACTGATGAAAGTGTGTTTTCTTGATTTCGCACTCTCAATGAAAGCACCAAAATGTTGACCTGTGAAATTGGTCGACGGACGTATGTACAATATACGACACCTTTTGAATGGAAATAGTATAAAATACGACAGAGTACAAATATCTTAAACAAACATACATGAATTTATAGTGGTTCAGCCCTATTATGATGAACAGTAATAACATAATCCACTTAGTCTTTAGTATTGAATTACTCGATTGATAATTACAAATACGAAATGAAGACTTCACTTGTTAGAAAGATCTATCCCAAAAATTTCAGAAAAAGACTCCTTCAAACAAAGACCTGGGTCCTTTATTTATAGTACTTAGGGGATGTTGCATGATCAGTAAGAGTGGGGATCGTGGTTTGGTACACGATCATTGGGAGTGGAGATATTTGTCCACCTTCCCATGATTATGAGATCGTGGGTCTTCTCTTTGTTTCTTTGGATCGTGGTTGACGATGCACGATTGAAACCTTTGGGAAAACACTAAGTCTTGGTTGGTCTATGGGACTTAGGTGTTAGGCCTGACGACCTTTTAGAGCTTGGGTGCTAGGACCATTGCTCCTTTGGGTGCTAGGCCTGTGACCTTCTGGATGCTAGGCATGTTGATCTTCTGGGTGCTAGGCCTGTTGATCTCAGTTTGAACGAGTGTGAGTTTTTCCCAGTGAAGTGTCTCTGGGATTGTAGGCTGACCACCCTATGAAGGATAGGTGGGCTGACCACCCCAAGGGTTCTTGGGCATGCTCAGGCCGACCACCCCTAGGGGTTGGTGTCAGGCCGACCACCCCTAGGGGGCCAATGCCAGGTCGACCACCCCTAGGGGGTTTAGGCTTTGTTGACTTTCTATAGGCCCTGGACCTATATTTTTTGCACATCGGTCTTTTTTCAATACTTCGTCATTTTCCTTGATTTGTGATGCTACGTGCTGATTTTTCATTCGCCACGTCTTCTCTGGATTTTTGAGGGATAACACATGGGTTATATTATTATATGCTTCATTATGCATGTTTAAGTGTATTAAATGTGTGAAACATGCTCGCTTTTATTTAAAGGGGCATATTGTAATTTTGACCCGTTGATGGTCTAATTGTGATTATATGATACTATATGATTGAGACCACATTATTATGTGGATATATTTGAGATATTCGATAGGAGGCTGCCCTTTCAAGCAAGATAGCAGTTTAGTCACAATGGGGACTTATACCCGACTTGGAGTGAGCTGAGGAGTATTTTTGGTTATTCGGTGAGTTACTGGGACTCGTTAGAGTATGAGTCATATGTTGGGAAAAATAGTGATATTCTGGGATTGACATAATTAACTGGGAATTATAAGTGTATTGTGAGACGGGAAGGTAAAATGATGATTTTTCCCTTAGTGGGCTTTGAGAGGGAAGTTTGGACTTAGGGCTAGTTTGTTCTTTTGGACCATTTGTATATATATATATATATGATTATCTGATTGTGTTTATTAACTCAGAAGATTAGTGAAGTCTCTCTCTCCCCTCACGTTCTCTCCAAGTCTCTCTCTATGTTGGTTTTAAATTTGAAGAGAATAATTGGATTCCAAGCTTGGGAGCTTACTTGCTAAGGGAATTAAGGAGATTTGGGGCAAGTTTAGAAGTTGTTAAAGCTTAGGGAACATAGTCGGATTCAGATTCTATCAGAGGTAACTTAATTACCTGAGTTTTAGTTTTGGGGTTTTTTGTAGTTTTACTGAAATTCTAAGTTTAAAGGAGTTTTGATTGATTGAGTTTAAGATTTTTCTGAGCTATTGGGACCATTATTATGGCCAAAACTGATTAAAATCATGTTTCAAAATGATTTTTGGGAAGTTGGCGATTCTTAAATTCGCTAGAGCGTCGTGATTCTCATGAACTCAGAGAGTGTAGCGTCTCAGAATTTTACTTAGCTTGTAGTATTTTAGTTTTCGTGGATATTGGTTCAAGCCGGGATTTAGTTGGAAACTCATAGAAATAGTTATGGATTTTATAAGTTTAACCTATAGTTTAGAAATATTGATTATAACATAAGGTTTGATTAATATTGAAGGTCCTAGAAATATTATTTACTATAACCTAAGGTTTAGATAGAACTAATAAGAATGTGACATTGACAATTATATTTTGCAATTATTTGAGCTTGTTTTCTCTCAGAGAAGCTTTCTCTGACGCCATGGCAAAGAGAACCAAAGCTCAGCGGCAAATCAAGAAATCGGGAAGCAAAATTAAGAAGAAAAATGGTCCGACTTCTTCTGATCCTGTGAAGAAATTCAAAGCAATCGATGAAATACTAAGGGTCCAACCCATAGTTTTTTCTGATGATAAAGGCATGAATGGGATAAGTGAGAAAGAATCATCTGGGTCTCCATCGTCTCCGAAAGCTACAATCCAATCACAACGAGATGCAGAGGTAACTGAGGCAATTTCAGATTATGTGCTCCAATCGCAACTATGTGAGCAAAAGATCAAGTCAGGTAAGGGAATGATAACTCCACCCATTCTCAGTTCCAGCATTCATAGGAATTTGAATGAAAAATTTGGGGACATGACTACTGGAAGGTCAGGGGGAGGATCTATCAAAATAGAGATGGAAGATATTGAAGATGAGATTACTTATTGGAGCTCTGCAATGGTCTGTTACGTTTTAGGGGCTAACCCTCCGCTAGGGGTTTTTGAAGGTTTTGTCAGAAGAATGTGGAAGGACCAGGTTGATAAGGTTGGGCTAATCAGCCACGACATTTTCATTGTCCGTTTTCAGAATGTGGAGATGAGAGATCGGGTCATATCAGGGGGATTCATGTTCTTTGACAAGAAACCCATTATCATGAAACCTTGGATTGCATCTGTTGATTTTAAAAAAGAGAATGTAGAAAAGGCACCTACATGGATACAACTCAAAGGCTTAGATCTTAAATACTGGGGGGGAGAAAGCTTTGTTCAAGATGCTCTGCCAAATAGGGAATCCGGTCATGGTGGATCAGATCACTCTAAGGAAAGAACGTCTTAACTATCCGAGAGTCATGGTGGAGGTGCACTTAAAGCAGGAGTTCCCTGAGCTTATTCATTTCATAACTGAAAGGGATGAGGAAGTGACAGTATTTGTGGAGTATGAATGGAAGCCAACTCTATGCAAGAACTGTCAAGGCTTGGGTCATGAGACAGGGATGTGGAGGAAACAGCTGACACGGAAGAAAACTTGGGTGGTGAAACAGAACTTGGAGAAGAATACCAGGGAAAGTTCAGATAAGGTACAAGATGATGATGGATTTCAGGAAGTTCGGAAAGGAGGGAAGGTTCGGATTCACGAAGAAGTTTCTCTTCCTATTGGAAATAATTTCCACATTTTGAGGAAACAGGGGCCTAGTGATGGAAATGAAGATGAGAATAGAGGTGGGGGAGAGCCACCTCTTGGCAATGGATAGAATTATGGCATCGAATTTCCGAGGTCTCAACAATCCAAACAAGCAAAATGAGATTAAACATCTAATCTCAAACAAGAAGATCGGATTGGTTGGGCTCTTGGAAACAAGGGTGAAAACCCAGAAACTTGGCGACGTATACCTAAGAATGTTTGCAGGGTGGTGTTTTTCTTCGAATAATGCTTGGCACAAGGGAGGCCGAATAATAATAAGCTGAAATCCAGCTATGTTTCAGGTGGATATTAGGAAGTGTACAAGTCAAATGATACATTTGGAGGTCAAGGCAGGTAGAAGACAGGAAGGATTTTTTCTTACGTTTGTTTATGCCTTTAATGATGCAAATGGTAGGACCTTACTTTGGAGAGATCTTAAAGACTTAGCAAGTAGAATTAGACAACCATGGGTGGTTCTAGGAGATTTTAATGATATCCTAGCTACAGAAGAACGAGTGGGGAACAGAACACAGGGAGGTGGGACTTTGGCCTTTAAAGAGTGCATAGTAGAATGCAAACTTGCAGATGTGAAATACTTGGGTTGTTTTTTCACTTGGAATAACAAGCAAGACAAAAATAGCAGAATATACTCCAAGCTGGATCGAGTAATGGCTAATCAAGAATGGTTCATCAAGTATGAATTTGCGGAGGTACTTTTCTTACCTGAAGGGAATTTAGATCATTCTCCTGCTGTACTAACAGTCTATCTAGAAGTACGAGGGGGTGTACGGCCTTTCAAATTTTTTCGTATGCGGCAATTTGCATCAGACTACAAACAAAAGGTACAAGCTAGTTGGGATCAGCCGTGTACTGGTGTTGCTATGTTTAAACTGGTTCAGAAATTGAAAAGGCTCAAAAGTGTACTCAGGGATATAAACAAGAAGGAGTTTGGTAATATTTCAGTTGTTGATACCTTAGCATTTCAAAAGTTACTTAGGCAGCAACAGAATCTACAGGATGACCCTTTGAATGCACAGCTAATAAAACATGAGGAATTGGCCAGGCAGGAATACTCACACATTCACAAAAGCTACATATCTTTTCTCCATCAGAAATCAAAGTTGGACTGGTTACAAAAAGGAGATGAAAATACCCAGCTTTTTCATTCAAGCATCCGAGCAAGGAGGATAAGAAATAGGGTCTATACAATACAAGATATGAATGGAAATTGGGTGGAACATCTTGGAGAGGTAGCTAAAGCCTTCCTAATCTACTATCAGCAGCTTCTGGGATCAAAGTTGGAAGGCAGGAGGAGAGTACAACCAAATATCATTAGAACTGGGCCTGTTTTAACAGAGGCAAAGGCTAAGTTGCTGGTGACTTTAATATACAGTTGAAGAAGTAAAAAAAGCCATGTTTGATATTCCAAGTATTAAAGCCCATGGACCAGATGGTTACCCAAGTTGCTTCTTCCAGGATAATTGGGAAATAGTAGGAAAGGATGTGAGTGCAGCAGTGTTAAGTTTTCGTCACTCTGGGCAGCTGTTAAAAGAGGTAAACACTACAAGTCTGACCTTGATTCCAAAAATAAATTTCCCAACTGGGGTTAGTGACTTTAGACCCATTGCATGTTGTAATGTGGTTTATAAAGTTGATACCAAGTTGATTTGCTCAAGGTTGCGTAACAGTTTACCTGGTTTGATAGCTGAGAATCATGGAGGATTCATCAAAGGGAGGCATATTGCTCACAATATTATGGTCTGCCAGGATTTAGTCAGGAATTATGGGAGGAAAATGCTAGGCCTAGCTATATGATTAAGCTAGATCTGAGGAAGGGTTATGACATGGTGGAATGGGATTTTATAGAGGAGATGTTAAGTGCTCTAAGGATTCCTGAGCATTTAGTTAAGCTTATCATGATATGTGTCCGAACTACCAGATTTTCTATACTGCTAAATGGCTCAATGCAGGGATATTTTCCAGCACAAAGAGGACTCTGGCAAGGAGATCCCATGTCACCTCTACTCTTCGTGTTAGGAATGGAATATCTCACGTGTATCTTGAGGAAAATAGGAAACAAACCAGAATTTCAGTATCATGAAAGGTGTGCCCCGCTCAAGTTGTAGCATTTATGTTTTGCGGATGATGTCCTACTATTTTTCCATGGTGATTTCAAATCAATCTACCTGTTATTACAAGGACTCAAGCTATTTTCTCATACTTCTGGTTTGCAACCTAATGAAGCCAAATCGGCTATCTACTGCTGTGGAATGAGTTCCATGGAAGTTCAAAGAATATTGGACATCTCTGGTTTTGTGAGAAGTAAGTTTCCATTTAGATATCTTGGCATCCCAATTAGTTCAAAAAGAATATCAGTCGAAGAGTGTGAATTGTTAGTGGAGAAAATGACCCTTCGAATTAGAACTTGGAGCTCTAGAAACCTCTCATATGCAGGTAGAGTTGTTTTGATTAATTCAGTTTTTCTCACAATCAATTCATACTGGTCTCAGATTATGATTTTGCCCAAAGGAGTGATGCAGAAAATAAATGCTATTTGCCGAGATTTTTTATGGAAAGCAGAGTCCAAGTTCTTGGGGCCTGGCTTGGTGAGTTGGGAAACTCTTTGTAAATCAAAAAAGGAGGGCGGTTTGGGATTTAGAAATGTCCTAGAGTGGAATAAAGCTGCAATAGGGAAATATATATGGGCTGTGGCAACAAAACAGGATAATCTTTGGATCAAGTGGGTTCACCATGTATACTTGGGTTCAGCTGACTGGTGGAGTTATGAAGCTCCATCAACAAGTAGCTGGTACTGGAAGCAAATTGTAAATGTCAAAAATAGCTTCAAACAGCTGATGGATACTCTGGAATTTCAATCTGAAGTATACCAGATAAAAAAAGGCTATCGTATATTATGTCCTATATAGAGTAAGGTCATATGGTATCATCTGGTTTGGGATAACTCAGCAGTTCCAAAACATAGATTTCTGTTTTGGATAATCATGTGTGGAAGACTGCCAGTTAGAGAGAGATTACAGAAGTTTCATATATGTCAAGAGGTGGAATGTGTAGTGTGTGAAACTGATGTAGAGAGCATACAACATCTCCTATTTGAATGCACGTACAGCAGTAGAGTATTAACAGAAGTAAAGGATTGGCTAACATGGAAGACACCAGCTACTTCGATCCATGGACTGATTAGCAATATAAGGCATAGCAGATACAAAAAGTTCAAGAAAGGTGTGCTCACAGTTACTCTGGCTGCTATGTGCTATCATCTCTGGCTAAATAGGAATGAAGTGTTATGGCAACTTAAATGTAAACAGGTAGTTTTACTTGTACAAAGTATTAAAAATGTGGTCAGATATAGGATAAAAGGCATTATAGGCAAAGGTCTCTCAATTAGTGATCTGAATTGGCTGAATCAATTGTAATTAGAACATCAAAATTCAGGCCTTTTTTTTAGGTGCTATTAGGATGTAAATATGTTTGGTTTTATATACACTTTCTCTGATTTACCAAAAAAAAATAATAATGTGACACTTGTCACAAGCATGTTTATTAAGGATTTAAGCATTTTAGATGAATAAATTAATAAAGGATAAATCTAGAAGCTCTAGAACCTTCCAGTAGCTGTTAGGATCACGTTTTACTCAGTCAAAGTTGTTTTAACAAACTTCAAATATGTTGAAAGTGTGCAAAAACGTGTTTAAAATATCAGCGTATGTCGATATATCGTAGCTATAGGGGCCGATATGTCGCCTACGGAAGATACAGAAAACACGTCGACTTCACATGAATGAAACCACGAAAGCTCGGGGCATAGGTAGAGGCGATATATCGCCTAGGGTAGGCGATATATTGGCTCTTGGAGCCATTTTTGAAACTTTGTGGATTTAAATTAGAAACATCCCTCAACCACTTGGACTTGTTCTTGAACGTTTTTGACCGAGTTCTTGGCATCTGTTGAACAAAAAATTCAAATATATTCAATTATTATTCATTTTAAAAGGGGTTAGTTTCACTCCTTGAACTCTATAAATAGGACCTAGTACTCAACCATTTCATTCACTATTCAAGCATTCTTCAGAGGCTACAAGCTGCTAAGTTTATTCTAGAGAGAAAACACTAGGGTTTTGAGATAAAACCTTTTTCAATCTAAGCTTTTCTAAACACTTGGGATGTAAGATAGAGTGTTATTTTGATATCGAGGTGTAGATCAGAGTTCTAGTTCTGTTATCCCTAAAAAATACAGGATGACGTGGTGAATGAGAATGCGACACGTGACATCACAAATTAGGGAAAAAATGACAAAGTATTGAGAAAAGACCAACCGGAAAAAAAAGATAGGTCCAGGAGCTATGGGGAAGTCGACCAAGCCTAAACCCCCTAGTGGTGGTCGGCCTGACCCCTACCCCTAGGGGTGGTCGGCCTAAGTAGGCCTAAGAGCCCTAGGGGTGGTCGGCCTGACCTCTACCCCAGGGGTGGTCGGCCCCAGTGTGTCCAAGAGAGTGGTCAACCTGACCCCTACCCAAGAGGTGGTCGGCCCAGTATGCCCAAGGATCCCTAGGGGTGGTCGGCTTGACCCTAACCCCTAGGGTGGTCGACTTGACATGCTCAAGAACCACCTGGGTGGTCGGCCCACTCTATTCTTCATAGGGTTCTTGGCTCAAACCCCCAAGTACACTTCATTGAGAAATACTCACTCTTGTTCAAACTGAGATCATCAGGCCTAGCACCCAGAAGGTCACAGGCTTAGCACCCAGAGGATCAACAGGTCCAACACCCAGAGGATCAACAGGTCAAACACCCAGAAGGTCACAGGCCTAGCACCCATGCCTGGGTCATTAGGCCTAGCACCTAAGTCTCACATACCAACAGAGACTTAACATCTTCCTCATAGGTTTCTATCGTGCATTATCCACCACGATCTAGAGAAACAATGAGAAGACCCACGATCTCATAATCATGGGGAGGTGGACACGTATCTCCACTACTTGATAATCGTGTACCAAACCACGATCCCATTACTATTGGTCATGTAACAACCCCTGGGTACTATAAATAAAGGACCCAAGGCTTCATTTCAAAGGATCGCTTTTTCTGGAATTTAGGAGATCTAAAGAACATTTGGGGAGAAATTCTGGGCAAGTGAGAATGAGTGAATACTTTGGTTCAACAATGTAATGGTCAAATAATTCAATACTAAAAGCTAAGTGGATTAGGTCATTACTGTTCATCAAAACAGGGCTGAACCATTATAAAATTCCTGTGTGTTTATTTAAGATAATTGTACTTTGTCGTTTATTCAATTTATTTCATTCAAAAGGTGTCGTATACTATACATACGACCGTTGGCCAATTTCACAGATCAACAAGTTCATTCAAGGTATTCTTATCCTTAGGTTTAATCCATCATAGTTCTTTTATTTTCTTTCATTTTCTTTAAGATCCTAACTCATTATTATGGCTTTTGGTTAGGTGTTTAAGATTCTTGAAACTTAAGGTTTTCAAAGGTTTCCAATCCCGTTCTTGTCTCTAATATCCCAGTTTTTGGTAAGGAAAATAGGTTCGATTATATGTGTTATGATATGTTATGTGCTATGTATATATGTATAAATATGTTTTGTAGTCACTTGGGGCATATAGTTGCTTAGATAGAAAACCCCAAGATTTTTATCATTATCGTGGATTAGAGTTTTGATTTACCCTACCTCAATTAGTAGACAGAGGACCTAGATGGGTTATCATATACTACTTTGTGATCTAACCTACCTCGATTAGTAGACTGAGGACCTAGATGGTTTAATCACATACCACGGTAATGAGTTAATGGCCATTAATATTGTAGTCCTATATGATATACGTTTTTACGTCATATGTTTTGTAGTATATGTTTTATGATATAGTCTTATGATGTATGATATATGCTGTTAGTAAATTTTCCTTGCTAGGCATTATGCTCATTCCTTTTATTTTAGATGGTGCAGGAAAATGAGCTTGGAAGGCGGGATGGATTCGTGGCATCTTGGCATGTGTATTGGGGATGGATTGATTGAATGGACTGCTGGAAGATAGAGGATGGCGTTGTTTCAAGTCTTTTAATTTATGTTCTTATGTATTTCTGCACTTAGTTTTTTAAACAATTAATTAAAGTTTATATTCATGTTTTTTTAACAATGGGATCCCATACCATATTTTGTATTCCGTACCGTATTTTGAATTTTTAATAAAGTTCTAATATTTTATGTATATATGTATTCCAAAATAGTAGCTCTGTCTTAGTAGTTTTTAATGGTCCGTGGTCTTAGAATTATTCGGGGCATTACAGTTGGTATTAGAGCCACAATTTATATGCATGAAGTTCTCCTTGATACACACGCACAAGCTCCGGATCTAACCGCCAATGTAAGTGTTTATGTTTATAGCTAACGTTTTAGTCATTATGTTTTCAGTTAAGAATGAATGAAGCTTTGACCTATCAAGATATCTGAGCCATTAAGGCATTGAAAAGGATTAGAGAACCAAGGAATACAATAGGAATGCTAGAAAGAATCACTCAAAGATTGGTCCTATTTCACAAGGAGATAGTTTACCTTCAAACTACTAAGCAAATTATGATGAGAGCGATGGAACAATATGTTCTAGTAATTAGGATTTTTAAAGATTTTCCTTCTGTAGTTTCAAAATTAGAAGAATTATGGGAGACTATGGATGATGTAGATGATTTACCGATAGCCATGAGATATTATTTCTTTATACTTAAGTTTACCTCTAAATTTGAATTTCAATTCACTAATGAACAAAAGCATAATATCTTAATGAAAATTCCCCGAGGTAGTTTCGAGGCTCATAGTAATGATGGTTATGAAGAAATAGATGATGATATGTTAGATGAAGGGTCAGATGTAGAGGATTCTGATTTTTAGATTTACCCTAGTTATTTTTAGTTTAGTTTATTTATTTCTATATTTATTTATTTTTATTGAATTTATGATTGTACTTAGTGAAAATATTTTTCCAAATGAATAAAGTTTTTATGTTTGAATGACATGTATGAGTTTGATTATTTTTTATACAATCATAATAAATTCAATAAATAATGACTGAGTTCGGTGAGGGTGGATACAAATCAATGGATCAGGTTTTGTATTGAGAGTTTAGGGGGCCATAGTAGTGGGAATGATTTTACTGATCCCAGCCCTCCCTCAATATGGTTAACTTTGGAACAACGACAAGTTTCGAGCCTGAGAATTAAGTCATATAGGATGGTTAGAAACAAACTTAGAAAATAATAAAGATGGCATATTGTTCTAAGTATAGAAACACACCTTAATTATAAAGAAGGATTGCATATTTTTTCATAAGAAATCATAATTGATAGGTCCGAGTTATGTTTGATTAGACCAAGTTTTGCCTTAGAGCTTATTAGGGTAAGTTCTAACATGTTTTTCTAGATTATTAGAATTTTGCTGAAGATGTCGCTACGAAGGTCTGCACGCACGAATGCCAATGCCCCCAGCACTGCCAACGAGACTAATGAAGCCCCTCCAGTCCGAAGAAGGGGAACGCGTGCTACTACCACTGTGCTGCCAATGGAAATGCACCACCTCCTGTGGACAACACCGCTGAGATTGTCTGACTATGTCAACAAGTGGAAGAACTACTGCAACAACAATGACAACAGACTCAATCGCAGCCTTAGACTCAGCTGCAACAACAGCCTCAGCCAGCGGTTTAAGCACCCCAGCAAGTAGGTCCATATGGGGGGTGGTCGATGGCGAACTATGCACCTTATCTAGGTTAGTACATAGAGCCATTCTACGAGCGTTTCCATAAGAAGCACGCTCCAAACTTTGAAGGGACAATCGACCCCTTCGAGGTAGAAGAATGGCTCAAGAATGTATAGCCGATACTTGCACACATGAACCTAACCAATGCGGATCGCATATCCTGCGTTTCTTCTCTTCTAAAGAAGGACGCTAGAATCTGGTAGAATTTAGTACAACAAACTCATGACGTCGCCACCATGACTTGGACTAGATTTGTGAAACTGTTTCACAAGAAGTACTACAACTCGACAGTCATCGCTATGAGGGTAGAAGAGTTCATCAATCTAAAGCAGGGCAACTTAATAGTAGTCGAGTACGCTCGACAATTTGATCGCCTAGCCAAGTTTGCACCAGAGTTGGTCCCAACTGATTTCTTAAGGGTTACTAAGTTCACCAGGGACTCAGACCCATGATTGAGCTAGGAGTCAAGCTTGCAAATCCTGGAACCATTTCTTGCGCTGATGCCCTAGAAACGACTATAGAGGTGTAAAGGATTCAGGAAAATGTTAGTAAGAAGGAGGCCAGCAAGTCTGAACCCAAGCAACAGAATCAAACACAAAATGGTCGGAACCACAATAGCAACCACCAGCACAACAATAATGGCCAGAAAAGAAAGCATCCTGATAGTAAACAAGCTGATGGTGACAAAAGAGCACGGACAAATAATGAAAGTAATAGGTCGGGTTATGTAGAATACCCGTAGTGCTCCAAGTGCCAAAAATGACATCCTGGTGAGTGTTGTGCAAACACCAAAGGTTGTTACAACTGTGGCCACGAAGGTAATTGGAAGAAGGAATGTACACAACTCAAACATGAAGAAAAGAGGGACAACAAGATGGGTCTAGCCAGAGTCTTTGCCTTGGCCCATGAAGAAGCCGCTGCTAGTAACAAAGTAGTCACAGGTCAGATTCCTATGCTCGATAATATGTGTTCAATATTGTTTGATCAGGAGCAACACACTCGTATATCTCGTTAGGAATGATAGAAAAATTAGACAAACCTTGTGAAAGATTTAGAACTAGGTTTGTGATAGAATTGCCTTCAGACGAAGTAGTCCTATCATCAAGAATAGTACGAGGAGTGCCGATCAAAATCAAGGGTACAGAACTAGAAGGAGACCTGATAGAGCTAGAAATCAAAGACTTCAACGTAATACTGGGCATGGATTGGCTAGCAAGGCATGGTGCAACCATCGACTATAGACGTAAGAAAGTGACGTTCAAAACTCCTAACGGTCAGAAACTATGTTTTATGGGAAAGGTTTCAGGTGTATGGACACCACTTATCTCATCTCTCAAAGCTCAGAGGATGATAGAGAAAGGATGTCACACATTCTTAGCAAACGTCACGGATGTGTCAAAAGAAACACCACTAAAGGTTGGAGATGTCCACATTATAAAATAATTTCTAGAGGTATTTCCTAATGACTTACCAGGGTTACCGCCTACTCAGGAAATTTACTTCACAATCGAACTAGTACCTGGAACCGAGCCTGTCTCCAAGGCCCCATACCGGATGGCACCTACAGAACTAAAGCAGTTGAAAACGCAGTTGCAAGAACTCTTAGACTTGGGTTTCATCAGACCAAGCCATTCTCCATGGGGAGCACCGGTTCTATTTGTAATGAAGAAGGATGGAAGCATGCAGATGTGTATAGATTACCGTGAGCTGAACAAGGTGACAATTAAAACAAGTACCCGCTACCCCAGATCGATGACTTATTTGATCAATTCCGAGGAGTGACTATGTTTTCAAAGATTGATCTACGATCCGGTTATCACCAGCTCAAGGTACGGGAAGAGGATATACCAAAGAAAACTTTTAGAACTCGATATGGACATTACGAGTTTCTAGTTATGTCTTTTGGTCTTACCAACGGTCCAGTCGCATTTATGGACTTAATGAATTGGGTCTTCAAGGATTACTTGGATAAATTCGTCGTAGTGTTCATAAACGATATTTTGGTGTACTCCAAGGACGAAGTCGAGCATGAGGAACATTTAAGACTAACTATGCTACGACTAAAGGAGCATCAACTTTACGCTAAGTTCAAGAAATGTGAATTTTGGCTATCACAAGTAGTGTTCCTCGGCCATATAGTATCTAAGGATGGAGTCGTAGTAGACCCAAAGGTAGAGGCTGTGAAGGATTGGACAAGACCTAAGAATGCGTCAGAGGTTAGAAGTTTTCTCGGGCTAGTAAGCTATTACCAGAGATTCGTAGAAGGCTTTTCTAAGATAGCCACTCTGCTTACGAACCTGACCCGAAAATAGCAAAAGTTCAACTGGACAAATAGATGTGAAGAGAGCTTTCAGTTGCTCAAAGATAAACTATGCTTAGCACTAGTACTTTGTGTATCGACACCCACCGACAAGTTTGTAGTATGCTGTGATGCGTCAAAGCAAGGTTTGGGTTGTGTGCTGATGCAAAATGACAAAGTGATAGCCTACGCCTCAAGGTAGCTAAAGGAATACAAGCAACTTTGTCCAACACACGATATGGAGTTGGCAGCAATGGTCTTCGCATTGAAAATCTGGCGCCACTATCTTTATGGAGAACGGTGTGAGATTTATACGGACCACAAGAGCTTAAAATATTTCTTCCCGCAGAAAGAGCTACCCATGAGGCAACGCAGGTGGTTAGAAATAGTAAAGAATTATTACTGCGAAATCCTATACCACCCAGGAAAAGCAAACGTAGTTGCAGATGCGCTAAGATGGAAGAGTTATAGAAATCTAGCAGCATTATCCAGAATACAAAAGTTGCTACAGCAAGAGCTGATTAATGCCAGAATAGAAGTAGTCATTGGTCAACTGGCTAACTTATCCTTCTAGTCGAGTCTATTAGAAGATATACGAATCGGTCAAGGGCGTGATGACACATTAGTATCATATATGCTGCAGTCAAAGAAGGCAGGTTTACGGATTTCTCCATATCAGGACAGAGGTTCTTGATATATAAAGGACGGGTGTGCGTGCCGAATGACCATGGAATTAAGATGAAGATTTTATAAGAGGCACGCACTACCCCATACTCTATTCACCCGGGGTCGACCAAGATGACTCACGACCTTAAGGCACTATATTGGTGGCTAGGAATGAAGAAAGACGTAGTAGAGTATGTGTCCAAATGCCTAGTATGCCAGCAAGTGAAAGCGGAACATCAGTGACCTGCAGGCTTATTGCAACCGCTTAGAATTCTGGAATGGAAGTGGGAAGACATAGCCATGGACTTTGTGACATGATTATCACGAACAAATAAGCAACACGATTCGACTTGGGTTGTGGTAGAAAGACTTACCAAGTCAGCTCATTTCCTGCCTGTCAAGATTACGTACACTGCAGACCAGTATGCAGACATCTATGAATGAGAAATATTACGACTGCATGGAATCCCTAAGACCATAGTATCCGATAGAGAATTGATGTTTACATCGAGATTTTGGGGAAGCTTGCAGCAAGCCATGGGTACCAAGCTAAGTCTTAGTGTGACATTTCATCCTCAAACCGAAGGTCAGTCTGAGTGTACCATACAAATTTTAGAAGATACGTTGCACGCTTGTGTACTGGACTTCAGAGGATCGTGGAGTAAGTATTTTCCACTTATAGAATTCTCCTACAATAATAGATACCAGGAAACGATCGGTATGCCACCCTATGAGTTACTTTATGGAAGGAAGTGTCGATCGCCGTTACATTGGGACGAGGTAGGAGAAAGACAACTTCTTGGACCTGAAGCTATTAGAGAGGCTCATGATGCAGTGGTGCTGATTAGAAAGCATATGCTCGCTGCTCAGAGCCAACAAAAGAGTTATACGGATGCCAAGCGACGAGATGTGGAATTCAAAGTCGAAGATCAAGTCTTTTTAAAGATATCTCCTATGAAAGGAGTGAAGCAGTTTGGGAAGAAATACAAACCTAGTCCCTGATTTATAGGTCCTTTTGAGATATTTGACAAGGTGGGATCAATTGCATATAGATTAGCCCTACCGTCAGCTCTAGTAGATAGCCACAATGTGTTTCACATGTCGATGTTGCGTAGATATGTGTCAGGCCCATCTCACGTCCTAAAGTATGATACGATAGCACTCCATAAAGACCCGAGTTACGAGAAACGACCGGTTAGCATCCTAGAGAAGGGGATGAAGGAATTACGGTCTAAGAGTATTACGATAGTCAAGGTCCTATGAAGTAATAGTTAAGATGGGGAGGCAACGTGGGAGTTGGATGAAGACATCCTAGCACGGTATCCGGAATTGTTTGGTAAGTAAATTTTAGGGAAGAAATTCTTTTTAGTAGGGGAGAATTGTAGCGTCTCATAATTTTACTTAGCTAGATAGTAGTAGTAGTAGTAGTAGCTAGTAGTAGCTTGTAGTATTTTAGTTTTCGTGGATATTGGTTCAAGCCGGGATTTAGTTGGAAACTTATAGAAATAGTTATGAATTTTATAAGTTTAACCTAAAGTTTAGAAATATTAATTATAACATAAGGTTTTATTAATATAGTTGGTCCTTGAAATATTATTTATTATAACCTAAGGTTTAGATAGAACTAATAAGAACGTGACACTTGTCACAAGCATGTTTATTAAGGATTTAAGCATTTTAGATGAATAAATTAATAAAGGATAAATCTAGAAGCTCTAGAACCTTCCAGCATCTATTATGATCACGTTTTATTCAATCAAAGTTGTTTTAACAAACTTAAAATATGCTGAAAGTGTGCAAAAACGTGTTTAAAATATCAGCGTATGCCGATATATCGCACCTATAGGGGCTCATATGTCGCTTACGAAAGATACGGAAAACATGTTGACTTCACATGAATGAAACCACGAAAGCTCGGGGCATAGGTAGGGGTGATATATCGCCTTGGGTAGGCAATATATCGGATCTTGGAGCCATTTTTGAAACTTTGTGGATTTAAATTAGAAACAGCCCTCAACCACTTGGACTTGTTCTTGAACGTTTTTGACCGAGTTCTTGGCATCTGTTGAACCGAAAATTCAAATATATTCAATTACTATTCATTTTAAAAGGGGTTAGTTTCACTCCTTGAACTCTATAAATAGGACATAGTACTCAGCCATTTCATTCACTATTCAAGCATTCTTCAGAGGCTCCAAGTTGCTAAGTTTATTCTAGAGAGAAAACACTAGGGTTTTGGGATAAAAGCTTTTTCAATCTAAGCTTTTCTAAACACTTGGGAAGTAAGATAGAGTGTTAATTCGGTATCGAGGTGTAGATCGGAGTTCTAGTTCATTCAAGGTATTCTTATCCTGAGGTTTAATCCATCATAGTTCTTTTATTTTTTTTCAGATCCTAACTCATTATTATGACTTTTGGTTAGGTGTTTAAGATTCTTGAAACTTAAGGTTTTCAGAGTTTTCCAATCTTGTTCTTGTCTCCAATATCCCGATTTTGGTAAGGAAAATAGGTTAGATTATGTGTTATGATATGTTTACATGCTATGATATGTTATGTGCTATGTATATATGTAAAAATATGTTTTGTAGTCACTTGGGGCTTGTAGTTGCTTAGATAGCAAACCCCCAGATTTTTTTCATTATCGTGGATTAGAGTTATGATTTACCCTACCTCGATTAGTATACAAGGGACCTAGATGGGTTATCATATACTACTTTGTGATCTAACCTACCTCGATTAGTAGACTGAGGACCTAGATAGTTTAATCACATACCACGGTAATGAGTTAATGGCCATTAATATTGTAGTCCTATATGATATACGTTTTTACATCATATGTTTTGTAATATATGTTTTATGATATATTCTTATAATGTATGATATATGCTGTTAGTAGATTTTCCTTGTTGGACATTAGGTTCATTCCTTTTATTTTAGATGGTGCAGGAAAATGAGCTTGGAAGTCAGGATGGATTTGTGGCAGCTTGGCATGTGGATTGGGGATGGATTGATTGAATGGACTGTTGGAAGATCAAGGATGACGTTGTTTCAAGTCTTTTAATTTATGATCTTATGCATTTCCCCACTTAGTTTTTTAAACTATTAATTAAAGTTTATGTTTATGTTTTGTTTAACAATTGGATCCCATACCATATTTTGTATTCCATACCGTATTTTGGATTTTTAATAAAGTTATAATATTTTATGTATGTATGTATTCCAAAATAGTAGCTATGTCTTAGTAGTTTTTAATGGTCCGAGGTCTTAGAATTAGTCGGGCCATTACAGAGAGGTAGGGTGTGCCTCGAATCGCCTTGGCGCTGGAGCACTAGGCAAGTTGCGCCGCAGCTCAAAAATGGGGGAAAATTGGAAATTTGAGTTTTGGGTTGTGGGAACCAAAACCTAAGGGCTCAGGAGTGGTTCTACTACCCAGTATAGTAGAATTCAGGGTCCCGGAGGCTAGGACTTGTTCTGGAAGGCTTTTATTAGTTCGTTTCTTGATAATTATTCCTTGATATGGTTGTGACTAGGGTGAACCATTAGGCTAGGGAGGAAAGGACCGTACACGGGGTTCTCATAAGCTATTTACTCAAGACCTAAGGTAAGAAAATTGCACCCGGTTTGTGTTTGGGCTTGGTCCGGTTATAGAACATGGTTATAACCATGCTTAGAATTTTTTATTAAACATGTTGATTGCACTGTGTATACATGTTAAGTAATGACTGCTTATCTGTTATGCCTGATTGAAAAGCTCGACTTATAAGTTGAGGGTTATCTGTTATATCTGATTGAAAAACTCGACTTTTAAATCAAGGGTTATTGATTATATTTGACTGAAAAGCACGACTTATAAGTCGAGGATTTATCCATTGTATCTAATTAAAAGCTTGGCTTATAAGTCGAGGATCTGTCTAGGGAATTTGATTAAAAGCTCAGCTTATTAGTCAAGGATATATCTGGTTTAAAAGGCTCAACTTATAAGTCGAGGATTTACGAGGCTCGACTTATAAGCCGAGGGTTTAAAGGCTTGGCTTATGAGTCAAGGGCCACAATAGCGTACTGAACGTCGGCCGATGTGGTCAAGCTAACCCGGAAGCGTGATATACGCTTGAACAACCCTATGGCCGCATGAAATAATAAGCGCTAGGTTTGCTTGGTCAGCCCTAAGGCTGGTTATACAGGGAATTGGGAAATGGGCCATGGTGTGGCTCTATAGTCACTTATCTAGATAGATTGCATGAACGAGTAGGGTTATTACTGTTTGGAAAACTTATATAGGATCTTGTTTATTTTCATGTAGATCTTATATTAAACGAATTAATATAAGAAAACCTAAAACATGTTTTTAAAATTGAATTCATACAGAGATAATGATAAGAACACTTACATTATTTAGTAGCGGAATGATTGAGTCATTCCTTTAGTTTCTCTAACCCTTGTATCCTTTCTGTCGCAGAGTATTACCAAGAAACTGAACCGTTCTTCTATTTTCTTCACAGCCTTTCAAAGTATCCGTAGATCACCTAGACTAGGGTGGGAAATTCTCAACACATGAGATAGATACAAAGAGAAGAAGAAAAAAGAATAATGAGGCTTAGAAAATGACTTATGCAGTAGAGAGAATCTAAAACCTATCAGGAACTTGTGATTCAACTTGTGTTTTCAACTCTCTCTTAGCTTTCCTTTTATAGACTCAACTAGGTCACTTATTTTAATTAAAAATCAATAAATAATAGCAAAAAATCAGCCCTAGGTCGAAATTATCATGGGCTTTAGGCCCGTGAAATTTCCCATTTAATTATTAGCCCATTGGACTTAAAATCAAAGCCTGTATTATTTTCTATTGATTTAATTAATTAAATAATTATTTAAATCCTTTATCAAATTAATTATTTATAATTTGAACCTTGATTTAAACTTAGTTATTAATTTAGATACCAATTTATCTTAATTAATAAATCTGTTTATTTTGTTTTTTAACATTTTTTTTTGTTGCCATAATTTATCTTTTCTTCTCTAAATTGTATAACTCTATGAAACTATCCAAAATTTACCTGGTCAACTTTGATAATTCTAATTGATAATTAAATCAATTAATTGGGACTATCTAGATGATTTTATCCAAGGTACAGTGGGGACCATGGGCCTATGAAATAAAGCTCCAATAAGTTATCATAAATCTAACAAATAAATTTACTAACTTATTAATTCATCGTGACTTCACTAAAGACTCGGAATTGCACTCTTGAATTCATAGAACACTCTATAACAAATATAGATACGTTATTTATTATCCATTGTTACAACAATAATTGTCACTCAATCCTCTATAGACAGTCTATAATGAGATGTGACTAAAATACCGTTTTACCCCTCATTGTATTTTATCCTTAAAACACTTAGTTCTTTGTAAATGATATTTCAGTAAACTAATATTAATTACTAAAATGAGATCTCTATCATTTAGCACCTAGAACCAAACTAAAAGGAAACCATCGTTTCACTTCTTCATCAGAAGCTATAGATGTTCATATCTATGATTAACACTCCCACTCAATTATACTACCGAGTTCCCAATATGTAAGTATGGGCTAGTCCGTAGGGTAAGCTGGTAACGAACAAGTCAAAGAATACAAATAATACAATCAGTTAGAATACTAATCACTCAGAATTGAGATTGAATTGACCTATGGTCAACTATATGACATGACTAGAATAGATAGTAATGGTATGTTTACTTATCCTATCTATTGTCAATATCAATCCAGTCCAATGTAACAAATACATCTGATCTTATCTACTTTGCTAATGTTCTGGAAATAACATAACACTACAATGTGTAAGTAGATCATATCATAGATTGGCAAGTCAGTGTAAATACTGCGCACTAACTAATCTTAAGACTAACTTATAGTTGAACATATAACAATATTTATATTCCACTGTGATTACGTCACTAAAAATGCAATTAGCTATATGCTCGAGATTTAATAGAAGTTTATATTAAACAAATAATCATGAAAAAAAAACATGTGAGCAAAGTGATTGACCAAGTCAAAAAATAATTTCTATTCTTTTATTGATAATAAATGAAATTACAAAGAAATTGAGTTTTAATTAGGGCATAAAACCCCAACAACCAATATGGTTCTTGGTGACACTGGTGACGATGATTCGTTGTCTTTCAAACAGGCAATGGCTAGCCCTGAAAAGGAACTATGGCTCGAAGCCATGAAATAGGAAATGGAGTCCATGTACTCAAATATTAGCAAAGTAGATAAGATCTACGATATGTTCTACTTACACATTACAGTTGTTTACCGAGTTTTTCGGAAACGAATACAAACAAAATAATAAAAAGATAAGAACTGTAGAAGTGCAGAAATATAAATAAACAAACAGGTTTTTTACGTGGTTCAGGCGTTAACGAGCCCTAGTCCACGAGTCGATGTTATTATACTTGTAGTGAATTACAGTGAAATGGCTGGTGTATAAGACCCTCACAAACTCACAATGTTTCTCTCGGGTTCTCTTGAAGAAGATGAAGCTAGAGAGATTTTTGGCAGAGTTCCTGCTCTCTAATTTCTTGACCCCCTCCTATCCTAAAATGAGGAGGTCTTTATAGCTAGGGTTTTGGATTAGGGTTTCACTCTGCCCCCCTGAGCCTTAATTACACCAGCCATAAATAGGGGATACAATTACCGTAGTCGCCTGGCTACCAGGCTCTATGTGGGTATATTTACATGAAAGTATGGGGAATGCACAAAGGCAGCTGTCTTTTCCAGGCTGTCAGCAGAACAGTAGGCGAAATGGTACTTTTAGGCGTGCTGGGATGTGTGCGGCCTCGACCTGTCAGGCGTGTCAGGTGGGATCCTGTGTCAGGTGGATATCATTCCAACTATGCCTCCTCCATGACTCGGCTGCTTGGTCTTCTTTCGTGCGAGGCACGGGACTGTATCCGCGAAGGTAACCTGAAGAGCTTCTCCTGGAAGAACCTTCCCCGAAGGATATCCCTTCGGGAGTCCGGGAGAATTGACGAGCTTCCTTGTCGCGGTTGCTTGAAAGAGTAAGCTTGACACTAAACGGGAGAGGCGAAGCCTTTCTGTCCATCCGCGAGCTCTGGTCACCTTTCGTGAAAGACTTTGATAATTCTACTTCCCCGAGGCTATCCATCTAAATGCTATCCGGAAATCTGGATAACATTTACCCCCCAAGGTCACGGAGCTTTGAGAGGTCCGGGAGCTTGTACAGCCCTCCGGGTATTCTGGTTTCTAGATTAGGCGAGGGGTCACCTCCTGTGTTCCTGGAAGGGTTCCTTTTTCCCGCCTGAGTGTTAGTATGAAAAAGAAAGGAAATTTCTTCTGTTTGAACTCAAGTACTCAAGTGTGGCAAGGGCCACGCGTCATGCCGGGAATGGCTTTATGACCAAGACGTGTGCGTGAGGCGACTGGCTGAGTATGCGTGCGTCAGGCATCTGAGTAGTGATTTGACGGTATTTAATGGTACTCCGGGCCCGAGATGGTATAATGATGGGAAATAAATACTTTATTCCCATCCGAGGAGTCATAAATAGGACCGGCTCTTCATCTCCAGCCGTCGGATCTGATGCATGCGGTATGGGAAGATCAGGACCGTCCATTTGTAGAATTCGAAAGGACTTCGTTCCTACTATAAAAACGAGGGAACGGACCTTTCTTCCTCTTTACGCTCTCAAATTCTCGATCTTTCAAATTTTCAGATTCCCAAATCTTCGAACTCTCAAGCTTCCAAGCTTCCTTTCCTTCGAATTTGCCACTTCTTTTGGTAAGGAATCTAGAAACTTTTCTTTTGATTTGGCAGTGGGTTTGTTCGCCGAAGTTCTGGGTTTGAATCGTCGTTTTTCTTTGCAGCATTTACTTCACGTGATCGTGCGGTGTAGTGACCCGGTTACTCCTTCAATCTTCAACTACCCGAACACCAGTAAGTATTTCTACTTTGCTCTTTCCTTCCAAACCTTAGATTGTTGGTAGTTGTTAGGGTTGAGTTTTCTGCCGGTGTCGTCTATATGCATGCGTGAATAGGGCTTTGATAGGCATGCGATTGATGTGAGTCGATAAGTCATTTCTTTGCATGCTTTGCCGATTTGCTCTTGGAAAGGTGTTTTTCGTCTGCTTGTGCTGTCCTGGTTTATTATTTTAGGGCATAAGCGTGAACGCCTTTAGGGTGTCTTTCCCTGGGAAAACATTTCTCTCGGCGGGCTTAGGCTCGAAGTTTGAATCTGGTTCCTTGCTGTCATCCGGGTGGCATGATGCCAACCCCTCGGCAAGCTCGGTGGGAGCCTCTCCAAGAATTTTTCAGGGAGGGTCTCCCCGACGCCTGTAATGCCGTTAGGGTATGACAAGGGTGCTAACTGCTTGGAGTGTTTTCTTCTTTGTTTCTTTTGGTTAGTGACGAACACCTCAAAGGAACAAGTCATTGCTGCGGTAGAGGCTGAATCTGCCCAGGAGCAGGGTTCCCCTGTTGCCGGCGCAAAGGAGAAAACAAAAGCTAAGGTGGCCACTGCTAGCCCACCGATTATCAACAGTTCCATCTGGGAGATGGACCAGAAGCCGAACCTGTTCAGGAACTACGGCATGCTGGAGCTGTATTCCTCAGAAGCGGGCCTGAAGAACATCCCGGGCCTGATGTGGCACTGTCTGTCGGTGCTGGGTGAATCTGCCAGCCAGAGTCACGAGGGTTTTGGTGCCTGGAGCTGGGCACACATAGTGTGTGGGGCACATTTGCCCCTAAGAAGTTATTTTGCCAACTTCTGCGTGAAGGCGGGGATTGCCCCCTTCCAGTTGATTCCCCCTAGCTACAAGCTTCTAGCGGGGTGGTATATCTTCTGCAAGTCCCGGGACCTGGAGGCCCCTTCCCCGGAGGAGGTGCTATACTTCTATGGGCTGAAGTCTCAACCCATGAGAGGTCATGCAGACAAGGTGGGGTTTTATAGGATGGAGAGGTATCCGGACGTGATGTGTCCCACCTGTCATACCGCGAGGGTTCCTGATCTCCGGGAGTACTGGTTCCTGACGACTGGCTTCCCATTGAAGAGGGTGCCAGCTCTATCTTTGGACTTCAAAGTTCCTGGTAAGTGCTCCTTCCTTTCTTTTCTAGCTTTGTTTCTTCACGCTTGGTTTGCCTTCCGGGAGGATCTCTAACACCCGTGTTTGGATTCTGCAGAAGCCGTCCCGCGGACACCTCGCTGTGCGGAAATGATAAGGAGGTCAAACTTCTACGAGGGGCTCTCGGAGGAAGAGATGAAGGTGGAAGGACTTGTGACCTCCGAATCTTTGAGGGAGTATGGGCTACTCGCCTCGTTCCAAAATATTGAGCCAGTGAGTGGCAGGGGGCAAAGTCAGGTGTCAGCTGACGTCCGGGAGCAGATTTCCCTGAAGCTGTCCAAGGTGATCTGTCAGGCGGCCCAGGACGAGAATAATTTATCCCCCAGTTGGGCGGAGAGGTTCCCCGACCCTCAGTCAGAGGGAGAAGAAATTGAGGCTCGCTACGCCGTAACTTACCCCAATGAAGGGACTCCGGGAGCTGGTACTTCCGGGAAAGGTAAGACTAGCTTTCGATTGATCCACACCCCCAGCCTGCCTGAGGTTTCTCGGACTTCTCAGATAGGGTTCGATCCCCGCTTCCTTAGGCTAGATCCGCGTAGGATACCCTTTGACAGATATTGCGATAGGGTAGATGAGCTCCTCGGGTGTTTGAGTGACGATAGTTTGCCAGAAGGTGTCACCATGGTTGACCCTTCTTCCCTCAGCATGTTATTCCCGGACTTCGAGGAGCACGGGAGCTTCCTGGAGCAGGAAGCGATGTCTTGTTTTGCTCGGGGAAGGCCATCCACGTTTCTCGTGCATGGTCGTCCCTTTCAAACTTTTCTCTTGCTTGTTTCTTGTTCCCTGCTGGTGGACTTGTTTGCGCTTTTATGTTGTTGCATGTTTTGTTTTATGCTTATCTTTCTTCACATCGCTTGCTGGTTGGTTAACTTTGCTTCGTGCATTGCTTGCAGAACATCCCGAAGCAAAGATGTTGGGGAGAGTCACCTCACTTATCAAGAAGGCCGCCACCAGCCAAGACTCGTCCAAGGGGAAAGGACGAAAAGCCAGAGCTGGTAGGGGAGGTAAAGCTGCCACATCCAAGAAGACAGGTGGCGAGGCGCAAGTGTCTCCGGCGGTGGAGAGGACTCCTGCCAAGGGGCCTTCCGAGACCATGGTGGCCTCGAGTAGTAGCAGCGATGGGGAAGGGCTTGTGTTCCCCGCGAAGACGACCGGGACGAGCAAGCGCCCCGGAGGAGAGGCTGAGGGCGACAAGAAGAAACGCCTCAGACATTCTTCTCCCGGAGGTGATGGAGACCTCCGGGCTGCGCGCAGTCCTCGCCAGACTACTGTCACCCAGCAGCAACCACAACAAAAACAACAACAGCAAAGACAACCACCACCGTCGCAGCAGCAGCAAAAACAACAGCAAAATCAGCAGCAACAACAAAGGCAATTACCTCCGCCACCGCAGCAGCAAAAGCAACAGTAACAACAGCAGCAACAACAAAGGCAATCACCTCCGCCACCGCAGCAGCAAAAACAACAGCAACACCAGCAGCAACAACAAACCGGGGCGGTAGTGTCTTCCCTACCGTCCCTAATACCCCGTTTACCTCCTCCTCCAGTCCAAAGGGAGTCCACCCTTCCGGGGTCTCCTTCTTCTCCTTCTCTTCCCCTTTCTCAACAAACAAGCCTTCCTTAGCCTGGCCTGAAGTTCCAATTCCCTCAGAAACCAACCCGTTTCTCCGCTGCCCTCCTGGAGGGTGTAAGACGGGCTGATAATTTTTTGAAGAGGCGGTTGGAGGCCGAGAAGGCTGTTACTCAGGGAAGGGCAAACAACCTATCTGCCGTGAAGAGAGCTGAGCTGGCAGAAGGGGTGAGATCCCTTCACCCGGCTGGAGCGGTTCTGGATGGCCCAGCCTTGGAGAAGAGGCTGGTGCCTAGACTCGGGCGTGCTTTGGCGCCGTTCGGGGTGGAGATGATGGAAGACATGGCCTTGAGCTTGTGCGAGCTCAATTCTGAGAAATGGGCCATCAGTAGCAGTAAGGACCCGCTGTTGCTGACACATGCCGTAAAGCAGCAACTTACTGGGGTGAGCTATCAGTTACTGTGTTCTGGGGTCGTTGGTCTTAGTACATTTGGTTCTGCTTAACTTATTCTGCTGTTTTTCCTTGCAGGCCTCTCTTATCGTGGAACGCTCGTTCCAGGAGGTGGGTGCAGTTCTGGTTCAGCTGGAGGAGAGCCAGGCGGGTCGCCAGGCCTTGGAGGCGGAGAAGCAGAAACTGACCCAACAGGTCGAGGGCATGAAGGGGGAGGCTATGGAGAAGATTAGCCAGGCCCGGCGCACGGCCGAGGAAGAGGCGGATAAGAAATATCTTGCCAAATATCGAGAGTACCGGGCCAGCGTGGAGAATGAGTTCAAGCAGCGGTCGGATGACTTGAAGGCCCAGAACTCCAAGCTCCAGGAAGAGCTATCCCAGGCCAGGGGGGAGAAGGACACCCTGGATTCCCGCTTGCAATCGAAAAACGATCTCCTCCTTAAGCAGAACGAGGAATACGCCATTCTTCAGAATAAGCTGCACGAGGAGGAGCAAGATCACAAGAGGAGCAAGGATCTCGCGTCTATGCTGGAGTTGGGGCTTGCTGAGAAGGATAAACAGATTGGAGCCTTGCAATTTACTGTCAGGGGGCATTTGACCGAGAATCAATCCTTGCTGGATCAAAATAGGGTGCAGCGCAAGGAGATTGATTCCCTTAAGGGAGAGCGGGATGCATCCAAGGCCGAGCTGGAAAAACTGAGGGCTTAATTGGCTGTCGCGGAAGCAAAGCTGGCGACCTCTGAGGCGGAGCGCTTGAAGGAGAAGGAAAATGCCGAGGTGGTGCTGAATAGAACGATTAATCTATCCCACGTGGTCCTCATGCACCAAATTTGGAAAATAAACCCGGAGGTAGTAGGCTACCTGGGAGAGGACGCCGCCGCCATGAGGGAAAAGATACAGGTGTGGGATCAAAGCCCAGAGGTGTACGTCCAGACTTATAACATCGACGAGCCTGCTGGAGTCCCTGAGGCAGAAGATCCCGAAGAGGCGGGGACCTCTGAACTTGCCATTGATGACGTTCCATCTTCCAATGAACTGACTCCGCCAGCCCCAGTTGAAACTGCTGTCTCCGAGACCCCGGTCGTGGATGCCGCTGCCACCCCCAGTGCTTGAAGGGGTCTTATCTTTTGTAAAAAATATTCTTTACTGATTATTATTTTTCATTTGTATTTTTCTTTGGGGCGAAGCTCCCTGTACTCTTTTCTCATTGCAGACATATTTGCCATAATTATAGCATTCTTCTTTCCTTTTCTGCCGAGCTCTTTGTTTAACTTTGCATTTAGGGTAGACTTTTATACGGTAGAAACTGCTGTAGGGGCGTATGAGGTTTTGGTTCCAACGGCCAGAACCTATGCATTTCCAACTTGAAGCTCCAACGGCTAATGTCTTTTCCCACGTAGTTTCTAGGTTACGAAGGTTTCTTGGTTCCAACGGCCAGACTCCTTTCACCGTATTTCAGCTTTCCTAAGGCAAATAGCCAATCCCGGGACTTGTAGTTATACTGTTTGCTGGGATTGCTAAGGTGAGCCGTTCCATGGTGCCGGAACGGGAGTTCTTTTGGTGAGCGTCGTTAGACTTAGGGTTAGATCTTTGCGAAGCAAAACTAACTGTCGTTGCGAACCTCATGGTGGCCGACTTCAGGGACCTGGCATGAAGCCCTGCGAGGCAAGGTTCGTTGCGGTCGGGGAAATTGCCACGCCTACCATGTGCGATCCCGGAGCAAGGGCTTTGCGAAGCAAGGCCTGCTGTAATTGGGGGATTGATCATATCTGCTCCTGGAGCTGAAGCTTGCGAAGCGAAGCTTGCAGTGGTCGAGGAGCTCACCATGCATTATTTTGTGAGATCCGGAGCTGAAGCCTGCGAAGCAAAGCTTACAACGGTCGCGGATCTTGCCATCTTTCGCCTTGCGGGACCCGGAGCTGGAGCTTGCGAAGCAAAGCTTACAGCGGTCGTGGATCTCGCTATTCATTACTTTATGAGACCTGGAGCTGAAACTTGCGAAGCAAAGCTTTATAGCGGTCGCGGAGTATTCTGTGGAGGACTTTTCAGGGAGTTGGGGGTGTTTCGGCGTAGCTCTCTGAATGTGCCTCAACCCCCAGTCCTGTTCATCGCTGGGCTACACAGGAGATAATTTTCATGATGCATAATGGCAGACATTTGCATGGCAATTTTCACATAACCACATAAGGCACATATGACACGTAATGCATTTATGTTCATGGCAACAAATCAACTTAAGATTAACAATTTAAAATTTTCAAACACAATGCTAACACATAAGTGGTGTTCTCTGTATGTTTTGTTCAAGGGGCGTATGGCTATGCCTTAGCCATGTATACCCCCCCAAGTGAGCGTGAGGTCCGGATGTCTCTGGACCGCGTGGTCACTTGTTAAAACGCAGCTTGGAACAAAGGGATAAAAAATACAGTAAAAGCGGAGTGAATTTCTCCGTGTTTTATTAAATTAGCCTATTAGGCATGCGTTTTACAGCTGGGAGGATTATCTCCATATTTTACATTTTGGCTACGTCTACCAAGGACTTCCGACTAGATAGTCCGGGGCCTACTGATAGTAACGGCGGAGGTGCTCCGCGTTCCAGGCGCGAGGGAATTTAGATCCGTCGAGTCTCTTTAAATGATACGTCCCATGGCCCACTTTTTCTTGGACTTCATAGGGGCCTTCCCAGTTGGGTCCGAGGACTCCCACTCCCGGATCCTGCGTAGCAGGAAATACTCTCCGTAGGACAAGGTCCCCAACTTCGAATGTACGGCTCTTGACTCTTGTGTTGAAGTGTCGGGCTATCTTGCCTTGGTACATTTTTAGTTGGACCTGCGACTGCTCCCGGAGCTCTTCGATCATGTCCAGAGACTCCTGGAGAAGGGCGTGGTTCCGGGTAGGGTCGTAGGTGTCCTGCCTGTGAGAGGGGATCATAGTTTCTACTGGGATGACGGCCTCGCAACCGAAGGTCATGGAATAAGGTGTGTGCCCCGTCGAAGTTCTCTCTGTTATGCGATAGGCTCAAAGTACTCGCGGAAGCTCTTCCGGCCAGTGAGCCTTGCATGCTTGGAGTTTTTTCTACAACGTGGTCTTTAAGATTTTGTTCACTACTTCCACTTGCCCATTGGCTTGAGGTCTGGCGACTGCGGAAAAGCTTTTGATGATTCCATGCGAAGCACAGGAGTCCGTGAAATGCTCACTGTCAAATTGCTTTCCGTTGTCGGACACAATTTTTCGCGGAAGCCCGAAATGACACACTATATTCTTGATGACAAAGTCCAGTGCTTTCTTAGAGGTGACCGTGTTCATAGGTTCAGCTTCAGCCCATTTGGTGAAGTAGTCTACCGCGACTATGGCATACTTCACTCCACCCTTTCCAGTTGGGAGGGAACCTACTAGGTCAATGCCCCAAACGGCGAACGGCCAGGGGCTGGTCATTAAGGTAATTTCTATAGGCGGCGCACGTGGAACCTTGGCGTACCTCTGGCACTGCTCACATTTTCTGACATAATCCACACAATCCTTCTTCATGGTGGGCCAGAAGTATCCTTGACGAAGGATCTTTTTGGAGAGGCTCAGCCCGGAGGTATGGTCGCCACAGAAGCCCCCGTGAATCTCATGGATGATGGTGTTGATTTCGGTTCCGGCAACACACCTAAGGAAGGGTATGGACAACCCCCTGCGGTAAAGCTTTCCATCCATAACCACGTATCGGGGAGCTTGATATTGGAGCTTTCTTGCGTCAGCTTTATCAGTGGGGAGCTCTCCGGTGGTGAGAAATCTGAGGATGGGTCCTATCTAGGAATGGGAATGGTCGATGATGGCATTTACCCTCCGTGTCTCGGTACTAGGCGCTTCTAAGTGCCCGATGGGCACTAGGCCATATTGTTCAATTTCTGGGTCTGTTGCAAGCTTGGCCAGTGTGTCCGCGAGTGAATTCTGGTCCCGGGGGACCTGGCGGATTTGGTGGCCTTTGAAATGCTGCAGGAGGCCGCGGGAGAGAGACACGTAGGCAGCCATTTTTTCGCCTTTCGTCTGGTATTCTCCGGATATTTGGTTTACCACAAGTTGGGAGTCGCTGTATACTTCGATTTTTTGGGCTCCGACTTCCCTGGCCAGTTGTAATCCAGCTAGCATGGCTTCGTGTTCTGCCTCGTTGTTGGATGCTGGGAACGCGAAACGGATGGCGCTCTGGAGCTGATGTCCTTGGGGAGAAATTAGGATAACCCCTGCTCCAGCTCCTTTTTCATTTGAGGCTCCGTCTACATAGACCTTCCAGGTGGGAAGTTCCGGGACAGGATCTTCCGGGAGGTCATTCATTCCTGAGCATTCCACCATAAAGTCCGCGAGAGCTTGACCTTTTATGGAAACACGTGGCTGGTAGTGGATGTCAAACTGGCTAAGCTCCATGGCCCATTTAAGTAATCTGCCAGAAGACTCGGGCTTCTGCAAGACTTGTCGGAGAGGGTGGTTGGTGAGTACTCTGATGGTGTGTGCCTGGAAATAGGGCCTTAGCTTTCGCGAAGCGATTAGTAAGCAGAGGGAGAGTTTCTCGATCATTGAATATCTGGACTCGGCGTCCAGTAACCTCTTGCTCACGTAATACACAGGGAGCTGGAGACGGCCGTCTTCCCGGACGAGAGTGGCACTTACGGCATGCTTGGTCACAGCTAAGTACAAGAACAACGCCTCTCCTTCAACAGGTTTGGACAGTATGGGAGCTTGAGTTAGATGTTCCTTGAGGTGTTGGAAGGCTGCTTCGCATTCGGGGGTCCACTCGAACCTCTTGTTTCCTCGCAAAACATTGAAGAAGGGGACACATTTGTCAGTGGCCTTAGATACGAAGCGGCTGAGAGCAGCTATCCTTCCTGTAACGCTTTGGACATCCTTATGCTTTCGGGGAGAAGGCATATCTATGAACGCCTGAATTTTCTCAGGGTTGGCCTCCACTCCGCGGGAGCTGACAATGAAACCGAGGAACTTCCCCAACGAGACCCCGAAAGTACATTTCTTCGGATTCAGTTTCATTCCGTACTTTCGGATCACGACGAAAGCTTCCTCAAGGTCGTCACTGTGGTCCCCGGAGGTCTTGGATTTTACCAACATGTCGTCTGCATACACCTCCATATTCCTCCCCAGCTGGTCCTTGAACATCCTGTTTACTAGGCGCTGGTATGTCACCCCAGCATTCTTCAAACCGAAAGGCATGACCACGTAACAGTAGACACCCTTGTCCGTGAGGAAGCTGGTGTGTTCCCGGTCCGCGACTTGCATCTTGATCTGGTTGTACCCGGAGTATGCATCCATGAAGGATAAGAGTTCATACCTGTAACGACCCAAATTCAGTGTTAAGGCTTAAGGGCCTGGAGTAGTGTGCCTGGAGGGCATGATGGGATTTTGTGTGTGACTTTATTAAGTTTAATGCATCATTATGATTTATTGCACGTTATATGACTATTTGATTATTTGAGATGCATGACTATGTGAATCAGTATGCATGTAGAACTGATTGTCTTAAAATGAGCATGATTGTAACTGGGCCATGTTAGGACATAACTGTGATAATTGTATTATGTGAATTGTGCCATGTGAATGTGATGTTTTAACAGGATGCACGCATCGAGACGGTCCTAGAGAGCCAGTTAGTCTAAAAGTCACAACGGGATGTTGTACCCGGCTCGGGAGGAGCCCAGGGGTACTTCGGTAATCTTATAAGTTGAGTTTAGAAAGAGTGATTAGTTATTGGTGTTTTGGTAACCACTTGTAACTGCTGTGAGTAACAAGTTTTAAGATAGGAAGTGGTAGAATTGAAATGAAAGTGTTAAGACTTAAGTACCCTTGAAGGTTTAGCTTAGAAGGATTAGTAAGGAGGGGTAAATTGGTCTTTTGGCAAGGGTAATAGACAAAAGGCAGCTGGGATATAGGGGACACGGTTTGGAGTATTGGGCATTTAGTGTCTTGATAAAATTTGAAGAGAAGGAAAAGAAGAGAAGAGAAAGGCTAGGGCAAGCAAGAAGAAGAAGAAGAAGAGAAGGAGAAGTGGGAGTCTAGGAGGGGATCAAGGACTTGTGTGGATTCTTCATTTGAGGTAAAGGTTTTATACATATCTAAGTATGGATTTTGTTTTGATTTAAGGAATTAAAATGCCTAAGCTAAACATTGTTGGGTTTTGGGGTTAGTTGCTGGAATTTGAAATCATAGGAGTGGATCTTGGGTGTGTTGATGTTTTGAGTTGATTCTAGTGTTTATAGGATGTTAGATTGTTCATATGAGGTTTGGATTTGAGTTTTAGGGTTTAGGTATTGGTTTGGGGTGATTTGGAGAGGTTAAAGCTCGGGAAAAATGCAGGAAAAACCCAGATTTTCTGGGTTCACGATGGAGCGCCGCGGCCCTGTTCTTGGGCGCCACGGCGCGAGGAGGCTTCAGGATGGGGGCTTGGGCTCTGGGCGCCGCGGCCCTTGATGGGTGTGCCGCGGCCCTAGGCCATTTTGGCAGCCCAAATGTTGAATTTTTAGGGGTTTTGCCCGGGGACACGGGGGATGGTTCCGATACTTTGTTTTGTGGATTTAGAGGTCCCGGGAGTGCGGGATTGGTCCCGGGAAGTGGTTCTAGGCTTGATTAGTATTGAAAGTGTTTTATGTGTGTTGTGACTAGGATTTCGGAGGGGCTCGTGCTTGTGGACCGTGCTCGTGATCGTGGTGCATCGGAAAGCACGGAATACAGGTAAGAAAACCGTAACACCCGAGTTTAGGGCTTGGCCCCACTGTGTGATTGAAGGGCGTGGCCCCGGATTGTATTACGTGCAAATGCTTAACCTTAAATGAACCGTGATGTGTGTGAATGTTTATTTTGAATGTACTATATGTGTGATTATGATGAAATGAGCGGCAGAGGCCGAGTACGGCGTAGGCCGGGGCGGCCGTGGGCCGAAAGTAACACACAGCACATGGGATGCTTATATTCAGGGTGGGACCCAAGGGATACATGAGTTATCCTCGCGGTGAGAACCGAAACTCCAGGCTTTGGATAAGGCCTTGGGAGCGGCATGGCCATACTTGTTTATTATGATGGTTTTCCTATGTGTCAGTGAATTATTGCCAGCTATTTGTTTTGCATATGTTATGTGTTATTTGGGTTTTCTTGCTGGGCTTCGGGTCACGGGTGCTCCGTGTGGCAGGTAAAAGCAAGGAGTCAGTCAACCGGCCATGAGTATGGAGAGCGTGGGGGCGGCGCGTACATGTTCGGCCTGCCCGACTGCTTTGGTTGGGGGCATTTTGTATATGGCTGTATTTAACCATTCTTTTGATAACTGATCAAGTGTAGATCTATTTTTGAGTTGTAAATATTTTGTAAACCTTATTTTGGGATCCCAGATGTTTTATATTTAACATTTTCAATGAAGTTGACCATTTTAAAAGAATACAGCCTTAAACTCTAGTTTAATCACACTTTTGGTTTTAGAAACCACTTTGAGTCAATTAAATGCACAATTTCTGTTTTAAACTCACTTAGTAACGGCTCTAAGGTAGTAGGGCGTTACAATACCCGGAAGTAGCGTCTACCATTTGATCGATTCGCGAAAGAGGGAAACAGTCTTTTGGGCAGGCTTTGTTTAGGTCCGTGAAGTCAATACACATTCTCCAGGACCCATTGGGTTTCGGGACCAGAACCGGGTTGGCCAACCACACGGGATAGTGTGACTCCTGGAGAAAGCCTATGGACATCAGCTTGTCCACTTCAGCTTTGACTGCTTCGGCCCTCACTAGGTCTAACGGCCTCCTCTTTTGGCGAACGAGAGTTGCAGATAGGTCGATGTTGAGTGCGTGGCACGCAACATTAGGATTAATCCCCATCATATCAGCGTGGCACCATGCCAGGATATCCTGATTATTCTTCACAGTGGCCACGATCTTTTCTCGAATGGCCGATGGAAGGTTTTTCCCCACCTGAATGACTTTGGTGGGATCTTCCGAGTTGAGGATCACCTCCTCGACTTCCTCCATCGGCTCTATCGCCCTCTCGACCCCCAATCTAGGGTCGAGTTCGTCAACATATGCCCCTTGGGCACCCCCATTTTCTGGCAGATTCTCCGCAAAAGGAGCGGCAACAGTCGCCTCCTGGACCGTGTAGACGGATCAGACGGAGACGTTATAACAGCTTCGTGCACTTCGTTGGTCCCCTCTGAGGGTGCCGATATGCCCGTTGTCACATGGAAACTTCAAACATAAGTGGCGTATCGAGGTTACTGCCCCAAAATCGATTAGGACCGGTCGGCCTAGGATGGCATTATACACCGTGGGGCAGTCGACCACCACGAATGTGCAGTGCCTGAAGGCACAAGCGTCGCTGTCTCCTCTGAGGGTGACTGGAAGTTGAATTTTGCCTGAGGGCATGAGTGCATCCCCATTGAACCCCTGAAGCTGGATGGGGCATGGGGTCAGATCAATCTCGGTTAATCCGATCGCGTGGAAGGCAGCTTTGAAGAGGATGTTTACGGAGCTTCCATTATCGACCAGGATCCGTGACACCTTCTTATTGGCAATCTGGGCTTCCACGACGAGGGGATCGTTGTGGGGGAAGTGCACATGTCGGGCGTCATCTTCCGTGAAGGTGATGGGAAGATCCATCATTCGGGGACGCTGAGCAGGTGACTGAACCAAGGCGCACATCTCCCCGGTGTGTTCTAACTCCCTCAAGTACCTTTTCTGGGAGTTGCGGGTGCTTCCGGCAAGGTGTGATCCTCCGGAAATGGTGGCTACGTGTCCGTCAACAGATGGCGGAGCAAGGCCAGGCGGATATGGATTTCCGGGTCCGGGAGCCAACATGGCAATGGGTGCCGGAGAGGTTGGAGCAGGAAGTGCTGGGAACTGGGATCCAGGAGCTTGGGGGTGACTGGCTCCAGGAGCGCTAGCGGTCCCCCTCTATCCTGGAGAGAACGCAGCTCCGTGAACTACTCCCTGTCCGGGATAGATTATGAGTATCCTCACCCATTGACCGAGGTGTCCCGCTCTTGCCAGGGACTCGGTCTCATCCTTCAGTTGAAGGCACTCGTTTGTGGTGTGCCCCACGTCTCCGTGGAACTCACACCTTTTATTGGAGTCTCGCGGACGCCTTCCTCCGTGAGACACTTTCAGGGGCTTCCTGTAGTTGACCATATTACAAGTCGCTCGATAGACATTCTCTCGTGAGTCTATCAAACTGGTGTACTCCGTGAACTTGGGCTCATAGTCCTTCCGGGGTTTCTTTGAATGGTCCCCCTGATTGGAGTTTCTTCCTCCTCGTTTATTCCGCGATTGGCTCAGATTTTGTTCTGGGCCTTCAGCTTGCGGTTGCGACCGGCCGGGAGCGATACTACATCCGGTTTGTACAGCTCCATACCCAGAAAAATGGGTTTGACTCGGCGTCTGAGCAGACGCGGAAGGCCCATACACGCTTGGAGTGAACTGGGCTCCTGGAAACGTGAGGGCTGGTGCGGGAGCTTGCGAAGCAAAGCTCGGCGCAGTCACGGAGGGCGTCGGAGCTGGGGGAACTCCAAAGGCCTGTTGGTAGGCATCTTCAAGGTTGATGATTCCCTGAGCTTTCGACATGAATTCGGACAGAGTTTCTGCCCGTCTCCTTTGCATTTCCCCCCATAGCAGGGAACCGATGGTAAGCCCTGATTGAAGGGCGATCAGCTTCATATCATCGCTGACCCTGGTCTTAGCAGCAGCTTCCATCATTCTTTGAATGAAAGCTTTGAGGCTCTCATTGGGTAGTTGCTTGATGTTGGTTAAGGAACCAACCTCCATGTCGTGGTCCCGGGCAGCAATGAACTGCCTCCTGAACGCGGACTGTAGCTCCTTCCAACTGTGGATGGATCCGGGAGCTAATCTTTTCCACCAGTCCTCCGCGGACTTGGTAAGGGTGAGTGAGAAGCACATGCATTTGGCATCCTCACTGACACGCGCCACTTGCATCATCTTGTTGTATTTAGCTAGATGGGTGCGCGGGTCTGTCCTCCCCTCATATAATTCTATATGAGGCATTTTGAAGTTCTCCGGGAGGGGAGTTTTCGCGATTCTCCGAATACATGGTTCCGGGTCTTCCTCCTCAGAGTCTGACAGGGCCCCACTTTGCTTCCGGACCAGCTTGGTCAAGGCAGCTATCTGTTCCTCGAGCCTCTTTGTATCACTCTCCGGGAGGTCACGTCCCCGGATCTTGTCGTTGAGATGATTTCGCAGGTCATCTCCGCGAGGCCGGGCCTTTTCTCCTTTGGCCTTTTCATACTTGGCCTCCAACCTTCTTCTTAGGTCCACCGTGGACCAGTTATCCTCGGAGTGCGTGTCCGCAGCTCGACCGTCCTGGTTGACGGAATCACTGGGGCGGTTGTTCCTTCCCTTAGGCCTGGGTACCTTAGCACCGGGCCCTTCAGGCACAGAGTGCCCTCTTGGGGCTGAAGGACGTCTGGGCTTAGGAGCGCCAGAGACCTTCTGCGTGCGGGGGGGGGGGGGGGGGGGGCAGTTGGCCTGGTGATTCGCGCCTTTCGGAGGTGCAGGGGCGTTAGTGCGCACAGGCTCCCAAACTTTTTCTTTGCCCTTGTTAGGGGTGGCTTTGGATGGTCCAGCAACGGCTGGATCCGGCATGGTGGCATCAGCACCACCTAAAACAGAGGCGTCCTCGTCCGAGTCGCCTAGATCTCCAAGCTTGCCTCGGAGGCGCTCCATCACGCGCTGCATTTTTTCGGAGACGCGCTCCTGCTCAGCAAGCTCGGCCTTAGTGGCCACCAGTTCCTCGGCTACTTGGACCAGTTCTGGATCCTTCTCATAGTAGTAGTCGTCTTTGTAGTAACCGTCTCGGACATACTCTTCTTCGTTTTCTAAGTATGTTGTATCTTCAGTGCTGACCCGATCTTGGCGGGATGTCGGGTCTTCACCCTGGTAGTCCGAGTCTTGGGTACTTTCTCCTTCGGTCTGGGCTACCGGGGGTTCGTTCTGTACCGCAGATTTTCTCGTAGTCACCATCTTTTCAGTACGGAGTGAATACAAAATACGTACACAGAAAAAGAGTTGACTAACAACTCTCTACAGCTCTCAATGAAAGCACCAAAATGTTTACCGAGTTTTTCGGAAACGAATACAAACAAAATAATAAAAAGATAAGAACTGTAGAAGTGCAGAAATATAAATAAACAAACAGGTTTTTTACGTGGTTCAGGCGTTCACGAGCCCTAGTCCACGAGTCGATGTTATTATACTTGTAGTGAATTACAGTGAAATGGCTGGTGTATAAGACCCTCACAAACTCACAATGTTTCTCTCGGGTTCTCTTGAAGAAGATGAAGCTAGAGAGATTTTTGGCAGAGTTCCTGCTCTCTAATTTCTTGACCCCCTCCTATCGTAAAATGAGGAGGTCTTTATAGCTAGGGTTTTGGATTAGGGTTTCACTCTGCCCCCCTGAGCCTTAATTACACCAGCCATAAATAGGGGATACAATTACCGTAGTCGCCTGGCTACCAGGCTCTATGTGGGTATATTTACATGAAAGTATGGGGAATGCACAAAGGCAGCTGTCTTTTCCAGGCTGTCAGCGGAACAGTAGGCGAAATGGTACATTTAGGCGTGCTGGGAAGTGTGCGGCCTCGACCTGTTAGGCGTGTCAGGCGGGATCCTGTGTCAGGTGGATATTATTCCAACTATGCCTCCTCCATGACTCGGCTGCTTGGTCTTCTTTCGTGCGAGGCACGGGACTGTATCCGCGAAGGTAACCTGAAGAGCTTCTCCTGGAAGAACCTTCCCCGAAGGATATCCCTTCGGGAGTCCGGGAGAATTGGCGAGCTTCCGTGTCGCGGTTGCTTGAAAGAGTAAGCTTGACACTAAACGGGAGAGGCGAAGCCTTTCTGTCCATCCGCGAGCTCTGGTCACCTTTCGTGAAAGACTTTGATAATTCTGCTTCCCCGAGGCTATCCATCTAAACGCTATCCAGAAATCTGGATAACAACAGTGTTATGTTCTTTCCAGAATATTAGCAAAGTAGATAAGATCGGATATATTTGTTACATCGGACTGGACCGATATTGACAGTTGATAGGATAAGTAAACATACTGTTATTATCTATTCTAGTCATATCAAATAGTTGACCATAGGGCAATTCAATCTCAATTCTCAGTGGTTAGTATTCTAACTAATTGTATTATTTGAGTTCTTTGACTTGTTCATTACCAGCTTACCCTACGGACTAGCCCATACTTACATCTTGGGAACTCGGTAGTATAATTGAGTGGGATTGTTAATCATAGATATGAACATCTATAGCTTCTGATGAAGAAGTGAAACGATGGTTTCCTTTTAGTTTGGTTCAAGGTGTTAAATGATAGAGATCTCATTTCAGTAAGTAAATTAGTTTACTGAAATATCATTTACAAGGAACTAAGTGTTTTAAGGATAAAATACAATGAGGGGTAAAACAATATTTTAGTCCCATCTCATTGTAGACCGTTTATAGAGGATTAAGTGAAAATTATGGTTGTAACAATGGATAATTAATATCATATCTATATTTTTTATAGAGCGTTCTATGAATTCAAGAGTGCAATTCTGGGTCTTTAGTGGAGTCACGAGGAATTAATAAGTTAGTAAATTTATTTGTTAGATTTATGAATACGTATTGGAGCTTGATTTCATAGGCCCATGGTCCCTACTGTACCTTGGATAAAATCATCTAGATAGTCTCAATTAATTGATTTAATTATCAATTAGAATTATCAAAGTTGACCAGGTCAATTTTGGATAGTTTCACAGAGTTATGAAATTTTGAGAAGAAAAGAGAAATTAGGGCAGATTTATTAATTAAGATAAATTGGTATCTAAATTAATAAATAAGTTTAAATCAAGGTTCAAATTATAAATAATTAATTTGATAAATGATTTAAATAATTATTTAATTAATTAAATCAATAGAAAATAATACAAGCCTTGATTTCAAGTCCAATGGGCTTATAATCAAATGGGAAATTTCATGGGCCTAAAGCCCATGCTAATTTTTACCTAGGGCTGTTAATTGGCTATTATTTTATTGATTTTTAATTAAATTAAATGGCCTAATTGTGTCTATCAAAGGAGTGCTAAGTGAGAGATGAAAATAATTTGTTATGACTTTCACAAGTTCTAATATATCTATTTCCTTAAATGGATCACAATTGTGTATTGCATGTTTGGAAAACAGGCTTTATATTCTGCAACCTAACGAACCCCTCACTCTTAACAATGATTTATTCAAAGTAGCTAAACCTAGGACCAATAAACGTCAAAAGACCGATAACTGTAATATGACATATTTATGACACTTGAGACTAGGTCACATTGGCTATGATAGGATTCAAAGACTTACAAAGGATGGGCCTCTGAGGGAACTCACCTTAGGTGAATTACCTGTCTGTGAATCTTTTCTAGAAGGCAAACTGACCAAGCGTTCATTCTCTGCAAAGGGTGATAGGGCCAAAGAACAACTTGGACTTGTGCATTCAGATGTTTGTGGACCTTTGATGTACAAGCCAGTGGTGGTTTTGAGTATTTCGTCACTTTCATTGACGATTACTCTAGATACTCATGTCTTTACCTGATGCATAGGAAATCAGAAACATTTTCAAAGTTTTAGGAATTCCTAGCAATGGCTCAGAACCAATTAGGTAAAACGATAAAGATCTTGCAATCTTATAGGGGTGGAGAATATTTGGATATGCAGTTCCAAGATCATTTAACTAAACTTGAGATTTTATCACAACTTACTGCCCTAGGTACTCCGCAAAAAAATGGTGTGGCGGAACGCCGGAACATAACTTTATTGGAAATGGTTAGATGCATGCTTAGTTACTCAACTCTACCAACTTTGTCTGGGGACATGCAATTGAAACCACGAATGACATTCTCAGTGTCGTGCCGTCTAAATCAATCCCCAATACACCTTTAGAACGTTGGAATGGTCGTGAACCTAGTTTACACCATTATAAAATCTGGGGGCGTCCCACCCACGTTCTGAGGAAAAAGGAGGGAAAGCTAGAACCACGAACTGAAGTTTTCATGTTTTTTTGGCTATCCTAAAGGTACTCAGGGTGGACTTTTCTATAGTCATTCTGAAAAGAAAGTGTTTACTTCTATGAATGCTACTTTTCTGGAAAAGGACTATGTCCAAAACTTCAAACCACGCAGCAAAGTAGTTTTAGAGGAGATGGTTAAAGAATTGACTCCTACCAATGTTCCATCGTCATCAAAACGATTTGATGATGAAATTCAAACTCTTCATGTCCAACCGACGCAAGTCAATTTAAATGAAGAAAGTACCACTGTTCCTGAGCAAACAGTCACGGAGCCTCGTCGTAGTGGGAGAGTTTCTAGGAACCCAGTTCGCTATGGTTTGGATGGTGAAACCAATATGGTTGTTGGTGACACTAGTGATGATGATCCATTGTCTTTCAACACAGGCAATGGCTAGCCCTGAAAAGGAATTGTGGCTCTAAGCCATGAAATAGGAAATGGAGTCCATGTACGCAAATTCCATCTGGGATCTTGTGGAAGCACCTCGTGACTTTAGGGCCATTGGGTGCAAGTGGATCTACAAGAAGATATGAGGTGTTGATGGACATATCGAGACTTATAAAGCTCGATTAGTGGCAAAGGGTTATACCCAAAGAGAAGGCGTGGACTATGAGGAAACTTTTAGTTCGCTAGCCATGCTCATGTCCATTCACATCCTCCAATCCATAACAGCTGATCTCGACTATGAGATCTGGAAAATGGACGTCAAGACAACTTTTCTTAATGGAAAGCTTGACGAAGTCATTTATATGGATCAGCCAGAAGGATTTAAAGTATCTGGACAAGAAAGAAAAGTTTGCAACTTGAATAGGTCTATTTATGGACTTAAGCAAGCTACCTTAGGTTTGATGAAATAATCAAAACCCATGGCTTTGAACAAAATATTGATGAGCCTTATGTTTACCAACTAAAGGAAAATCAAATAGTGGTATTCCTAGTTCTTTATGTACATGATATCTTACTCATTGGAAACAATGTTAAGAAATTGTCAGAAGTGAAGAATTGGCTGAGCACTCAATTCTAGATGAAGGATTTGGGTGAAGCAAGTTATGTTCTAGGTATCCAGATCATTAGGGATAGAAAGAACATATTCTTAGCTCTATCTCAAGCAGCATACATAGATAAAGTGCTTGAACGTTTCTCAATGACAAATTCCAAGAAAGGACATTTACCGTCCTTCCATGGAATTTATCTTTCAAAGAAGCAATCTCCTCAGACTCCTGAAGAGGGATATGCAATGAGAAAATTTCCTTACACATCTGCAGTTGGAAGTTTGATACATGCCATGTTGTGTACTAGACCAGATATTTGCTATGCAGTGGGAGTAGTGAGCAGGTATCAATCAAACCCAGGACCGGAACATTGGATAGCAGTTAAGCATATCCTGAAGTATTTAAGGTGGACTAGGGATTATATGTTAGTCTACAAGGGTGGTGTTATGAACCTTGTAGCCTACACCGATTCAAATTTTCAGAATGATGTCGATGACAGAAGTCTACTTCTGGAATGGTGTTTACTCTTGGGGGTGGAGCTGTGATATGGAGAAGTGTAAAGCAGTCTGCAATCTAAGATTCCACCATGGAGGCTGAGTACATAGCCGTGTCAGAAGCAGCTAAAGAAATAGTCTAGCTAAAGAAGTTCTATTCGGATCTTGGTGTTATTCTAGAAATGGATAAGCCGCTTGTTTTGTTTTGTGACAATACAAGAGCGATAACCAAATCTAAAGAACCTCGTAGTCACAAGAGGAGTAAGCATATAGAAAGGAAGTATCACATTATTATAGAATATGTGGCCAGGGGAGATGTGAAGGTTATGAGGATTGCAACTGAAGACAATCTTGTAGATCCGTTTACAAAGACACTACCAGAAGCTACATTTGATAAGCATATCAAGGAAATGGTATTAGCAGAATTAAGGCATTAGTTTCAATTAGTGCAAGTGAGAGTTTGTTGGGGTTTTATGCCCTAATTAAAACCAAATTTTTTTGTAATCTCATTTACTATTAATAAAAGAATAGAAATAATTTTTTGACTTGGTCAATCACTTTGCTCACATGTTTTATTTTCATGATTATTTGTTTAATTTAATCATCTATTAAATCCGGAGCAAATAGTTAATCGTATTTATAGTGACGTAATCACAGTGGAATATAAATATGATTATATGTTCAAAAATAAGTTAGTCCTAAGATTAGTCCGTGCACAGGATTTACACTGACTTGTCAATCTACGATATGTTCTACTTACACATTACAGTGTTATGTTCTTTCCAGAACATTAGAAAAGTATATAAGATCGGATCTATTTGTTACATCGAACTGGACTGATATTGACAGTTGATAGGATAAGTAAACATACAGTTATTATCTATTCTAGTCATATCATATAGTTGACTATAGGTCAATTCAATCTCAATTCTGAGTGGTTAGTATTCTAACTGATTGTATTATTTGAGTTCTTTGACTTGTTCGTTACCAGCTTACCCTACGGACTAGCCCATGCTTACATCTTGGGAACTCGGTAGTATAATTGAGTGGGAGTGTTAATGTAATGACCAAAATTTCCTAATAAGGCTTAGGCCATTGATTAGGAGGCTGGGAGGGCCATAATTGATTTATTATGCAATTAAATGATTATATGCATGTTTAGGTGTATTAAATATGCATGTGAACCCATTTCTGAATAATTGGGTGATTTTCATATTTTGGCCATTTTAGGTATATTTGGCATATATGTGGCATGTGTGTGGTGCTTCATTATTATTTGGTTATGCTAGGTTTACTCAGAATGAGACGATCCTAGGAGGAAAGCTAGTGGAAAAGTCACAACGGGATTCATACTTGACTTGGAGTAAGTCAAGGGGTATTTTACACATTATCAGGATTTTGGGTAATGGGAGTAAATATTTGATGATAAATTGGGAGTTAATGAGATCAAGGGAAAATTATGGGAATTTTGACTATTTTACCCCCGGGGGCATTTTCGGGACCCCGAGCATTAGGATTTGCTTGACGCTACTTAACCTTGAAGTAACTTGTCAGAAACATAAAAAGGACATTTAGAACGTTCTCTCTTCCTCCCATTCCCTTTTCGTCACCCGATCGCATTTTCGAAAGAAACTTGAGATTTAGGACTCAGATTCAAGCGAGGATCGAGGCATAGCGATTCTAGGGAAGATTAAAAGCTTATTAGCCAGAGGATTTAGCGAGAAACGACATAATCAGAGGTAATCCAAGTTTTAAGTTCTAAATTTTTAAAGCTTTTAAGCTTTGATTAGATTTTATGTTTTGATGAGTTTTTGGATGAATTGAAGCTTGGGCTTTATTGGTTTTGGAAGATTAGGATGTTTGGGAACTTTAATTTTGAGATTCGGAGCTTTGAATCTCGAAGAACACGAAGAGAGAAGCTCATATATTTGAAGTTCTAGTTTAGGCACTGTAGCACTAAGTTGGTAGCGCTACAGCGCTAGGTGCTCTGTTTTGGAGGTTTTGGTTCTGCTTGTAGTGCTGTAGCGTCCATAGGTAGCGCTGTAGCGCTACACAGTCTTCAGAATGAGGTTTTTTTTGGGTACTTTTTGGGGTTTTGACCCGAGGGCTCGGGGGATGATTTCACCACTTTGTTTGGTGGGATTGGAGGTCCCGAGAGTGCAGGATTGGTCCCGGGATTGGGTTTTGGAACTTGAACTCATTGAAACACCATTTATGGTTGTGACTAGGTTATCGCTAGGGGCTTGGAAACATGATCATGCTCGAGGGTCGTTCATTAGTAACCTATGCTTGGACCAAAGGTAAGAAAACTGCACCCAGTATGTGACATGTATGGTTATTAATGAGGCATGTTGAGCGCTCTATATATGAATATTGATTGCATTGAAAATGCATAGTGGCACATGTGATTAGGGCATGATAGGAATATTGAATATGGAATTGATCAGAGCTTGAGTCTCTGTAAATGTGCATGATTGTAATTATGCTAGTGATTGTTGAGTAAGCATGCTGAATGCCCTACATTTGGATATTTGACATATGATGCATGCCTGGTTGCATTGCTTACTTGTGAGTGGCACTGACCCATGAGTCAGAAATTGGCACGAGTCGTATGGTATTGGATTAAGAGTCAAGAATGACATTGATGTGTTCAACACAAGCCAAAATGATTATATCTTTTCAACATAAGGCTTGTCTAGTCTAAAGGCTAGTTACTTAGAGCCAGGGCCAAAAGGCTTAGGTGACTGCAACGTCACATGGCTATGGGTGCTGAGCCCAAGTTCGTGACTCACTCATCAGTCACTTATGTGATTAGGGTGCAGAGCCCAAAGTGTGACTCTTTAGTCACCTATCTGATTAGGGTACAGAGCCCAAAATGTGACTCTTTAGTCACCTATCTGATTAGGGTGTAGAGCCCAAAGTGTGACTCACTCATCTGATTAGGGCTACAAGCCCTAGCATGATTACCAGAATCTTAAAGTGTTAATCATTCATCTGATTAGGGCTACAAGCCCCAGCATGATTATTAGAATCATAAAGTGCTATTCACTTATTTGATTAGGGTGCAGAGCCCAAGTGCATGACTTAATTGTCACTTATTTGAGTCACTGATTTTAGATGGACACATTTGCCATCTATTCTCATTATGACTTGATAGTCATCTATATAAGGGGCAGGGCCCATAAGTCATCTATACAAAGGGCAGGGCCCATAAGTCAGCTATACAAAGGGCAGGGCCCACAATCATTATTTGGACTTATTTTCATGCGTGAATAGGGCTATTATCGCTAGGCATGCCTATTATGATTTAGTAACATGTTATTACTTGTTCATGAGAATATTGAGTTTTCTTACTGAGCTTCGGCTCACGGGTGCTATGTGGTGCAGGTAAAGGCAAAAGAAAGTTGGACCATCCTTGATTTGGAGATCTTAGGTGACGAAGTGTACATATGCGGCTGCTCGACCGCCACGGCCGAGGGTTTAAAGATGAACTAGGGTTAAACTTTATTTTTCCGCTTAGGTCGGCTGGTTGTAAACATTTTATTGTAATTAACCTTTAAATTATATTTTGGGATCCTAATGTATACAGTAAACATTTTAGTGAAACGTTGTATCTTAACCAAAAATTTTAACCCTAAACCATTAATCATATTTAGTTACACGAATATGGCCAAATGACTTGATTAACGAGTTTATCACTGTTTAAAATGCACACCGTAACGATCCTTGGGTAGTAGGGCATTACAAACTTAGTATCAGAGCGAGTCAAGGTTAAGAGTTCCTGAAGACAAGTTGGGCATGTACACTCGTCACTAAAGATAGCTTCACTAAGGGAATGGTATCTATTTCTGTAGTGATGTGTTTAACTGCTTAAATAGAATGTAAATGCTTTACTTGCATATTGTATTAGGGAGCATGAGATTCTCATAGAGCCTAGCTCTTGAATATTAATATGATTATATGATTACCTGCTCCATGATTATATATACGTGATATCTGCATGGTGGAGTATGAGCATGGTGTGAATGTTGGAAGACCAGGGGTTATAAATTGATGAACAAATGCCATGGGCATGTTTATAGCGCTGTAGTGGTTTATGAATGTAGTGTGGTATGATTGTTCCTTTGGGGGAAGGCTTTTGAATATGCTCATCATGTTTAATGGGTCAAGTTATTGACTGCAGATTCAATCAGCAGATATGTATCCAAGGTAGATAATGAGACCTAATGATGGTTATACAAAGGCTGAGAATTACAGCCAGGGTTTGGGTTCTTCACCTACCCCTCAGAATTTCCAGTAGGTGTTTACAGATATGCAATTAAGATTGCAAAGGCAAGAGGAAGAGATTAGGTGTTTGAAACAGCAGCAGAATCTGTTAGGGAACACCTCTTCCTTTGCTATGCCAGGAGTGGCAACAGTATTGGCTCAGCCTAGGGTTGAGAATAGATGGAAATTTCTCTGTGGAAGATTCCAAGAATATTACCCTCTAGTCTTTAAGGGAGGCCTAGATCCATTCAGAGCTGAGTAATGGACGGGCATGATCAGTTGTATCCTCGACAATATAGGGGTGGTAGGTCACGATAGGATGATCTTTGCTACATATGTATTGCGGGATGATGCCCGGACATGGTGGCAAGCAGTATCCCAAACATGAGATACAACTGTGATGGATTGGAAAGAATTTAGGCAGCTGTTCAATGAAAGATATTACTGTGATGCAGTCAAGACTGTTAAGATGAATGAGTTTCTGAACCTCGTTCAGGGAAATGTAACAGTAATCGAGTATGCTAACAGATTTTATGGGTTGGCCAAGTATGCTTTTGATATGGTACCCACATATGTAGCTCGGAAGGAAATTTTTATCCATGGATTGAATTCCATAATAGCTCAGAGCATTAGAGTTACCCCGGTGCATGAAATCTCTACCTATGCTCAGGTGGTAGGGAAGGCTCTTGCTATTGAGAGCACAGGAAATCAAATTGAGAAGAAAAGTGCTGGAAAGCATGAGGCTCAAGCAGTGATACCTTTGTTTATTGGTATGAGCAAGGACAAGGATTGGAAAGTCTACGCAGAATGCACTCGGTGTAAGGGGTATCATCTGGGAGAATGCCGAGCAAAGGCATGTTTCTTATGTGGAATGGTTGGGCATTTCAAGAGGGATTGCCCAAGGCAAAGGAAGGATGAGAAAAATGGGGTGGATAACTCGACTCTAGCTCGAGTGTTCATTCCGATGCAATCAGATTCAGAGACTGAGACTGAGACTGAGGTTGGTTCCTCAGTGGTGGCAGGTGTAATGCCGTACTACCTTAGAGCCTTTACTAAGTGAGTTTAAAACAGAAATTTTGCAATTAACTGACTATACGAGGTTTCTAAAACCAAAAGTGTGACTTGACTAGAAATTAACGCTGTAGTCTTTGAAAACGCTTAGTTTCATTGAAAACATTAAGTGTCAAACATCTGGGATCCCAAAATAAGGTTTACAAAACATTTACAACTCAAAAATAGATTTACACCTGATTAACTATTAAAAGAATAAGTTAAAACAGCCATATACAAAATGCCCCCGACCAAAGCAGCCGGGCAGGCCGAACATGTACGCGCTGCCCCCACGCTCTCCATACTCATGGCCGGTTGACAGAATCCTTGCTTTTACCTGCCACACATAGCACCCGTGAGCCGAAGCCCAGCAATAAAACCCAAACAGTATATAACATATGCATATAACATATGCATATATTATACCAGCATATAATCCATTGATAAACAGGAAAACCATCAGACTGGACAAACACGGCCATGCCGCCCCAGAGGCCTTACCAAAGCATGGGGTCTCAGTCCTTACCGTGAGGATAACTCATGTATCCCTTGGGTCCCACCCTGGCTATAAGCATCCCATGTGCTAAGTATCACTTCCGACCCCAAGGCCGTTCTCGGCCTTCACCGCTCTCGGCCTTAGCTGTTCATTTCAATATAATCACACATATAGTACATTTCGAAATAATCATTCAAAATATAATAACTCATTTAAGGTTGTACATTTGCACATAATACAATCTAGGGCCATGCCCTGTAATAGCACTGTGGGCCCATGCCCTATTCTCGGGTGTTACAGTTTTCTTACCTTTCAATTCGATAGCTTTGATCACCTGACTCCTCGAGCATGATCCTACTCGAGCCCTAGCGCTCACCTAAGCAAAATCCACAAGTCAAAGTCATTACCAAACCTCAAGTCCAAAACCTAGCCTTGGGACCAATCCCGAGCCCCTGGGAAGTCCTAGATCCCCAAAACAAAGTGGTGGAATCGAGCCCCGAACCCTAGGTCAAAATCCCTGAACAAAAGCCCAAAAATACCTTTCTGTGAACAGTACAGTGCTACAGCCCTCTTAAGAGGGCGCTGTAGCGCTACAAGCAGAACAATACTCCCCAGAAGCAGGGCCTAGCGCTATAGTGCCCACTTACTAGCGCTGTAGCGCTAGTTGCAGCCAGACCACACCCAAAAATCGTTTCTGCGATTTTCCTTCAACCATTTCAATCCCAAACTTGTCTAAACCTTTTCCAAACCCAAAAACAAACTTATCAACACCTCACACTCATCCCAAGCATCCCAAGAACTCATACCCCAAGCTCAAGCAACCCAAAACTCAAGATCTACCATAATGAACCCTAAAACCAGAAATTCATTCAAACATCAAAGATAAGGTCTTAGAAATCATACCGTGGATGGAATTTCGACCTTGAGTTGAACCCTAGACCTCCTTAGCTTGCTCCTTCAAAACCTTGGCCTGATTTCACCAAAAATCTCCATCTATTAGCTCAAATACACAGCTCAAACCAGTCAAGCCCTAAACTGAAATCTCCAAGAACTTACCTCAAATTTCTGATGTGATCTTGCTAATCCCTTGCCAATCCTCAAGTCTAGCCTAGGATCTTTGATGCTCAGCTTACCCTAGCTCACCACTGAGCTTAGCTCCAAGAAAAATGAAGGGAAATGGCGGGAGAGCCACAAACCGATCCTTTTGGACAAAACCCTTCTGTTTTCTCTCCTTTCCTTTTTCTTCCTTCTTTCTTTCTTCCTTCAGCCTTCCCACTCTTTTCTACAAATTCCACTAAGTAAAAAGCCCCCTTTAACTTATCTCTAACCAGCCTAAAGACCAAAATTCCCTCCCTAATAATTCTAAACCTTTTTGCCCAAGCAGGGACATTTTAGTCCTATTACCCAAATTCCCACTAATTCCTCAAGTGTTCCTAATAATTCCCGTTCGCTACCTAATACCTGATTAATCACCAATTATACATTCCTCATCATCAAGATTAACCTCAATATATTTTCCAAATTCTCATTTAAACTCCCTAGGCTTAACCCAAGCCGGGTATAGATTCCCGCTTTGAATTTTCCGCTAACCCGCTCATTCTAGGATCGTCTCGAGTCACAGATCACAGATATCAACACAGTCATGCCCAAAATGGCCAAATTACAAATATGCTCTTTGTAAGACAATCAGGTCTACATGCATACTAATACACATAGTCATGCATCTCAAATAGTCAAATAGTCATATAACATGCATTAAATCATAATCATGCATTAAACTCATTAAAGTCACACACAAAATCCCATTATGCCCTCCAGGCACACTAATCAAGGTCCTTAAGCCTTAGTAGCAATTTTGGGTCGTTACAGCAGGTCAGCTTTCTAGTTCTGATTTTTGTATTATGCTGACTAGTTTTGGTGCCATGTTGTTCTTTGCTTGTTGCATTTAAAGAAGCATACACTTATTATACAGATCGCATGGTTTTGCTGTGATGAGTTAGATTATTGTGGAAAGGACTCATCAGTTGTTTTGATAAAGTTGGTTATGACTGACTTCAATATAACTCTGAATATGGATTGGTTAGCCAAGTATGGGGCAATGATAGCTTGTAAGGAAAGGATAATAACTCTTGGGTTTGAGAATGGATGGTAACTCTTGAGCTTGAAAGTGAGAAACCCTTGTGGTAGTTGGCACTATGCTGATGACATCTGTATTTAGAGCTAGAGATCTATTGTAGGAGAATGCATAGAACTCCTAGCTAGTGTGGTGGATACCACTTAGGTTGTGCCAGTGGGATCAGGACAGACTGGATTAGTATGTAAGTTTCTGGATATGTTTCCAAGGGATTTGTCAGGATTACATTTACACAAAGAGATGAATGGTGATTGGATTGGTGTCAAGGACAGAATCAGGTCTAGGGCACTGTATTGAATGACTTCAGCAGAGCTGTAAGGACAAAAGGACTCGGTTATTGAGTAAGATGATATTCTCCAAGGTGGATCTTTGATCTGGTTAGTACCAGCTAAAGATCAGGAAAAAGGAAATGAAAAAGACTGTTTTTATATTAGATAAGGGCACTAAGAGTGCTGAGTTGTTTTGATGGATTAGATGAACATAGTATTCAAGGATTATATGAATTGGATTTGTGATCGTCTTGATTGATGATATTATGGTATATTCTTGGTTGGAGAGTTGCCAAGGTCAAGGAATGCCTTAGAGGGCAGGAGTTTCCTTGGACGGGCATGATATTATATGTATTTTGTGGAAGAGTTTTGAGTCTTCTTACATATCAGAACTTATTATAGGTTGTTATGACACCTTATTGTCAGGGAATAGTGATTGCCTAAGCATCATGTTAGTTGAAGAGTATGACCAGAACTAGAGCAAAGTTATTGGTGGGGCCAGGTGGCCAACATTATGTTTAAGTTACTCTTTCAGAGAGGATCAAAGGAAAACAGTTAAGTGAACCCATACATGGAAAGAATTGAGGGCAATGTTTTAGCTGGATTAGCTAACGACTATGCAATGTTAGGTATGAATTTATTGTGGTAAAAAGGGATCGAACTTGGGATCCGATGGACACTGGGATTAAAAGGGAGATTCTGGATGAATCTCATACTACCCCTTATTCTCTTCATCCAGGCATCATGAAGATGTACCAGAATATGAAAGCTTTATATTAATGGCTTGGGATGGAGAGGGACGTAATGTAATGCATGTCGAAGTTCTTAACCTGTTAGCAGATAAATCAGAGTAATAGAAACCAGTAAGGTCATTATAGCCTTAGTGCATTCTATAGTGGAAATAAGGAAACATCGCGATAGGTTTCGCAGTGGGGCTGCTCAGGATAGTGGGCTGGTGTTATTTGGTTTGGGTCATTATGGACCAATATTTAAAGTGAGCCCACTTCTATCAGTAAGGACGAGTAATATAGTTGATCAGTATACAAACCTCTATGTGAGAGAGGTAGTACACCTTCAGGGAATTTGAGGTCTATCTTATTAGATGAGGACTCTGTTTTTACTTCCAAGTCTTGAGGAAGATTGTAGAAGGCAATGAGTATATATATGGAGTTTAGTACAGTTCATTATCCTCAGACTGATGATAAATCAGAAAGAGAGTTATCTAGTTATTGGAGGGGGCACCTTATGAGATGAGTGAGATATTATATCTGGATCCTGAGCTTGGTATAATAGCCTCAATGATCCTATTGAAAAGATTAGGGCTTGGATGCTCGCTTCTCAGAGTAAATGGAAATGTTATGTTGATTTGAAATGCAGGAACATGGAGTTCCAAGTGGAAGACTGTATCTTCTTTAGAGTATCACCATGGACATGGGTGAGGAGATAAGGGCAAGTTGAGCCCTAGATTAGTAGGACCGTTTGAATCCTGGATAGGACCGGTCATATTGCCTTTGGGTTGGCCTCAGTTTTGGCACTGTCGGCCGTATACAGTGTATTTCATATTTCCATGTTGAGGAAACATATATTAGGCGAGACTCATGTGTTGAGTCATGAGAATCTGGAGATTGAGGCTAAGTTATCCTATGAGGAATAGCCAGTTCAGATTTTAACAGAAAGAACAAGGTCCCGAGAAGAAAAGCTATACCTTTAGTTAAGGTATGATACAGAAACAGTGAGGTTGAGGGAGCGACCTGGGAACTGGAATCAGATATGCGGAATTTATATTCCAGGCTGTTTAGATAAAATTTCGAGGATGAAATTTCTGTAAGGAGGGGATAGTTGTAATGACCCAAATTTCCTATTAAGGCTTAGGGCCTTGATTAGGAGGCCAAGAGGGCCATAATTGATTTATTATGTAATTAAATGATTATATGCATGTTTAGGTGTATTAAATATGCATGTGAACCTATTTCTGATTAATTGAGTGATTTTCATATTTTGGCATGTGTGTGGTGCTTCATTATTATTTGGTTATTCTAGGGTTACTCAGTACGAGAGGATCCTAGGAGGCAAGCTAGTGGAAAAGTCACAACGAGATTCATACTTGACTCGGAGTGAGTCAAGGGGTATTTTGGGTATTTAGCACATTAGCGGGATATTGGGTAATGGGAGTAAATATTTGATGATAAATTGGGAGTTAGTGAGATCAAGGGGAAATTATGGGCATTTTGACTATTTTACCCCCGGGGGCGTTTTTGGGACCCCGAGCATTAAGATTTGCTTGAGGCTACTTAAGCATGAAGTAACCTGTGCATAAAAAGAACATTTAGAATGTTATCTCCTTCTCCCGTTCCCTTTTCGTCACCCGATCGCATTTTCGAAGGAAACTTGAGTTTTAGGACTCGGATTCAAGAGAGGATCAAGGCATAGCGATTCGAGGGAAAATTAGAAGCTTATTAGCCGGAGGATTTAGCGAGAAACGACATAATCGAAGGTAATCCAAGTTTTAAGTTCTTAATTTTTAAAGTTTTAAAACTTTGATTGGATTTTATGTTTTGATGAGTTTTTGGATGAATTGAAGCTTGGGTTTTATTGGTTTTGGGAGTTTAGGATGTTTGGGAACTTTAATTTTAAGATTTCGATAGATTGGGGTCGGATTTGGAGCTTTGAAACTTGAAGAACACGAAGAGAGAAACTCAGAAATTCAAAGTTCTAGTTTGGGCGCTGTAGCGCTAGGTGCTCTGTTTTGGGGGATTTGGTTATGCTTGTAGCACTGTAGCGCTACACAGTCTTTAGAATGGGATTTTTTGGGTACTTTTTGGGGTTTTGACCTGAGGGCTCGGGGGATGATTTCACCTCCCTGTTTGGTGGGATTGGAGGTTCCGAGAGCGCAGGATTGGTCCCGGGATTGGGTTTTGGAACTTGAACTCATTGAAACACCATTTATTGTTGTGACTAGGTTACCTCTAGGTGCTTGGAAACAGGATCGTGCTCGAGGGTCGTTCGTTGGTAACCTATGCTTGGACTAAAGGTAAGAAAACTACACCCAGTATGTGACATGCATGGTTATTGATGAGGCATGTTGAGTACTCTATATATGAATATTGATTGCATTGAAAATGAATAGTGGCAGATGTGATTAGGGCATGACAGGAATATTGAATATGGAATTGATCAAAGCTTGAGTCTCTATAAATGTGCATGATTGTAATTATGCTAGGGATTGTTGAGTAAGCATCCTGAATGCCCTACATTTGGATATTTGACATATGGTGCATGCTTGGTTGCATTGCTTACTTGAGAGTGGCACTGACCCATGAGTCAGAAATTGGCACAAGTCGTATGGTATTCGCTTAAGAGTTGTTATCCTTGTCCCCCCCCCCCCCATTCACTGATTCGCACATTTAGTCTGTGGGCCACCTTGAAGGGACTTAAGGCCTAGATCAGGCCCAATAGACGAGGAAGGAGTGAGTTTCGACGAACCAAATATCGGTAAAGCTCAAGCGTTATCCCGGAATGAAAGCTGGGACCGTGAGGTTGGCATGTTTCATCTCCCCGAATCCCTCGTATGGTGTTGTCCAGGGTGTGATAAGGATATTGTTTCCTCAAGTCTAAAAATGGACCGGGACGACAGCAGACGAACCTAGATCCTAGTAAATGAACCAGGGTCTTGGTAAATGAAGAGGGATGTTAGTAAACGAACCCGGACCAGGAGACCAGGTTGGGCATAATAAGTTGTCCCCGATACTGACATCACCCTGGGAAACATGGAGTTTTGTCCCCATAGCTAATCTGCAGAAGAGGTTACATATGGAATGTATGCCGTTATTTCAGAACTGTACTGTCACCACTCTGACAAATCCCGTCCCCCGGATCTCCTTAGAAGCCCACGCGAGCCAAACTAACGATGTGTACTGTTGCCAGTCTTATAGCGTGGTTACACTCTGACCGGCCCAATGGGCCTTGATTAGTGCATTTTATTTATTTAACTCCTTTGTATTAAGCCTCCATCAATGAGCAAATAGTGTTTATACCCTTATTGGGCTTGGATTAGTCCGGCCCAAACCCAGAGCACTTAACTGCCTATAAATATGAATAATTGTGCACTATGGAGAGGGTCGGAATTTTCTCTTGTAAGCATATACTCTGCTCAAACTCAGAGAAAAACTCCATTACTAAAGCTCCTTAAGCTCTACTACAACAGACTCGTGGACTAAGGCTCTTTAACGCCCCAACCACATAAAATTCCTTGTGTGATTATTTCTAATCCTTTCTTTCTAAGCTCTCTTATATTTTATAATTCTAGTTTTCGAAAAACTCGGGAAACATTTTGGTTCTTTCATTGAGAGCCCAAGAAAGCTTTTTAAAGAAGATATCGAATATCTGTAACAATGGTGAACACGAGACATACTACGTTCGATCCTGCTCACCAAAAACCAGGCAATGGAGAGCCACTACCTAATCAACCTCTCCCTCAAAATCTATCTGAGGATACACCTTACCAAATGCCCCAGCCTGACGAGTCCCGGAACTATGAAGATGGGGCAGATTACGAGGAAGGTTACTACAAGGAAGATGAGGAAATTGAAGGGGGATACCCTGATCACGAATCTGAGGATCCTGGGATCCCAGAAAAAGAAGTAGACCCCGACCAAGAGGACCCAGAGGTGATTAAACTGAGATAACAAGTCCTGGATCAAGAGGCCAGGATACCTGAACAGAAAGAAACCACTCGTCAGATGAAAGAATCCCTCCTGGCACTGAAGGCTTTCATTACTACCCAAGGGTTGGCAGCCAACCCTCCAGTTGTTTCTCCTCCAGGAACACGACCGTGTGCCCCGCCAGTTAGGGACAACGTGCTTGAAAACATGAGGTCGATCCCTCCTTCGGGATAAGATCCCGGAGTCGGCCTATCTAACCCGGCTCAAGAAAAAGGGAAAGCCAAAGTGGCTGACCCTGTGGGAAAAACGAACCCCCAGAGGAAAACTCCTTTGGTTCCGAAAAACAGGGTCAACCCAGGGTCACTCCCTAGGAAAGAGAAGGTGCATCTCGTCCTAGGACGTGATCACCCGATTAATTTGCAAGGGATGCGCCCGCAGGGTACCAGGCCCCGACCTGTCCCTAGACAGACCAGACGGGAACAACATTTCAACCCCAACACCTCCGTGAATAAAAATCACCGAGGAAGCCAGCGTGTTGATGAGCCAGACGCCGTTAGTTCAGGGGACGAGATGTCCCGGGTAGACCCACGCGATAGTCTAAATGCTCGAAAGGAGCGGGCCCGCAAGGAGAAGATCTGCCCCCAAGGGGGAGACCTGAGAAATAACCTCAACCACATGAGGAACGAGGGGGTCCCCCTGTACGATGGAATGGCCAGACAGTTCATGAAAGAACTTGCCACATTAAAGAAATTCACAGACCGTCTAGTCCGTAAACTGGAGGGAGGCGGTTCTGATTCGGAAGAAGAGGAAAAGGAATCATGCGCCAAACACATCCTGGATGTAGTGCTCCCTAAGGGGTTCAAAATTCCAAACTTGCCCACTTATACCGGGAACACAGACCCCAGGGACCATCTGTCCCGCTACAATCAGTTAATGACCGTAGCCCATGTCTGTGACAATGGCAAATGCCTCTGTTTTATGATCACTCTAGATGGACCCACAGAAGAGTGATGGAAGAGGCTCAAGCCATGATCTATCCAGTCCTAGTCCGGACTACAGTCGGTGTTCCGCAAGCAGTTTTCAGCCGCCATGAGGATGGACATGCAGAACAGTGCCCTCGCTAACAATAAACAGCTCCCTACGGAGACTCTGAGGGCCTACATCCAGCGCTACACGAAAGAAGCCTCAAAAACCAAGGTGGACGATGGGCAGTGCCTGGTGGCACTATAGTTCGGGATCCGAGCTGGGTCCCCTCTCTGGGACGACATGCAGCGCAGTAAGGCGGCCACCCTCGAAGAATTCATAAGGAGGGCACAAGGATTTATTAAATGGGAGGAGGAGGCTCGAATCAAGGCATTCAGATGGCAGCCGGCTCCCCAGCCGAGTGCCTAAAATTTTCCTGGGTACGGGATGTAGTACCCGACCCCTCACTATTCAACACCCCCAGTGGTGCTAGGATCGACGGGTACTCCAGAATGACTTTCGTAGCCCCAACAGTCTACGGTCCTACATCCTTAGGATACGTGCCGACCCAGATCACCCCATTTTCTACATATGGGATGGCACCAGTCGGGTACAGTGCTGCTCCCGGTGGAGCCCAGCCATCCCAGATGTGAGGAACGGAAGCAAGCATAGACCCCTCCCGGGGGAAAGGACAGAACCAGTTTGAGCCCTCTAAGAAGGGCAATAAGGGTTACAAGCCCCAATATTCAGAGTACACCAACTTGGTGGATACTATGGAAAACATATGCCTGGCCACTGAGAGGAAGGTTCATTATCGGAAACCTACCCCATGTTCAAAGGGGGAAAGAACTCAAGAGACACCAACAAGAGGTGTGCGTATCACAAAGATGTGGGTCACTCGATCGAGGAGTGTCGTCAGCTGAAAGAAGTGATTGAGAATTTGATCAAGCTGCGACATCTCCATCAGTGGGTCAGGATGCTCGTGGGTGTTCTGGGACTGCCAGCGACTCCTAGACAACCCACGACCCCGGGTGCATCTAGATCGTACCAACCTCCCCAGGGAGGATATGCGACAGGCCCAGGAGCACAGGCCCCTTAGGGGGCCCCAATTGTGTAGGCCCCCAGACCCAGGATACCTTTCCCCTCCGAAACCGTGCCCCCACGAATAGTTGGTCACGTAGCCACCATCTCGAGTGGGCCGCACCTGGGGAGACCATCTCGGAATGATAAAAAATGGTATCTCAACAAGCTTAACCACAACCAAGAGGTATGCGCCTTGGTCCAGGCCCTGGCTCAACGCCCGAAGTTGATGAATCTTCCCATCACCTTCATGGAAGAAGATGTCCGGAACGTCCACTTCCCGCATCATGTCCCTCTGGTCATCGATGCCCAAATCACCAACAAAATGGTGTCTTGAGTGTTGGTAAATGATGGAAGCTCTGTCAATATTTTGTTCAATGTAGCCTTCGTCTTGATTAGCTTGACTGAGGTAGATCTAGCCTCATGCCCAACTCACATCTACAGGTTCAACGGAGATTCAATACTCCTAATGGGGAAGATCCAGTTGCCCGTGGCGTTGGAGAACGAGATCCAAGGATCATTCAAATTCTGTACATTCGTAGTGGTGGATTGCCCCACTGCATACAATGTCATTTTTGGTCAGCCTGCACTAGTCAATTTCGGTGCCATCACTTCTATGCGCCACCTCTGTATGAAGTTCCCCTGCGACAACGGAGGGGGAGGAACGGTCCGGGGAGACAAGAAGAACGCACGGAAGTGTTACCACGTATCCGCCCAACCTATTTATATGGTCTGCAAAAAACCTCTTGAGAAGGGAAACGTCGATCCAGTCCCGCCTCATCCCTCGGCACGAAGGATGGTCCGGGGAGAGGACGAACTGGATCTGCGGATAGGGGCGGACCGCGCACTGGAGCCCATGGAAGAAATTAAAGAGGTGTGCATCAGCGACACCTGTAGCGACCCAAATTTGCTAATAAGGCTTGGGGCCTTGATTAGTGTGCCTGGAGGGCAATAATTGTTATATTGTATTGATATGTGAATTTAATGAATATGTGATTAGAGATGCATGTTTAGGTGAATTAAATATGCATGTGGGCCCCATTTGGTTGTTAGAGGCATATTTGTAATTTTGGCCCGCTGAGAGCATAAATGTAATATTTGTATATGTTGTGATTGATACCACGTGTGGGTGGTGATATAACTGTGACGCACGTTCCGAGATGGTCCTAGGGAGCTGTTTTGCGAAAAGTCACAACGGGGTCAAATACCCGGCTTGGGAGGAGCTTAGGGGTATTTTGGGAATATTATAATGTGTTCGCAAATTACTGAGTGCCGGTTAGTAAATTCAGTAATGGTTTAAGCGTGTTGGGATTAAACAAGGATCTTTAGGTATACTCGAGGACTTAACGGGAATTGGGTGAAATAATGGAATTACCCTTGAGGTTAGGATAAGAACTTTATTAAGGGGAAAGGGTAAAGTAGTAATTTGGCCTTAGGAGGGGATTAACTTGGCTGAGAGGATTTAGTCACGTTACTTACACTTAGGCTATTCAGGAATTTTCTGCTGGAAGTATAGAGAGAACAAAGAAGCAAAAAGGGAAGGGGAAGAAGGGCTAGTTTCTTGAGACCAAGGGAGGAGTTCAGGGCTGAGATTGGGGCAAATAGAGTCATGCTAGGGCCAAGATTAATCCAGAGGTAAAGCTTCATCTCTAAATTTTAGTTTTCTTGCAAGTTTTTTTTAGAGTTTGGGTTGAATGCTGAAAGTTGGGTTTTGGCTTAGTAATTGTGAAATTCAACTTGAGAATCAAAGGAATTAAGCTTGGAATTGGATTTGGAAGAAGCTCAGAGCAGAATTTCAGTTTGAGGTAAGAATTTAGTGCATCTTTGAAGTTGATTGCTGGTGTGGTTTAAGTTTTGTAAGGTTTGGTTTAAGTTTTATGAAGTTTTAAACCAATTTGTGAATCATGGGTTTGAATGTGTGTTTGGGCTTGTTATTGATGTTTTCAAGTTGCCATATGGTCTATTTGGGGCTTTGAAATGAATTTGGATTTAGGTATGTCTTGGTATTGATTTGGAAGTGTTTTGGCTTGGGAAAATGTTGGGAAAAACCCAGTATTCTGGGTTTGCGTATGGGCGCCGCAATCCTGTTCTTCTGTTTTGTGGTACTAGGATGCATCAGGGGAAGGGCACCATTCTGGGTGCCACGGCCCCTATAAGGTGGTGCCGTGGCGCAAGGCCAAATTCTGGGCAGGGAAAAATGTGTTTTTGGGGTTTTGGCTTAGGGGGCTCGGGGGATGCTTTCGCTACCTTGTGGGGGGAAACGGGAGGTCTCGAGAGCACGGGATTGGTTATGGGAGATGATTATAAATTGGTTAGTAATGAGAGTGCTATGCATGTGTTGTGACTAGGTTTTCAGCAAGGCTCGAGTTAGAGGACCGTGCTCGAGATTTCGATGCTCAAGAAGCTCCGTACACAGGTAAGAAAACCGCTGTACCCATAGTGCAGGGCGAGGCCCCATAGTAGTATTGCAGGGCACGACCCTATATGATTATATGCAGGGCATATCCCATTGATTATGTTAATACATGTTTAAGTGTTTGATTAATTATACTATGTATGCAAATATGTAAATGATCGGCAAGAGCCGGGAACGGTGAAGGCCGAGAATGGCAAGGGCCGGGAATAGCGAAGGCCGAGAATGGCAAGAGGGTCGGGAGCAGCGGTTAGTACGCGGGGTGCAAGTTTCCATGGTAAGACCCTAAAGGATACCAGAGATATCCTTACGGTGTAGACCGTGAACCTAGGGCCTGGTAAAGCGCCTAGGACAGCATGGACGTACGTGTTTAGCTTGTTGGCGAATTTGTTATATGTTGAGTAATTAATATGCATATGTTATCTATTTGTGTGGAGTTTTCTTGCTGGGCTTCGGCTCATGGGTGCTCGGTGGTGCAGGTAAGAGCAAGGAGAAAGCCGTCCAACCATGAGTATGGAGAGCATGAGGCGATGCGTACATGTCTGGTCTTCCTGGCTGCCACGGCCAGGGGTATTTTTGGGAGATGCTTTGTACTGAATCCTATTTTGTTGTTTAGCCGACTTAAAACATATTTTGAGTTGTAAATATTTATAAACAATATTTTCGGGAACCCTAATGTAAAACACTTATACTTTTCAATGAATGTTTACATTTCAAATTATGTGATTTTAATACAGTTTAGTTACACTTTTGAGTTAAATTCTTGGTTAGCTAGTTAAGTGCACATTTTAAACTCACTTAGTAACGACTCTAAGGTAGTAGGGCATTACAACTTGGTATCAGAGTGAGCCAAGGTTTATGGTTCCTCGAGATTGACCGAACATGTACGCTTTTTGTCAGTGACAAGCTCGACTTAGGGTTGGTTGGTAATGATTGAATTATATGTTGAATATGTGTTTATATGCTTGTTTGCCTACTTATTTCATATAGAGCATGCTTAATGAGTTAACATATGCATGATGCCAGGGCATGGCCCGTTGAGTGTTATATGCTATTGGTATGCTATGTGGATTGTTGTTTGTGGTTGACTGATGTAATTGGGAGGTGGTTTTGGATGTTGTTATCATGCTTGATGAGCGGCGTCGTTGATTGCAGGCATATTTGTTGAGATTCCTCGACAATCATCTAGACTCCACGACAGTCGGGCTGAGGATGACAACTAGGGTCAGGACCCTCCACCTGTCCCATAGAATTGGCAATAAATGTTTGCCAAAATGGAAGCAAGATTGCAACGAACAGAAGAAGAACTCCGACAGTTGAGGCAACAGGCCCCTCCACAGGTCACTGGGTTGCTTGTTCAGCAGGTTGTGGCGCCAGTGCCGATTCAGCCTGTGATGGAGAACAGGTGGGAACCTTTGTATGAAATGTTTAGGAAGCAGCATCCTCCCACCTTCGAGGGTGGACCAGACCCACTGTGGGCAGAGCAGTGGATGAATATGGTTTCCTCTATCCTGGATTTCATGAGGGTTGAGGGGAACGAGAAGGTAGCCTGTGCCAGTTACATGTTTAGAGAATATGCTCGCATCTGGTGGGATGTAGTGGTTCAGAGAAGGAATGTGGCAGTTATGACTTGGGAAGAATTCAGGAGCATCTTCAATGAGAAGTATTACAATGTTGCAGTATGAACTGCGAAGATTGACGAGTTTATCAACCTAACTCAGAACTGGTTGACCGTGACAGAGTATGCCATGAAATTTGATCGATTGGCAAAGTTTGTGCCAGATTTAGTGCCGACAGAAGTGGCGAGAAGAGACAGGTTTGTACGGGGATTGAACGTTATGATTGCCCGTGACGTGAAGATCACTTTGGATCTAGAGACTACTACCTATGCTTAGGTTGTAGACAAGGCCCTTACAACTGAGGGGGCCGAGGATCAGATTTGGAGAGAGAACACTGTTAGGCGCAATGCCAGGAGGATAGTGCCTCCTTTTATTGGATCCAGTCGGGGTAGTGGCCCCAACGAGCAGAAGAGGAAAGCCCCAGATTCCTTTGTTCCTCCCAGTTCGGATAGGAGGGCACGAGGTTCTTTTAGTGGCCGTCAGGGCGGAGGTGACTACTGGAGGAGCTTTCCAGGCGATGACACCAGGGTGAGTGCAGGATTAGGGCCTGTTTTGTCTGTGGGAGTGCCAATCCTTTGAAGAAGGACTGCCCACAAGCCAAGAAGGAGGAGTCAAAGCAGGGTGACAGTCTCGCTCCTGCCAGAGTGTTTACTTTGACTCAGACTGAGGCAGAGGCTAGCTCCTCAGTTGTGACAGGTCAGATTTCTAGTGCTGGTTCTTTGTATACTGCATTGGTTGATTTAGGAGCTACCCATTCATTTGTGTCTGCTAGAGTGATAGATCAGTTGTGTAGACCTAGTGCTTTGTATGCTAGGGGTTTTCAGACTTTGTTGCCAACTGGGGAACTGGTAGTCTCTAGGAGATGGATTAGAGCTTTACCAGTAGAGGTAGATGGTAGGGAATTTTCTGTTAATCTGATTGAGCTTGCGATGGATGACTTTGATATGATCTTAGGATGGATTGGTTATCGAAGTATGGGGCGACGATTGACTGCAAGCGCAGGATGGTGACTTTTGAACCAGAAGGGGAGGTACCCTTTGTGTTTCTAGGAACAGTCAGTGGACCGTGGGTACCTATGATTTCAGCGCTGAAGGCTAGAGACATGATGCATGAAGGTTGAATAGGATTCCTAGCGAACGCTGTGGACACCTCTAGGGTCGTGACGGTTGGACCGGGGGAGACCAGATTGGTATGTGAGTTTCTAGATTTATTTCCAGCAGACCTGCCAGGGTTGCCGCCGCAACGAGAGATTGAGTTTGTCATTGAGTTAGTGCCAGGAGCGGAGCCAGTATCTAGGACACCATATAGAATGGCTCCGGCAGAGTTGAAGATTCAATTACAGGAGTTACTGGACTTGGGGTTCATCAGACCGAGTTTCTCGCCATGGGGTGCTCCAATGTTGTTTGTCAAGAAGAAGGATGGATCCCTTAGGATGTGTATTGACTACAGGGAGCTGAAAAAGTTGACTATCAAGAACAAGTATCCACTGCCTAGGATCGACGATTTATTTGACCAGTTACAGGGAAGTACAGTGTTTTCTAAGATTGATCTCCGGTCAGGTTACCATCAGTTAAGGATCAAAGAGGAGGACATACCAAAGACCGCTTTCCGCATGAGGTATGGACATTATGAATTCCTCGTTATGTCCTTTGGATTAACCAATGCCCCGGTAGCTTTTATGGACTTGATGAATAGGGTTTTCAAGGACTATTTAGACAAGTTCGTGATTGTGTTCATCGACGAAATTTTGGTGTAATCTCAATCAGAAACAGAACACGAGCGAAATCTACGTTTGGTGTTGCAATGGTTGAGGGAGCATAGGTTATATGCTAAGTTCAGCAAGTGTGAGTTCTGGTTACCGCAAGTCACGTTTCTGGGCCATATTTTCAGTAAGGAGGGGATTTTGGTTGACCCAAGTAAGATTGAGGCAGTGAGAGATTGGCCTAGACCAAGCAACGTTCCAGAAGTTATAAGCTTTCTGGGATTGGCAAGATATTATCAGCGGTTTGTTGAGGGGTTCTCCAGGATAGCTACACCATTGACATGATTGAAAAAGAAGAAGACAAAGTATGTTTGTACAGACAGATGTGAGAACAGTTTTAAAGAATTAAAGCAGCGACTGATCACCGCGCCAGTGTTTAGTCTGTCGACAGACAACAAGAAGTTTGTGGTTTACTGTGACACTTCCAGACAGGGTTTAGGATGTGTGTTGATGCAAGCCGGTAAGGTGATAGCCTATGCATCGAGACAATTAAAGAAGTATGAATAGAGATATCCCACGCATGATCTGGAGTTGGCAGCGGTGGTATTCACACTTAAGATTTGGAGATATTATTTATATGGTGAGAAGTGCGAGATATACACTGATCATAAGAGTTTGAAGTACTTCTTTACTTAGAAGGATCTGAATATGCGCCAGAGACGGTGGCTGGAGTTGGTTAAGGATTATGATTGTGAATTCCTATACCATCTTGGGAAGGCTAACGTAGTGGCTGATGCATTGAGTCGGAATGGCCCAGGACAGTTGTTCAGTTTGAGACAGATATCAGATAAGCTAGCTGAGGAGATGACTAGAGCGGGTATAGAGTTGGTGGTTGGTTGGTTAGCCAACATCACTCTTCAGTCTACACTCCTTGAGAGGATCAAGGAGGCGCAAGGGAGGGATTCCCAGTTGAGAGGTCATAGGGAGAACATCTTAGTCGGGGTGGCTTAGGAATTCTCTATCTCGGAGATGGGGTTATTAAAGTACAAGGGTCGGATCTGTGTTCTGATGGATTCTGATATTCGGCGGGAGATTTTAGATGAATTGCATACCACTCCCTATTCCTTACTTCCAAGTATGACAAAGATGTACCAAGATCTGAGAGCTTTATATTGGTGGTCGGGCATGAAGAGGGATGTGGTGGATTATGTGGCCAAGTGTTTAACTTGTCAGCGGGTCAAGGCTGAACATCAGAGGCCAGCAGGATTGCTGCAGCCTTTAGGGATTCCAGAGTGGAAGTGAGAAGATATAACCATGGACTTCGTGGTTAGTTTGCCGAAGACCGTGGGACAGCATGACTCAGTGTGGGTGATTATGGATAGGTATACCAAGTCAGCCCACTTTCTACCGGTCAGGACAATTTATACTGTGGAGCAGTATGCTGAGTTATATGTGAAGGAAATTCTTCGACTTCATGGGGCTTCGAGGTCGATATTATCTGACAGAGACCCCACCTTCACCTTCAAGTTTTGGGAGAGTCTGCAGAAGGCTATGGGACGCAATTGCGGTTTAGTACCGCTTATCATCATCAGACAGATGGACAATTTGAGAGGATGATTCAGATACTGGAGGACATGCTACGAGCCTGTGTGCTAGATTTTGGGGGAGCTTGGAGTAAGTATCTCCCTTTGATTGAGTTTTCGTACAACAATAGTTACCAGGCGACTATCGGAGTGGCTCCGTATGAGTTGCTTTATGGAAGGAAGTGCAGATCACCTATCCAATTGGATGAGACGGGTGAGAGGAGTTATTTGGGTCCTGAGATGGTTCAGAGGACCGATGAGGCAATTGAGAAGATTAGAGCTCGAATGCTCGCCTCCCAGAGTCCCCAGAAGAGTTACTCAAACCTGAAACGCAGGAGCGTAGAATTCTAGGTCAGTGACCATGTGTTCCTTAGGGTTTCACCTCTGAGAGGAGTGAAACGGTTTGGCGTTCGGGGCAAGCTGAGCCCTAGATTTATTGGCCCCTTCGAGGTTCTGGAGCGGGTTGGGGAGGTAGCTTACAGATTGGCAATTCCTCCAGCCTTATCAGGGGTTCATGATGTATTTCATGTGTCCATGCTCTAGAAATATGTATCAGATTCTACACATGTGTTGAGTTATGAGAACTTAGAGCTAGATCAGGATTTTTCATATGAAGAGAAGCCAGTTCAGATTCTCAACCGAAAGGACAAAGTCTTGCGGAGCATGACCATCGCCTTAGTTAAAGTGTTGTGGAGAAACAACAAAGTTGAGGAGGCGACATGGGAACATGAATCAGATATGCGGGAGGGGATAGTTGTAGCGACCCAAATTTGCTAATAAGGCTTGGGGCCTTGATTAGCGTGCCTGGAGGGCAATAATTGTTATATTGTATTAATATGTGATTAGAAATGCATGTTTAGGTGAATTAAATATGCATGTGGGCCCCATTTGGTTGTTAGGGGCATATTTGTAATTTTAGCCCACTGAGGGCATAAATGTAATATTTGTATATGTTGTGATTGATACCACGTGTGGGTGGTGATATAACTGTGACGCACGTTCCGAGACGGTCCTAGGGAGCTGTTTTGATAAAAGTCACAACGGGGTCAAATACCCGGCTCAGGAGGAGCTTAGGGGTATTTTGGGAATATTATAATGTGTTCGGGAATTATTGAGTAGTGGTTAGTAAATTCAGTAATGGTTTCAGCGTGTTGGGATTAAACGAGGATCTTTAGGTATACTTGAGGACTTAGCGGGAATTGGGTGAAATAACGGAATTGCCCTTGAGGTTAGGATAAGAACTTTATTAAGGGGAATGGGTAAAGTGGTAATTTAGCCTTAGGAGGGGATTAACTTGGCTGAGAGGAGTTAGCCACGTTACTTACACTTAGGCTATTCAGGAATTTTCTGCTGGAAGTATAGAGAGAACCAAGAAGCAAAAAGGGAAGGGGAAGAAGGGCTAGTTTCTTGAGACCAATGGAGGAGTTCAGGGCTGAGATTGGGGCAACTAGAGTCAAGCTAGGGCCAAGATTAATCCAGAGGTAAAGCTTCATCTCTGAATTTTAGTTTTCTTGCAAGTTTTTTTTTTTTTTAGAGTTTGGGTTGAATGCTGAAAGTTGGGTTTTGGCTTAGTAATTGTGAAATTCAGCTTGAGAATCAAAGGAATTAATCTTGGAGTTGGATTTGGAAGAAGCTCAGAGCCGAATTTTAGTTTGAGGAAAGAATTTCGTGCATCTTTGAAGTTGATTACTGGTGTGGTTTAAGTTTTGTAAGGTCTGGTTTAAGTTTTATGAAGTTTTAAACCAATTTGTAAATCATGGGTTTGAATGTGTGTTTGGGCTTGTTATTGATGTTTTCAAGTTTCCATATGGTCTATTTGGGGTTTAGGTATGTCTTGGTATTGATTTGGAAGTGTTTAGGCTCGGGAAAATGTTGGGAAAAACCCAGTTTTCTGGGTTCGCGTATGGGCGCCGCGGCCCTGTTCTTCCATTCCGCAACGCTAGGATGCATCAGGGGAAGGGCACCATTCTGGGCGTCGCGGACCCTATAAGGTGGTGCCGCGGCGCTAGGCCAAATTCTGGGCAGGAAAAAATGTGTTTTTGGGGTTTTGGCTCAGGGGGCTCGGGGGATGCTTCCGCTACCTTGTGGGGGGAAACGGGAGGTCCTGAGAGCACGAGATTGGTTCCGGGAGATGATTATAAATTGGTTAGTAATTAGAGTGCTATGTATGTGTTGCGACTAGGTTTTTAGCGAGGCTCGGGTTAGAGGACCGTGCTCGAGATTTCGTTGCTCAAGAAGCTCCGTACACAGGTAAGAAAACCACTGTACCCATAGAGCAGGGCGAGGCCCCATAGTAGTGTTGCAGGGCATGGCCCTATATGATTATATACAGGGCATAGCCCATTGATTATGTTAATACATGTTTAAATGTTTGATTTATTATGCTATGTATGCAAATATGTAAATGATCGGCAAGAGCCAGGAACGGTGAAGGTCGAGAACGGGAAGGGTCGGGATCGACGAAGGCCGAGAACAGCAAGAGGGCCGAGAGCAGCGTTTAGCATGTGGGGTGCGAGTTTCCATGGTAAGACCCTAAAGGATACCTGGGATATTCTTACGGTGTAGACCGTGAGCCCAGGGCCTGGTAAAGCGCCTGGGACGGCATGGCCGTACGTGTTTAGCCTGTTGTTGGATTTGTTATATGCTGAGTAATTGCTATGCATATGATATATATTTGTGTGGAATTTTCTTGCTAGGCTTCGGCTCATGGGTACTCTGTGGTGCAGGTAAGGGCAAGGAGAAATCCGTCCAACCATGAGTATGGAGAGCATGAGGCGATGCGTACATGTCTGGTCTTCCTGGCTGCCACGGCCAGGGGTATTTTTGGGAGATGCTTTGTACTGAATCCTATTTTTTCGTTTAGTCGACTTAAAATATATTTTGAGTTGTCAAATTATGTGATTTTAATACAGTTGAGTTACACTTTTGAGTTAAATGCTTGGTTAGCTAGTTAAGTGCACATTTTAAACTCACTTAGTAATGACTCTAAGGTAGTAGGGCGTTACAACACCGACCCGGCCAAGGTAATCCAAGTTGAGAAGAACCTGAATGTAGAGGTCTGGGCCGCCATCATCGCCCGAGTGAAAGAGAACTAGGACGTTCTGGCGTGGTCTCATTCGGATATGACCGGGATAGACCGCAACATCATCTGCCACGCCCTAAACATCGACGAAGGCACGACTCTGGTTCGGTAAAAACAGAGACCTCTGGGGGCAGAGAAGGCAGAGGCCCTCAATTTTGAAGTTGAAAAGTTATACTTGATCAAATTCATTTAGGAAGCCTTGTATCCCGTATGGCTCGCCAATCCGGTGCTGGTGCCCAAGCCAAACGGGACGTGGAGAACTTGCATCGACTTCACAGACCTCAGCAAGGCCTGCCCCAAAGATTGTTTCCCTCCACCCCAGATCGACCAAATGGTAGATGCAACATCCAGATATGAGATCTTGAGCTTCATGTATGCTTATTCAGGCTATCACCAGATCTCAATGCATGTAGCAGACCAGGAACACACCATCTTCCAAACAGACAAAGGGTTGTACTGCTACATCGTTATGCCCTTCGGACTCAAGAATGTCGTAGCTATGTATCAAAGGCTCGTCAACAGAATGTTCCAAGCCCATCTAGGAAGGAACATGGAGGTCTATATCGACGACATGCTGGTCAAAACCAAAACCTCCAGAGGACACGCCGATAATTTGGCAGAAGCGTTTGCCATCATTCAGAAGTATGGGATGAAGCTGAACCTGAAGAAGTGCACCTTTGGCGTGGCATCTGGGTAGTCCCTGTGCTTCATAGTAAGCTACCAGGGGATAGAGGCCAACCCGGACAAGATCAAAGCATTGATTGATATGCCCTCGCCATGGAAGCACAAAGACATTCAGAGGTTGACAGGACGAATAGTCTCCCTGAGCCGTTTTGTTTCGAAAGTCACGGACAAATGCATCCTGTTCTTCAACATCCTTTGGAGAAGCCAAAGGTTCAAATGATCGGTCGAATGCCAAGAGGCTTTCCAGAGACTGAAAGAGCATTTGGCCGGAGCGCCAATCTTAACAAAGTCGGTGGATGGAGAGTCATTGTACTTCTATTTGGTCGAATCTGAACACGCCATCAGTGCCGCGCTCATATGGGAAGAAGAGAAGGCCCAACTCTCGGTCTATTACGTAAGAAAGAGGTTATTAGGCGCGGAGTCGCGATACCCACTAATTGAAAAATTGACATTTTGCTTTCTAATTGCATCCTGGAAGCTTAGGCCTTACTTTCAGGCCCACGTCATAAGAATACTGACCAACCATCCCTTACTGCAAGTGTTACAAAAACCTGAATCATCAGGGAGACTCCTGAAGTGGGCCATGGAACTGAGTCAGTTTGACATTGCGTATGTCCCCAGAATATCAATCAAGGGGCAGGCTCTGGCCGACTTCATCATGGAGTGCACCAGGATCACTGAAGATGAAGATCCCATCAACCCCACAACACCCTTATGGAAGGTTTTTGTAGACTAAGCCTCGAACGAAAACGGAGCGAGGGCCGGGATCATCTTAGTGTCATCACAAGGACACCAGTTGCAAAGTGCCCTGCGTTTCCAGTTCGATGCATCGAACAACGTGGCCGAGCACAAGGCCATGTTGGCCGGATTGGGTTTGGCTCATGAAGTAGGGGTAGCGAGTCTGGAGGTCTTTAGCGACTCCCAATTGGTTGTCAAACAAATCTTGAGGGAATACCAAACAAAAGGGGAAAAGATGGCTGCTTATGTGGCACGAGCTCAAGAGCTACTTCATTCTTTTAAGAAGTATTCCATCCGCTAGATCCCTAGGGAACAAAATGTGTTTGTAGACACATTGGAAAAACTGGCCATGGATGCTGAGGTGGAGCTCTTTGGGCTTGTCTCGATCAACCATCTTCCCGCACCAAGTATTCAAGCCCCCACGATCAACGCTATAGACTATTCCACGTTCTGGATGGGACCTATCATCAACTACTTAACAACTGGGGGGTTGCCCGCGGACAGGGTAGTGACTAGGAAGCTTTAGTACCAGGGCCCCAGATAAGTCATGATGGAAGGTAAACTCTATCACAGAGGGTTATCCATACCATACCTCTGATGCATGTTTGGGACCGAAATGAGTGCAATTATGCACGAGGTGCACGAAGGTTTCTATGGAGATCACACAGTCGGACTCAGCTTGTCCATGAAAATCCTAAGGAAAGGATGTTTTTGGCAAACAATGAAGAAGGATTGTGTCGATTACGTCTGCAAGTGCAAATAATGCCAAAGGTACACGAAGATCCCGCGAGCCCCTCCAACGAAAAAAACCCTGATGACTAGTCCCCGGCCTTTCGCAGTATGGGGTATCGACCTAGTAGGGTCGCTCCCGACTGGGAAGAGTGGTGTGAAGTACACCATTGTGGCCGTCGATTACTACACTAAGTGGGTTGAGGCAGAACCAATGAACACCATCACCTCAAAAAAGGCCTTGGACTTCATCATCAACAACATTGTGTGCCGATACGGCCTCCCTCACAAGATTGTGTATGACAATGGGAAGCAATTTGACAGCATCTACTTCACTGACTTCAGTGAAAGGCATGGCATCATCATAAGCTTCTCTGCGGTCGCCAGGCCTCAAGCAAATGGGCAAACATAGGCCGTGAACAAGATCTTGAAGGGAACATTGAAGAAAAAGCTTCAAGCTTGCAAAAACAAGTGGCCGGAAGAGTTTCCCCGCGTACTATGGGCATACCAGACAACTGAAAGAATGTCTACCGAGCATACTCCTTATTCCATGGTATACAGATGCGAAGCAGTCATTCCAGTGGAAACATCTGTCCCGTCCCCCTGGCGGGATACATATGATCCCACCCAGAACCACACCTTACTCCAAGAATCTTTAGACCTCATTAAAGAGATCCGGGAAGAGTCCTAGGTTCAATTGATGATGTATCAAGGAAAGATTGCCCGACACTTTAACTCTAAAGTTAAGAGCCAAAGTTTTGAAACCAACGATCTGGTCCTGAGAAGAGTCTTCCTCACAACCCAAGATCCGGGAGTGGGGGTTTTGGGCCCAAACTGGGAAGGACCATACGAAATCTAACATGAAGTATGTCCGAGAACGTATCGCTTAAGGCGACTTGACGGAACAGAGGTCCCAAGGGCCTGGAACGCAGAACACCTCCGTAAGTACTATCAATAGTTAGGAGGACGTGTTCTTGCTTTTAATTTTTCTTTTAAACAATGTACGCCCTAGGGAAGTTTCTTATTTCATGAAAATGATGTGTACAAAACATCATACAGAAATATTGTAAAGAAATGAAAGTTCGCGTCCGTCTTCACAAACAAGTGACCCAAGACTACAGTCTTCGCTCACTTGGGGGGGGGGGGGGGGGGGGCTATAACCATTCGTACGAACAAGTCTGGGAACAAAAAAAAATAGGATGCAAAACACAAAGTTTAGTCCTAGTTTAGACCGTACAGTCTGGGGGTAGCCGAAACCCAACTCCTAACAAAAGGACGCAAGGCTAAGGCCTGGTCCCAACCCGGACAAACATGGTTTGGGGGGGGGGGGGGGGTACAAACCTGAAAGGATGAAAGGATAAGGCCTAGTCCTAACACGGACATACATGGTCCGGGGGGGTGCCACCCGGAAGGATGCAAGGCTAAGGCCTAGTCCTAACCCATACATACATGGTCCGCGGGGTGCAAACCGAATAGGACGAAAGGCTCAGGCTTAGTCCCTAACCCGAACATACATGGCCTTGGGGGTACAAACCAGATAAGATGTAAGGCTCAGGCCTAGTCCCAACTCAGACATGCGTGGTCCAGAAGTGAACGTGAGTCCTAGGTATAAGTTATATAAAATTAGTCTTATAAATGGCCCAAGCCGTGGGAACCTGACCCATAGGTCCAAAATAAGCTAATCAACTAATTTCTGATGGCGTAGGCCGTTGGAACCTGAACACCAGAATCAGGACAAATATATTTGGTGACAATTATCAACTCCCTAATGGCCCAAGCCGTTGGAACCTGAACATCAGGGTTAAAGCGAGTTAATAAGTTAAAATCTAAAAAGAGATCTCTGATGGTCTAGACCCTTGGAGCGCGTATTATAAAATCGAGATAATTCACTCCAGGCTGTAAAGACCCGAACACGGGTCACCAGAAGAGAAACATTTTCTGCAACTTTTCCCCAATGGTCTCGACCGTTGGAACCAGGACCGAACATTCGACTCATTCACGCAAGGTGGCAAAACACTTAGTGAAATTCTAACGGATAGAACAGGAAAAACTTGTGCAAGAGATAAAATAAATACACATAAAAATTTTCTTGGAAGCACTTGCGTCCATAAAAGTGTTACAAAAAACAAAAAAAAGCGACAAAGAAAAACAAGTAAAAGACCCGGGCCTAGGATAACCGCGCCTTGATGCCTCCGAGTTGGCTCCATCAGTCTCCTCCTCGGCCAAAGGCTTCGCGTCAACTTTCTCCATAGCCTCGAACTCAGCTCTCTTCATGGTGGGATCAGGGTAAAGCAGGAGGTTCATGTTCTTGTCCTAGAGCCAGGCCATGTAGATAGCCTCGTCGAAGGTGGCCTCCAACAAGGCATCCGCCTGCTCTATCCATTGGCGAGCCTCCTCGTGCATTTTCACCTCTTATTGAAGCAAATTGTCCATGACTTGGACCCGAGATTCAAGAGTGGTGATCTTCTCCCGATCCTGGCGAGACTGGGCTTTGGTTGCCTCCAGGAGGATCTTAGATGATGCCTCAGAGCCCCAAACACGAAGAAGCTCCACCTCCAGGCTATCCACCAACTTTTCGTGGTCGGCTTCCTTCTGCGACAGAGTCTCTTCAAGTTGGAACCAAGTCCGGGAAGCCTCTTCGTGATTCACTTTGGCTTGAGCAACCTCCTTGGCAAGGGCCTCTGCCCGGGCGACCTCCTTGGTCAGGGCTTCTCTGGTGGTTTTCTGTTGGTTCATAGGCCCCTTCAACTCCAGCTGGCCCGTCTCCAACTTCATCGCCATCTCCGCAATCAAGTCGGGATTCCGATGGGCCAGTAGGGCGTCCTTGAACAAATCAAAGTTAGAAAACACACGAGCTAAAAATGTAAGAAGCAAAGGAAAATATGGACATATGACTTACAACGGTGATCTAATGACGGATGGCCTGGGAGATGAACATGGTGTCTCGGTTGGCCATGGTGGCATACCGTTTTAGTTGGAGGTTGGACATAGTAGTCCCAACCTGATCCAGTAGATCCACAGTGACTGGGGTCGTGTCCTGCCCTAATTTTGGGCAAAATTCGGTCTCGGCAACGGATCGGTCCACGATCGGCTGAGGGGCGCTTGGAGTATTCCACCTTGCACCTGGTCATCAAGGCTTTGTAGACCTCCCCCCGTCTGTGCCGGCCATCTTCCTAGGCCTGGGATACCATCTTCGATCTCTCCTCCTGGAGGACTAAGTCCTATTCCTCGAGGAAAGTCGAATTAACTGGGAGAAAGGGAGCCTCCGGGAGTTCCCGGACGGCGAGCTGGCTTTCCCGAGAAGGGTTCTTGGCCAAGGAAGAGTCTTTGGTCTTAGCCCTCTTGGCCCGGTTAACGGACTCATCAGCAGTCGGGTCCGCCGCTCTTTTCTTTAACCCCTGACTCGTTAGAGGCTCCTGCTCCAGGTCGATGACTGGAGGATGAGTAGGCTGAGATGAGGTGGCTTCAGCACGTACCGTCAGGGGAGGGATCACAACTGAAGTCTCCCTGACAGTATCCACCTCCAGTGTCGAGCCCCCAAGAATCACGTCCAGCACCTTGTTCTTGGGCACACCTTTGGCGGCCCTCTTCGATGATGCCCTAGCCTTGGCCGCCCTGGCCTCCATGACCTGTTTCATCTTGGCCATGGGATTGGACATGTTAGAATCGTCTAAAAAAGGCAAACAAAAAGAAATTCAGCAAAATATACGAGTGAGGGTAAGAAGTAATTAAAAAACTAGTCTAAGGTCCTCCGGGGAGAACCGTTATCTAGAACTCGGGCTCGACTCAACTCTCCTAAGGCGAAGGAATGGATTCGGTCCCCTATGTCATCCAAGTCCAAGAAGTTACCATATTGAAGGAACCCGGACGAGTACATGAGAGTCTCAGAGTCTACGATGATGGGGGATGAAGGCCCCATTTCTCTAACGGCCCCGAACATGTGGCCTCGATAAACTAGTCTATCCCTAACTAAGTCCCCAAAATAGGGAGCATAAGTCAAAAGAAAAGGTGAATTACCTTGCCCCGATATACTAGCCTCGGGAGCCCCCGTGTTCGTCTGGGCCTCTTCAAAAAGGTCATCCCGCTCTTCAGAGGCGGCCCTCTCCGTTAGCTGAGCCTGCTCCCTTTTCTTCTTTGTCGCGTCCTCCCGGGCCACAGCCTCCACGACCTCGATATGGACAAGAGCTAATTCCTCCCTCAAGGCCGGGTCTTTCTTGCATTGCAGTCCCCGGAGGCTAGGGGCCACGATTGTCTAGTTAGCTGCCAACATCCCAATTGTTCACAAGTTGGCGGTGTTTACGTGGTCTCCTACGTTCAGATCTTTCGCAAGTAAAGTGATGTAGTACTTCTTCTATTCAAGGATTGACTGGGTGAGAGGGGTCTGGGCATATGGTCCTGTCATCCATGTCTGTAAGTCGAAAGTGGATAACAAAAAGAATGAAAAGAACGAACATGACTAAGAAAAAAAATTACTTACCCACTTGCTGGAAGTCTAGCACCAGTGTGGGGTTCATATCCAAAAGGAACCCGGATGTCATAAACAAATAATGTCTGACATCCGGGGGGTGCTTCTAGGAGCTGGGTAATTTTCGTGAGGCTTCAGTCTATAGAAGCCATCCTGGGTCTTATCCTTGGCATTAAGCTACGACTCCAACTTATAGAAGTATAACACCTATGCTGGGGTTGGCTCCAGTATCTCCCTCGCCACGCAAAAGATACGCCATCCCGCAAGAAGTCGGTAAGCTTGGGGCAGGAGCTGAAAGGACGCGATCCCCACAAACTTCAGGAACGCTCTCACACTGATGTGGCCCATGCTCCAGGCTCCGAATTCATCCACTCTGGTGTGAGCCTTTTCCTCCTTCCTGGTCAGGCGGTTATGAAAGAGTCCAGGAGTGGACTCCACTCCCAAATGCCTCTCCAAAATGTCCATCATTCGGTAATTCCAGAACAAATTCTTCTCCCCGTCCACCTCCCATGTGTTGCCACTGAGGGGTTTGTGTCCTTCCTGGATGAAAGAGGCCGATTAGACATACTCTTTTGGATGGAGGGTCATGACTCATGATTGGTGATCTGGGAACAAAAGAAAAGCAAGCAAATAACCAAGTATTTAGCACCAAACCCAGAAAGGTTGGTTAAGGTACGGGGGCTCTCCTACGATCTGCTTGGAAGAGTCCCATCTGGATGAAATCCAGGATCACTAAAGATCCCCAGAACCCTGATCGAGAAAAAATGAGAAGAGTTTTTCTAAAGTTTCCCCAAGTCGACCTATTACTGTTTGTTCAGGGACAGCTCAGACCTGAGAGGATCTGGGACGAACTAGACAATTTGGTCTACTATTCTAGTACACCCAGATCCACCCTAAATGGTGGCCCCGACTCTAACGACCCTATAGCCACAAATGCGATACCACAAAATGATAAGCACGAGAAAACAAAATTAAAAGGATTGGGGAACTTACTGTAAAGTGAAGATCGTGGAGGGTGTCGTGTTTCCGGCAACAGGGACGACAAAATCACAGTCTTGAACATGCAAAGGTGACACAGAACTTTGTCTAATGGTCGAGCCGAGGTCACACTTTCAAGCAAGGACACAGAAATCAGGCGCGTCGGAAAGCGACTGCGACGGAGACAGAGTAGTTGACGAAGAATTTTGTTGGTGAGCTCGGACATAAAAAGTTCTCTTTGTGGTTTCGGTTGTTCAGAATGCGTAAAGTTTGTAAATGAAAATCTGGTGGTATTTATAAGAACCAAAAGCATGTTTTTGATCCAATAGTTCAGAACGACCCCCCACATCGGACGGTCCTGGATCATGTAGGGGTTTTAATTATCCCACTCAAGTATCAGATCGGGGGTTCCCCAAGTCGTGATCCGTGCCATCTCGATCCAACGGTCCAAAGGAAAGGCATTTCAAAATTTGTCCCATCCAACGGTCCTCAGTAATGCATGAATATTAAAGCATTCGTTCGTACAGATAGGACGCTTCTTGATTTACGTTGACGTTTTGTTGCCGACACGATAACTAAGAGAATGACTCCAAGTCTATCAGACGCAAGTACCATCGACGCACCATTTATAGGGAGACACGTGTGTGTAGCATGATGAAGTTGAAAGGTCAAGGATCACCCAGACGACCATAAAGTAAACAAACTTGGGCTCTGGTAAATGAACCAGGGTCCTGGTAAATGGAGCGGGCCTTTGGGATTTGAACAGGGATGTTGACTCAAATGCTTTTTATACAAGTCCCAAGAAATCAGTCCCCCACGAAAACGGACCTGTCTCCTGAGGAACGAACCGGGATGTCGAGAATTGATTTGGGAAAGGAAGCAAGCCTTCACTCCGCAAGCACAGATAAAGGCTTGGGGGTAAATGTTATCCCCGTTTCCTCCACCCATTCACGGATTCGCACATTTAGTCCGTGGGCCACCCTGGAGGGACTTAAGGCCCAAATCGGGCCCAATAGACGAGGAAGGAGTGAGTCCTGATGACCCAAATATCGGTAAAGCCCAAGCGTTATCCTAGAATGAAAGCCGAGACCATGAAGTTGGCATGTTTCATCTTCCCAGACCTCTCATATGGTGTTGTTTGCGGTGCAATAAGGATATTGTTTCCTCAAGTCTAAAAATGGATCGGGACGATATCAGACGAACCTGGATCCTAATAAAAGAACCAAGGTATTGGTAAATGAAGAGAGATGTTAGTAAACACACCTGGACCAGGCAACCAGGTTGGGCATGATAAGTTGTCCCCTATACTAACATCACCCCGAGAAACATAAAGTTTTGTCCCCATAACTAACCTGCAGAAGAGGTTACATATGGAATGTACACGTTATTTCAGAACCGTACAGCCACCACTCTAACAAATCCTGTCCCCCGGATCTCCTTAGAAGCCCACGTGAGCCAGACTGACGATGCGTACTGTTGCAAGTCTTATAGCGTGGTTATGCTCCGACCAGCCCAATGGACCTTGATTAGTGCATTTTATTTATTAAACTCCTTTGTATTAAGCCTCCATCAGTGAGAAAATAGTGTTTATACCCTTATTGGACTTGGATTAGTCCGGCCCAAACCCAGAGCACCCAACTGCCTATAAATATGAATAGTTGTGCACTGTGGAGAGGGTCGAAATTTTCTCTTGTAAGCATATACTCTGCTCAAACTCAGAGAAAAACTCCATTACTAAAGCTCCTTAAGCTCTAATACAACAGACTCATGGACTAAGGCTCTTTAACGCCCCAACCACGTAAAATTCCTTGTTTGATTATTTGTAATCCTTTCTTTCTAAGTTCTCTTATCTTTTATAATTCTAGTTTCCAAAAAACTCAGTAAACAAGAGTAAAGAACGACATTGATGTGTTCAACACAAGCCGAAATGATTATATCTAATCAATATAAGCATTGAATGAATCATCATGAGCATTAATACTTGACCGACTTCAAGTTCGATGAAAACTAAAAGCGCTTGTCTAGTCTAAAGGCTAGTTACTTAGAGCCAGGGCTAAAAGGCTCAGGTGACTGCAACATCACGTGGCTATGGGTGTTGAATCCAAGTTCGTGACTAACACATTATTCACTTATCTGATTAGGGTGGAGAGCCTAAAGTGTGACTCTTTAGTCACCTATCTGATTAGGGTACAGAGCCCAAAGTGTGACTCTTTAGTCACCTATCTGATTAGGGTGCGGAGCCCAAAGTGTGACTCACTCATCTGATTAGGGCTACAAGCCTCAAGATGATTACCAGAATCTTAAAGTGTTAATCACTCATATGATTAGGGCTACAAGCCCCAACTTGTTTATCAGAATCATAAAGTGTTATTCACTTATTTGATTAGGGTGCAGAGCCCATGTGAGTGACTTAATTGTCACTTATTTGAGTCACTGATTTTAGATGGACACATTAGCCATCTATTCTCATTATGACTTGATAGTCATCTATATAAAGGGCAGGGCCCATAAGTCATCTATACAAAGGGCAGGGCCCACAATCATTATTTGGACTTATTTGCATGCATGAATAGGGCTATTATCGCTAGGCATGCCTATTATGATTTAGTAACACGTTATTACCTGTTCATGAGCATATTGAGTTTTCTTGCTGAGCTTCGGCTCACGAGTGCTATGTGGTGCAGGTAAAGGCAAAAGAAAGCTGGACCATCCTTGAGTTGGAGAGCTTAGGTGACGATGTGTACATATGCGGCTCCTCAACTGCCACGACCGAGGGTTTAAAGAGGAACTAAGGTTAAACCCTATTTTGCCGCTTAGGTCGGCTCGTTGTAAATATTTTATTGTATTTAACCTTTAAATTATATTTTGGGATCCCAATGTATACAGTAATTTTTTCTTTATGAAACGTTGTATCCTAACCAAAATTTTTAACCCTAAACCGTTAATCATACTTAGTTACATGATTATGGCCAAATGTGTAACGCCCTGGTTACCCCAAGACAATTACGGTGAACTTTGAATCGTGATTTAACTCGCTAACTGAGTTCTTGGTTAAAAACATGCTTCTAGGTGTTATTAATAGGTCAAGGTGGAATACCAATCAAAAGGAAAGGATATATTTTATTTAAAACATAAAACTGTTCATGGGCCCATAAAAACATTTACAAGTTATTTACAATGCAAAACAATCATTACTATATAAAATTTACAACCCGCTGATCTAAGCGAAAAAAATAGGGTAGAACTCCTTGGCCGTGGTGGTCAAGCGGCCGCATATGTACACATCTCCACCTAAGCTCTCCACTCAAGGCTGGGTTAGCTTTTCCTTCCCTTTACCTGCACCACATAGCACCCATGAGCCAAAGCCCAGCAAGAAAACTCAATACTGCATGAATATAATATCAACAATGATCATAATAATCATTCAGGACTTTTAGTCCAAAATAAAGGAGTGACAGTTGTAAAAGTCACTAAGGTGGGTTCCGTTCCCTTAAAGATAAGTGATCTTTTCACTAGCTTAAACAAGATAGGTATCTGATGAAATAGTCACCAGCATAAACCTACTGAGTGACCATAGAGTCACAACTGTGGGATTCTGTTCCCTTAGCCATGTGACAAACAGTAACCTAGGCCTTTGGCCCTGGCTCTGAGTAACTAGTCATAGACTTGACAAGCGCTTATAATTTTCTAACATAGGGTCGGTCCGGCATTAATACCCCATATGAGTCATTCAATGCTGATGTCGATTAGATCTAATCTTTTATTGGCTCTGCGTTCTTGACGCTTATGTCGTTTCTGACTCTTAGGTCAGTAACACATGACCAATGTCGATTCTGACTAGTCAATTCCATACACAAGTAAGCAAGATTTGCTAAGCATTTAATATGCAATAAATGTCCACATTTAACAATCAACATGCCTCTAACGCATGTCACATATAGGGTGCAGTTTTCTTACCTCGGGTTCGAGCGAGAAATAATAAAAGAACGACCCTTGAGAACGATCTGCCCTTTAGTTCCTTAGTGGTCATCTAGTCATAACCAATTGGAATCCATTAATAAAGTAAATCAATAAGAGGTTCACAATCTAAAACTACACTCTCGGGATCAATCCTGCACTCTCGGGACTCCCGATCCACCCAAACTAGGTAAAGGAACCCATCCCCGAGCCTTAAAAGTCATCCTGAGACCTAAAATAGGCTTGTTGGAAAATGGACCAGCGCTGGGGCACTGCTAGGTGGTGCTGGGCGCTGTCCCAAGTTAGAGAGACTCGGCTCTTTACCCTGCCTAGCGCTTGGGTACCAACTGCAAACCATAATTTTTCCTGGTTTCCTTCCTTGCGACTTCCCCTGAAAACTAAGCATCCAAAACAATCCCAAACATCACCCAAACATCAAATTCAACCCCTAAACTTCATTCATATCATAACCTTATCAAAACCCAAGCAAACTTACTCACAAACTTCCATTGATTCCCAACTAACCACTTCAAATTATCTTGACTAAAAACCAATAGCAAAATAGGGTATAGCTAAAGTTTCATGGATGAATTCTTACCTTAAGCTGGATTTGAGTCCTCTTCAATGGATGAACCAAGTTTCTAAGCTCCAACCTTTGATTTCCTAGCTTGTTTCTTCAAAAATGGGGTTAAAAAATTCAAAGGAAGAAGGAGGAGAAATGGTGTACGGGAGAGGTGTTTTGATGCTCTGTTTCTTGCAAGTTCTACAGCCTTCAATGTCTTATATCAATCCTAGGGCGAAAAGACTAAAATGACCCTAGGTCAAATAAAGGTTTCTAAAAGCTCCCAAGGGTAAAACCGTCCTTTCCCACCTATTTCGTTAATTATAATTAACACCCTCCAATTCCCGCTATTTTCGATATTCTCAAATACCAATAATTCATATCCTGTTACCCTTTAATTCCCGGCAACGCTCTAATCATTAAATCACCCCGAGACTCAAACTTAATCCTGTTACGACCAAGCTGCTAATTTGCACTCAAAGACCATCTCATGCCGAATAACTCGAACAAATCCACATTATAATGTGGCCTCAACAATAAATCACCGACATGCATACAAATATACAATTACGCCCTCAACGGGCCAAGTTACCAAAATACCCCTGTCATGAAATGTGGACCCACATGCATGCATTTAACATCATATTATAATATAATTCACATAAACATGTATATAATAATTTAATGGCATAATAAATCAATTATGGCCCTTCCGGCCTACTAATCCGACCATTAAACCACATTAGGTATTTTGGGGCATTACAACTATCCCCTCCTTACAAAAATTTTGTCCTCGAAATTTACCTGAACAGCTTGGGATGCTGACTCCGCATATCTTACTCCAGCTCCCAGGTCACATCCTTGACCTTGTTGTTCCTCCACAATACCTTAACCAAAGGTATCGTCTTATTTCTGAGGACCTTGTTCTTTCTGACAAGTATCTGGATTGGTTGTTCCTCATTGGAGAGAACTGCCTCGAGCTCAAGATCTTCATAGCTCAAAACATGAGTCACATCAGATACATACCTTCGAAGAGCTGAAACATGAAATACATTATCCATGGCTGACAATGCCGGAGGCAAGACTAATCTGTAAGCCACCTGACTAATCCTTTCCAGGATCTCAAATGGACGTAGAAATCTAGGGCTCAGCTTGCCCTTTTTCCCAAACCTTCTCACTCATTTCCATGGAGAGACTCTAAGGAAGACACAGTCTCCCACTTGGAACTCCACGTTTCTGTGCTTGGGATCTGCATAGCTCTTCTGTCTACTTTGAGAAGTGAGCATCCGAGCTCTAATCTTCTCAATGGCCTCACTGGTCCTCTGAACTACCTCAGGACCCAAGTATCTCCTTTCACTTGTCTCATCCCATTGAATGGGAGATCTGCACTTCCTACCATACTGTATCTCATAAAGGTGCAACCCCAATGGTAGACTGATAACTGTTGTTGTAGGAGAACTCTATCAAAGGATGATACTTACTCCAAGATCCACCAAAGTCCAGCACACATGATTGCAGCATGTCTTCCAATATCTGGATCGTCCTCTCAGACTGCCCATCTGTCTGAGGATGATAAGCAGTACTGAACTTCAATTGTGTTCCAATGGATTTCTGTAGACTTCCCCAGAACTTAGAAGTAAAAGTAGGGTTCCGATATGACACGATCGACCTTGGCGCTCCATGGAGGCACACGATCTCTCTCACATAGAGATCTGCATGCTGATCAACTGTATCGGTAGTCCTCAGTGGCAAGAAGTGAGTTGACTTGGTATAGCGATCCATCACCCAAATGGAATCATGCTGACCAACAGTCCTGGGTAACCCCACCACGAAATCCATCATGATGTCCTCCCATTTCCACTCTGGGATATCCAGAGGCTGTAATAACCCTGCCGGCCTCTGATGCTGAGCCTTGACCTGCTGACATGTCAAGCACTTGGCCATATATTCTACTACATCTCTTTTCATCCCCGACCACCAATACAATGATCTCACATCCTGATACATCTTCGTGGTGCCTGGATTCAAAGAATAAGGTGTAGTATGAGATTCATCCAGAATCTCTCGCCTCAAAGCAGTGTCTAACGGAACACATATCCGACCCTTGTTTCTTAACAACCCCATATCAGACACTGTATAATCTTTGGATGCTCCAGCTAAAACATCCTCCCTGATCTTGATCAGCTGTGGATCACCCAACTGACCCTCCTTGATTCTCTCCAACAGTGTAGATTGTAGCGTAATATTGGCCAACTGGCCCACCAGCAACTCTATACCAGCTCTGGTCATATCATCTGCTAACTCTCTGGCTATCAGCCTCGCACCATAAATCTGCCCCACCCTTCCAACTTAAAGCATCAGCTACCACGTTGGCCTTTACTGGATGATACAAAATCTCACAGTCATAATCTTTTACTAAATCCATCCAACGCCTTTGTCTCATATTCAAGTCTTTCTGCGTGAAGAAGTATTTCAGGCTCTTGTGGTCTGTACAGATCTCACACTTCTCCCCATAAAGGTAATGCCTCCATACCTTTAAAGCAAAGAACACAGCTGCCAACTCCAAATCATGAGTGGGATATCTCTTTTCATACTCCTTCAGATGACATGAGGCATAAGCAATTACCCTCTCTGACTGCATCAGAACACAACCCAAACCTTGATGTGAAGCATGGCAGTAAATCACAAACTTCTCCTGGTCTGTTGGAAGACTCAGAATCGGAGCTGTAATCAATCTCTGCTTCAGTTCCTGGAAGCTGTTCTCACACTTGTCTGACCACACAAACTTCTGATTCTTAAGTGTCAGCTCAGTCAATGAAGTAGAAATCTTTGAGAACCCTTCCACAAAATTCCTATAATAACCTGCCAATCCAAGGAAACTTCTAACCTCAGAAGCATTCTTTGGCCTTGCCCAATCCCTAACTACCTTAATCTTTGCTGGATCTACCTTAATCCCCTCCTTACTGACAATGTGCCCAAGAAAAGATACCTAAGATAACCAGAACTCACATTTCTTGAACTTTGCAAATAATATGTGTTCCCTCAGTCTCTGTAGAACTAACCTCAGATGTTGCTCATGCTCTGACTGAGTCTGAGAATAAACCAGAATATCATCGATGAAGATGATAAAAAACTGGTCCAGATAATCCTTGAACACTCTGTTCATCATATCCATAAAAGTAGCTGGGGTTTTAGTCAATCCAAAAGACATGACTAAGAACTCATAATGCCCATACCTAGTACGAAAAGCAGTCTTCGATATGTCTCCCACCTTAACCCTCAACTGATGATAACCAGAACGAAGGTCGATCTTTAAAAAAACCTTTTTATCTAGCAACTGATCAAACAGATCATCTATCCTTGGCAAAGGATACCTGTTCTTGATTGTTAACTTATTTAGTTCTCTGTAATCAATGCACATCCTCAGAGAACCATCTTTCTTTTTCACAAACAGAATCGGCGCACCCCAAGGTGAGAAACTAGGTCTGATAAAACCCAAATCTAACAGCTCTTGCAACTGTACTTTCTATTCTTTTAACTCAGGTGGGGCCATTCTGTAAGGTACTCTAGACACTGGCTCCGTCCTTAGTGCCAGTTCTATCACGAACTCTATCTCTCTTTGTGGTGGCAACCCTGGCAAATCTTCTGGAAATACATCCAGGAATTCACAGACTAATCTGGTCTCTTCTGGTCTCACTGGCACGACCTGAGTGGTTTCAACCACACTGGCTAAGAATCCAATGCGACCTCATTGCAGTAGATCTCTAGCCCTTAATACAAAAATCATAGGTATGCGAGGTCCATGCACAGTACCAACAAATACAAAAGGATCCTCACCTTCAGGCTCAAAGGTGACCATCTTCCTTCTGCAATCAATGGTTGCCCCATACTTCACTAACCAATCAATACCCAGAATCATGTCGAAGTCAGGCATAACTAACTCTATCAAATCCACTGACAACTCTCTGCCCTCCACTGTCACTGGCAAAGATCTGATCCATCTCCTGGATACCACTAATTCCCTAGTGGGCAAAAAAGTTCCAAACCCCACAACATAAAAATCACAAGGTCTACACAGTCTATTAATAATTCTTCTAGCAACAAAAAAATATGTAGCACTAGAATCAATCAATACATTATATGGGGTTCCAGCACTAAGAAGCTGACCTGTAACTATTGAGGGAGAAGCCTCAACTTCTGCTTGCGTTAATGCGAACACTCAAGTTGGGGCCGAGCTGTTCGTTTTCCTAGGTTCTTCTTTCTTTGCCTTAGGGCAATCCTTTCTAAGATGACCCACTGCTCCACATGAGAAGCAGGCCCTTGCCCTACACTTTCCCAAATGACGCCTCTTACATCTAGGGCATTCAGGATAAGACTTCCAGGCTTCATTACCACTTGGAGGACCCATTGAAATACCACGGGGTCGCCTATCAGAATCTGGAACTGGGAAGGTGTCAGGAACCTTCCTCTTCTGATCACTGGGGCCTCCACCCTTACCAAAACCCACAAATGGAGAACCTGTTCTCCTGAACTCTTTACTATCTGCATTCTCTCGCCATATCTTGTTCTTTGCACTCTCACTTGTGAGTGCCTTCTTGACCACCTGTGCATAGGTAGTAACCCCTGCCACAGTGGTAATGCCAACATCTCGGGCTAATCTAGGCTGAAGCCCCTGGAGAAATCTCTCCCTCCTGGTCCCATCAGTGGGCATTAACTCCATGGAAAACTTTGCCAATCGATCAAACTTTAGGGCATACTAAGTCACTGATAAACTTCCCTGAAGAAACCTGATGAACTCATCAGCTTTTGCTGCCTTGATGGAATCATTATAGAACTTTTCATTAAACAAAGTCTGAAACTCTTCCCAACTCAGGGCATTAATGTTTTTGGTTTGGGATATAACCTCCCACCAAATTCGGGCATCCTCCCGAAACATATATGTGGCACAGGCCACCCTCTCATTACCAGTCACCATTATGAAGACCATGATGGTGGTAATCACGCTTATCCACTGCTTAGCTTTAACACAATCTGCACTGCCTTCAAACACTAGAGGTTGGTGTTTCCTGAACCTTTAATAGAGAGGCTCCCATTTATTACCAACCTCTGGCAGTTGCTCAGCTGCTGGCACAGATAAAGGAGGTGCCTTAGAAACACTGACCACTGCAGGAACTTGTTGTTGTCTCAGGAGGCAGAGTTCTTCTCCCTGCCTAAATATTGTAGCCTGCAGCTCATTAAATAATTGCTGCCAGTTTGTAGGAGCTGGCTGTGGAATCTATCCCTGGTCATTCTCCTCACCTTGATTATTATTCTGGCCTTGATCACTCTGGCCAGATGATGTATCTGTCTGTCCTGGATTCATTCTTATCAACTTATACTGTGTTGCAATAGTCAATACGGCCAGTCAGGCAGTGATAACTAAACTTCTTGCTGCCGCACCATCCAATAACAAGCAGATAATTATAATATACCACAGTCATACAAAAATACAAATAGATACATGATCATAGCATTTAGCACTTAGCATGTATCAGATAATAGTTCACAATCCACAATACTAATAAGTATGTGCCAACAATATCAGTACTAATTAGCACATTGTTGCTAAAGATGCAGTATTCATGGCACAGGTTTAACATGGTGTCTCATGTATACAGGTAAAGAATTTATAATATATTTAAGCAGTTAAACATATAACCACATACATAGTTACCAAAGCATGAGTCGAGCTTGACTTTAGTGACGAGTGTACATGCCCAGCCAGTCTACAAGAACCCTAAACCTTGGTATGCTCTGATACCAAGTTGTAACGCCCTGGTTACCCCAAGAGAGTTATAGTGAACTTTGAGTTGTGATTTAACTCGCTAACCGAGTTCTTGGTTAAAAACGTGCTTCTAGGTGTTATTTATAGGTTAAGGTGGAAACCAATCAAAAGGAAAGGATATATTTTATTTAAAACATAAAACTGTTCATGGGCCCATAAAAACGTTTACAAGGTATTTACAATGAAAAATGGCCATTAATGTATAAAATTTACAACCTGTTGATCTAAGCGGCAAAAATAAGGTAAACCCCCTAGTTCCCCTGAGAACTCCTTGGTCGTGGTGGTCAAGCGGCCGCATATGTACACATCTCCACCTAAGCTCTCCACTCAAGGCTGGGATAGCTTTTCCTTCCCTTTACCTGCACCACATAACACCCATGAGAGAAAGCCCAGCAAGAAAACTCAATACTGCATGAATATAATATCAACAATGATCATAATAATCATTCAGGACTTTTAGTCCAAAATAGAGGAGTGACAGTTGTAAAAGTCACTAAGGTGGGTTCCGTTCCCTTACAGATTAGTGATCATTTCACTAGCTTAAACAAGATAGGTATCTAATGAAATAGTCACCAGCATAAACCTACCGAATGACCATAGAGTCACGATTGTGGGATTCCGTTCCCTTAGCCATGTGACAAACAGTCACCTAGGCCTTTGGCCCTAGCTCTGAGAAACTAGTCATAGACTTGACAAGCGCTTATAATTTTCATTGAACTTAGGGTCGTTCCAGCATTAATACCCCATATGAGTCATTCAATGCTGATGTCGATTAAATCTAATCTTTTATCGGCTCTGCGTTCTTGACGCTTATGCCGTTTCTGACTCTTAGGTCAGTAACATACGACCAATGGCGATTCTGACTAGTCAATGCCATACACAAGTAAGCAAGATTTGCTAAGCATTTAATATGCAATCAATGTCAACATTTAACAATCAACATGTCTCTATAATAACCACGCATGTCACATATAGGGTGCAGTTTTCTTACCTCGGGTTCGAGCAAGAAATAATAAAAGAACGATCTGCCCTTTAGTTCCTTAACGGTCACCTTAGTCATAACCAATTGGAATCCATTAATAAAGTAAATCAATAAGAGGTTCATAATCTAAAACCACACTCCCGGGATCAATCCCGCACTCTTAGGACTCCCAATCCACCCAAATAGGGTAAAGGAACCCATCCACGAGCCCTAAAATAGGCTTGCTGGAAAATGGACCAGCGCTGGGGCGCTGCTATGTGGCGTTGTCCCCAGTCAGAGAGACCCAGCTCTCTACCCTGCCTAGCGCTGGGGAGCCAGGAATGGCGCTGGGGCGCCAACTGTAGACCCGAATTTCTCTTGGTTTCCTTCCTTGCGACTTCCCTTGAAAACTAAGCTTCTAAACCAATCCCTAACATCACCCAAACATCAAATTCAATCCATAAACTTCATTCATATCACAACCTTATCAAAACCTAATCAAACTTACTCACAAACTTCCATTGATTCGCAACTAACTACTTCAAATTCTCTTGACAAAAAACCAATAGAAAAATAGGGTATAGCTAAAGTTTCATGGATGAATTCTTACCTCAAGTTGGATTTGAGTCCTCTTCAATGGAAGAACCAAGTTTCAAAGCTCCAACCATTGATTTCCTAGCTTGTTTCTTCAAAATGGGGTTCAAAAATTGAAAGGAAGAAGGAGGAGAAATGGTGTACAGGAGAGGTATTTTGATGCTCTATTTCTTGCAAGTTCTATAACCGTCAATGGCTGAAATCAATCCTAGGGTGAAAAGACTAAAATGCCCCTAGGTCAAATAAAGGTTTCTAAAGGCTCCCAAGGGTAAATACGTCCTTTCCCACCTATTTCATTAATCATAATTAACACCCTCCAATTCCCGCTATTCTCGATATTCTCAAATACCTATAATTCATATCTCCTTACCCTTCAATTCCCGGCAACGCTCTAATCATTAAATCACCCCGAGGCTCACCCCGAGCCTCGAACTTAATCGCGTTACGACCAAACCGCTAATTTGCACTCAAAGATCGTCTCATGCCGAATAGCTCGAACAAATCCACATTATAATGTGGCCTCAATAATAAATCATCGACATGCGTACAAATATACAATTACGCCCTCAACGGGCCAAATTACCAAAATACCCCTGTCATGAAATGTGGACCCACATGCATGCATTTAACATCATATTATAATATAATTCACATAAACATGCATATAATAGTTTAACGGAATAATAAATCAATTATGGCCCTCCCGAACTACTAATCCAACCAGTAAACCACATTAGGGATTTTGGGGCATTACAAAATGACTCTGTTGACCTGTGGAATTGGCCAACGGTCGTATATACAGTATACGACACCTTTTGAATGAAATAAATTGAATAAACGACAAAGTACGATTATCTTAAGTAAACACACAAGAATTTTATAGTGGTTCAGCCCTGTTCTAATGAACATTGATAACCTAATCCACTTAGTCTTTAGTATTGAATTACTCAATCAACAATTACAAGTACGAACTGATGAGCTCTCTTGTTAAAAATATTTTTCTCCCAAAATTCCAGAAAAAAAGAACCTAGGGAAAAGTCCAAAAGTCCCCTTTATGAAGCCCTGAGTCCTTTATTTATAGAACCCAGGGGCAGTTACATGATCAGTAGTACTGGAGATTGTGGTTTGGTACACAGCCATTGTGAGTGGAGATACGTGTCCCCCTCCCCATGATTATGAGATCGTGGGTCTTCTCGTTGTTTCTCTAGATCATGGTGGATAATGCACGATAGAAACCTCTAGGAAGATGTTAAGTCTCTGTTTGTATGTGAGAATTAGGTGATAGGCCTGTGACCTTCTGGGTGCTGGACCTGGTTATCCTCTGGGTGCTAGGCTTGTGAACTTCTGGGTGCTAGGCATGTGTTATCTTAGTTTGAATGAGAGTGAGATTTCTCAGTGAAGTGTATTTGGGGGTTTGAGTCGACCACCCTATGAAGAATAAGGTGGTCCGACACCCCATGTGGTTCTTGAGCAGGTCAGGCCAACAGGCTGACCACCCCTAGGGATCCTTGGACATACTGGGGCCGACCACCCCTAAGGCTCTTGGGCCTACTTAGGTTGACCATCCCTAGGGGGTTTAGGCTTGGTCGACTTCCCCATAGGTCCTGGACCTATCTTTTTTTCCCTCGATCTTTTCTCCATACTTTGTCATTTCTCCCTTATTTGTGATGTCACGTGTCGCATTCTCATTCGCCACATCATCCTCGTATTTTTGAGGGATAACATTTCCCCCCCAAGTTTATTGTAATGTTTTCAACATTACAGTAAACTTGATCCCAGTTCGCGAAACATACCTTAGCAGTACTTAAATAGTCAAGTCCCTCAAGACATTACATATTACTTTTTTAACTATCGATAATTTGCTCGGTACGAATTGTTTAGGGACAATTAGAAATTCCTAAAAATAATTAGGTTTTCAAGGCAAATAAATTTCCTAAAAATATAATATATTATTCAAGGAAATTTAGTTTTTAAAGGAATTTTTAATTCCTAAAAATATAGATATTTTTCAAGGAATTTAAATTTTAACCATAAAACATGTCAGATATTTTTCAAGGAAATTTGAATTCCTAAAAATATCTTGTCTCCTTGAGAGGATATAAGTAGGTCTTCTCTTCTCATTCCTGCTTTATGCGCCACTTTCAAACAAGATCCAAGTCTGATTTCTCCAGTTCCTCATCAAACTCAGATCTTTGGTAAGTACTTTCTTCTAATCCTCACATCATTTAATTTTAATGTGCTTAGATTTATAAGAAACACTTTGCATTTTTGAGGAATTTTGTCTGAATCTTCTTGTTTTGTTGTATCCAGATCCAAAATAATTGACTTACTTGAATCAAGATTTCTCTATAAAATTCCTTAGTCTGGGCGATTTCTAGGGTTACAAACCCCAAACTGGACGATTTCCAGGGATGCAAGACCCTAGGCTAACCACTCACTAGTTCTAGCAATTTCTAGGACTCCAAACTCTAGTGCCTGCGATTTCCAGGGATAGGATCAGGCTTGGGCCGAGGACCTCCATGGCACCCAATCATGGGTCGAGTACCTCTTGGCTTCTCCTTGTGCGATTTCCAAGCCTAGGAACAGGTTTGGGCCGAGCACCTTCATAGTTTAAAACCTTTGCCTTAGGCTATTTCAAGGCTTAGGAACAGTGTTTGGGCTGAGCACCTCCAAGGCTCCTAATCCTTGCCTTAGGCGATTTCCATCCTTAGGTATAGTGTTTGGACTGAGCACCTCCAGGGCTCCCCTTCCCTAGCCTTAGGCGATTTCCAAGATTAGAATTAGGGTTAGGCCGACCACCCCTAGAGCTTCATGGGCCGAGTACTCCTTTTCCCTTCCCTTAGGCAATTTCCAGACCTAGAATTAGGGCTAGGCCGACCACCCCTAGAGATTCATGGGCCGATTACCTCCTTTCTCTTGGCTTAGGAAATTTTTAGGGAACCAGGGTGGCCGGCCCAAGCATAAGCCAATCACCTGGGACCCTAAACACAATTTTTTCACCACAATTGATCTCCTTGGGGGCCTTCGTTGTACTGTAAAAATGACTTTTTCTAGAGACTTTGAACGATTCTCTGGCACTTTTCTGAGGCTTGCATCCGTGGGGTGGTCGGCCTAAGGTGGTAGGCCGACCACCTATGCTCCATTTTTCTTACTTCGCAATTTGATGGATTCATGGTGGTCGGCCTAGCCTTAGGCTCACTGGGTCGACCCCTATATATAATTTTACTCCTCATTTCTTCATTTTTACTCCTTTCATGGATATGCCCCCAGCTATTGGCTTCATTATGCTCATTTTCTAACTTTAATCTTCATTTTTCTCTTCTGTTACAGATGTCGAACTCCTCTTCATCAGACAAGTCAATAAGTGAGCGTACTCCCCAAGAGTTCTTGGAAAAGGTGAAAAGGATTCTCCCTCGCTCTGCTTTATATTTGTTCAGTGAGGAAAATTTCTTGAAAAGGTACTGTCCAATGGCGAGAGTAAAACAGACGACTCAGAAACCCTCTTAAGATGATCCTCATATTTCCAGGCATATCACTCAGGGCTCCTCGCCTAGCTCTTCTCAGATTTCTTCTCAGCACAGTACACCCCGGGGCTCCCAAGGCACATCTCACCAGAGTCATTATTCTCAGCGGGATAGGTCAGGTCAGCGAGACCCATTGCAACGCCCTTTGCACTGAGATACTAGTCGGGTTCCCCATCAATCTTCTTCTGAGCAAGAACATACCGAGGGATCTCGTCGCCATGCTACTCATCCTCAGGAGCGTTCTATTCACAGGTTCTGGCCTAAGGTGGTTCGCCCTCCTTCAAAGAGCAAGATAGTCTCACCAGCTGAGCATTAGAAGAAGAGACGACATAAAGAGTTCCATTCATCAGATTCTGGGGCCACCTTTGCTAGTGAGATCATATGGAAACCAGTTGAGAAGCCTTGCCCTGCTGATTATGAGGTTGTTTGGTTCCAGGGGGAGGCCTCTGACATGACTGAAGAGAAGGTAAAGAACATAAGGAAGACATTTGACCTCTCCGGTATGTCTATTACTATCCCCGGTCCAGATGACAAAGCTGAAGACCCCCCTTTGGGCATGTGTGCTTGGACTCGCTCTGCCATTAAGTCTGGTGCCCTACTTCCTCTTCATCCATACTTCCGTAGCGTTGCAAACTATTTTGGTATTAGTCCTTCTCAGTTGGCTCCTAATTCGATCTTGGCCTTATCTGCGGTACATTATCTATCACCGCAGAAAATGGGCTACTCCAGTGCCTCACGAGATCCACTACCTATTTGACCTGAAGACAAACCCTTCTCAGCGCAACTCGGGGTATTTCCACTTCCACAGTTATATGAGCGAGGGTACCAATACCTTCTTGGAAGAGATCTCATGAAATTGCAAGGCATTTAGATACGCGAACAACTATTTCTTTACTAAGGACGCAGAGGCCAACTACTCCAAGTTTAAGCACGTTGGGTCTTTTTATAAACCGCTCCTGACTCAGGCTATGATAGTTAGGGCCAAGGCACTGATTGCCATGACCCCTGAGGAGAAGAAATTCAAGACCCTTGTTACTCCAGAGAACCTTAGGAAGGTGGGGCTGTTTCCTCCTACAATAGCATATGCTCCGGACGACGATGGTCCCAAGCCCGTGACTGCCATAGACACCCCGGGATCCATTCATGTCGAGGAGGTACCCTCTTCACCGGTGCTAGCCGGACATAACGGTGATGAGGTGGGTGCATCTGTTGCATGCTCATCACTTGCTTCAGACGACTTTGATAAGACTGCGTTTGAACTCAAATCTCATTCCAAAGGTTTGACACTTTATCACCTTTATTTTATGATTTATCTGTGCTTAATATCCTTCTAACATTTGATCTTCTTTTTTAGGCTCAAACATGTTTGGTTTTGATCATACCCAGCAGAGGTCGACTCCCATCGAGGCCAGTCCTTCTATTCGATTGGAAAAAAGGGCCAGGGTTGAGGCCGAGTTGGTCATAGAGGTTCTTCCTGAGGTGTCCCCTCTGAATCCTTTGGTGTCTAGTCTAATTCTTTTGGCATCTAGTCCTGTTGCAGAGGTAGAGCCATCTTTGTCTACACTAGTTCCTCCCATTTTCATTTATGCAGGTGCTTCTTGTTCTGTGCCTACTCCCTTATCCGAGCCACATCAATCTGCTATACAGAACTTAAGTGCCCTCATGGACCGAGCGTCTCATCTGGAGCAGACGACAACAACTTTTAATGGGATTAAGAATGAGGACTTGAACACCATTCTAACGAAGTCACTCCTAGACATTCAGAGTGTGAGTCATTTACAGTTCTCTTCTTTCCTTGTTAGCTTGTGCTCTGATGTTTATCTAACACTTTTATGTTTTTTTGCAGGCACTGATGCTAGTCTCTCATGTCTGTGATGGGTCTGTGGAGTATACCTCTACGCTCTCCAACCTTTGTTCTGAGCTTGAAGATGTCCGCCAAGAGATGCTGGACCTTAGGTGTGTTCTTGGCTCTAGGGATGCTGACATTGCCTTAAAGGATGAAGAGATCAACACCCTCCGTAGTACCGTGGAGCTCAAATAGAAGGAATTGACCGAGCTGACTCTCAGGATAACCTAGATGGAGGGAAAACTTGCCGATCAGCTCCAACAGTCTGAAGCTGAGAAAGAGAAGTTGATTGCTAACATGGATCAATTGCAAAAGGACGCTCTTCTCAAGAAGGAGCAAGAGGTCAAAGTTTCCCAGAACAAGGCTTGAGAGGAGTATTCAGAGACATATTTCTCTTGCTTTTACTTGATCTGGAAGTCCAACAAAAATCTGAACTTGGATTTCCCTCTCGAGAAGACATGAGCGAAGGAGCTTAGGAAATGTCTGGCTCGTAAGGATACTGAGGCTCAAGGTGGTCTTTCAGATGGTACTCCTCGCCCTAGTTAGTCTTCTTTTGGTTTTTTACTCTGTCTTTCCTTCTATGCCATTGGTGGAGCACCTTGTACATGATAATTTTTTGTATGACGTTTTATGCCTTTATGCTTTTTTGTTATGAGTACTCAGTGTATTGATTGAAAATTTTAATTTCCAATGCTTACTAAGTATATCAACTCACAACCCTCATTTGTTTAGGTATCAGTATACTCTGAACACATGTATTTTGTGCGCCATACTAACATGTCTCCTTTACATTTTTCATGTTTACAACCATGGTAATGTGAGTAGTACGATACTTCACCAAGTACCATGAAAAAAATGGTCAAGTCGACCACCCCATAAGGGACATGGCTAGAAATCTCCCTTTCCATGATTTTTTTTTTCACTTTCGGAACATATGTTGAACAAATGTCCTAGAAAAACTTGAGCTTGCTTAGTACTTAAGGTCACGACCTCATTGCTCGTGTATACCCCGACTGGTATGTACTATATGCCCCCCAAGTGATCATGGGTTTAAAAGCCTTGGTCACTTGCTACTTGACCATGCCTTGCTTTGAGCATTTAGACACATAGTACTATCCTTTTCACCCAATGATGCAAGTAGCAAATGCTTGTCCCTCATTGGTAGTTGGGTGATGGTTTCATACTCAGAAGTAATGATACCTATACATAGATGCATATTGTGTAGGAAGTGTCAATCACGATCTACGTAATCTCTCATGTACTCGTTATAATGATTGTAGACAGAAGTGTCTAAGTTGGACCAACCGGGTCTAGATGGGCTAATCGAGCTTGTAACGAGTCTTAGATCAAATTATCGATCGATTCCTCAAGGAACAGATTCGATTATGATCGGATGATGGCGAATGGTCTTCGGACCAGTCTCTTGTTTTTTTATCGTAGGGTTGATAGGTTCCTCAAGAACTAGGATCGAACGTGAGCAAATAATGGCGACTGGTCCTCGGACCAGTCTCTTTTGGTGATCGTATGGGTCGATAGGTTCCTCAAGAACCATGATCGAACGCGATCAACAAATTTGGCGACAAGTTCCTCGGACCAGTCTCTCATTTGGATCTTATGGGTCTATAGGCTCCTCAAGAACCAAGATTGAACATGATCCATTAATTTGGCGACAAGGTCCTAGGACCTATCTCTCTTGTTAATCGTGTGGGTCGATAGGTTCCTCAAGAACCAGGATCGAACATGATCAAATAGTTTGGTAACAAGGTCCTCGAACCAGTCTCTCATTTGGATCTTATGGGTCGATAGGCTCCTAAAGAACCAAGATCGAACATGATCCATTAATTTGGCAAGACCTATCTCTCTTGTTGATCGTGTGGGTCGATAGGTTCCTCAAGAACCAAGATCGAACATGATCAAATAGTTTGGCGACAAGGTCCTTGGACCAGTCTCTCATTTGGATCTTATGGGTCAGTAGGCTCCACAAGAACCAAGATCGAACATGATCCATTAATTTGGCGACAAGGTCCTAGGACCTATCTCTTGTTTTGATCTTATGGATCAATAGGCCCCTCAAGGACCAGAATCGAACATGATCTGATGGGGTTGACAGTTCTAAAGGACAAGTCTTTCGTTGAATGAAAGAACTAAGAGAAACTTAGGAAATTAAATCATTCAATGAAGCACAATGGTTGTTACATAGATAATTTGAAAAATACTACATTTGTAAATTAAAACTTGTGTCGCTACTGAAAAGCTTCACTGATAGTACCGACGGAGGAGTTCGCCATTCAAGTAGTTTTTTATTAGTTTTCCATTTAGTCGAGCTATCTTGTATGTCCCTGGTGGGATCACCTCCTCCACAAGGTATGGCCCTTCCCAGTTAGGTCCTAGTACCTCTGCTATAGTGTCCTTAGTGTTTAGGAACACCCTCTTGAGTACTAAGTCCCCAACTTGGAATTTTTGATCTTTCACTCCAGAGTTGAAGTATCTGGCCACTTTTTGTTGATGTGCTACTACTCTAAGACTTGCCTTTTCTCGTCTTTCTTCGATTAAATCGAGCAAATCTTCTATTAGTTGATGGTTCCTTTCCTGATCTTATGTCTCTCATCTATGCGATCGGGGAATGAGTTCAACTGGAAACATGGCTTCATATCCAAACGCCAAAGAGAATGGCGTATGCCTTACGTTGTTCATGCCGTTGTTCGATGTGACCACAGGACCTCCAAAAGTAATTCTGGCCAGGCTCCTTTGGCTTGTTCAGGGCGTTTCTTCAGAGTGTCTTTGATAGTCTTGTTCACTGCTTCTACTTGGCCATTAGCTTAGGGGTGTGCTACCAAGGAAAAGCTCTTAGTGATTCCATGCCTCGTACAAAAGTCGGTGAACATATCACTGTCGGATTGAGTCCCATTGTCAGAGACTATCTTCTTTGGTAGGCCAAATCGACATATGATATTCTTCACCACAAAGTCTAAGACTTTCTTTGAAGTTAAGGTGGCGAGCGGTTTTGCTTCAGTCCATTTGGTGAAGTAGTCCACGACTACAACAACAAATTGGACTCCTCCCCTTCCCGTAGGTAGCTTTTCGATTAGGTCGATCCCTCATATAGCAAAGGGCCAAGGGCTTTGCATCTGCATCAATTCATTAGGTGTCGCCCGGGGTATCTTGGAGAGCATCTGGCACTTGTGGCATCTTCTGACATACTCCATCGAGTCTTCATTCATCATCGACCAGAAGTATCCTTGTCTTAGGATTTTCTTGATAGGCTCTGCCCCCAGCGTGATCTCCACAAAACCCCTCGTGTACCTCGATCATTAACAACTTTGACTGGTCGGGTGTAACATACCTTACCAGTGGTAAGGAGTACCCTCGTCGGTACAGTACCCCTTCGACTATCATATAACGTGCAGCTTGTCTCACCAACTTTCTTGCTTTGTTTCGATCACTAGGCACTACTCCTTGGTTGAGATAGTTAATAATATGGGTCATCCATGTATCTCCTAACTCAGCAGGTAGTGCCTCCTGCTCGGTTATGCTTCTTTTCGCCAAGTATTCGATGGGAATGACATTTAGGGTGTCTGCATCTTTGGCACTGGCAAGCTTGGCTAAGGCATTGACATTGGCACTCTTCTCTCTTGGGACTTGTATAATTGAGTATTTCTTGAATTGTGCCAATAAGTCCTTCACCTTGTTCAGGTACTACACCATCCTAAGTCCCTTGGCTTGATATTCCCCCAGTACCTGGTACACCACTAGCTGGGAATCGCTGAATATCTCCAGGGACTATGCATGTACATCCCGAGACAAGCATAATCCTACTAATAATGCCTCGCATTCAGTCTCGTTGTTTGAAGCGTTGAATCCAAATCTGAGAGCGCCATGGATTCGATGATTCTCCTGAGTGATCAGTATGATTCCTGTGCCTAAGTTATGCTCATTGGATGCTCCATCAACATATAGCTTCCATACAGAAGTATCTCATTCCTTCTCGGTATCTCCACTCTCCGATTAGTAGGAAGGGTCTTTAAGGTTGATGCCTTCGACTATGAAATCTGCCAATGCTTGTCCTTTTATCGACATCATCGAATGATAAGTGATATCAAACTGTCCCAATTCCACTGCCCACTTGAGTAATCATCCTGAGGCCTCTGGTTTCTGGAGAACCTATTTCAACGGTTGATCAGTCAGGACTCGGATCGAGTGAGCTTGGAAATATGGATGCAACTTTGGAGAGGCGATTACTAAATAGTAGGCTAGCTTTTCAAGAGGGGGATACCTAGACTCTGCAACTACTATCCTTTTACAGATATAGTATACAGAGTGTTGTACCCTGTTCTCTTCTTTTACCAAAGCATCATTGATTGCATGCTCAGTGATTGCCAAATAGATGAATAATACTTCACCATATAATGGCTTTGCTAGGATGGGAGGTTGGACGAGGTAATCCTTCAGGGCTTGGAAATCTTCCTCACATTCCTCGATCCATTGGATATTCTTGCTGCCCCTCAGTAAGTTAAAGAAAGGGACACACTTGTCCGTAGACTTTGATATGAACCTACTGAGGGCAGCTACTCCTTGGGTTAAGCTTTGCACTTCTTTGATTGTGGTAGGTGACTTCATGTCGATTAATGCTTTGATCTTCTCAGGGTTAGCCTCGATTCCATGTGAATTGACTACGTATCTGAGAAACTTACCAGAACCAACTCCAAACAAGCACTTGAAAGGGTTTAACTTCATAATATACTTTCTAAGTATTGCAAAGCATTCCTCAAAATCTTGAACATGCCCTCCAGCTTTTTTGGACATGACCAACATGTCATCGACGTATACCTCCATATTTTTTCTGATCAAGTCTCAGAACATGCCATTCACTAAACGCTGGTAGGTGGCTCCGACGTTCTTCAAGACGAATGGCATCACCTTATGAAAGTACAATCCATTGTCTGTCCGGAAGCTGGTATGTTCCTCGTCGGGAGGGTGCATACTTATTTCATTATACCTAGAATACACATCCATGAATGAGAGTATTTCATGTCCTGTCGTTGCATCGACCAGTTGATCTATTCTGGGTAGTGGGAAGCAGTCTTTAGGGCAGGCTTTGTTCATATCTGTGAAGTCCACGCATGTTCTCCACTTCCCGTTTAATTTTGGGACCAGCATGGGGTTTGATACCCAATCAGGGTAGTAGGCCTCCCTTATAAAACTGTTTTCCTTGAGCATCTCGACCTCCTCCTTTAGGGTTTGAGATCTGTCTTTGTCAAGCAGTCTCTTTTTTGTTGCACTGGTGGGTAGTTCTTGTCTATTTTGAGGACATGACTTATCACGGATGGAGAAATTACAACCATTTCCTTATGATAACAGGCAAATACGTCCTGGTTTTTCTTCAAAAATTCCACCAATCGTGCTTTAATTTCCACCTCTAACTCCTTCCCAACTTTGATTACTCTAGTTGGGTCCTCCTCATCTAGTAGGACTTCGTCAAGATCTTTGACTGGTCCCACCCCCATGACGTCATCCCCAAAGCAAGGATCGATGTCGTTTCCCTCGCTTTGTAAAACTTTCTATAACAACAAATCTTCGTCAAAAGGAACCCCTGACTCCAGTAGAGTGTTTCTTTCAACGTCAACTTTCATGTTGACAACCTCATCTGTTCCTTCATTCTCTTCGCAGCAGGTTACTATCATGTTGTTTACGCATGGTCCTTTCTTTGCCTTAACCACTAATGCATTATAGCATTCTCGTGCCTCCCTTTGGTTACCCTGTACGCATCCTTTCCCTGCGCTGATGGGGAACTTCAAAGAAAGATGCCAGATAGATACTGCTACGTGTAACGCCATCAGGCGGGGACTCCTGAGCACTACATTGTAAGCCCATGAACAATCTACCACAAGAAAATTTTTCATCACAGTCTCGTGCCTGGGGGCATCCCCCACCGTGACCGGTAGTCTGATAGTTCCTTCTGGTGCTAGGCATTCTCCCGTGAACCCATATATCACTTGGGAACACAGTGTCAGGTCCTTGACCGTAAGCTTCATCTTCTTGAGGATGATTTGTAGATGATATCTACTGAGCTTCCTGTATCCACCAAGCATCTCTTAACTCGAGCATTGGTGATTTGAATGGTAAGGATAAGAGGGTCATTGAGGTACCTCACGTGCCTGGCGTCATCCTCTATAAAAGTGAGAGTTTCACTTTCACACTTTGGGTTTTTGGGAGACCGCTCCTCGACTGCCATACACTGGGAAGATTCCCCTACCTCATGTCTGAGGGTCCTTGCAAATCTCTCACGAGCATTGTTACTGTTGCCTGCTATGTGGGGCCCTCCACATATGGTATCCAGTGTGAAGTCTACAGCTGCCGGCTTCAGTGGTGGACTCTGCTGCCTTCGAAATTCTTGATTCCTGCTTGGGGGTTCGGCCTTTCCTCAGTACCTCGAGAGCTTTCTTGATCGAAGAAGAAACTCTATCTCATCCTTCAATTGTTGCACTCATTTGTGTCGTGCCCATAATAATTATGGAAACTACAAAACTTATTATTGTCTTTCTTTCTTTCTTTCGGGACGCAAGGGTGGTGGCATTCGGTATGCTACCTCCTGGTATGTTGCCAAGTAAATCTCAGCCCTTGATGTGATCAGGATGGTATAATTAGTGAAATTGGGCTGGTAGGGTTGATGCTTAGCTTGTTTGTCGGCGGGTGCTGACTTAGCTTTCTTTTCTCCACCTTGCTCGGCCCCTGAGGTATTCCTCGTTTTACCATTGCCCTTACTGTCGCCCTGAGGGTTTGCATCGTTTTTATCCACCTTGACAGTGGTCGAATGGTTTATGCCTTTTTCTTCCTTCCTTCATGATAGCATCATCTAGCTTCGTGTATTTTCCAGCTCGGTCTAGGAACTCTTGCAAGGTGTTGATAGAGTTCTTGTGTACACTATCCCACAAGAGACTACGATAAATTATTCCTACCGAGATGGCAACGAACTTCCCTTCATCTCCTACTGTGAACGCTAGGTTTGCCTCTCTCATAAATCTTTGATTGTAGTCTTTCAGGGATTCATCTTTCCCTTGCTTGATGTTAGCTAACTGATTGGCATAAACTGGTTGAATCCTCCAGGCACTAAAGACCTTGCAGAATTCCTTCAAAAACTGCTCCCAGGAAGTGATGGATCCAGGTTTGAATTTCCAATACCATTCCTGACCTGAGTCAGAGAGAGTGGTAGGGAATACCTTGCACCTATAATCATGCTCCACACCGAGTAACTCCATCTGATCCTCGAACTTCCCAATGTGTCGTACTGGGTTCTCCTTCCTAGTGTACGTAGGAAGTTTTGGGGTCTTATATTTCGATGGTGGTTGGGCAGCTTGGATCTTGGCACTGAAAGGACTCCCACTTCTATGAGCCAGCTCGATATTTGAAGGTTTCTTTGTTAGACCTAAACAACCATAACGAGTGCATCTATTTGAACCTGCACTGGTGGTGGGATCATTGCTTCAGGTAGGGTAGACGTCCCTAGTACTCTCTCCTAAGTGCTAGTCCTCCTGTTGATGACCTCCCTCAAATCCTGACATTGTGCAACTTTCCCCAGCCTATCAAACATAGTACTGGTGTTATTCATTGGTTCATTTCCCTTGCGAGACTGAGGGTGTAGGGGTGGTAGGTCTGCCTTGCCCCTGTCGGTGCGGCCCAATCCCCGAGCCTTTCCTCCTACATGACTTTGAGACTTTGAGCGGCCATTTCCATTCATGGCACGCCTCTCATATGTTTGACCCTCATCTCCTGCATTGTTTCGTCAGTCCCCCTGGGCGGGGGCCTTCGGGTTGGTAATACTCCTACTCTGAGATGAAGAGTTATTCTTCTTAGTCATGGAGTAGGCAGTCTTGGACTGTGCCTCTTGATCCTGTCTTTGGGAAAGTTGTTCTGAGAGTGTCCTTGGGGTCCTACTCCTCCCCTGGGACTCTCTATTACTGTTTTCTTGCATTCTTACTACTTTGGCCTGAGCAGCAGCTTCAGTGTTAGCTCGGGCTAACTAAGAAGCCACCTCCAAGGCCACATCAGCCTCTTGGTGTCTCTGGTCAGATTCATGCTCCCTCTGGATCATTCTCTAAAGTTGTTCATCTATCTCCCATCGTTGTTGTTCCATAGTCGCCCTCTGAAGGGAAATTTCAGCAGCAAAGGCCTCCTGCCTTGCCATAAATTGCGCCTTCTCCTCCTGGTGAGCGTCCTGTGGATTCTCTGCATCAGGTTGATCTCCAACCTCCACCTGAGGTTCGTTAACGGGATCTATGGGATCCTGGGTGGTGGAATCCCTGGGAGCAGTCTTCTTTGTCTAACTGGGTTTTGGAGGAATCGTAAACTGATGAAAGTGTGTTTCTTAATTTCGTACTCTCAATGAAAGCACCAAAATGTTGACCTGTGAAAATGGCCAACGGTCGTATGTACAGTATAAGACACCTTTTGAATGAAATAAATTGAATAAACGACAGAGTACGATTATCTTAAGTAAACACACAGAATCTTTATAGTGGTTTAGCCCTGTTCTAATGGACAGTAATAACCTAATCCACTTAGTCTTTAGTATTGAATTACTCGATTAACAATTACATGTACGAACTGATGAGCTCTCTCATTAAAAAGATTTTTCTCCCAAAATTTCAGAAAAAAAGATCCTAGGGAAAAGTCCAAAAGTCCCATTTATGAAGCCCTGTGTCTTTTATTTATAGTACCCAGGGGCTGTTACATGATCAGTAGTATTGGAAATCGTGGCTTGGTACACAATAATTGTGAGTGGAGATATGTGTCCACCTCCTCATGATTATGAGATCGTGGGTCTTCTCGTTGTTTCTCTAGATCGTGGAGGATAATGCACTTTAGAAACCTCTGAGAAGATGTTAAGTCTCTGTTGGTATGTGAGACTTAGGTGCTAGGCCTGACGACCTGAGCTTGGGTGCTAGGCCTGTGACCTTCTGGGGGCTAGATCTGTTGATCCTCTGGGTGTTAGGCCTGTGACCTTCTGGGCGCTAGGCCTGTTCATCTCTGTTTGAACGAGAGTGAGTATTTCTCAGTGAAGTACATTTGGGGGTTTGAGCTGACCAACCTAAGAAGAATAAGGTGGGCCAACCACCCAGGTGGTTCTTGAGCAGGTCAGGCCGACCACCCCTAGGGATCCTTGGACATACTGGGGCCTACCACCCCTGGGGTAGAGGTTAGGCCGACCACCCCAAGGGCTCTTGGGCCTACTTAGGCCGACCACCCCTAGGGGGTTTAGGCTTGGTCGACTTCCCCATAGGTCCTGGACCTATCTTTTTTTACCGTTGGTCTTTTCTCAATACTTTGTCGTTTTTCCCTAATTTTTGATGTCACGTGTCGCATTCTCATTTTCCACGTCATCCTCATATTTTTTTAGGGATAACAGACTTGATTAACTAGTTTAGCACTGTTTAAAATGCACAGCGTAACGGTCCATGGGTAGTAGGGTGTTACAGTTAATCATAGATATGAACATCTATAGCTTCTGATGAAGAAGTGAAACGATGGTTTCCTTTTAGTTTGGTTCAAGGTGTTAAATGATAGAGATCTCATTTTAGTAATTAATGTTAGTTTACTTAAATATCATTTACAAGGAACTAAGTGTTTTAAGGATAAAATACAATGAGGGGTAAAATGGTATTTTAGTCTCATCTCATTGTAGACCGTCTATAGAGGATTGAGTGACAATTATGGTTGTAACAATGGATAATTAATAGCGTATTTATATTTTTTATAGAGCGTTCTATGAATTCAAGAGTGAAATCCTGAGTCTTTAGTGGAGTCACTAGGAATTAATAAGTTAGTAAATTTATTTGTTAGATTTATGATAACCTATTGGAGCTTGATTTCAGAGGCCCATGGTCCCCACTGTACCTTGGATAAAATCATCTAGATAGTCTCAATTAATTGATTTAATTATCAATTAGAATTATCAAAGTTGACCAAGTGAATTTTGGATAGTTTCACAGAGTTATGTAATTTTGAGAAGAAAAGAGAAATTATGGCAGATTTATTACTTAAGATAAATTGGTATCTAAATTAATAAATAAGTTTAAATCAAGGTTCAAATTATAAATAATTAATTTGATAAATGATTTAAATAATTATTTAATTAATTAAATCAATAGAAAATAATAGAAGCCTTGATTTTAAGTCCAATGGGCTTATAATCAAATGAGAAATTTCACGGGCCTAAAGCCCATGATAATTTCGACCTAGGGTTGTTAGTTGGCTATTATTTTATTGATTTTTTTATTAAATTAAATGGCCTAATTGAGTCTATAAAAGGAGTGCTAAGTGAGAGATGAAAATAAGAAGTTCAGAAGAAAAAAACATAAGTTTATGATAGTTTTTTAGATTCTCTCTAAACATAAGTCCTTTTTTAAGCCTCGTTGTTCTTTTCTCTTCTTCTCTATGTATCTATTTTATGTATTGAGAATTTCCCACTCTAGTCTACGTGATTCCAAGGATACTTTGGAAGGCTGTGAAGAAAATTGAAGATCGGTTCAGTTTCTTGGTAATACTCTACGATAGGAAGGATACAAGGGTTAGAGAAACTGAAGGAATGACTCATTCATTCTGCTGCGTATAATGTAAGTATTCTTATCATTATTTCTCTTTGAATTCAATTTTAGAAACATGTTCTAGGTTATCTCATATTAATTTGTTTAATATTAGATTTAATATTAGATCTACATGAAAATAAATAAAGATACTGTATAAGTTTCCTAACATTGGTTTCACCATCCAAACCATAGCGAACTGGGTTCCTACAAACCCTCCCACTACGACGAGGCTCCGTGACTGTTTGCTCAGGAACAATGGTACTTTCATCATTTAAATCGACTTGCGTCATTTGGACATGAAGAGTGGGAATTTCATCATCAACTCGCGTTGATGACGATGGAACATTGGTTGGAGTCAATTCTTTAACCATCTTCTCTAAAACTACTTTGCTGCGTGGTTTGAAGTTTTGGACGTAGTCATTTTCCAGAAAAGTAGCATTTGTAGAAGTACACACTTTCTTTTCTGAATGACTATAGAAAAGTCCAACCCAAGTATAAACATGCAAACTTCAGTTCATGGTTCTAGCTTTCCTTCCTTTTTCCTCAGGACGTGGGCGAGACACCCCCAGATACTATAATGGTGTAAACTAGGTTGATGACCATTCCATCGTCTAAAGGTGTTTTGGGGATTGATTTAGACGGGCCGACATTGAGAATGTCATTCACAGTTTCAATTGCATGACCCCAGAACGAAGTTGGTAGACTTGAGTAACTAAGCATGCATCTAACCATTTCTAATAAAGACGTTCCGCTACACCATTTTGTTGCGGAGTACTTGGGGTAGTAAGTTGTGATAAAATCCCAAGTTCAGTTAAATTATCTTGGAACTGGATATCCAAATATTCTCCACCCCTATCAAATCACAAGATCTTTAACATTTTACCTAATTGGTTCTAAGCCATTGCTAGGAATTCCTGAAACTTTGAAAATGTTTATGATTTCCTATGCATTAGGTAAAGACATGAGTATCTAGAGTAATCGTCAATGAAAGTGACGAAATACTCAAAACCACCCCTGGCTTGTACATTCCAAGGTCCACAAGCATCTGAATGTACAAGTCCAAGTGGTTCTTTGGCCCTATCACCCTTTGCAGAGAATGGACGCTTGGTCAGTTTTCCTTCTAGACAAGATTCACAGACAGGTAATTCACCTAAGGTGAATTCCCTCAAAGGCTCATTCTTTATAAGTCTTTGAATCCTATCATAGCCAATGTGACCTAGTCTCAAATTCCATAAATATTTCATGTTATCATTATTGGTCTTTTGACGTTTATTGGTCCTAGGTTTAGCTACTTTGAATAAATCATTGTTAAGAGCGAGGGGTTTGTTTGGCCATAGAATATAAAGCCCGTTTTCCAAACATGCAATACAAAATTGTGATCCATTGAAAGAAATAGATATATTACAACTTGTGAAAGTCATAACATATTCTTCTAATTGCAACATGGAAACTAAACTTAAATTTATACTAAAATCCGGAATAAAAAATACATCATTTAAAATTAAAAATTTATTTCCGAACTTCAAACAAGCTCTTCCTCTAGCGTGGACCGCAACGAACGCTCCGTTCCCAACTCGAAGCTTTAAACCATCTTCGTCCACTTCCTCCCATGATTCAAGAAATTGTAAAGAGTTAAAAACATGGTTGGTAGATCCAGAATCAATAATCCAAACAGATTTATCATTCTCTAAAATGCATGTTTCTAAGATATGTGAACTATAATCATTACCATTGTTTTTCGCTGCTAGAAACTTGGGGCAATCTTGTTTCCAATGCCCTTTCTTTTTGTAGAGAAAACATTTACCTTTACCTTCCTAGTTTTTCTTATTCTTCCCCTTTGGCATCTGTGCATTTGGTTGTGCACTCGTCTTTGCAGCCTTGGGGTTGTCTTTTTGTCCACCTTTCCTCTTGTTTCCAGCTTTTGAAGATGAAGCTTGGTTAGCTTCAACCTTAGCTGGATCAGCACCAGTAGTAGTAGTTGTCTTCTTTTCTCCTCCCTTACTAGGTCCACTCATGATAGACTCAAAATTCTGAAGCTCATTCATGAGCTGCGTTAGACCATAGTTGAGTTTATTCAACACATAGTTGGTGGTGAACGACAGGAAAGCTGGAGAGAGACTGTTGAGGATTAAGACGACTTGAGTTTCCTCATCTATTGTTGCTCCATGCAGTTCAACTTCCTGAAAGTATTTTGTCATTTTGATCCAGTGATCACGAACATGTTGGGATGGTGCCATCCGAGCATTGGCATATATCTTGGTGGCCTCAAAACGAGTCTGAGCTGACTTGACACCAAACATGTCTTGGAGCTGATCCATGATTTCGTAAGCCGTTTTGACATTCTCCATCTTTGTCTTGAGAGTGTCGACCATACTAGTCAGCATGTAGTATCGCACCTTGTTGTTAGCCGCATGTCAACGCTCATACTTATCCCTCACAGACTTGGTAGCTCCTTCAGCTGGAACTTTCGGGGATTCCTCAGTTATGACGAACTTGGAGTTGTCATCAATCCAGTGAGTTTCTCCATCAAAAGTTGAGAAAAGGATGGGAGTAGACACAACCATACTTAAAACTACCAATTATCAATATAATTGAAATCAATCCCTTTTGCTCAATAAAACTCCTATTCACACAAATTTCAAAAAATAGCGCAACATATATGATAAATATGTAAGATATGAGAAAAAAATACCAAAAACAATCATATATCTATTTATTTAGGTTTTTAACTAATCTATGATATCCTTGTCCCGGTTGGCGAGAGTAAAAAATACCACTAGTTAAATAAAGTTGTAAACTTATTTAATAATGGACACCATTATTAACAACCTACTATTAGATCAAAATAAGATAACAGAATCTCTTATTTTATAAGCTAGACCCATGGTTTCAATAATCAATAGATTTAGTCCTATTAGTCACCGTATGGGTGAGTCTAGTAGAATTTGAGCTATAATTATCTATCTTTCGAAATTTAACCTTGTCAAAATAACTAATGAACACCTTCTGTAGGGGGACGAATCAAAGCATCTTGAGGCCCCATTAATCTATTGACTTTGTTAAATCAACAGTGGAGATCGAATATAATTCTTAAAATAAGCTCATTATAAAATTAAAAATAGTGCTTTATTATTTATTTTCAAAAATTAATGACTATGGTTCTCCAAAAAATTGTAAGATTATATTTTTAAAACCAAAGTCCTATAATTTCCTATTAATTCTAAAGTGTCACATTGAAACAAATTCAATTAATTTAGAATTAATTTGTTGCTAATCAATATTTAGGTTTAACTAATATAATGAACCTATACAATTAATTTCAACTCAGGTAAATGTGCCTTAACAATTGGGCTTGTATGGAGGATGATTGGGTCCAATGTGTCGTTCCCACTACAAAGCCTGTTTGGAAAACTTTATACAAGATCTTTATTTATTTTCATGTATATCTAATATTAAACAAATTAATGCGAGATAGCCTAAAACATGTTTCTAAAATTGAATTCAAAGAGAAACAATGAATAGAATACTTGCAGTATACGCAGCGGAATTAAAGAGTTCTTCCTTCAGTTTCTCTAACTCTTGTATCCTCTTTATCGCAGAGTATTATCAAGAAACTGAACCGATCTTCTATTTTCTACACAACCTTCCAATGTATCCTTAGAATCACCTAGACTAGTGTGGAAAATTCTCAACACATGAGATAGATATAGAGAGAATAAGAGAAAATAATCAAAGAGGCTTAGAAAAGGACTTGTGTTTAGAGAGAATCTAAAACTATCAGAAAACCAGTGATTAAACTTCTGACTTATCAAACATATGTTTTGACTTCTCTCTAAGCACTCCTTTTATAGACTCAATTATGCCATTTAATTTAATTAAAAAATAAATAAAATAATAGCCATTTTAAAGCCCTACGTCGAAATTATCATGGGCTTTAGGCCCGTGAAATTTCTCATTTGATTATGAGCCCATTAAACTTAAAATCAAGGCCTGTATTATTTTCTATTAATTTAATTAATTAAATAATTATTTAAATCCTTTATCAAATTAATTATTTATAATTTGAACCTTGATTTAAACTTATTTATTAATTTAGACACAAATTTATCTTAATTAATAAATCTGCCATGATTTCTCTTTTCTTCTCAAAATTACACAACTCTGTGAAACTATCCAAAATTCACCTAGTCAACTTTGATAATTCTAATTGATAATTAAATCAATTAATTGAGACTATCTAGATGATTTTATCCAAGGTACAGTGGGGACCATGGGCCTATGAAATCAAGCTCCAATAAGTTATCATAAATCTAACAAATAAATTTACTAACTTATTAATTCCTAGTGACTCCACTAAAGACTCAGGATTTCACTCTTGAATTCATAGAATGCTCTATAAAAAATATAGATACGCTATTAATTATCCATTGTTACAACCATAATTGTCACTCAATCCTCAATCCTCAACCCTTGTATCATTTCTATCGTAGAGTATTACCAAGAAACTGAATCGTTACTCAATTTTCTTCACAACCTTCCAAAGTATCCTTAGAATCACCTAGACTAGGGTGGGCAATTCTCAACACATGAGATAGATACAGAGAGAAGAAGAGAAAAGAATAACGAGGCTTAGAAAATGACTTATGCAATAGAGAGAATCTAAAACCTATCAGAAACTTGTGATTCAACTTGTGTTTTCAACTCTCTCTTAGCATTCCTTTTATAGACTCAATTAGGTCACTTATTTTAATTAAAAAATTAATAAAATAATAGCCAATAATCAGCCCTAGGTCAAAATTATCATGGGCTTTAGGCCCGTGAAATTTCTCATTTAATTATAAGCCCATTGGACTTAAAATCAAAGCATGTATTATTTTCTATTGACTTAATTAATTAAATAATTATTAAATCCTTTATCAAATTAATTATTTATAATTTGACCATTGATTTAAACTTATTTATTAATTTAGATATCAATTTATCTTAATTAATAAATCTGCCTTAATTTCTCTTTTCTTCTCTAAATTGTATAACTCTGTGAAACTATCCAAAATTGACTTGGTCAACTTTGATAATTCTAATTGATAATTAAATCAATTAATTGAGACTATCTAGATGATTTTATCCAATGTAAAGTGGGGACCATGGGCCTATGAAATCAAGCTCCAATAAGTTATCATAAATCTAACAAATAAATTTACTAACTTATTAATTCCTAGTGACTCCACTAAAGACTCAGGATTTCACTCTTGAATTCATAGAACGCTCTATAAAAAATATAGATACGCTATTAATTATCCATTGTTACAACCATAATTGTCATTCAATCCTCTATAGACGGTCTACAATGAGATGGGACTAAAATACCGTTTTATCCGTCATTGTATTTTATACTTAAAACACTTAGTTCCTTGTAAATGATATTTTAGTAAACTAATATTAATTACTGAAATGAGATCTCTATCATTTAGCACCTTGAACAAAACTAAAAGGAAACCATTGTTTCACTTCTTCATTAGAAGCTATAGATGTTCATATCTATGATTAACATTCCCACTCAATTATACTACCGAGTTCCCAAGATGTAAGTATGGGCTTGTCTGTAGGGTAAGCTTGTAACGAACAAGTCAATGAACTCATATAATACAATTAGTTAGAATACTAACCACTAAGAATTGAGATTGAATTGACCTATGGTCAACTATATGATATGACTAGAATAGATAATAACCGTATGTTTACTTATCCTGTCAACTGTCAATATCGGTCCAGTCTGATGTAACAAATACATTCGATCTTATTTACTTTGCTAGTGTTTTGGAAAGAACATAACACTACAATGTGTAAGTAGATCATATCGTAGATTGGCAAGTCAGTGTAAATCCTGTGCACTGACTAATCCTAGGACTAACTTATATTTGAACATATAATCATATTTATATTCCACTTTGATTAGGTCACTATAAATACAATTAGCTATATGCTCATGATTTAATAGAAGTTTATACTAAACAAATAATCATGAAAATAAAACATGTGAGCAAAGTGATTGACCAAGTCAAAAAATGATTTCTATTCTTTTATTGATAATAAATGAGATTACAAAGAAATTGGGTTTTAATTAGGGCATAAAACCCCAACAATTACTGTTAGGCATGTTAATTTATGATTCTGTGATCTGATGATTTTATGCCTATGAGCATGAGTTTGTTTTATTGCTGAGCCCTGGCTCACGGATGCTAAATGGTGCAGGTAAAGATAAAGAAAACCTGGACCAACCATGATTTGGAGAGCTTTAGGGGCAGGGTGTACATATGCGCCTGCTCGACCGCCACGACCAAGGATATCAGTTGGAACTAGGGTTGGACCTTGATTTTGCCACCTAGGTCGAATTTTGTATTCATTTTGAGTCTGAAATAGTTTTAAACTTTGTTGGGTCCCATGTATTGAACTTGTAACATCCCAAATTACCTAATAAGGCTTAGTGCCTTGATTAGGGGGGCAGAATGACAAATTACGGAAATCATGTGATTATGTGATATATATGTTTAGGTTTATTAAATATGCATGTGGCCCATTTCTGATTAAAAGGGCAATTTTCGTAATTTGGGTCGTTATGGGTATATTTGGCATATAGTGATATATGTGTGGGACGACATTATTATGTGGATATATTTGGGACCACACGAGACGATCCTAGGGAACAAGCTAGTGGGAAAGTCACAACGGGACCCATATTTGACTCGATGTGAGTCAAGGGGTATATTGGGTATTTAGCACATTACCGAGATATTAGGTAATGGGAATGATTATTTGATGATATATTGGGAGTTAGTGAGATCAGGAGGGAATTATGGGAATTTTGACTATTTTACCCTGGGGCATTTTTGGGACCCCGAGCATTGGGATTTGCTTGAGGTTCCTTAAGCTCGAAGTAACCTGTCAGAAATCAAAAGAAAGTTCAGTACGTTCTCTCTCTCTCCCGTTTGTTCATTTGATGCCCGTTAGCATTTTTGAAGGAAAATCGAGTTTTGGAACTCGAATTCAAGCAAGGTTATAGTCATAACGATTCTAGGGAAGATTAGAAGCTTGTTAGCCGGAGGATTTAACTGGAAAATGAATCAATCAGAGGTAATCCATGCTTTAAGTTTTGAGTTTTTGATTTTTTAAGCTTTGATTGGACTTTATGTTTTGATGAGTTTTTGAATTGTTTGAGACTTGTGTTTTGATGGTTTTTGGCCATTGAGATGTTTGGGAACTTTTCTTTTGGGATTTGGATATGTTTGGATAGGTTTTTGAAGGATTTTGAGATGGGGAAAACAGAGAAAATGGTTGGGTTCGAGGTTGGGCTGCGGGCTTGTTCTTGGGCGCTGTGACCTGTGTGAACCCAAAACCAGGAGGGGTTCTGCCTAAGACGCGTGCCGCGACCCTCAGGGGCAAGTCGCGGCCCGTGTCTCCTTTCCAACCAAGTGTGATTGTCTGTCTGGGAGGTGCGCCGCGACCCCCTGGGCCAGGTCGCAGCCCGCTTAAGCATTTTGGCCAAGTTGGGCTTTTAATCGTGGGAACTTAAACCTAAGGGCTCGAGATCGATCCCACTACCTAGTTTGGTAGGATTCGACGTCTCAGAGGCCAGGACTCAGTCAAGAAGCCTTTATTTACTCGTTTTTTGACGGGATTCTATATTATGGTTGTTAGTAGGTTATCGCTAGGGGTTCAGAATAAGGATCGTGTTCGATGGTCATTTATTGGTAACCTGTGCTTGGACCAATGGTAAGAAAATTGCACTTAGTATGTGGTACATATGATGCATGATTATGATTATGCTTGTGATTATTGATTAAGCATGCTGAATGCTTTATATCTGGATATTTGACATATGATATATACCTGTTTGCATTATCTTATTTAGAAAGGCTTGACTTATTAGTCAAGAATGACAATAGCGCTGAGCGTTAGTCGTAAAGCATTGACTTATTAGTCAAGAGCGGCAATAGCGCTAGTTATTTTGATTAGGCGAACCAGAAGCATCAAGTACGCTTATACAGAGGATAGGGCTAAGAGACCTAGGGTGACTTATTAGTCCCATATCCTAGAGTTGACTTATTAGTCAAGAACGACCTTAGCACGTTGAGTTTTGATCAGTGCCAGGTACGCTTATATAGAGGATATGGCTAAGGGACCTGAGGTGACTTAATAGTCACATATGCTAACATTGACTTATTAGTCAAGGACGACATTAGCATGGTGAGTGTTGGCCGTAAGGCACTGAATTATTAGTCAAGGACGACATTAACACACTGAATGTTGGTCATATGGCATTGACTTATTAAGTCAAGCATGGCGATAGCGCGCTAAGCGCTGGTCCATGTGATTTACCTAACCAGGAGCGCATCATACGCTTGACCAATCTATTGGTCGAAGAACACTTAGCGCCGAGTACGCTAGATCAGCTCCAAAGCTGATTATACAAAGGACAGGGCAAAGGGCCCCAGGATTACTCATTAGTCCCATATCCTAGGGCGTTGAGCCAGAATGATTCCATAAGCATTTATTTTTACTTGCCTACATGCATGAGTAGGGTTATTACTGCTAAGCATGCTTATTATGATTTGGTATCATGCTATTAACTACTTATGAGCATGTTTAAGTTTTCTTGTTAAGCCTCGGCTCACGGGTGCTATGTGGTGCAGGTAAGGGGAAAAGAAAGTTTGACTATCCTTAAGTTGGAGAGCTTAGGTGACGATGTGTACATATGCGACTGCTCGACCACCACAGCGAGGGTTTAAAGAGGAACTAGGGTTAAACCTTATTTTGCCGCTTAGGTCGGCTCGTTGTAACTCTTTTATTGTAAATAACCTTTTAAATGTATTTTGGGATCCCATGTATACAGTAAACATTTTAGTGAAATGTTTGTATCTTTGACCAAAAATTTTAACCCTAAACCGTTAATCACGTTTAGCTACATGATTATGGACAAATAACTCGTTTAGCGAGTTTAGCACTTTTTAAAATACACAGTGAAACGATCCCTGGGTAGTAGGGCATTATAGAACTCAAACTCTTTAAATGAAATGGTTGACTTTTGACCAAACTTTTTAGTACCTAAACCTGGTGTTAGTTTTGATTACACGTTTTAAGTCCAAATGACTCGTTTATCGAGTTAAGCACTATTTTAATTACACAGTGTAACGATTCTGGATTAGGAGGACGTTGCATAATTATACTTCTTGTATCCTATCAACAATTATTACTATCTTTTCGTAATTAATAAACGAAGATTCAATCCATGCTATATGACTCTTAGATATTCACACCATGATCTTCCAACCCAAATCCTCAACACACTAGGATGTGTGTGGGCATGTAGAATGTATAGGTATAGATATCTATCTATCTAGATGTTCAAAGCAGATGAGTTCCCGAGAGTTTTGGAAAAGAAAGATGGCTACGAGAGTTTATCGTATTTTTAGGCTTTTCTCTAAAAGTTAAAAATGAATCGATTTTTTAATTTTACGATAGATTTTTAGACTTTTATAAACCTAAAATAATCTAACAAATTCCACTAAGTAAAAAAAAAAACATGTTAGGTTTTGATTTTAATTATTTGATCAATATTTTACTCAAATTAAACTATATTTTTTTTAAATAAATATTTTAGAAATAAATAAATAATTAAAATCCTTAATAGTTAAAATTTGAACTGAACAAACTGGGCATGTAGCACATATGTGTTTTCCCAATTTTATCATATTTATTTAATTAATAAGAAAAAATATTTATGCATTAAAATGTGTTGACGGTAAGAACTCATCAACTATGTTAGATCAAGAACTCTTGGAGTAGTAAAAGAAGTGAACTTTAAATTCACTAAACTTCAGGCAAATTTCCTTACAATCTCAAGAACATCAAATGTAAATGATGGAATTCTAGAATGAAATGTGAAGAGAATGTTGAATATCTATTTTCATTAGCAATAACTGGTTACAAAATTCTCCAAAAATCTCCCCCCCCCCCCCCCTTCTCAGGTGAAGGGAGGTCATATTTATAGTAGAGCACTTTGGCTCACTATACATGGTGGTCCCTGGGGACACGACTCTGCATATGTAGTCTACAGATGGTAGTGGTGCTAGGAGCAAGGTGGTCGGCTCCAGTACACGCCAAGGGCCTGCAGAAGCACCTCCACTTCAGTACATGGGCGTGCCTCCACTATAATCTTGGCACCTATGTCAAAAGGTGGCTGGTAAGGACCACGTCAAGTACCTTGCGCGTACGACCACTACTTGTCTGGTGTGGAGTTAGGGTCTGTCATCTGGGGCTCTTAAGGCCGTACCTCCGTACGTATTTTGTACCTGGACTAGACGAGGTTCACCACTTGTCTGTGCATTCCTCACATGTACGTGCTCTTCTGATCATGTGTGGGCTTTCATTCTCACAGTGCATCCTATTTTTTAACCTTTAAGTGTTGAAGTCTCTTTGGGTCGTCATGGAAGATATGGCCCAAAGGGGTGTGGAAGGCGAGATGCTGGTATAAGATGGATGTGTGTAGGTGCGAGGCTGTGCCTCGCGAAGCCTTGGCACGAGACGAAGGCATGTGGACGCAAGGCTGTGCATTGCAAAGCCTTGGCACGAGATGGAGGCCTGTGGGCGTGAGGTTATGCCTCACGAAGCCTTGGCGTGAGACAAAGGCCTACAGGCGCGAGGTTGTGCCTCACGAAGCCTTGGTGTGAGACAGAGGCGTGCAGGTGCAAGGCTGTGCCTCGCAAACCCATGGCGTGAGACGGAGGCATGTGGGCGTGAGGTTGTGCCTCATGAAGTCTTGGTGCGAGATGGAGGCGTGTGGGGGCAAGGTTGTCCCCACGAAGCCTTAGCGTGAGACGGAGGCCTGCAAGCATGAGGCTGTGCCTCGTGAAGCCTTGGCGCGAAACGGAGGCACACGAGCACAGGGCTGTGTCTTGCGAGGCCTCGGTGAAAGGTGGGCCATTCCTAGAAAGACATCTGCCCCCTTGGGACCCTCATTGTGAGACGCCTCAATAGCTCTGAGGAGTGATCCTACCTGAGCTTGGACATGAAGCGAGGCTCTGTAAGAGAGGCGTGTGCCTTGCGAGGTCTTTGGTGCAGGGTGCAAGGCCAGTCTTGGCTATTTGCATTCCGAGCCTTTATTTTGAGGGTCAAGAGGCGGGGCCTTGTGCAACTAAAATTCTAATATCCACACTTGCCCCCCAGTCTAGGGAAGGGCCTTTAGGCGCTCCGGTAGACTTTTCAGTATGGTGTCTTCAAAGCATAGGTGGTGTTAGTGTGTTTCTTTGCTTTGGTAGCATATAAAAACACACTTTGGAGGTGGTAATGCTTATGATCCCTTGAGATTGAATGTAAGCCTATCATTTGGCCTCGTGGATCCCAATGTAGGTGTTTGGCTTTATTTTTGACCATAGATCAAGCATTGGATTCAACGGCCAGGATGAGTTTGAGCTTCTTAAAAATAAGTCTTATTCTTAAACACAATTACTACACTTTATTTTCTTAGCTTGGTGGTACTTTTGTCTTCACATACTCTAAGACCTAAGTGATTCAATCCCTCCCAAGGGCACTTTGTCTTTCTTTCCTTGTTAATTTTTTTTTATATGTAAATGTCTATATATGTGCTAGGATACTAAAACACCTTTCTCCTTTCATTTTTGAGGCGTGTACTTTCGAACCCTGGTATTTCTTCAGCTGCGATGGTGCGCAACTTTACCCGCTCAAGGTACACTTTCTCCCTTTCCTATGCTCAATAGGTTTAAATTAGCGTTACTCGAGATGGGTTGTCTTAGCCAGAGCTCCTCATGAGCTAATTCACATATATGCACCCGCTTGCACATATACCCTCCCCTATACCCCGTAGTTGGTTGTTTCGAGCACTTGTGTCTAGAGGTTTTGAGCTTATTCCTTTGTGTTTTGTAGTACCCTTTCCACCTACACTTGCACCTCTATTACCAACAAGACACGGCTTTATGGCATGTGGGGGTCTTCTAGCGTTCCTCCAGGGCTCGAGTTTGTAGACTTATCCTCAGACTCGGGGTCCCCCAAAAACAACCCTTACTAAAACTATGACACCTTGAGGAGGGCCCGTATATGTCACCTTGAATGCATGGCCGAGCTTAGGCGTAAAATCTAGGTAGTGGATAGCGAGATAGATTCGGCTTTGAGGGGTGATGGAGTCCCTTTCTCCTTTGACCTTAATGATCACATTGCAAGCCTTAGAGTGAGTCGTTTTGATCTACAAATAGAGTTGGAGTTCATGGAGGGAAACCTCCCTCCTGAACCTCTTGCCCCGTTTTCTCCCTATACTAGCCCCGAGGTCACCCCTGGCACCCCTCAACCCTTGTCCTTAATCCACCCGTGTTCGATGCTTCCTCACTCAATGCCTCGGTGGAAAACTCATGCAAGAAGAAGAAAAAGGAGGGTAAAGTGCCTTATTTTGACCTCACATTTTTCCTTTGGTTTTGCAGACATGTCAAAGAGAATGAGACGACATGTGGCTCCCAAGAAGCCAGACCCGGTCCTTTATTTGTGTCCACCATCATTTCTAACGTGTCAGAAAACAAGCTATTAGAGTTGTCCAAGAAGTACCACATTAGCAAAGAGTACAATCTGTATGTGCCCTCCAACACGTGCTAGGATGATAATCCCCCCCAGGGCTATGTTACTATGAGCGAACATATCTTGAAGGCGGGTGGGACCATTCCCTTACACCCGTTCTTCGTCATGGTCCTGAATCACTTTGACGTTGCTCCACTTCAACTGACACCTAACAACTGGTTGACCTTAAGCTGCCTGTATATGGCATTCATGAAGCTTAACGGTCATGCTCCCACGACCCAGGAGGTGCATTTTATGTACAATCTCATGCCCACTCCTAAATCCAAAGGCTTCTACTTCTTACAGAAAGCCAACTCTCAGGTCTCCTTGATAGAGGGTTCTGTGTCTAACCCAGGTTCCTGGAAGCAAGACTTTTTCTTTGTGAAAGGTCCTTTTTCTGTCCACGAACATTTCCACCCATCCCCAAGTAAGTACTTCAAGTCTTTCCTTTTATATTGAGTTTGCTATTTTGGAACTTATACTCATATTGATAACTAAGTTGATTGTTCCAAGAGCTTTAGTATCCCCGACGTTCCTGAGTCGAAGGCAGCGCCGATAGATGTCTTCCTTGATGCAAACCCTGCAATGAAAATGGCTGCCCATCTCTTTATTGTGGCCAACCTCAATCACTATGGTCTATCCAGGGTTTCACAGCTCGACCTGCTATGTCACATTTCCAAGCAAAAGAAGAAGGTAACTTCGGCAGTACCTCACTCGGATGAGAGTGATGTTCAATGGGTGTCTGAGGAGGTTTTCCTCGAATCTAAACATCCAGCTCGGCTATCTCCATCCTCCAGGGGGTGTCCCTCTTTTTCTCCTACAGACCGCGACACGACTTCTCATTCCCGCGGTCCCCATACCATGCAAGGGCGCTTCATTCTGCCTTTCTTCGATGAATTTGATAATCTTCCTTAGGTTCCCGCTAGTCATGGCCATTTGGGGTACCCTTTGTCCGATGTTCCTGCGCCTTCTCCTCCCTCGGTGAGTGGGTCATCTATTCCTGCTCACCCGAGCGCTCCTGATTTGGAGGGAACATCCTGGGTGGGTTGCACGTTAGCCCCTTACGTTCAAAGGTATGCCCGAGTTGCTGAGGTTATTCCCGAGACCGAGTGGAGAGGTCTCAAGAATTTTACCATGGAAAATCTTGGAGAGACCCTTTTGCACTCCACAACTTAGATGAGTTCATGCGTCTTACATTGGTCTTTTTTGTGTTTTGTGTTCCTTGTTTGCTCACTTTTTGCTTCCTTGCAGGCTTCTCTGGTGGCTCCACGCTTTGTGGACTCAGCACAGGGCCTATCTTCATCCAACACCAAAAGGGATCGTCTAGCGGTTAGAGTTCAGGAGCTCGAGGGACAGCTTGCCGATGTCAACCTCAAGCTGGAGAATGCCCTGGTGAAAGTCTCTTCGTCGTCAAAAAAGAAGAAGAGAACGAAAGCTAAGGTTGAGGCGTTGCGGGAGAGGGTCACTCTCCTGGAGACTAATTTGGCAGAGGCTGAGTATAAGTCCATAGAGCACACCCTTTATGGAATGTGGAGGCAGATTCCTACCTTTAACTTCTCCTCCTTTGGTGATCATGTCGTTGCCAAAGTGGCTAAGTGGAATGCTCGCGGCGGGAGGCCTTGTGATTTTGTTTGTACAATTTTTATCTTTCACTTCGATTTGGTTATATGCTTATTGGAACCTTATTATACCGGAGAGGTTTCTCTTGGTTGGTTTTTTTTTTCTTCAGGATCTTTTCTAAGTCCTGCTGTGGTTGATGTCGACTTTATCTTGCAACATTATCGCCACTTTCTTCTTTGATATATATATGATCATTTATTTTCATTTCTTTATGCTCGAGGTCCTTTTGAGCCCACTCAAAGGGGTTTGATAGGTCTCTCTTTTTTCTTTATGCTTGAGGTGCTTTTGAGCCCACTCAAAGGGGTTTGATAGGTCTTTCTTTTTTCTAATAACTCATCAATACTTTATTTGGACCGGTAATGATGGTCTCTTTGGTGCACCTTGATTGTATTTGTAAGGATATGTTGACCCTTTGGGTTCTAGCCATCATTTTATATACTTTTTCCCATGCTTGTTATTTCTTGCGAGAAGCGTCCTTCTCGCCATTATGCATAGTATTATTTTTACAAGGGTCTCTTTGATCCTTTTTGGCTAGATAGCTTAGTGATCGCTCTAGGCTTATTGGTGGATGCTCTCCCCGAGGCCTTTCCTCTCGTGGAGGTATCAACTTTTATTAGGAGGTTTTTCCTGTAGGACCTTTTGACTCTTTTGATGTTCATAAGGGTAGCTAATCCTTATGATCTCAAGAGATGCTTTGCAAGGTCTTCTTCTTTATTTCTCTTTTTTTACAAGGGTCTCTTTTAGGAGCTATATGCTCTGCCCCCAAGTGGTTGGCGAGATTTATCTCATCGGGCACTTTGATCATTTTTCTCATGCATTTTGATAATTTCAATTGGGGATAGGTGCCCGAGAGTTAGATGTCAGGAGTGTGACATGCCGATAAGAAACATATCCATTCAAAATGAGGAGAGTACATAGGTATTTATGGCAACAATGTTCATTGATGGACCCAAAACGGGTATGTTTTAAATATTTATAACTCGCAAGCGCACGAATTGTATATGAAGTATATTGTTTGTGTAAGCACGAGATCGAACCCAAAGGAGTTGTCTAAAATAAAAAAGAAAACTATTTTAAACCAAAATTAATAAATTCTAACTTAGCTCCAAACATTGATGAGATTTAATGTCATGAACATCAAATAAAAGATTTAAAATAAAGCTATTTAAGATAATAAAAATAAACCAATAATGATTTGAAAATAAGTGTTAAAATGAAAGATTATTAAGATACTAGAATCTACAAATTGTAAGTGTAATATTACTTATTAGTATATTGATTCCCAAGTTTTAGTGATAGTTAAAATAAGTGAAACTATCATTTTCCAAATAGATTTATACTTTTAAGAACAAATTATTTCTAAAAAGATAGGATTTTTCTTCACTTTTTCAAAAAAGTATAATTTCAAAGTATTTAATGTGAATCAACCTAATGAAACAACAAAAAAATCAAATAACATTATTTATAAGGCAAAACATAATATTTTTGTTCTAAGCATTGGATGTGTACAATTTAATGACACATCTTACACAAACAATATTATGTTTTGCAAAATGAAGAACAAAATGCAATATTATCTAACAATAAAAAATATGAGATAGTAAAGATGAAAGACATATATGAAGAAGAAAAATCCATAAACTTTGTTGCATTACAAGGGAAATCAACATACAAAATAAATATTATCTAGTTACAAGTTGGTTCATTATGATCTTAATAGTTTTATAAAAAATGATTAGATGCACATAACTAGAATAGAAATTACAAAATAAATAAAATATATACTTAAAAATGCTCTTGAAAAACACCAAATTGGAAAAGAGAATGGTAGAGAGAAAATGGTAGAAAAGATGATGGTTACAAAAAATTAAGCACCGCAAAATGGTTTTGAAATTCCATATTTATAGCCAAAATGAGAGCATTAAAATAATCAACTTACATTAATTAAATTGATTGGATTAATTAAATAAAGTAAATATGGTAAGTAGGGGTAAATTTTAGGGTGTCATGATGATTTTTGTAGTAAAAATGTGTAGATAAGTTGGGTAAAAAATGGCATTTCTAGACATAGGGGACAAAGGTACATTGTTGGGCTCAAGACACCCACTACAAGAAAAAATGCTTTTATTAAGACCAAAAATGTGTTATCAAAACATACCATAACACTTTTTGACGTGTTAAGACCAACTATGTTATCGTAGGTCAGGGTACTTTACATAAGACTTTATCATTGTTATACATATGTGTTATTATACTGTCAACGATAACACACTTTATGTGTTATTTTAATAAATAGATAAGTGTTTAATTATATTATTTATAGTCGATTATATAACACACTTCAATACTTATAAATTTGTGCTATACTACACTTTAGTATAACACATTTTTTGTGTTATACTAATAGTGTTATATAATGAAGTTTGCATAACAAAATTCTTTACTTATAATAGGTGTTATTGTAATAGATATTATAACACATTTTTCGTATTATTTTAATATTTAGATAAGTTTAAATTCTCATTATATATTCATTTATATAACACTAATTTGTTCTATTATATTTTTATTTTTTATTTATATAATTAAAATTAGCTTTCTAATATATACTAGCATCATCAAATGAACTTGATTTTCAAATAACAAAAAGTAAAATCATTCAACATTGTATTAACAATCCACAAATTAGTTTAAAACATTCAACACTGGCATAACAACAAAATGTTCTTTAAGCATTCAAGTAGTCTTAAATATTCAACATATTGAAAAGTTATTACTTTCAGCACAAAATATTCTACAACTACCCAACACAAATCCTTCAAAATTAAGTATCCTTTTCTATTTCGCTTGTCACATCTGCAAAATAAACAAAGAAATATTTTATTGTTATTATCTAGCATCACAAATTACTTCAAGAAAAATGCTATGGAAATTATTTCCAAGAGAGGACACCACATACAAAATAATGAATTCACAACTACACCAAAGCAAACAAAGAAACCAAGCACTAAATTATAAGACATTGGTTCTTTTTTGAGTATGAAAATGTACCTCTTGGAATATTGTGCCAATCATCATGTAAGTTATATTGTGCCTACAATAGAATATAGAATAATATATATTATATGTTTAAGTGTAGAGATGAATATATATAAAAAAAATACAGTCATAAAACTTGTAATTCTACCTGAATGGATGCCCAAAGAACATTAGACTTGTCAAAGACTAGCTTATAAGCAATCAATCAATTACAAAATGTCAGAAATAGAAGTCATGCTTACAAGTATAATGTCTGAATTGGCCACTAAAAGAGGCAAAGACGTTCCACAAAACGATTTATTAGGGAGAGTAGACCAAGAAAAAGCAAGAGCAGCCTCATACTTAGACGAAAGCATCTAAGTAAACATTCAATACCACACAATGACTTGAAAAGAGAACAGTGATTAATTACACATTAAATTAATGATCGTTTACAAATTTAACTTCTCATGAAACAGAGTAGTAATGACAAGAAAGAAATTTAAGACTTATAAGATGTAAAACAAACCATTCTTACCTAGACCAAAGATCAAAAGTAAAAAACTTCCACTTCTACCACACTCTATGTTAAAAGAAAATTCGATAACTAACAGTATTTCATTCAACTTGAAAATAATAAATAATTACAACAAAGCATTAACTCAATAACATAAAATAGTGCAAAAAAGAAAAACAGAAAATAGACAAGTAAATAATACCCTTCCTATTAACGAACAAGCCCCTCCAAGAGTTCAACAAATTCAATAACAACCTCTAATCTTTTAAGAAATGCAGATATATATACAACAAAACAGTAATACAAAAACATATTCTTCAGATATAAATACCCAAAATAAGACACATCTCAAATATCACAACACCATTGAACAATTGATAAACATATTTAGAAAGCCAATGTTACACCAATACAGAAACATTTTGAGAAACAAAATCCTTTAATAATAGCATTTCAATATGAGAATATCAAAATACAACAAAGATAGGTTATAAGAAATGAAAAATCAAGCAATAAAACGTTTAATGGAGGATTCGTGATAATTCAAACTTAAAAGCAAGACTCATTATTTCATTAATAAAGGACTTGTGATAATTTGAAAATGCTAATGTGATTATTCATAAATATTTGTAACCAAATTTCAAAAATTCCCTTCTTAATTAAAATGAAACTCAAAGAAATTAGGGATCTTTGATTGCACAAGTAATTCTCTCAATTAAATCAGCTGCAGAAACAAGTTCTATGGCTATGGTCAAATCCAAAATAACTAGAAAATCAAGTTAAAAGTAGGGCACAACTCACAAGGGGCTTGACGGGAAGCTTAAAGCTGAATGCTATTGAGAGGCTTCTCTTTTTTATATCTTCAAGAAATACAAAATTGTTAATCTATACTTCTCTTTTCCTTTTTTTCTTTTACAGTAATATAAGGTACACAACAAAGGTAAAAAGAGCGTCCTCATCTTAGATAGCATCCTCCACCTCTTTCTTTAGCGAGTTCAAAGTCTATAAGCATTGCTTGAATAACAATACCAAATATAACGATTTCAAGTATATACTTAGAATAAGAAAAACAATCAATTGCAAGGCACAAGTTTAAGGTTAACATACAGAATTCAAACAAAATAAATAAAAAATATTATAATATCGAAAAAGTTATACTATTTTCAAGGAAATAAAGTATTAATCTGAAATAATACAAAATAGCTAGTCCTCTACCTATTCAACTTGCATGGTCCATATGCTCATATATAGCAGCGAGCTAATTTAGAGGTTTTACGAAGTCAATGTAAATTTGAAGTACATGTTTAAGGTTGCAAAGCTTACATACCAGATTAGCTGGAAACTCATAATGATTATCTTTCTCATTAAAAATGTCTGTCCTCATCAAGATAGAAAATCAAGGATGTCCTACCTGTGATTCAAAGGATATATCAGAACTCTTAGCCAATAACAAAAATAACAGCAATGACAGTAGAAGTATAATGAAAGCCGATTGCAAGAAGTATAGATTTTTTTTAATGAAATCACTATAATTCCACATTGATTCTTATGAATAAAATGAAATGACCTGAATGTCCCGGCCCCAATCTACAGGATCACTGACAACAAATGTTGCCTTAACCCTGTCATATAAATTTTGTATCTTGGTGCTGATTCGATCAAGTGGTCATTCTGATATTCTTTTGTCCAAATCTTGTACTGAGATATAGGATCAATGTCCTTGAAATACGATGCATACTCATCTAATGAGAGAACTTTTCTGCCAAAGAGAACAGATTTAGCTATACTCTGATTCTTGAAGATCAAAAGACAACACCCAAGATCAAGACGTCACAAAAGGAAACAGTACATTATAATACCTAAGAACTTACATGAAAATAATCCCAAAAGTTAAGATAAATTCAATATAAAGATCTGATGGAAAGTTTCAAGTTAATTAATAACAACGATCTTTTAAACCCTGCTAGGAAAAAAAAAGCATAAAGTGGGGAGGGCACCACCAACCAAAAATAATTAGTAATATAATAAACCTTCTTTGTATGCTTAGTGGAAATACATGTGATCAGGAATAAAAATCACACAGTTTTCCTTTTTATGTGAAGAAAAACCACACTATATATAAAATCCTTCCTCCTTCTACTACTCTCTCTCTCTCTCTCTCTCTCATATTATCTTCTCATAGATTTGTTGTGTTCAAGTTAGTTACATTCAATATCCTCTTGATAATATTTTGATACAAGAGAAAATGGGTGAAGAAGCTAAGCAACAAGTTAGTGATTTTTTTTTTTTTGCATATATACCCTTTATTATTACTATTTCTTTTTCAAAATTTCATGTTTCAATTGTTCTATATGTTGATTTTTGTGAGTGTTTCTCAATGAGCCAGGAACAAGCTAAGGAAAAAGCTAAACCAATTTAGGTTGTTGAAGAGAAGAAAGAAGAAGAAAAGAAAGAAGAGCCTAAACCACCATCTCCTTTTGTTTTGTTTATTGACTTACATTGTGTATGTTGTACCAAAAAGAATGAGAGATCTATCATGAAAATTAGAGGTAAAAATAATATATATATATATATATATTATTTTTTTCTCATTTAATTATGATGAGAGAACCTTGATAATTATAAGATATGTAACATTTGGTTTTTTTGGTTTTGGTTATAGGAGTTAAGGCAGTTGCCATGGATTTTGCCAAAAATGAAGTGACTATAAAGGGAATAGTGGAGCCTCAAGCAGTTTGCACAAAAATTATGAAAAAAAACTAAAAGAAGAGCTAAAGTGTTGTCCCCATCACCAGCAGCTGAGGGTGAACCTATACCAGAAGTTGTCACTTCACATGTATTTCTTTTTATAAACACACATACATATATATACATATATATGTATGTATTCCATGCAAATTATTAGCCATATATTTGTTTATTTTATATTTATAAGAGCAAATTAACTTGAGTGGTGTGTTGTGTGACTCCAGGTTGATGGACCAGTTACTGTTGAACTGAGTGTAAACATGCACTGTGAGGCCTGTGCAGAGCAACTTAAGAGCAAGATACTCAAAATGAGAGGTAAAAAAAAAAAAAAAAAGAGTCTTTCAACTGTTTGACATTAAGACTCATTAGAGAATTATTAAAGGGATTTTGGCTATATATCAGGTGGAGGGTCCTATCTGAAATGATTGACTATTGGGGGCTAATTTTTCTTGTTAATAACTGTGTCAAGTTGAAAATATATAGCTAAACTAAACTAAAGTATTGTCCCTAAAAAGATAAACCTTTTAAGCTAAAAGCCTAGCTCAAACTTAGAGACAACTTAAGCCATTATATTTTACCATATAATACATATATATATACAACTTTTTATTATAACTTTGTTTTCATATTATAGGAGTTCAAACAGCTGTTACTGAGCTCAATAGTGGGAAAGTAATTGTGACAGGAACCATGGACGCAAACAAGCTAGTGGAATATGTTTACAGATGCACTAAAAAGCAAGCCACCATTGTCCCACAGCCTGAGCCTAAGCCCGAGCCCCAACCCGAAAAGAAAGAAGAGAAGGCTGCCCAGGAAGAGAAAAAACTAGTTGAAGAGAAAAAACCAGAAGAAGCAGCAGCAGCAGAAGAAGCAAGTAAGGTCGAAGAGGGAAAGAATATTGATAATAATAATAATGAAAAGGAAGGAGAAAATAATGGTGATGAAGTGATGATGATCCACAATGGTTGTAGAAGTGTTGAAGAGGAAAATATGAGGAGAATGATTCACTATTATCAGCCTCTTTATGTGATTGAACGAATCCCAGCTCCTTAGCTTTTCAGTGATGAGAATCCTAATGCATGTTGCATTTCATAATATGCATGCATTAATTGTGTTCATGTTCTAGATATAATAACACTTAAAGAAAAGTTATGATATATGATGTACAATATATATTATGTATGAATATTGATGTGTATACTACCACTACCACTGGTGATGATAGTATTTTTTTCGTCAACAAGTTTGGTGGGTAGTAATGAATAATGTGGTTAACTAATTTAGAGCTATAATTAATTATTATTCTACTCTCTATGTTCTAGCTAGAAATTGATTAATATAATATAAATCATATTCTGTATCTTGTGTTGTATGTAGTTCTTTTGTATATATAGTATATAAATATCTCAATACCTGACAAAAGCTTAAAATTCCAATTTGTCAATACCCTAGATCAGTTTTTACTCATCAACCACACTGTTTGGTTCCCTAAAAGCATACCAAACAACAACAAGAAGAAATCAATACCAGACTTCCAACACATGAAATCTCATACAAGAACAATACAAGAGTATGCACTATACACGGTCACATCCTCTATAATGTGTATATATACCTCTTGTAATTCACTATCCAAGAACAAGTTTAAGGATTTGGAATGCAATATTAATGAGAAAGACTCAATCAAATCAAAGAGGTCTGGAGTAGTAATCTAAAATCATGAATGTAAGAAATCACAAAATCATATTATCTATTCAAATAGTCATATTTAAATTAAAGCATTTTATCAAACAGTTAGTGACCAAGTAAAAGTAACACAAACAATTTATCAAATAGTTAGTAAACAAACAGGATAAAAATACACAAAATAACCACAAAAAAAATTAATTTTGTTGTTAGTCTGTCAAGTAAAGATATGTTGATAAGATGAGCTTATGGTTACCACTGCAGTTGTACATGAGTAATGGTGGATGTGGCAATTACCAACAATATTTTACTAGATTTTTCACTCATCTTATCAAGTAAAATCCTAAGCTAAATATACACATTGACAGTTGGAAGATTAAATTTAAAAATTATTCTTAACTCATTAGTTACATGCTCTAACATACAATATAATAATCTTTTTCATAAGACAATATTTTTCTTTTTTCTTTTTTCATTTCTTTCCAACACAAACGACAACTACACCATAAATATATTCCTCTTTCCACATCAATACAGGATATCACATTTGATTCTATAAAGATATAAAATCACAAACATAAAAGTGCTCTTGAGACCTTTCTAATTCTTGATTCTCTAAAGATATAATATCACATTTGATTTATAGTGCAGAGATATCAAGATGGTGCTCAACTAGATAGTGGAAAGAGTCCATAGTGGAATGAGTAGAGCACTAAATAAATTAGAGGGGTGCCCAAACAAACCTGATTGAAATGTTGCTAAAACTTCTCATTTTTAAACTGCAATGTGTAAATGTTATGTGAAAATCAAACTTCCAAAAGGATAATGATATATTTTTTTTGTTGGGGGGGGGGGGGGGGGGGGGGGGGAACATTTGATGACAGTAAAGGATGGATACAATTTATAAGCCAACTTAATTTATATGGATTTTATATATTATTCATCTTTATTAAAGTTATAAACATATAGATCAGTAGAATATCAGTAAAACGACCACCAAATATAATGTATTGACCGAAATTTATCATTAATAATGATGATTATTACATCTCCCAACTTTCATTTTCCCTTAACTAGATAAACAAATGGAAAGAAATACTAAAACAAAACCATACAAATTATACATATCAATGCTATTATATATATTTTTACAGTTTTTCTGATACAACCCAGAATCAATATCAACAAACTAACCCAAATAAAAGCTATAATTTTCAATGAAAAGAAGAACAAAAAATAGGTATGACAAACCCACGTTTAACAGAGAATGTGTTTTAATATGTAATTGTATATGGTTTTATAAGCAAAATTGATTTTTTTTAATTAGTACTCTTCACGTTTTTCTATTTGAATATGTATCAAAATAAAGTTATAATACTAATAATTACTGAACTTGTCTTCCGTATTCAAAATGAAGTATTTGAAAGTCAAAACATGTCATGCATCATGTCTTAACTTAAAGATAGATGCAATCTTTTAAAAAAATGATAGATATAGAAAAGGTACTCATTCACTTAATTTGACTTCTCACATTCATATCAAACACCGCAACAATATATAAAAGTTTTTCTTCAGTAATAACCATTTAAAAAAAATGTAAAGAGCAATAAATGATACAAAGACTTCAAAAAGGAGACCTTGTCATCTTATAATATACCAAATTTTCAATAAGTTCAAAATCATATGATGTAGCCTATCAACAATTCTTAATATAAAGATAACATCATTAAGATACCCAAAACAAATATGAATCCAACTGAAAACCTCTTCCACCTTTGACTCTCTCTCTATTCCAACCAAAAGCTCATTTAAGAGCACAACCTCATAATATACATCAATACTTAGCAAACTTAAGAAAGAGAACAACACAAAAGATCATCAAGATTATATTCGACAGTTTCTAAATCAAGCAAATATCTAACAAAAAAATGTTTAATCTCAAGATTTAAATGATACTAGGATCATCCTCCCTCAAATACGAATCCAAATGAAAATAAAACTCAAAAGAACTAGCAAACGCAACAACCTAACAATAATTAGAGTGAGGGAGAGAGATAAGTTACCCCACAACTTGAGAGCCACGTCAACCATTGACCCAATTATTCACTATGCCAGTGTACCTGCAAGCAGCAACAAGCAGAGAGTGAGGGTTAGAAGGAGTGAGAGATTGTGGGAGAACAACAGAGATGGATACCTGCACCTCCACGCTGCCTAGCTAGGTTTGAAATGGAGCAGCCCGTCGAGCCTCCTTCTTCTTTTCTTTATGTGTGCTAAGAAAAAAATGAATCCCTAAGCCCCAATCTGAAACAAATGATATTATTTGACACTTTTAAAGCTCAAAACCTCTAAAGTTGAAGAAAAGGAGAGAAGATTAATGGAAGAGACATGTAGGAGAAAGAGAAAGAGTAATAGAGGAGTTACAGAATGGTCGCTCCAATAGATTGATTATACGATATTTAATTGAGATTTAATATATATATATATAACTGATCACCATGATAAATGGAGGCACGAGTACTCTTGCTTGGATTCTTTCTTCTAGTCAGCGGAATAGATACACATAGAGGGAGCAGGACGACAACAATCGCGAGGTTCCAGTGTGCTCAGCGACGGCAGCAGCTCACCGAAGTGAGGAAGAGTGAGAGAGGGTGAGAGATTACGGTGTGCGCTTGAGGGTGAGAGCAAAATCAACCAAAGTGGCGAGTAATAGAGGTGGAGCTTTCGGAGCAGCTCTTGCAGCAGAGCAGAAGAGGAATCAGTTGAGGAAATAATGCCTTTGCTTTTTTACATTTGCTAAAAGAAAAACTTTTACATTAATTGAGCGGGCTACCCAAAAGTACCCAACCATTTTTCTTGTTTCCCTCCATTTTAAAATTTACTTTATCGCTTTCTAATTTTTAGCTTACCTATTATAATACTTTTCCAATTAGCTTATAATTATGTATTATAGAAAGAAGTATTTGGTGTAGTGACCATTCTTCTTTTGCTTGGTTTGGCTGGCAGACAGCTAGGAGGCCACTAGGGGTGCTGGCAGGTGGTTCGGCCCAATTGGCTGGAGGCAACCCACGAGGCTGGGAGGAGTTTCGGCGGGCCTGGGCCATGGGCTGGAAGGTTGGGCCTAGGTGGCTAGGAAGCTGAGGGATTCGACTGGGCTAGAGGATGCTTCAGTGGGCCTGGGCTGCTGGGATCGGGCCCGAAGGAGGCAAGGAGCAGGTGACGGTTGGGCCTGGAGGCTTGGGCCACTTAGAGGCTTAGGCATTTGGGAAAAAAGCCATTTACTTTTCAAGAGCAAAAAAAAATAGAACATATTCTCTATAACATAAACATAAATGAAATTAAAACTAAATATTTTCAATAATAAAATATACGACATAAGTTCCATGAAATTATTAATTAAAACTTAATTTACTTAAACATTTAAGCTCAAAAGTGCATATTTTTACTTCTATCTTAACAATACTAATTTCAAATAAGTAAACTATAACAAATTATAATAAATATCTATAAAAATATATAAATCTAAAAAATTATAATAAGACTAATAAATTCAAAATTACTTTAAAACTTAATAAGTTACTTAAAAACTCAAAGACTAAGCAACAATTAACATAAAAATGTGGTAAAATAACTCTATTTTGTAGAGTTATCATTCTTACTTCGTACCAGGGCATCTAAGTTACCCCTCTAATTCATAGCTATTACACTTTAACTTGCATGTTTAGACAAAACAATAATATTCTTACCTCAGATATGGAGGTCTTACTGATAATATTTTTTAGGTGCTCTGCGTTCCAAGCTCTGGGTGCCATGGTATCATCCAAACGTGCCAGCTTGTAGGTGTTAGGGGGCACCACCTGGGCAACTTGGTAGGGTCCTTCCTAGTTCGCCCCTAGTACACCCGCCCCCAGGTCGCGAGTGTTTGGTAGAACTTTCCTTAACACGAGGTCTCCGACCCTGAATGTCCTCTCTCGCACCCTTGATTTATAGTATCTTGCGGCCCGCTGCTGGTACGTTGCCAACCTCAGTTGTGTCTTTTCTCTTCTAGCCTCCAACAGGTCCAAATTTTCAGCCAATGTTGCGTGGTTAGTCTGGTCATCGTATGCTTGTATACGGAAGGAGTTGACTTTCATTACTATTGGAAGAACAGCCTCGTGCCCATAGGCAAAGGCGAAAGGCATTTCTCCAGTAGTGGAACGGGGGGTGGTTCTGTAGGCCTAAAGCACATTGGGCAGTTCTTCGACCCAGGCTCCTTTCAACTTCTCCAATTTTGTTTTCAGGTTCCTTTTTAGGATCTTATTGATGGCCTCCACTTGTCCATTTCCTTGCGGGTGTACTACAGCAGAGAAACCCCTCTTGAACCCCCTTTCTCTGCAATATTCGTCGAATAATCCCCTTTCAAACTGGGTCTCGTTGTCAGAGATTATCTTGTAGGGTACTGCATACCTACAGACGATAAACTTGTCGACAAAGGTGGTGATTTTCTTAGTCGTTATATTGACTAGAGGCTCTGCTTCAACTCATTTAGTAAAGTAATCGACTGCTACAACCGCGTACTTCACTCCCCTTCTTCCTATTGGTAATGTGCCAATCAAGTCGATTCCCCACATAGCAAAGGGCCACGGACTGGTCATGCTCACCAGCTCATTTGGTGACTGTCTGGGGTAATTCACATGTTGTTGGCACTTGTCGCATCTTCTCGCAAAGCGTCCTTTACCATGGTAGCCCAATAATACCCCTGTCGTATGGCCTTTTTTGCCGTGGATTGCCCCCCAACATGATTTCCACATTCTCCTTCATGTTTCTTTTGCAGAACCTTCAAAGCCTCCTCCTTGTCTATACATCGTAGGAGCGGGGTGGAGAAGCCTCTTTTATACATGACTCCATCTACTAGGGTGTATTGGGCAGCTTTGTAAATCAGCTTACGAGCGTCCTTTTTGTCCAAAGGCAATGTTCCATCACTTAAGTACCTCGAGATGGGTGTAGACCATGACTCCTCGGGAGTATTGACCATGTGAACCTCCTCTTCTGCTATACTTAGCCTGGAAAGGTATTCGACAAGGATGGACTCAAGCGTATCTTCGTCTCGGGTAGAGGCGAGTTTTGCGAGAGCATCGGCATTTGTGTTTTTCCCTCTTGCGATCTGTTCTATGGTGTACTTTTTGAACTGATCCAAATACCCTTTTACTTTGGCCAGGTATGTAACGATTTTTGGGCCTCTAGTTTGATATTCGCCCTTCACCTAAAATACTATTAACTATGAGTCACTAAGGACATGCAAATGTGTTACCTTCAGCTCCTTGGCTAGTCGCAGGCCAGCTAGAAGTGTTTCATATTCTTCTCCATTGTTGGAAGCTCCAAATCTGAATCTTAATGTGAAACACATCTTATGTCCCTCAGGTCCTATCATTACTATGGCAGCACCAGCTCCTCCTTCGTTGGATGCCCCGTCTACATGGAGGCTCCATTCTTCAGGTTGTTTTTCCCCTCTACAAGTTAGTTCATTCTCTTCTATTTCTCCCTCCTCATGGGATCGGTAGGAAAACTCAACTATAAAATCTGCAAGTACCTGCCCGTTGATCGAGGTTCTTGGGGTATAAATGATGTCAAACTAACTTAATTCAATTGACCATTTTAGCAACCTTCCTCAAGTCTTTGCTTTATGCAAGACTTGATGCAAAAGGGTGTTGGTGAGCACTTCAATAGCATGAGCGTGAAAATAGGGCCTTAGCTTTCACGAAGGCACTACCAAGGCATATGCTAACTTTTCTATTTCTGGGTACCGAATTTCTGCGTCTACCAACCACTTGCTGACATAGTATACGGGTTGTTTATGCTTCTTTTCTCCTTTGACTAGGGCGGCGCTTATGGCATGCTCTGACACTGCTAAGTACAGGTACAAAATTTTCCCTTTTTCTGGCTTAGCCAAAAGGGGTGGTTTTCCAAGGTGTTCCTTTAGGTTAGCGAAGGCGTCCTGACAATCTTCCACCCAAGCAAACCTTTTGTTCCTTTTTAGGATGTTGAAGAAGGGGAGACACTTGTCGTTGGATCTGGAAATGAACCTGTTGAGAGCTAATACTTTCCCCGTTAAGCATTGCACCTCCTTCTTGTTTCGTGGTGGGCTCATTTCCAATAATGCTCTGATTTTGTCAAGATTGGCCTTGATACCTCAGGAATTCACCATAAAACCGAGGAACTTCCCTAACGAAACTCCAAAGGTGCACTTGAGTGGGTTTAGCTTCATTCTGAATCTTCGGAGGGTGTCAAACATCTCACTGAGGTCGCTTGTGAGCTCTTCTTCCCTCCTTGTCTTTACTAACATATCATCTACATATACTTCCATATTTCTTCCTATCTGATTTGCAAACATTATGTTTACCAACCTTTGATAAGTAGCACCTGCATTTTTTAACCCAAAAGGCATCACCTTGTAGCAATAAAGCCCCTTGTCTGTTATAAACGAAGTGTGCTCCTCATCAGCTGGGTTCATGGGTATTTGATTGTGCCTGGAATATGCATCCATGAAGTTGAGTAGCTTGTGCCCAGCTGTGGCGTCTACTAACTGATCTATCCTAGGAAGCAAGAAGCTGTCCTTGGGGCATGCTTTATTGAGGTTAGTAAAATCCACGCAAGTCCTCCACTTTCCATTGGGCTTCGGGACTAAAACTGGGTTTGATACCCATTCTGGTAGAATGCTTCTCGGTTAGACCCATTTTCCTTCAACTTGTCAACTTCTTCTTTTAGGGTCGTGTATCTTTCTTGATCTAGCGCTCTCCTTTTATGCCTCACAGATCTTGCTTTTGGGTCGATGTTCAAGTGATGGCACATGATTGATGGATCTATCCCCACCATGTCCTCGTGACTCCAGACGAACACATCGAGGTTAACCTTTAGAAATTCTCTCAACTTTACCTTTACGATATCCAGAAAGTTTCTCCCCACCTTCAACTTCCTCAACGGCTCATTAATAACTGTGACCTCTTCCAACTCCTTTACTGGCTCGGCCCTTGGCTCCTCTGCAACTCGTGGGTCCAATTCATGCGGGTTTGCGCTTCCATTTACTACCATTTCCATAGGCATTGACGAAAAAGTTTTCCATTATGGTGGTTTGTCTGGATTGTTCTCCCATGGTGAGGGCTAACTCAATTGCGCCTATGGGCTGTATCGAATCTCTTATAAATCCATACAGGGAAGTATTGCAAGGCTTTAGATGCCTGATGTTCAATCCCATCTTCTCTAAAGATCAACGATACAGGATGTCAACAGAGCTTCCATTGTCCACCAGGACCCAATGCACCCTCATGTTAGCAAGTTATACAGTCAACACCAAGGGATAGTTGTGAGGAAAATGCACACCCCGTGCGTCTTCTTCGCTGAATGTTATCGAGTCGTTCTCCCCCTTAAAACTCTTTGGGGCGCATTGCTCCAAACTTAAGATGCATGGAGGTGGACTTCACCTGGCTTCCCTGGTATACTTATCTCACCCCTTCCTCGATTCGCCTCTGAACCCTGGCCCTCCGAAGATGGTCTAAACTTCTCCTTGCACCTCCGGAGCTACATCTCGTGCCCGTGGTGAGGGTACTCCTTCTTCCAGTCTTTGGTCTTCTTTGCAGGCATATCTACCCAAGTGTCCCCTACGTATAAGCTCTTCAATTTCTATCTTCAAATGAGTGCATTCTTCGGTGGTATGGCCAATGTCTTTATGATACTGACAATATTTACTGGGGTCTCTTTTTGATCGATCTTTCTTCATTGGCGGCGGTCTCTTAAAGGGGACCTAGTTCTCATTCATGATGAAGATATGCTCCCTAGTGTACTTTAGGTCAGTGTAAAAGGTTTAGGGGGTCTTTCTGCATTCATCAATGTGTTGGGGCTTCCGAGGCTGATCATCTCTCGACCCTTCGTAGACCCTCTTTTTCTTTGCGCTACTTAGGCCTTCACAGATTGAGGGTTTCGGAGGTGACCTGCCTTTTCCAGCCTTAAGGCTCTCATGACCATCCTCGACACGGATGTATTTTTGTGCCCGTTCATAGAAATTGTCTAAGTCAGTGACCTCCATCTTTAGTATGTTATCCCACAACTTACTACCCGGGTGCACTCCGACCATAATGGCCATTTTTAACTCTCCTCAGGTCAAGCTTCCTACTTTGGCTGCCTCCATATTGAACCAGTGGATATAGCTCTTTAGGCTCTTGTCTTCTCCTTGTTTTACGTTAGCGAGGCTGGTGCCTGGCATAGTGTAATCACGTACGGCGTGATGTTGTTGGAGAAATTCATCATAAAATTGTTGCCAAGACCTGATGGACCTTGGCCAAAGTCTTTTGAACCATTTGTATGTAGAACCCTTTAACGTGATAGCAAAACAGTGGCATCTGGCTCTGCTATTAATTACTCATTTCCTTAGGTCGTTGAACACGTCCAGATGGTATTTCCCTCATAAGGGGTCATGTGAGGCTCTTTGAAGTTGGCTAGGAGCCGAACGGCTTGGATTTCCCTAATGGAGGGTGATTATTAATCGAGCTCATCGTCAACAACGTGCCCTCCAGATGCGGTGATTATCTTGCTCAGAGGCTCCTCATTTCAATATCTAGGTCTTGTCTCCTTTTGTTCAAGGAGTCTCTCAAGTTGGATGGGTTGGTCTTTCTTTTCCTTTTCTCTCCCTGGGGCACCGTAGGAGGTGTAGTCCTCCCGTTCCTCCTTTTTTTGTTGAGTTCTTCCCTTAAGTCTGAGGGTGTTTTCCTGGAAGTGACTTCAACTTAGTTATGAGGGTTAGCGTTGTTCTTCTGCTCTGGCCTCTTGGGCTGCTTCGCCTGTTCGAGATGTTCATGCTGCTTTGTTCGAGGGGTATTACTAGTTGAGAGTCGAGTCCTCCCATCATCCACACAGATTGTGGTTTCTCCACCCTCTTGGCCTTTCTCATTTCGTCTAGGAAGAGGCATGCTTGATTCTTCCTGTAGCAGGTCATTCAACACCTTTTGCATATTCTCTAAGGTAGTTTCTAGCCTTTGGTTCTTCTGGTGTAATTCACGTATCTCCTATTTGAAAAATCAAGACCTAGAGCTCGAGCTTATGGAATGTACTCGGGGACTCTTGTCTGGCTTGTGCGTTGATGGACCCCGATCTTACCGGCCGGAGTTCGGCACCTGCGGTGGCCTTGGGAGCGAAAACTCTCCGGCATCTCCCGCGGGAGCAGCCGCTTGTCTCGGACGGTTCTCATTAGGATAGAAAGCTAGGGACGAAGCCTCCCTTTCATCCTTAGGAACCCTGAGCTCCTTTAGTGCGTCCATATTTTCGGGTGGAGGAGGATTCTTCATGGAGGCCTTTCGCTTATCTCCGTCGAGGTGGACCTTAACCTCTCGTGGTTCTCTTTGATGCTTAGAATGTCTTGGCATCTTTCTCTGCCGGAATCAATAGAAGAACAGTGGCTTAGCACTTATCCTTCCCACAGACAACACCAAATTGTTGACGGTAAGAACTCGTCAACTAAGTTAGATCAAGAACTTTTGGAGTTGTAAAATAAGTGAACTTATAATTCACTAAACTTCAGCCAAACTTCCTTACAATCTCAACAACATCAAATGTAAATGTTGGAATTCTAGAATGAAAAATGGAGAGAATGTTGAATATCTCTTTTGATTAGCAATAACTGGATACAAAATTCTCCAAAATCCCCCCACCCCTTCTCAGGTGAAGGGAGGTCATATTTATAGTAGAGCACTATTGGCTCACATTACATGGTGGTCCCTAGGGACACGACTCTGTATATGCAGTCTATAGATGGTAGTGGTGCCAAGAGTGTGGTGGTCGGCTCTAGTACACACCAATGGCCTGCAGGAGCACGTCCACTTCAGTACCTAGGCGTGCCTCCACTATATTATTGGCATCTATGTCAGAAGGTGGCTGGGAAGGACCACGTCAAGTACCTTGCGTGTACGACCACTACTTGTCTGGTGTGGAGTTAGGGTCTGCATCTGGGGCTCTCAGGGCCATACCTCCGTACGTATTTGTAACTGGAGCAGACGAGGTTCACCACTTTTCTGTGCATTCCTCACACGTACGTGCCCTTCTGATCATGTGCGGGCTTTCATCCTCACAGTGCATCCTATTCTTTTAACCATTGAGTGTTGAAGTCTCTTTGGGTCATCATGGAAGATATGGCCCCAAGGGGCATGGAAGGCGAGATGCTGGTATGAGACAGAGGCCTGTAGGTGCGAGGTTGTGCCTCGCAAAGCCTTGGCGCAATACGGAGGCCTGTAGGCGCGAGGTTGTGCCTCGGGAAGCCTTGGCGCGAGACAGAGGCATGTGTGCGCAAGTCTGTGCCTCACGAAGCCTTGGCGCAAGACGAATGCGTGCGGGCGCGAGGTTGTGCCTCGCGAAGCCTTGGCGTGAGATGGAGGCATGCAGACGCGAGGTTGTGCCTCACGAAGCCTTGGCGCAAGACGGGTGCGTGTGGGCATGAGGTTGTGCCTCGCGAAGCCTTGGCGCTAGATGGAGGCTTGCGAGCGCGAGATTGTGCCTCGCGAAGCCTTGGCATGAGATGGAGGCACGTGGGTGCGGGGCTATGTCTTGCGAGAGCTCTGTGCGAGGTGGGCCATTCCTAGCAAGACATCCGCCCCCTTGGGACCCTCAATGTGAGATGCATCATTAGCTCTAGGAGGTGATCCTACCTGAGCCTAGACACGAAGCAAGGCTCTGTAAGAGAAGTGCGTGCCTTGCAAGGTCTTTGGCGCAGGGTGCAAGGCCGGTCTTGGACATTTGCATTTCGAGCCTTTCTTTTGAGGGTCACGAGATAGGGCCTTGTGCAACTAAAATTATGATATCCACAAAATGATATATTGTTTCATAAATATTAGTCAATTCAAAGTTCACTTTATCTTTTAAAATCTAAATAATTTATTATCATATAATGAATTGATATTATACTCTATCAATATTAATCAACCCAAAGGTAATTAATATTTAACATAACTAATTTATAGTTTTTAAAAAAAAAAACATATTAGTTAACTTCATTATATAATTCATAATTAATTAACTACTCATAATTATCACACAATTATGACTGAGCCCTCAAAATTAATTCCTTGCTTTTAAGTCGTTTTCTCCTTTAATCTCATCCATAACACTCACACGCTAGACATTGTAGTATAGAGGTGACTCGGGGACCGTGGACCTAATATACTATGCTCCAATAAATTAGATTATTAATTAATTAATCTCATTTATTAATTTCATCATTACTCCACTATAAATATGGAATTGCACTCTTCGTAATTTTAGAATTATGCTTACAAATTTATCATGATTTGTCTATTGATATAATCACTTCATGCATGTTTGTCCTCTAATTTATTGGTTTGCTAATTAGATTTGGTTAAAATTACCGTTTTGTCATTCTAATTACCTCTTGTTCCTTAAGTACCATTAATTCGTTAGTGAATAGTTAATTTATAATCATATTATAAAATTGAGCTCAATAACTATTCAGTTCCAGAATTAACCCTTAAGAGAACCAATATTTGATACGTTAGGAAAGCTTGGATTCCAATCCTGTAAGATCATGTTCCTAGCCATTCATATTATTGATGTAACACCCTACTAATCCAGGACCGTTACACCATGTGTTTGAAATAGTGCTTAACTCATTAAGCGAGTCATTTGGACTCAAAAGTGTAATTAAGATTAAATATGGTTTAGGTACTAAAAATTTTGGTCAGTGGAATTTCAACTTTTCATTAAAAGATTTGACTACATACAAGGGATTCCAAAGGCTTTAAACAAAATACAATTATATTAAAAGTTATAGAAATAGCCGACCTACGAGGCAAAGTTGAAATAACATCCTAAGTTCCTCACAAAATATCTCGATTGTGTTAGTCGAGCAGACTGAGTATGTACACACTGCCCCTAGAGCTCTCCAACTCTTAGCTGGTATAGCTTTCCCTTGTCCTTACCTGTACCACAAAGCACCCGTGAGTTGTGGCCTAACAAGAAAACCCAACCAAATAAAACAGATATCCAAATAAGCATTAATATCAAATGTATGCTTCATAGATCATAAACAAATTCATATTTACTTTTCAACAAGTACAATGACCCATACCAAATAAGTGCATACCACACCCCTGTATTGTCCATGCCATAACAGCCTACATTCCACATGTTTATTTCTGATTATGGCCCCTAGTCGATCAATCACAAACAATTACAAATAGTTATAAACAATAGATGCAACATGTGCAGTCATAAAGTAAAACATTCAACTCTAAACAGATTCAAGGAACGAATATAACAGTGTTCAATAGTCAGGGTCGATGCCTTACGCTTGGTGTATGTGCCAGTTTTCTTACCTTGAATCCTAAGCGGAAGCTTAAATGACCCTGAATGCGATCCTTTTCCTAAGCCTCGCAAAAACCCTAGTCACAACATAAGTAGTAACTTTATCAAGAACTATATCTCACAATGGGCTCGAAGACTAAGCCCTAGCTCTTGCGACCTCTGATTCCACCAAACCGGGTAGTGGAGTCGTCCCCCAAGCATACCGAGCCTAACTCCCAAAACCCTAAAAAAATATTAAAATGACATTACCGGCGCCCCCTTAAGGGTTACAGCCCCACAGAAGTTGGAGATGCCTCCCTCAAAAATTGGACATTAGCCCTGCAGTGCTCTTCTAAAGGGTCGCAACATCCTTGTCGCAGTGCCACAATAGTTTGAGAGCAAACCCACTCTCGAATAAACACACACATCGCAGCGCTCACACATAGGCGCCACGGGGCCACCGTGACAAACCCAGAATCTGTATGTTTATAAAGAAATTAATTCACATAGGTTTAGTGTAATATATGCTTCCTTTAGTAAGGGGTATTTTTGTAATCTTGATTGGGCCAGTAAATTTTTGTAAATTGTATGTTTTTATGTGCTAAATGATATGAGCTATGATATGCATATTGATATGTATGTTTTAATTTATGAATATGTCAGTATGTCCACACATATGTTTCTTTAAGTAATAGGGGCCAAAAAGTAATAGTAGATGAGTTTTGGGGGTCAAATTAGAAATATGAGTCTTGTGGTAGAAATTGTAATTAAGGAAAGTCAAAGCTTTTAGCTTAAGTAAAAATTACAAAAATGGGCTTAAGTAATCACGTGAGAAAATTAGAGACTGGGATAGTATTGTAATTAGGCTTTACACGATTAATTTTCAGAATAAATAAAATGTTGGGAATTAGGTTTAGGCTTCGTACGATTGTCAGACTTCCCATTTAGATACACAATAAAGTAACAAACCAAGAACACTTCTCTCATTTTTTATCTGAATCTTTGAGGCTTAGGAATCTGAAGGAGGACGTGGAGTCAGTAGTTTGGCAGACTTAGGATCACACAAATGTGCAAGGATTAGGAGAATTATGGCCAGGATATTGATTGGTAAGTTCTTCAAATTTTATTGTTTAGGTTTAATATTAGAATTAGGGTTTGGTTATGTTCTTTGTTAATTAATTGTGTTAAATAGGATTTTGATATCTGTTGTACCCAGTTTTCAAGCCATGTTAAGTGTGACCTCGAAAGTTGGATTCACAAACAATTGGACTCGTAAGGTTTAGAGTATGCTCCAGGACTAAATATCGAGCCTGCAAGGCATAGACGACCTCGAATATGGTGACCTCGAAGTGTTCATGATCTCGAAAGGTAGCCCCAGAGACGCATCCATCCTCAGCGATGACCTCGGATCAGGGGTCCCGAGCTCGACGCACAAACGAACTCGAAGCCATGTGACCTCGGGAGATGTCTCTAGCTCAAAAGTTGACGAGAAACCTGGGAAGCTAAGGCCTTGGAGATATATGATAAAAACCTTGAATATATATAAGTGTTGTCCATACGAGATGTAATCCTCATTTATTACTGTAAATCCCCTAGAATCGTGGGATATTATTTGGTCAGTTATACGTCCCCTGCTCTTCAGGGGACATTTCCTTTTATATTTGATTATAGGCATTTAAAGCCATTTATTTTATTTACACAAAAAGAGTAACTACCCAAAATATGTGGGAAAGTATTCCGCAGCCTTCTCTATAAATAGAGAGGTCATGCGCCATTGTAATGGACCGAAATTCTGAACCTTGAGAGAAAACTCTGAAGAATTCATGCTTAAGAATTTTCAGAGATAATCTTGAGTTTAATAACAGAGACTCGTGGACTAGGCAGATTTAACTCCTGAAACACGTAAAAATCGTGTGTTTGTATTGTGATATTTTAATTGGCCATTATCAGTTATTGTTTACGTGCTCTCCTTTCACTGTTGACGAAAAACGGTGTCAACAATATCTATTGGATGTTTAGAGTCGATTTAATGTGGGTTATTGATGTTAGAAACATGTTAGGTTTGATTTGGTAGGGGTTCAAGGTCGATTTCTGCGAGTTGGGCATTTCTGGGTTCAACCAGTCGACCGGCCTGCGATTTCTCGCAGGTTTAATTTTGCTCAATCGATCAACCTGCTAGTATGAACCGGTCGAGCAACCTACGTTTTCTCGAGGTTTAATTTTTGAAGCAACCGGTTGACTTGCTGCTATGAACCATTGACCGACCTGTCACTGAGATGTACATATGTTTTTAAAAAATGTTGAATTTTGGTCTGTAAGTTATGGGGATCCTAATGTAAGACCTTAGGACTTTAGAAACATGTTTTTAGGGCCAATTAGGTCCTAGGAAGTTAAGTCATCTATATTATGGAAGTTTTAAGTTGTTGATCATGTATTATGATGTTGTATGACTAGGGGTTCACTAAGGATACTTGAAGGAACATGTTAGTGTGTGGATTGTTGTTGTTATCGAGGTAAGAAGAGTGGACACCTACACGCACGGTGTACGCTCAACGTACTAAGTATGGTAGAACTTTTATGATTTAGTTACTTATGGTTGATGTGTAACGCTCTACTAACCCATATCCATTACCCTGTGTGTTTGAAAATTGTGCTTAACTTGTTAAGTGAGTTGTTTAGACTCAAAAGGGTAATTTAAATAAGATAAAAGTCCAAGAAATAAATTTTTTGGATAAAGAGGGATAACTTTTTATTATGACTGAAAATGGGTTAACATGGGATCCCAAAAGTTGATTAAAAACATAATTACAAATTACAGTTTTACAAACAGTTGACCTAAGCGAAAAAATTCAGACTTTTACACTGAGTCCATCAACGAACCTCGACCGCGGCGGTCGAGCAGGCCGAACATGTATGCATCGCTCCAATGCCCTCCAACTCATGGCTGGTTAGCATTCACTTGTTGGAAATGTGCCCTGAAAGCATATGTAGTAGACATTGTTTTATGAAATAAATAAATTAATTAAATTTGTTATGCATATATTTTATGGACTATATTATTTTGTGATAATATTATATAAATATCAGGAAAATTCCTAAGTTCATACATGCGATCTCAAACACGTATTGGTACGGGAGGATTGTGTTTGAGATAAATGAACTTGAATAGTTCGCAGTAAAATAAAGTTATGGAATCTTTAGATTAATTACTGCAAGTACGGTCCACTAGTATTATGAATACACGTGATCTAGATCCGGATCACTTGATCACTAGTGTGGTAAGAAACTTTAGTGGAGGTGCTTTATATATTATAGAATATGTAGAACTGGACCAGATATGTTTATTAATACTTAGTTAAATACCGTTTCGAAGTATTAATTAAATATATCAACTGATGATCATATACAAATAAATCTTAATCTTGAAGTTTCTATAAACTCCTGTTTATGTTATATGAGTTCTTTGATTCACTTGTTAGGGTCTGTCAGAATGATCAGGCTAGAAACTTTTGTTTTGGGAACTCATTAATGTAGATGGCTGGGGACATAGTATACAAATATGGAATCTATGCCTTCTCGCAAGAGATTGAATGATGGTTCTCTTAAGGGTTGACTTTTGGGACTGAAAGGTTATTGAGCTCAAATTCATAATTTAGTTATGAATTAACCTTCACTAGTAGAGTCAATGGTACTTAAGGAAATAAGAGATAATTAAAAGGGTAAAACGGTAATTTTATTCCCGATTAATTATGAACCATTATTAGAGGGTCAAGTTGTGTTCAATGATTATATCAATGGCGCTTTATGATTATAAAGTACTCAGTAAATGAAATGTCTATAATTACAAGAGTGCAGTCTCATATTTCTAGTGGAATAATCATGAGATTAATAAATTAAAGAGTTTAATTAATAATCTCAAATTTATTGGAGCTTGGAATTATAGGTCCGTAGGTCCCCATAACGGCTCTATCAATACTGTTCAAGGTAAGAGTTGATATGAATGGAAAAATAGTTTAAAGACATATTTAAGAAGAAATTTGTTCTTCAGGCCAAATATGCAATTATATGATAATAGCGATTAATTAATTAATTACAAATTAGTTGAAGTTAACAAAATTAATTAATTAATATTTAATTATTGTATAATTTTTGAAATTATATTAATAGTAGTGGTAGTAGTAGTAGTAGTAGTAGTAGTAGTAGTAGTGGTGGTGGTAGTAGTAGTAGTTATAGTATGTTTATTACTATGGATTTTGGTTCAAGCCTAGGGCTATATGTTCAAACTTTTTTGAAACCGAGCTCAATTCAACACTTAACCTCTTGACTAGCCTCTGAACGTGTTGACCGAGTCTTCAGCCTCTGTTGAACGAATATTATAATATTTTTCAATTAATATTCATTATTTTTATTCAAGTTAAAAGGAGGCACTTCACTCCTTGAACTCTATAAATAGGACCTACTACCTAGCTATTTCTCTCATTCTTCAAGCTATGTTCAGAGCCTTCAAGCTGCTAGGGTTACTATAGAGTGATAAACACTTGGGTTGGGTATAAGCTTTATCATATTAAGCTTTATAAACACTTGGGAAGTAAGATAAATTGTGTGTTTCCAATATCGAGGTGTAGTTCGGTTCTAGTACATTCAAAGGTATTCCTAATCTTAAGTTCATTTCTGTAAGTTTCTTTAGTTTTCTTTACTCAAATCCTAACTCATTGCTTTCCATTCTTGGTTAGGCATTTAAGTTCTTTGAACTTAAGGTTTCTTTTCGGTAAGCTTCTTCTTGGTGGTTTAGTTCATTTCTTTATCATCTCTTTCTTTAAGAATACTCACATTCTTATTGTTGGTTTTAGGAGTGTTCCAAATCCCGTCCTTGTTCTTATATCCCGGTATTGGTAAGGAAAATAGGATAGAATTATTTATGTTTATATGATATGTTATGTTATCATATGTTATGTTATCATATGTTATGTTGTATTATGTTATGTTATGTTTACATTATGTATAGTATGTTTATAGACCTTGGGCATATGACTTGTCTAGCTAGCAAACCCCAATAATTTATGGGCATATGACTTGCTTGGCTAGCAAGCCCCACAAATCTAATGGCCATATACTTGCTTAGTTAACAAGCCCCAAGTAGTATGATGGCCATTGTAGTATTATATGACATATGTTTATGATATGATTTATGTTATTAGTAGATTTTCCTTGTTGGGCATTAGGCTCATTCCTTTATTTTTTATGTGATGCAGGAAAATAGATTTGGCGGCGGAAGGATTCATAGTAGCTTGGTTTATGTATTAAGGATGAAGGGATTCAATGGATTGCGTGAACGATTCGAGGACGGCGTTATTTTCTTTAGTCTCTTTAAATTATGTTTTTATGTATTTTCCGCACTTAGTTTTGTAAACAATTTCATTTAAGTTTAAAATTATGTTTTGTTTTAAAACAATGGGATCCCATACCCCGAATTTATGTATTTCAACATTTACTTTAGAATTTTTAATAAAGTTGTGAATGTTTCTTATGTATGTTTTCTCAAAAATAGTGTCTATGTATAGTAGTTTTAATGTTCCAAAGTCTTAGAATTAGTTGGGTCATTACATCCTAGGCATCAAAACCCAATCAAACTTTTCCAACAATTTCAATGAATTCTCAACTATCCAATCCAAAGATCCCAACTAAAACTCAATGAAAAACAGAGTAAAAACCAGAGTTTCCATGGCTAAAATCTTACCTTAAGCTCAAGATTAAACCCTCTTCAATGGTAGAACACAATCCTAGACCCTCAAGGCTTGATTCCCTAGCTTGAATCCTCAATTGGGGCTTCAAAAATTAAAAGAAAGAAGAAGGAGAAATGATGATCGTGAGAAGGAAGAAAGAGGCTCTGTGTAACACTCTGAATAGCCAAGACCGTTACACTGTGTGTGTTACAAAGGTGCAAGAATTGCTAATTGTGGATGCCAAAAATCCACCAAAAAGAAAAAAATCTTTAAGTCCATCGTTGGAGTACAAGTCTAAAGGTCACTTAGTCATGTTATTGGACTCGGGCCCATAAGTCTTGTGGAACCGGGAGATAGTCCCGGGGGAAGCATCACCTTATGAGCCATAAAGTATGGCCTTGTTAGGCTAAGGGGTTGTGGACGCTCAATATTCCACGCCCATAAAAGAACCAAGACGTGCGCTAAGGACCCTTAAAGGCCTAAATGCATGCGTGTGCCATGAGACGCTCGAGCCACAACCCTCTCGCAACGGCCTCGCATGCTTAGGAACGTGCCCTGCGAGATGATCTCGCACACCCAGACGCGCACCCCAGGGCCATGGCCTCGCGCAGCCACGCCCGTGGCACCAGGTGGCCTCGCACCCCAGCAGGCCCTCAACCTCGCGCAGCCGCGCCCGCGGCACCAGGTGGCCTCGCGCCCCAGCAGACCCTCGGCCTCGTGCAGCCACGCCCGTGACACTAGGTGGCCTCGTACCCTAGCAAGCCCTCGGCCTCGTGCAGCCACGCCCGCGGCACCAGGTGGCCTCGCGCCAAAGCAGGCCCTCGGCCACGCGCAGCTACGCCCGCGGCATCAGGTGGCCTCGCACAGCCGCGCCTGGCACCCCAGCAAGCCCTCGGCCTCGCGCAACCGCACCCGCGGCACCAGGTGGCCTCACGCCCCAGCAGGCCCTCGGCCTCGCGCAGCCGCGCCCGCGGCACCAAGTGGCCTCGCGCCTCAGCAAGCCCTCGGCCTCGCGCAGCCGCGCCCGTGGCACCAGGTGGCCTCGCGTCCCAGCAAGCCCTCGGCCTCGCGCAGCCGCGCCCACGACACCAGGTGGCCTCGCGCCCCAGCAGGCCCTAGGCCTTGCAAAGCCACGCCCGCGACACCAGGTGGCATCGCGCCCCAAAAGGCCCTCGGCCTCGCGCAGCTATGCCCGCGGCACCAGGTGGCCTCGCACCCCAACAGGCCCTCAGCCTCGCGCAGCCACGCCCGAACCACTAGGTGGCCACACGAATGAGGCCACGCGTCAAAGGAGCCTCGCCACCAAGGGGCTCGCGAGGAAGTCATCTCACCTCGCACCCGTCTGTCAAGGCCTCATGCCTATCACTTATGAACGCAGGTGACCTCGGGGTGCTTCAGGCATCTCGTGTCAAGGACCCGAGAGGCTCGCCTCACGCCACCACCTTTACGCGCACCAAGTGTCCCTTTCCCTATACCTTGGGACCCCAATGCTTAGGGGCTCGGGTAAGAGTTGAACGGAACGTACCTGTATGATCTCATACTGGGTACGGCCCTTAAGACCTTGTATGTCGAAATACGGACACCCGTACCAGTTGGGGAGTGGGAATGCAGGGATAGGAGTTATGGCCCATACATCTACGGCCAAGAGTCAGAGTCGACACCACTACCACCTGCACCACTACGTCTGCCACCACTCCTCCGACATGGGTACGGACAAGTAGTGGAGACATCTTCCTGACGCCTGCCCCTGTACTGGATGCACGACCACAACCTCTGGAACCACAATCCTGACAAAGTACTTATGTACTGTTGACGGTGAGAACTCGTCAACTAAGTTGAGTTGGAAAAAATTATCAGGTCGAGATCACTAATGGAAAAGTTGTAGAAACTTAAAAAATAACTTAAGAACAATGACAGAACAATAATGGAGGAATCAATCTTTCATTCACTTTGAAGCCCTGGCTACAATAAAATTTCCCACCACCTTTCAGGTGGTGTTAGAGTTCCTTTTACAGTAGGCTCTAATGGCCCTTGGTACATGGTGGTCCAGGAGACCAAGGGGTACATAAGTACTATGTCAGGGGAGTGGCTTCAGAGGTTGTGGTCATACATCCAGTACAGGAATAGGTGTCAGGAGGATGTCTCCACTACTTGTCCGTACTCATGCCAGAGGAGTGGTGGCAGACGTAGTGGTGCAGGTGGTAGTGGTGTCGACTCTGACTTCTGGCCATAGACGTACAGGCCACAATTCCTATCCTTGCATACCCTCTCCTGGTGTTCCCACTACTTGTCTGGTAGGGGTACCATATCCGTACTCTAACTTCTTTAGGTTTGTAGGTACATTCCATATTCATGCGTGTACCTTGCCACTTGTGAGTATCCTCATCTCCAAGGCCATGGGCACGGGACCATGGGGCCGAGGCCATGGGGTCGAGGCCATGGGTGCAAGGCCATGGGGCCTAGACCATGGGAGCGAGGCCATGGGGCGCGAGGCCATGAGGCTGAGACCATGGGCGTGAGGCCATGGGGCCAAGGGCATGGTCGTGAGGCCATGGGGCGAGGCCATGGGGCCGAGGGCATGGGCGCAAGGCCATGGGGCCTAGACCATGGGGGCGAGGCCATGGGGCGCGAGTCCATGAGGCTGAGACCATGGGCGTGAGGCCATGGGGCCGAGGGCATGGGAGTGAGGCCATGGGGCCGAGGGCATGGTCGTGAGGCCATGGGGTGAGGCCATGGGCGCAAGGCCATGGGGCCTAGACCATGGGGGCGAGGCCATGGGGCGCGAGGCCATGAGGCCGAGACCATGGGCGTGAGGCCATGGGGCGAGGCCATGAGGCTGAGGGCATGGGAGTGAGGCCATGGGGCAAGGCCATGGGGCCGAGGCCATGGTCGTGAGGCCATGGGGCGAGACCATGGGGCGAGGCCATGGGCGCAAGGCCATGGGGCCTAGACCATGGGGGCGAGGCCATGGGGCGCGAGGCCATAAGGCCGAGACCATGGGCGTGAGGCTATGGGGCCGAGGGCATGGGCGTGAGGCCATGGGGCTGAGGCCGTAGGGGAAGGGCTACCTCGCATAGCGAGGCCCCTTAGGTCTTTCCGGGCACTTTCGCTAAGGGCTCCTGTGAGACATGGGTCTCGTGTCGGACAAGATATTAGGCTACTTTGGTTGCTCGAGGCTAATTGAGGGAAACTCTTGACTATGGCTATGGTCAATTTTTGGCATTCACACTTGCCCCCCGAGTCTATGAGGAAGTCTTTAGGCTTCCTGGTAGACTCATATTAATGCTACACTCCCTATGCTCTAGTGGTATTGTTGGGTGATCCGTGCCCGTTGGTGCACTTTGCCTACTTGTAAGGATATATTGACCCCTTGGGTATTTGCTATCCTTTTATGTGCTTTTCTTATTCTTCTTCTTTTTCTCTCTCTTTTTTTTTTTTATCACGCTCAAGGTCCTTTGGAACCCACACGAAAGGGGGTTCGGTAGGTCTCTCTTTGGTGCATCTTGATTGTATCTATATGGATATATTGACCCCTTGGGTTCTAGTTATCCTTTTATATATTTTTGCGCGCGCTTATTATTTGTTGCGAGAAGCGTCCTTCTCGTCATTAGGCATAGTACTATTTTTGCAAGCGTCTTCTTTGAGACCCTTTTTGCAAGCGTCTTCTTTGAGACCCTTTTTGGAAGCGTCTACTTTGAGACCCTTCTTGCATGCGTCTACTTTGGAGACCCTTTTTGCGGGCGTCTACTTATGAGACCCTTTTTGGAAGCGTCTACTTTGGAGACCCTTTTTGCAGGCGTCTACTTATGAGACCCTTTTTGGAAGCGTCTACTTTAGAGACCCTTTTTGCGGGCGTCTACTTATGAGACCCTTTTTGGAAGCGTCTACTTTGGAGACCCTTTTTGAAGGCGTCTACTTATGAGACCCTTTTTGGAAGCGTCTACTTTAGAGACCCTTTTTGCAGGCGTCTACTTATGAGACCCTTTTTGGAAGCGTCTACTTTGGAGACCCTTTTTGCAAGCGTCTTCTTATGAGGTGATCTCTCCTAAGGTGGGGACTTTCACGGCTAGATGGTCTTCATTCGATCTCAGACTTGGTCAGTGACTCCTCTAGGACGATGCCCCCCTTTTATATGGAGTCCCTAGACATACTGGTAGTATGGCCACTGGAGGAAGGTTCGCTTTCTTCATCATGGAGGTTCTTATGGCCCTCTTCCACATGTATGTACTTCTGTGCTCTCTCGAAGAAGTCGTCCAAACTCGAAACTTCTCTCTTGAGCATGTTACTCCATAACCTGCTTCCTGGACGAACTCCGGCTGTAATAGCCATCTTGCGCTCCACTTTGGTTAAATCTCCCACCTTTGTTGCTTCTATACCGAACCTATGGATGTAATCCTTCAAACTTTCATTCTCGCCTTGCTTGATATTAGCGAGGCTGGTAGTTGGCATGATGTAGTCACATGTTGCGTGGTGTTGCTAAAGAAATTCATTAGAGAATTGTTGCCATGACTTGATTTTTCCTGGCCCTAACCTCCTGAACCACTTGTACGCCACTCCTTTAAGCGTAACGACGAAGCAATGACACTTTTCTCTACTGTTGACCCCTCTTAACCTCATCAAGTTATTGAAGGAGTCTAAGTGATATTTTGGGTCTGTAGTACCCTCGTACAGAGTCATGCGAGGCTCTCTGAAGCCATTGGGCATTTGTTCAGCCTGAATCTCCCTTGTGAAGGATGAATCACAGTCGAATTCTCCGTCATCCATGCACCCCCCAAGCGCTGTGGTGATCTTGTCCTGAGGGCTTCGCATTTTGGTGTCTAGCCCCCTCCTCTTTTTGCATAAGGAGTTTTGCGGGGTCTCGGGCTGATCCCTTGCCTTGGTTGTGTCCCTCGGTGGAACCGTGGGGGGTACATCTCTCACTTCTGACCTCTCCCCATGGAGCTCTTTTCTTAGGCCAGGGGGTGCCTTTTCTGAGGGGACTTCGGCTTCGCTCTTACGACCATCACCTTCCCTCCGCCTTTGCTCCTGGGGACCTTTTGTTGGCCTAGGTCCCCCCTGATACTTTGTCTGGGGGGTTTTACTGGCGGAGAGTTGGGTTCCCCCATCATCTACGGGGACAGTGCTTTCCCATTTTTCATGCTCCTTCCCTTTACGCATAGGAGGGGGTGTGCTTGACTTTCCTCGCAGTAGGTCATTTAAAACCTTTTGCATGTTCTCTATCTGGGTTTCCAGCTTTCGAGTCTTTTTATGTAACTCTTGAATCTCATCCCTGTAGAGGTGAGTCCTTGAGCCTGAACTTACCGAGCGTACCCCGCGACTCTTGCTTGGCCCGTGCATTGATGGACCTGGGTCTTGGTGGCCTGAGCGTGGTGCTACCGGGGGCCGGTGAAGTGAATGCACTGGCGGCTCCAAATGACCTCCGTCGGGCTGGATGGTCAGAGATGAGGCTTCCTTCTCCTCCCTTGGGGGAAGAGACTTCTCCGGTCTGCCTCCATGCTTAGGCGGAGGGGGTCTTTCTGGGTAGCCCTCCGCTCTACTTCATCCTGGAGAACTTCATCATCTTGTATTTGCCATAGGCGTTTTGAACGTCTTAGCATCTTTCTTTGCTGGGAATGATGGAAGAACGCTGGCTTGATGCTTGCTCTTCCCACAGACGGCGCCAAACTGTTGACGGTGAGAACTCGTCAACTAAGTTGAGTTGGAAAAAATTATCAAGTCGAGATCACTAATGGAAAAGCTGTAGAAACTTAAAAAATAACTCAAGAACAATGACAGAACAATAATGGAGGAATCAATCTTTCATTCACTCTCAAGCCCTGGCTACAATAAAATTTCCCCACCCCCTTTCAGGTGGTGTTAGAGTTCCTTTTATAGTAGGCTCTAATGGCCCTTGGTACATGGTGGTCCAGGAGACCAAGGGGTACATAAGTACTATGTCAGGGGAGTGGCTTCAGAGGTTGTGGTCATACATCCAGTACAGGAATAGGTGTCAGGAGGATGTCTCCACTACTTGTCCGTACTCATGCCAGAGGAGTGGTGGCAGACGTAGTGGTGCAGGTGGTAGTGGTGTCGACTCTGACTTCTGGCCATAGACGTATGGGCCATAATTCCTATCCTTGCATACTCTCTCCTGGCGTTCCCACTACTTGTCTGGTAGGGGTACCATATCCGTACTCTGACTTCTTTAGGTTTGTAGGTACATTCCATATTCATGCGTGTACCTTGCCACTTGTGAGTATCCTCATCTCCAAGGCCATGGGCACGGGACCATGGGGTCGAAGCCATGGGGTCGAGGCCATGGGTGCAAGGCCATGGGGCCTAGACCATGGGGGCGAGGCCGTGGGGCGCGAGGCCATGAGGCAGAGACCATGGGCGTGAGGCCATGGGGCGAGGCCATGGGGCCGAGGCCATGGGCGCAAGGCCATGGGGCCTAGACCATGGGGGCGAGGCCATGAGGCCGAGACCATGGGCGTGAGGCCATGGGGCCGAGGGCATGGGAGTGAGGCCATGGGGCAAGGCCATGGGGCCGAGGGCATGGTCGTGAGGCCATGGGGCCGAGGGCATGGGCGGAAGGCCATGGGGCCTAGACCATGGGGGCGAGGCCATGAGGCCGAGACCATGGGCGTGAGGCCCTGGGGCGAGGCCATGGGGCCGAGGGCATGGTCGTGAGGCCATGGGGCGAGGCCATGGGGCCGAGGGCATGGGCGCAAGGCCATGGGGCCTAGACCATGGGGGCGAGGCCATGGGGCGCGAGGCCATGAGGCCGAGACCATGGGCGTGAGGCTATGGGGCCGAGGGCATGGGCGTGAGGCCATGGGGCCGAGGCCGTAGGGGAAGGGCAACCTCGCATAGCGAGGCCCCTTAGGTCCTTCCGGGCACTTTCGCTAAGGGCTCTTGTGAGACATGGGTCTCGTGTCGGACAAGATATTAGGCTGCTTTGGTTGCTTGAGGCTAATTGAGGGAAACTGTTGACTATGGCTCTGGTCAATTTTTGGCATTCACATGTACCACTTGGTCTCCTGGACCACCATGTACCCAGGGCCATTAGAGCCTACTATAATATGAACTCTAACTCCACCTGAAAAGGGGTTGGAAAATTCATTGTATGCAGAGGCTATTAAGCAATATACATTTTTCACTCCATTGTTCATCTGTGTTTATCCTTTCATAAGTTAATTCTAAGTTCTTATCTAAACATCGCCGCATTTACCTTTGAGTTTTTCGACCTAATTTTGTTGACGAGATTTCACCGTCAACACTAATCAAGTCATTTAGTTAGAAATGTGTTACTGAAACTACAATTGAACTAGGCTTAAAAGATTTCGGTCACAAAAGATACATTTCATATAATCAAACATTTTGAACATGGGATCCCTTTAGTAATAACGTTTAAAAGACAGTTTACAAAAATTCAGAATAAAAGTACAACTACTAGCCACTCTAAGGGCAAAATAGACATTTAGGCTTTCCCCATCCTATAATACTCCTCGGCCGTGGTGGACAATCAGCTGACTATGTACATTCAGCCTCAAAGCTCTCCTACTCAAGACAGGTCCACTTTACCCTTGCCTTTACCTTCACCACGTAGCACCCGTGAGCCAAGGCCTAGCAAGAAAACAGAATAACAGAGCATAATCATCAATTAAACAATCAGATAACTCATATAGTATGATCATATACTCAACAATCCAAAATATTCACATAATCAAGCATTCAGCATACCAAGCTCATCAATTAACATTAATAACCAATTCACATATAATAACCAGGGTTGATGCCCTTAGGTCGCACCCTCTATTTATCCCACTGACTCCGGCCTGCTTAAACCGAGCTCAGTGAACATTAAGCTGTGCTCAGCTACCAGTGGCCGAGCCGCGCCATGTGCGCAAATATTAATTTCGGTACTCTTAGGCCATTTATCGTATGTCCCATGGCATAACACCATCTATGACATCATAAAGATATAGGAAGCTCTTAGTCCCAACATAATCACAAAACTAGGTGCAGTTTTCTTACCTTTGATTCTGTTAGCTTGATTAGTGAAATCGACTCTCGTGCACGATCCCGTCCGAGCCCTAGCGTACACCTAGTCACACCCATACATTAATATCATCACCAAACTTCAATTCCAAAACCTAGGCTCGAGACTAATCCCGAGCCCTCGGGAAGCCCTAATTCCAACAAACGGGGTGGTGGAATCAAACCCCGAGCCCCCAGGCAAAAACCCTAAGAAATAACCCAAAAACCCTCTTTTGGAGACAGGGTAGCGCTACAGTGCTATGAAGAGGGTGCTATGGTACTACAACCAGAGCCAAAAACGCCCCAAGCACCCAAGCCTAGCGCTACATTGCTACTTCCATAGAAAAAATGCCCAGATTTGTCTCCTTCGAATTTCCTCGTACCAAATCCCCCTAAAACCTTTCCAAACTTCTACCAAACATAAAAGCAGGCCTACCATCATCTATAACTCACCCCATAAGTCCCAACCATATGAAATTCAACCACATGCACCCCCAAAATAAAGAAACTACCATGACTGAGCTTAAAGCTCAAAACTCAGCAAAACAACAAAAATTTCATAACTTCAAGACCAGAACTTCATACCTTTGATGGAGAATTTCGACCTACATTATCTTCCACACCTCCTTAGCTTTCACTTCTCAAACCCTCAGCCTTAATTCCCTAGAATTCCCATCAAAACTCAGCTCAAAAATCCATTTCAACACCTAAAACCATAAACTAAAAAACAACCTTGAAACTTACCTTAATTGGGTGACTAATTCCTGCTGAATCCTCAAGCTTGATCAAGGTCCCAAGTGTTGAGCCTTAGCCTAAGCCTTCTCTGAATTTTGGCTCCAAATTCCTTCAAGAAATGGGGAAGCAGACCTAAACTGTGAGAGAGAAGAAAAGACCTCTGTTTTTTCCTTCTTTCCTTTTCCTTCAGCTTCTCAGATATTCTACACATTCCACTAAGGGTAAAAAGCAGAGTATAACTTATCCCTTATCTAGCCAAATGACCACATTGCCCTCCCAATAATAACTAAACCTTTAAATCATTCTAAGGGCATTTTGGTCATTACTCCCAATTCCTGCTATAACCTCGAGTGTCTCTAATAATTACCGCTTACCTCTCGGCACCTATCTAATTACCAATTATATTCCTCAATATCAAATAGCCTCCAATATATTTCCTAAATTCCCATAAATACCCCCAGACTCACCCCGAGCCGGGTATAAATTCCCACCGTGACTTTTTCACTAAACTGCTCACTAGGATCGCCTCGAGTCACAAGCTGCAAATATATCCACATAATAATGTGGTATCAACAATTTATTACAAGTATTTACACTTGTGCCCTCAACGGGCCAAAATTACGATTATGCCCTTATAACCTAATTAGAGCCTACATGCATATTAATACACATAGTCATGCATCACATATATCCAAATAATCATATAAGCATGCATTTAATCATTTAAATCCCACATAATCCAATTATGCCCTCCCGGCACACTAATCAAGGCCCTTAAGTCTTATTAGTAATTTTGGGTCGTTAAAACTACCCCCCTCCTAATGAGAATTTCGTCCTCGAAATTTACCTGAATAATTCGGGATACTAATCCCGCATCGCTGACTCAAGCTCCTAGGTCGCCTCCTCGACCCTACTATTCCTCCATAACACCTTAACCAGAGGAATCATCTTATTTCTAAGTACTTTATCCTTCCGATCCAAAATTTGAACTGGTTGCTCCTCATAGGATAAATCTGTCTGTAATTCCAGATCTTCATATTTTAGTACATGTGTTGTACCTGTGACGTACTTCCGGAGCATAGAAACATGGAATATGTCATGAACTCCTGACAATGATGGTGGCAAAGCTAACTTGTAAGCCACCTGACCGATCCTTTCCAAGATCTCAAAAGGTCCAATGAATCTAGGGCTTAGCTTGCCCTTCTTCCCAAATCTCCTCACCCTTCGTAGTGGTGAACTCGAAGAAACACGTGGTCCCCAACATGGAACTCCAAGTCCCTACGCTTGGGATCAGCGTAGCTTTTCTGTCTACTCTGTGAGGCGAGCATCCTAGCTCGGATCTTCTCAATAGCTTCATTTGTCTTCTAAACCATGTCCGGCCCCAAGTACTTTCTCTCACCCATCTCATCCCAATGAATGGGTGATCTACATCTCCTCCCATACAACATCTCATAGGGAGCCACTCCAATCACCGATTGATAACTATTGTTATATGAAAACTCAATCAACGGGAGATACTTACTCCAAGATCCCTCAAAATCGATCACACATGCCCTGAGCATATCCTCCAATGCCTGAATCGTCCTCTCATTCTGTCCATTAGTCTAAGGATGAAAGGTCATGCTGAACTCGAGCTGAGTTCCCATAGCCTTCTGTAAACTACTCCAAAACTTGGATGTAAAGATAGGATCCCGGTCTGACACAATAGACTTAGGAACCCCTGGAGACGTACGATCTCCCTCACATATAACTCTGCATACTGATCCACTGTATACATCGACCTCACTGAAAGAAAATGAGCTGACTTGGTGTATCTGTCCACTATCACCCACACCTAGTCATGAAGTCCTACTGTCCTGGGTAAACCTCCCACAAAATCCATCGTAATATTTTCCCATTTCCACTCAGGAATACCCAAAGGCTGAAGCAACCCTGCTGGTCGCTAATGCTCAGCCTTCACCTTCTGACAGGTTAAACATCTGGCCACGTACTCCACTACATCCTTCTTCATCCTGGGCCACCAATATAACGTTCGTAGATCCTGATACATCTTCGTGGTACCCAGATGAAGTGAGTACGACATAGTATACAACTCATCCAATATCTCTCGTCTGATCCCCACATCAGCTGGAACACAAATCCGCCCTTGATACTGTAGCAAACCAATCTCATATTAGAATAATCCTTAGCTACTCCCACCAAGACATTTTTTCTAACCTCCTGTAACTGAGCATCTACCAATTGTCCTTCATTAATCCGCTCTAGCAGGGTCGACTGCAGAGTAATGTTGGCCAACCGGCCCACCACCAATTCTATCCCTGCTCTGTTCATCTCATCAGCTAACTCTCTCAAAATCTGGGTCGAACTATATAACTAACCTGGGCCCCTCCGGCTCAATGCGTCCGCCACTACGTTGGCTTTCCCCAGATGGTAAAGAATATCACAGTCATAGTCTTTCACCAACTCTAGCCAACATCTCTGCCTCATGTTCAGGTCCTTCTGTGTGAAGAAGTACTTCAAACTTTTGTGATCAGTGTATATCTCGCACTTTTATCCATACAGATAATGCCGCCAAACCTTCAGTGTGAATACTACTGCTGCTAACTCCAAGTCATGGGTAGGATATCGCTGCTCATACTCCTTCAGTTGTCGTGACTCATAAGCTATAACCTTCTCGTTCTGCATCAACACACAGCCCAAACCCAACCTTGACGCATCGCAATAGACTACAAACTTTACTCCCTCTGAAGGAAGACTCAATACAGGTGTAGTGATAAGTCGCTTCAACTCCTGAAAGTTGTTCTCACACTTCTCTGACCAGACGAACTTCAAATTCTTCCATGTCAATTATGTCATTGGTGCAGCGATCTTTGGGAACCCTTCCACAAATTGTCTATAGTAACCTGTAAAACCAAGAAAACTCCGAACCTCTGAGGCGTTCCTTGGCCTCGGCCAATCTCTAACTACCTTCACCTTATATGGATCCACCTTAATCCCATATGCACCAACAATATGTCCAAGGAATGTCACTTCCGGTAGTCAAAACTAGCATTTCTTAAACTTGGCGTACAATTGATGCTCTCTGAACCTCTGCAGAACTTGTCAAAGATGTCGCGCGTGCTCTGCCTCTGAACTGGAGTGCACTAAGATGTCGTCGATGAAAACAATAACAAAATGATCCAAGAAATCTTTGAACACCCTGTTCATTAAGTCCATGAAGGCTGCTGGGGCATTGGTCAAACCAAACGACATGACCAGAAACTCATAGTGCCGATACCTCGTTCGAAAGGCCATCTTCGGTATGTCCTCGTCCTTGATCCTCAACTGGTGATAACCAGATCGAAGATCAATCTTTGAGAACACCGTCTTACCCTGCAGCTGATCGAACAAGTCATCAATCCTTGGTAGTGGATACTTATTCTTGATAGTTAACTTGTTTAACTCCCTGTAGTCTATACACATACTTAGATTCCCGTCCTTCTTCTTCACAAATAAAACTGGGGCACCCTAAGGCAAGAAACTTGGCCTGATGAACCCAAAATCCAGAAGCTCATGTAACTGTATCTTCAACTCCTTCAGTTCTATCGGTGCCATTCTATACGATGCTCTTGACAATGGCTCTGTCCCTGGCATCAACTCAATGACAAACTGAATCTCCCTGTGCGGTGGCAGCCCTGGTAAGTCCTCAGGGAATACATCTAAAAATTCACAAACCAATCTAGTCTCTCCCGGCCCTGCTGGCAGTACTCTAGTGGTGTCTACCACACTAGCTAGGAAACCTATACATCCTCCCTGTAATAGGTCCCTAGCTCTCAACGCTGAAATCATAGGTATGCGGGGTCCACATACCGCTCCCACGAAGACAAAGGGATCCTCTCCCTTTGGCTCAAACGTCACCATCTTCTTCCTACAGTCAATAGTAGCCCCATATCTGACCAGCCAATTCATTCCTAGAATCATGTCGAAGTCCTCCATACATAGCTCAATCAAATCAACTGAAATTTCTCTACCATCAACTAGCAATGCTCTAACCTATCTCCTAGAAACTACCAGTTCTCCTGTAGGCAGTATAGTCCCAAACCCCGCAGTACGGTACTCACTAGGTCTACACAATCTATCAATCACCTTACTAGAAACAAAGGAATGTGTAGCACCAGAATCAATCAATACAGTAAAAGGAGAGCCAGCGCTAGAAAGCTGACATGTCACTACCGAGGGACTAGCCTCAGCCTCTACTTGCGTCAAAGTGAACACTCGAGCTGGAGTCAAGCTGTCCACCTTCCCTGCTTCCCCTTTCTTCACTGTCGGGCAGTCTTTCTTGAGATGTCCTACCACCCCGCACATATAACAGGCCTTAGCCCGACATTCGCCCAGATGGAGTCTTTTGCACATCGTTTACTCAGGATAACTTCTCCATGAATCACTGCCTCCCTGACGGCCACCCTGAGTACCCCCAACCTCTTCTGTCAGGACCAGGACCAGGAGCAGTCGAAGTATCAAGGGTCTTCCTCTTTAGATCACTGGGGCCTCCGCCCCTACCAGACCCAAAGTAAGGAGGCACCGCCCTACGACCCTCCCGCCTTACTTCACTCTCCATTCAGATCTTATTCTCATCTTCCTTAACAGTAAGAGCCTTCTCTATAGCCTGGGCATAAGTTGTTCCCCCGGGAACTGTTGTAATCCTCACATCTTGGGCTATCATAGCATTAAGCCCTCTGATAAATCTGTCTTGCCTAGCTGCATCAGTAGGCACAAGATCTGGTGCGAACTTTGCAAGTCTGTCAAACTTCAGAGCATATTCTGTGACTGTCATACTGCCCTGAACCAACCCCACAAATTCATCCACCTTTGCTGCCCTGATGGCAACATTGTAATACTTCTGGCAGAATAAATCCTTAAACCATTCCCAACTTAGAGTGGTAACATCCCTAGTCTATGATTCCACTTCCCACCAGATGCGGACATCCTCTCTCAGCTTATAGGTGGCACAAGCCACCCTGTCATGTCCTTCTACCCTCATGTAATCCAGGATAGTGGTAATCATAGTCATCGATTGTTCGACCTTCAGTGGATCAGGTCCTCCCTCAAAAATTGGGGGTTATTGCTTCCTGAACCGCTCATACAAAGGCTTCCATCTGTTCCCAACCTCTGCTGGCTGTACAGCTGGTACCACTACAGGTGGCACAATAAGGGCATCACTCCCTGATGGAGCCTACTGTTGCAAAATTCGAATCTGCTCATCCTGGCTCTGTAATCGTGCTTGCATGTCTACCATAAGTTGCTGCCAGTTCTCAGGGACTGGCGGAGGCATCTGGCCCTGGTCATTATCCCTTGACTTAGACCTACTGCCGGTAAGTCGTACAGATCATCTTGGACGCATAGCTATCCAAGTTAATCTGCAATCAACGACTCGGCAGTCAGAATATGATGACAGGGTAATAATCCCTCCAAGATCCATCATTGAAACTCAAACATTCACAAACAATCAAGATAAAACAGTTTATCCAAGTATTCATCTATATATTCATTCACATGCATAGCAATGCTAATAAGCATGCCTTAATATCATCACACAATAGTCAAGGGCCAGGCCCTATCAGTATCTCATGCTTCCTATTAATCATACGGATATCAGAATTCATATTTCTTTCTAATCATCTAAGCATATAATCATGTATACACAATTACCAAACCTTGAGTCGAGCTTGTCTTTCGCGACGAATGTACATGTCCAGCCAGTCTTCAGGAACCCTTAAACCTAGGACGCTCTAATACCAAGTTGTAACGCCCTGGATAGCCAAGACAGTTACACTATGTGTATATAAAGGTGCAAGACTTGCTAATCAAGTCATTTAGTTATAAATGTGTTACTGAAACTATAATTGAACTAGGGTTAAAAGATTTCGGTCACAAAAGTTACATTTCACATAATCAAACATTTTGAACAAGGGATCCCATTAGTAATAACGTTTAAAAGACAGTTTACAAAAATTCAGGATAAAAGTACAGCTAGTAGCCACTCTAAGGGCAAAACAGACATTTAGGCTTTCCCCGTCCTGTACTACTCCTCGGTCGTGGCGGCCGATCAGCTGACTATGTATATTCAGCCTCAAAGCTCTCCTACTCAGGACAAGTCCACTTTACCCTTGCATTTACCTGCACCACGTAGCACCCGTGGGCCAAGGCCCAGCAAGAAAATAGAATAACAGAGCATAATCATCAATTAAACAATCAGATAACTCATATAGTATGATCATATACTCAACAATCCAAAATACTCACATAATCAGGAATTTAGCATACCAAGCTCATCAATTAACATTAATAGCCAATTCACATATAATAACCAGGGTCGACGCCCTTAAGTCGCACCCTTTATTTATCCCACTGACTCCGGCCCGCTTAAACCGAGCTTAGTGACCATTAAGCTGTCCTCAACTACCAGTGGCCGAGCCGTGCCATGTGCGCAAATATTAATTCCGGCACTCTTAGGTCGTTTATCATATGTCCCATGGCATAATAACATCTATGACATCATAAAGATATAGGGAGCTCTTAGTCCCAACATAATCACAAAACCAGGTGCAGTTTTCTTACCTTTGATTCCGTTAGCTTGATTAATGAAATCGACTCTCAAGCACGATCCCGTCTGAGCCCTAGCATACACCTAGTCACAGCCATAAATTAATATCATCACCAAACTTCAATTCCAAAACCTAGCCTCCTGAGCCCTCGAGAAGCCGTAATTCCACCAATCGGGGTGGTGGAATCAAACCCCGAGCCCCCGGGCAAAAACCCTAAGAAATAACCCAAAAACCCTCTTCTGGAGATAAGGTAGCGCTACAGAGCCATGAATAGGGCGCTATGGCACTACAACCAGAGCCAAAAACTCCCTAAGCACCCAAGCCTAGCGTTGTAGCACCCAAGGGCTAGCTTCCATAGCAAAAATGCCCAGATTTGTCTCCTTCGAATTTCCTCGAACCAAATCCCCCTAAAACCTTTCCAAAATTCTACCAAACATCAAAGCAAGCCTACCATCATCTATAACTCACCCCATAAGTCCCAACCATATGAAATTCAACCACATGCACCCCCAAAATAAAGAAACTACCATGATTGAGCTTAAAGCTCAAAACTCAGCAGAACAACAGAAATTTCAGAACTTCAAGACCAGAACTTCATACCTTTGATGGAGAATTTCGACCTACGTTATCTTCCACACCTCCTTAGCTTTCACTTCTCAAAACCTCAGCCTTAATTCCCTAGAATTCCCATCAAAACTCAGCTCAGAAATCCATTTCAACACCAAAAACCAGAAACTGAAAAACAACCTTGAAACTTACCTTAATTGGGTGACTAATTCCTGCTGAATCCTCAAGCTTGATCAAGGTCCCAAGTGTTGAGCCTTAGCCTAAGTCTTCTCTGAATTTTGGCTCCAAATTCCTTCAATAAATGGGGAAGAAGACCTAAACCATGAGAGAGAAGAAAAGACCTCTATTTTTTCCTTCTTTCCTTTTCCTTCAGCTTCTCAGATATTCTACACATTTCACTAAGGGTAAAAAGCAGAGTATAACTTATCCCTTATCAAGCCAAATGACCACATTGCCCTCCCAATAATAACTAAACCTTTAAATCATTCTAAGGGAATTTTGGTCATTACTCCCAATTCCCGCTATAACCTCGAGTGTCTCTAATAATTACCGCTTACCTCCCGGCACCTATCTAATTACCAATTATATTCCTCAATATCAAATAGCCTCCAATATATTTCCTAAATTCCCAGAAATACCCCCAGACTCACCCCAAGCCGGGTATAAATTCCCACCGTGACTTTTTCGCTAAACCGCTCACTAGGATCGCCTCGAGTCACAAGCTGCAAATATATCCACATAATAATGTGGTCTCAACAATTTATTACAAGTATTTACATTTATGCCCTCAATGGGCCAAAATTACGATTATGCCCTTATAACCTAATCAAAGCCTACATGCATACTAGTACATAGAGTCATGCATCACATATATCCAAATAATCATATAAGCATGCATTTAATCATTTAAATCCCACATAATCCAGTTATGCCCTCCCAACACACTAATCAAGGCCCTTAAGCCTTATTAGTAATTTTGGGTCGTTACACTTTGTTTTTGCCTTGAACATCTACAGCTTTCCACCCTTAAGTCTATCCCATGGTCAAAAGGCTAAAATGCCCCTAGGTCATTAAATTCCATCTTATGGCTAACAATGGTAAAACCATCATTTCGCACCTATCTTGTTAATTATAATTAACGTCATTCAATTCCCGTTATTCCCAATATTCTCAAATGCTAATAAATCATATCTCATTACCCTTTAATTCCCAGTAATGTACTAATCATCAAATTACCCCGAGACTCACCCTGAGCCCTGAAATTAACCCCGTTATGACCAAACTGCTAACTTGCATTCAAAGATTGTCTCATGTCGAATAGCTAGAACAAATCCACATAATAATGTGGCCTCATCCATAATTCAACAACATGCATGAAAATATACAAATATGCCCTCAACGGGACAAATTACCAAAATGCCCTTATAATGAAAAGTGGACCCACATGCATGCATTGTTCATCATATAATAATATAATTCACATAATCATGCATATAATCATTTAATGGCATAATAAATCAATTATGGCCCTCCCGACCTTCTAATCCAACCATTAAACCTCATTAAGGATTTTGGGGCATTACACTTAGGCGTTCTTGAAATTTGTTTGATTAGGGCCTGGATTTATCTGGAACCCTAAGAGTGGTAAGTTGTATGTTATGAGGACAATGACTAGGTCATTGGCTCCTATTGCATGTGTTCTACTCTATGTTGTTGGATTGACTTATAAAGCATTTTCACTTACCTAGTTGCTCATGTTGTAGGTAAGAGCAAGGAAAAGCTTAAATAGTTAGAGCCGAAGTTTGCTTGTAAAAGTGTACATGTGGCCCAACCTTTTGGGAGTCTGCACTTCCAAAATGAATATTTTAATTATGTTCAAACTGTTTTGGGTTTATCACAATGTTTTAAAGCTTCAATGTAAATATTTTTAGTGTGTGCACACATCACGTTAAAAGTTTTTTTTATCTGGATTTTTGAGACCTTTTTAATGTTATAAATGACTTTAATTCTGCAAAATTAGTGTTAGTATTTTCAAGTCGTTACATGAGATGCCAACCCAAAAAGTCGAGAATGAGGAAGAAATGATACCCCTAACAAAAACAAGGCTCGAAATAGAACACGAGAGAACAAAGCATAGTGCACCACCGACAAAGAAGAGGGCCTGCCCACACTTATAAAACAAATCGATCCCCTCAACTAGAGCCGCCCAAAAGCCTATAAAATGGCAAACAAGTCGCACCGAGGAAGAGGAATCTCACACTTGAAGGACAGGCGATGCAAGAGAGAAAGCCTCCCCTATAAAATTGCTTGATTTGAAAATGAATGTTTTAAGAATCACGCATTAGAAAACACAAGTTTTATTGTAAACGACAAAAAAATTAGAGATTTTTTTTCTTCAAATAAATTGATAATTAGAACAATTTTTTGTACGGTTGATATTTTTTTTAAAAAAATAATGACATAATAATATTTTTTCATAGCTTATTTTAAACTCATGAAAAAAAAAATAGTTGATGTTACACCAAAAATAATAGATATTTCATTTTTTTTAAGAACGAGTAGATGTTTTAGAAAACAAAATTGATATTTTTAAGGAAAAGCCTTAAAACTATAAGAAAAAATGGATGTTGTATTTTTTGAATTATTTTATTCAAAAACTAATATATGGTGTAATTTTCTCAAATTTTAAGAACCACATAGTGCTATAAAAGTGGTGCATTGCTCTATTTTAGCACATCTTAAAAAAATGTAGTTCCAATGGTATTTCAAAAGATATGCCAAATTTGACACATACTAAAAGTTGTGTCAAAGTTGGCACACAATACATGTTATCGTTATTTATTTATTTATTTTTTTGCCACTAATTTATGTTTTTTATATTAATTGAAAGCTTTTTAATATTTTTATTTATTTATTGAATAATTTTTTATATATATTTTAATAAAAGTTAAGTGATTTTGTTGATTTTTTGAGTTAATTTGCACCTTATGTTTTGAATCACAATTGACACAAATTTTTTTGACTAAATATAGCCTTGGATAATTTTTTGACCTGAAATTGACACAAAATTTACAAGGATATTTACACAAAATGCATGATTATTTAAAATAAATTCATTTACATGGTCGGACGAAGTTTTTATTTTACATTTTTACGCATTTGTTATTATTTTTTCAAATTTACAGTGTTATCTTCGGTAATGCGTTCTTAGAAGATTGTTCAAGCTTGATGAAGGTGGGCTTCGAAGCTTGCAACAATACTTGAGTTGGAGCTTCAAATAGTGGTGTGGTGCAAAAGGATCATGTTGTGAGCCATCGGGGTACATTGACAAAGTCGACTGGAATCGCAGCAGAGATGGTGACAATACCTTTGCCAGAGAAGATGATTACAAGGTGCTATCGTAGTTGGGAGCTATACTGGAGCTAGCAATTCATGAAGTTTCTAGTGCTTCCAAGCCACCATTTGTACCCAATGGACAACCATCAGCTAATGGAGCTTTTGGTGTTGGCCCTTCGCAACACTATCGCTCACTTCCACCATCACTAGTCATGACAATAATGGTGATGAGGACAGAGGTGGGGAAGGTTCAATGGTGGAGTGTTGAAAATGAATATCAAACGCATGAGAAGATAAATAACTTCAATACTAAACCTCTTGGTTCAATATATGGTACTTGTTATAATAAACTTAGTAGACAGATTTTGTAACACCATCTTAATCCATGACCATTACACTGTGTAATTAAATAGTGCTTAACTTGCTAAACGAGTCATTTGGACTTTAAACGTGTAATTGAAACTAACCATAGGTCTAAGTACTAAAAATTTTGGTCAAAAGTCAATCGTTTCATTAAAAGAGTTTGAGTGCAATACATGGGATCCCAACAGAATTTAAAACTGTTACAAACTCAAAATGAGTATAAAAGCCGACTTAAGCAGCAAAATTAGGGTCCAACCCTAGTTCCAACAAATACCCTCGGCTGTGGCGGTTGAGCATGCGCATATGTACACCCTGCCCCTAAAGCACTCCAACTCATGGCTGGTCCAACTTTTCTTTTCCTTTACCTACACCATTTAGCACCTGTGAGTTGTAACACCCTAGATAGCCAAGACCGCTACACTGTGTACTTATAAAGGTGCAGGACTTGCTAATGAAGTCATTAATTCAAAAAAGTGTCACTAAACATGTATGGGCTGGGGTTATTAAGGTTTTGGTCTCAAAAGTTTCATTTTATATAATTAAACAGTTTTATACATGGGATCCCAAAAAGAAATAGAGTTTAAAAGTTGGTTTATAGAATTCCCAAAATACAGACAACCATCAGCCATACTAAGGCAAAATAGACACTTCTGGTTCTCGCGTCCCTGCCTAAACCCCAACTGTGGCGGCTGAGCAGCTGGTCATGTACATTCAGCTCGCAGAGCTCTCCAAATCAGAGCTGATCAAGCTTGACCTTGCCTTTACCTACACCACGTAGCACCCATGAGCCAAGGCCTAGCAAGAAAACATAACGTGCAACACAAACAACAATAACAGAAAGTCAATTCTGTAAGCCTGATCAATTATTAAATATTCCACATTAACCATTCAGCACATACTCAGAAAAGATGCAACTAATTACAAATAACATTCAGGTCTCATAATAATCAAGTCACATAATAGCTAGGGTCGACAACTTAGGCCGCACCCTATGTTTACCCCACTGACTCCGGCCCGCTTAAACCGAGCTCAGTGCATATTAAGCTGTCCTCGACTATCAGTGGCCAAGCCGCGCCCTGTGCGCTAGTGTAATCCTTGGCACTCTTAGGTCGTTGGTTCACTGTTTACATGGAATAATATCATCCTTTCAAGCATACACATTGGGGAGCCCTTGGTCCCATTACAGGTATACAACCAGGTGCAGTTTTCTTACCTTTAATTTCTACGTTCACTGATTACGAGCGACGTCCCTCGAGAACAATCCATTCCCAAGCCCTAGCTTAATCACCTAGTCACAACCAACGTAATGGATTCCATTAATATTCAAACAAAGAATTCCAGGTACAAAACTAGCTTCCGGGACATTGAATTCCACCAAGCACGGTGGCAAAATCGATCCCGAGCACCCTAGACTAGATTCCCGTGCTTAAAATCCCCAAATGTTCAAGAATTCCCCTAAGGGTTGCAGCCCTTGAAGCCTAGCTGCGGCCCGCCCCTAAAACAGAGCCAGGCCCCCTCCCAAAGTGCAAACACGCGCCGCGGCGCTTCCCTTTAGCCGAGCCTCCTTGGCTCCTTTGCATCCTAGAGTCGCGGCCCTTCCCTTCGTGCCCAAAAAATTCACCATTCCTAGCATCTAAACCTCATCCAAAACCATTTCAAAGCACCCTAACTCACAATCCATTAATCACAAAACTTTTGTCATGACTCTAACAACATAATCCAACAGAAATTCAGCCCAAAAACCTACTAAAACTCCATTTTGATTATCTGAAACCCAACAACTCTAAACACCAAAACCAGTCATGCAAACACTATAGTTCAGCCATTAAACCTTAAATTCGAGCTTACCTCAGCTGCAGAACCACCCCTCCAAGAGATTTCTAGGCTAACTTCCAAAGTTCTAGCTTCAATCTAATCTTCAAATCCAAAAACCCAAAACCTCTTAGAACACACTCAAAAATACAGAGTTTCAACCACAGAAAATGGGATTCAATGCTTACTTCAACCTTGATTAAGTTCCTTTGACAACCCTTGAGCTAATCCTCTAAATCTCAGCTTTAGTCTTCAGAATTCAAGCCTCAATTCAATGTTCTATTATTGTTTGTTGTTGTTTTTTTCCCTTTTAGAGAGAAAGAGAGAAGGAAGGAGAGGGTCGGTCTATTTTATGTTCCAGTATTTTCTAAAATTTTCTTAAGTCTATTCCTAAGCAATAAAGCTAATCCCAAAGCTCGGGGTACCGGCAACGTCCTCGAGGGCAAAATGGTAAAATTCCCCAATATTCTCGCCTAAGCTTTCTATCCTCAAATATATCTCCATATATTTCTTTTCATAACTCAATAGTCTGAATAACCACCCAATACCGAAAATACTCCTGACTTATCCAAAGTCAAATACTAAGCCCTGTTGTGACTTTTCCCGCTATCTAGCTTCTTAGGATCGCCTCAAGTTGCTCACTGCAAATCTACCCACATGATAATGTGGTTCTTACAAATATAGTATTTAACCACATTTATATACATATAATCATGCATTAGATCAATAAATTCACTCATAAGTCAATTATGCCCTCTCGGCACACTAATCAAGGCCCTTAAGCCAAATTAGTGATTTTGGGTCGTTACAGCTGAGGCTCAGCAAGAAAACATAATCATGCTCATAAGCAGTAACTCATCAGATCACATAATCATAATTAGCATGCCTAGCAGTAATGACCCTACTCATTCATGCATTCAATTTAGATAAGTGACTATAGAGCCACACCAAGGTCCATTGCCCAATTCCCGTATAACCAGCCTTAGAGCTGCCAAGGTGTACCTAGCACTTATTATTTTAGGCGGCCATATGGTCATTCAAGCGTATATAACGCTTTCGGGTTAGCTTAACCACATCAGCTAGCGTTCAGCACACTATTGCCGCCCTCGACTCATAAGTCGAGCCTTTAAACTCTCAACTTATAAGCTGAGCATTTAAACCCTTGAATTATATGTTGATCCTTGTAAACTAGGTGTAACGCCCTACTACCTTAGAGTCGTTACCATGTGATTTTAAAATGTGTCATTAACTCGCTAATCGAGGTTTTAGGTCAAAAAGTGTGATTAAATTGGGATAAAGATTCATTTAACGAAAAATCAAGTATAAAATATTTGGACATTTATTAAGCTCATAAAAGTGCTACATTAGGATCCCAAAACACTGTTTCAAAATGTATTTATAATTCAAAAGTTAAGGTACCGTTGATCTAAGTGACAAAATTAACGACTTATAGCATGTCCCTCAAAACAACCCCGACCGTGGCAGCCAGGTAGGTCGAACATGTACGCGTCGCTCCATGCCCTCCAACTCATGCTTGGTTGGCCTTTCCTTTACTCTTACCTGCACCATAGAGCACCTGTGAGCCAAGGCCTAGCAAGAAAACTCAACACATAGCATATGACAACTCAATCCTGTAATACACAACCTAAACATATAGCAGCCTATGCCGACCCAGGTGCTTTACCAGGCACTAGGTTCACGGTCTTCACCGAGCAGGTGAGTACAATACCCTTAGAGGGTCTCACCCTAGCAGCCTGCATTCATCATGCTTAATGTCAATCCCGGCCTTCGTTGTTCATTCATAATCATGCAAAACATATCATAACAACTACAAAAGTTTGTACACACATTAAACACAAATAATAGGGCCATGCCCTGCTCTACGAGCACAAATAGCTTTCTTACCTGTGTCCTGAGCTGTCTGTCTAGTGTGATCCCAAGCGCGGTCCCCTAAACCCAAGCGTTGGTGGTAAAACCTAGTTACAATGCAATAATAATAACATCCATCAAGCCCTAAACCAATTAAGATCTTCAAAATAATATTCTAGCCTCTAAGACCTTGAATCCTACTAAACCGGGTAGTAGGATCCTTCCCAAGCCCTAAGATTTAGGTTCCTGAGCTTAAAACCCTATTTTGGACACAATTCCTTATTTGAGCCACGACCTGCTGCAAGTCAACACGGGTCACAACGCGCCATGCCTGCGCCGCGACGCCTGGGCATAATCAGAGGCTCCGTAAGCCTCTTTAAACGCATGGGCAATGGCACCTGAAGAATAGGGCTGTAACGCCCCAATCTCCAGGGACCGTTACGGTGTGCCTTGTAAACAGTGCTAAACTCGCTAATCGAGTCATTTGGCCAAATCGTGTAACTAAGTATGATTAGCGGTTTAGGGTTTAAAAACTTTGGTTAGGATGTAACGTTTCACTAGAACGTTTAACATATACATTGGGATCCCGAAAATATAATTTCAGAGTTTATTACAGAAAATATTTACAACAGGCTGTTCTAAGCGGCAAAACAGGGTTCAACCCTAGTTCCACTTTAAACCTCGGCCGTGGCGGACGAGCAGCTGCATATGTACACGTCATCACCTAAGCTCTCCAACTCAAGGATGGTCTAGCTTCCTCTTGCCTTTACCTGCACCACATAGCACCCGTGAGCCGAAGCCCAGCAAGAAAACATAACACTTTATAAACATTATCAAATGATTATCATTATAATCATACTTAGCGTAAAGCTTTCAAACCAATGAGTGAACATCACATGATTCAAGAGGGAGAGTGGCTGCTAGGTAAGCCACTAGCCTCCAAGTTCTTATTTCATTCATCGACCCTCACGGTCGGTCTGACATTAATGCTCTTTGAGTCATTCAATGCCGATGGTCGATTAGATCTAATCTCCGTTGGCTTGCGTGATCCACGCTAAGGCCATTCTTACTGATAAGTCAGCGCTATGTGACCAGTGTCCAGTATCACTGCCGAACCTGACTAATAAGTCACAGCTTCACAGCTGATACTAACACCTTTGCCAATTCTGACTGACGAGTCAGTGCAACGTGACCAGTGCCCAGTACCACTGTTGAACCTGACTAATAAGTCACAGCTTCACAACTGATACTAGCACCTTTGCCAAATCTGAATAATTAGTCAGTACCATGCACAAGTAAGCAATGCTATCAATATGTATCATATGCCAATTATCCATGAATAGGGCATTCAGCATGCTTACTAAATAGTTGCTAGCATAATCGTGATCATGCACAAACCCAGAGACTCAAGCTCAGACCAATCTCATATTCATCATTCATGGCATGCCCTAATCACATGTTTCTCGTGCATCACATGCATCACATTTAATCATCCAGCATGCCTCAATAATAATCATATGCAAGTGGGCAAGATTGCCAGGCATTCATTATGCTATCAATGTTTACATTTAAACATCCAACATGCATCAATCACAGCCATGCATGTCACATATCGGGTGCAGTTTTCTTACCTTGGGTTTGAGCGAGAATTAATAAAAGAAATGACCTTTGAGAACGATCAGCTTTCAGTCCTTTAGCGGTCACCTAGTCATAACCAAAATACAAGGTATCATTAAAATGAGTAATTAAATACTTCCAAACCCAACCCAAGCCTCCGGAACATCGAATCCCACTCAACTAAGTAGTAGGATCGATTCTAGGCCCTTAGAGTTAAGTTTCCATCACAAAAACACATTTTTGGGCAATTTTTCCCTTAAGGGCCGCGGCCCTACATGGACCATGCCGCGGCGCGCCCCCCTGACAGAGCCTCCACCACCTTCTTCAAGCTAGGGCCGCGGCGCCCAAGAACAGGGTCACGGCCCAACTTCGCACCAGCCATTTTTATTCGTTTTTCCACTTCTAAAACCTTCCAAAAACCCATCCAAACATCTCCAAATCATCAAATCAAAGTTCCCAAACTTCCCAATGGTCCAAAACCACCAAAAACTGAAGCTCAAACCAACCAAAAACTCAACAATTCACAAAGTCCAATTCTAAGCTTAAAAACTTAAGAAACTCAAAACTTAACTCAAAAACAGAGCACACCATTAAATTCACAACTGGAACTCACCTCAAACACGGTTTTGAATCCCCTTTAATGGCTGTGACAAGTTCCCAAGCTTAACTCCTCAAGGTGGCTCTCAAAATTCAAAGAGAAGGATGAAGGAAAGTTTGTACGGGAGAGAAAGGAAGAAAGGATGAGGTTGGCTATGTTTTATTCTGTTTCCACAGCCTTCTAAAACTCCCTTAGGCTGATATAAATCCTTAAGGTCAAAAGACCAATATGCCCCTAAGCCAATAAACCCCTCTAAAAGCTTCCGAGGGTAAAACCGTCCTTACCCGCCTATCTCGTTAATTATAATTAATGCTCTCCAATTCCCGCTATTCTCAATATTCCCAAATAACAATAAATCATATCCCATTACCCTTTAATTCCCGGTAATGTTCTAATCATTAAATTCACCCCGAGACTCACCCCGAGCCCCGGACTTAAACCCGTTATGACTAGACCGAACACTTACATCTCATGATCGTCTCATGTCGAAAAGCTCGAGCCAATCCACCTTATAATGTGGCTATATTAATTAATCACAATCATGCACCCAAAATACACAATTATGCCCACAGTGGCCAAATTACCAAAATACCCTCACAATAATAAATTCTCCCATATGCATGCATTCACCATCATATAATAATATAATTAACGTAAACATGCATATAACCATTAAATACCATAATAAATCAATTATGGCCCTCCCGGCCTCCTAATCAAGGTCCTAAACCTCATTAGGAAATTTGGGGCATTACAAGGGCTGCTGCTTGACCCCAAAACCTAGCAATTCCCCAAGAATTTCTATGAGCCAAACTCCCTAAAATCTACCAAATTCAAACCTTAAACCTAGATTTATGTCTAGAATTCACATCAGAGCAACACCAACAGTATTAACATCCCAAACACCATTCCATAATCTCACTAAAGCTCAAAATAAATTGCTAATTTTGAACCTAAGAAAACCTCTAAATTATAGCAGCAAAATTCAAAGAAACCATAATCAATCTTCACCTTAACGGATGATCCATTCCTAAGCTAAACCCAATTACTTCAAGCCCCAATTCCCTTTGAATTCCAAGCTCCCTCCTCTGAATTTCAGCAAAATTTCCTTAGCCTTTAAGAGAGAATGAGAGTGTCGAGAGAGAGAAAGAGAAAGAGGAAGGTTTTCAATTGTGTTTTTGTCTTCTGGCTAGTTCTAGAGTTCTATTTAGTTTAATTCTATCCTCGGCTGCAAAAAGTCCAAAATGCCCTAAAGTAAATCCTTAGTCCTTTAATGCCACCAAGGGCAATCGCGTCATTTGCCACATTCCCGCTAATTCCTCGAATAGTCCTATAAATTCCCATTTACCCCCAACATACCCAAATAATTTCTCAGTCACAACTCGTTACTCGGTAATCTCAAACATGTGCTACATTCCCAAAATACCCCTAGGCTCACCTCGAGCTAGGCATTCGACCCCATTGTGACTATTCCGCTCCCTAAAACCGTCTCGGATCACACATCACAAATGTATATCCACAATATTGTGCTTTCATTCCTAACACACACATAATTTACATTTATGCCCTCAGCGGGCCAAAATTACAAATATGCCCCTATTAACAAAAATGGGCCAACATGCATATTTATTTCACCTAAAAATGCATTTCTAATCACATAATCATTTAATTCAGGTAATCACATATTAATACACATAAATCACAATTAACAGTGTAATAATACGTGTAAGCCAGTTATTGCCCTCGTGGCACGCTAATCAAGGCACTACGCTTTATTAGCATATTTGAGACAGTACAACTATCCCTTCCTTACAGAAATTTCATCCTCGAAATTTACCTGAATAGCTCGGGATATTGATCCTGCATATCAGACTCAAGCTCCCAAGTTGCCTCTTCCACCTTGTTGTTTCTCCACAACACTTTCACCAAGGCAATGATCTTGTTCTGTAAGACTTTATCTTTTCGGTCTAGAATCGGAACTGGCTTCTCCACATAAGACAAATCTTGATCCAGCTCCAAGTTTTTATAACTCAACATGTAACGCATTGCTTTCTTAGAGTCGTTACTATGTGAGTTAAAAAAATGTGCTACCAGCTAGCTAATCGAGGTTTTAGGTTAAATGTGTGACTAAACTGAAATAAAAGTCATTTAATGACAAAAAAATTTAACATTTTGTCATTCATTGAAATCTTGGAAATTTTATACAGACGGAATCCCAAAATATTGTTTAGAAAATACTTTACAACTCAAAAATACAATTAAGGTCGACCTAGGTGACAAAACAACCATTACAGTACATCTTCCCAAAAATAACCCTGGCCGTGGCAGCCAGGTCGGCCGAGCATGTACCCGTCGCTCCACGCTCTTCGTACTCATTGTTGGTCGACCTTTCCTTTGCCCTTACCTACACCATAGAGTACCCATGAGCCGAAGCCCAACAAGAAAACTCAATACAAAACATATAACATATGCATAACAATCTATAATATACAACAAAACAGCCAACGGGCTAAAAACATAGAGCCCAACGCTGTCCCAGGCACTCTACCAGGCCCTGGGTTCGCGGTCTTCACTGAGAGGGTGGCTGCAACACCCTAGGAGGGTCTTACCCTAATGGCCTACACTCAGCGTGCTCAATGCCGATCCCGGCCCCTTTCCATACTCAACTTCTTGTCGTTCCCAGCCTTCGTCATTCTCAGCCTTCATCGTTCTCGGCTTTCGTCGTTCCCCAACCTTCGACGTTCTATCACAAGCATTCATCACATGGCATAATAATCACATATATTTAAACACAAGCATTAGGGCCACACCCTGCAATACAAATAATAGGGACATACCCTGCTCTATGGGTACAACCATTTTCTTACCTGTGTCCCAAGCTATTTGAATATCGTGATCCTGAACACAGTCCTCTAACCCGAGCCTCGTTGAAAACCTAGTCAGAACGCATTCATAATAACCATCCATCAAGTTTTAAACCAATAAATAACTTCAGAATATTAATCTAGTGTCTGGGACCTTAGATTCTACTAATCCGGGTAGTAGGATCATTCCCGAGCCTTAACATTCAAGTTCCCGAGCTAAAAACCATAACCACTCTTATTTTTTCCATTTAGGGCTGCAACATGCCCTTTAGGGTCGTGGCCCACTACTTGATTAGAGGGCAAGGCCCTCCCTGTTGCAGGACACAGGTTGTTGCATGCTCCCCCCATGTCGCGGCGCGCCTAGGTAAAACAGATGCTTTCCAGCCTCTTCGAGCACACGGGTCGCGACGCCTGAAGAACAGTGCCACAACCCAATCCCCCAAACCTAGAAAATCACCCTTTTCCCTGCGTTTTTCCTCGAGCCTAATCCCCAAATTCACACCCAAACACCACTTCAATCCCTGGAAAACTACTTAAAAACAACTCCCTAATCCTCACCTACACTCAAAATCAAATCAAAACTCAACTCTTATGCAAGCTTCTCATCCATGGCAGAGTTCAACAGCAAAATTCAGTAAAAACAAGTCAAATTTAACCCTTACCTATGTGGTATCTCCTCCCTTGAATTGTTTCCCTTAAGCACAACAAGTATGATCCCTCAATTCTTCAGCCTAAGATCCTCAAGTTTCTTCAAAACCTTTAAGCACCTTGAGAGGGAGAGAGAAAAACGTGAGGGAGAGAGGGTGAGCTGAGAGTTCTTTTCTTTTCCTTATGCTTTCTTCTAAAGTCTCAGAACCCAAAATAAACATGTATATCCCTTAGCCAAATGTCCAAATTACCCCCTTAAGCCTATCTAAATCCTCAAGTGCCTCTAAGGGCAACTTCGTCATATGCCACATCCCGTTAAGTCCTTGAGTATTCCTATAAATCCCTGTTTAATCTTGACATGTCCAAATAATTACTAATCTACTACCAGTTACCCGGTAAATCCCGAACACCAACTGTGTTCCCAAAATTACCCTAGGCTGCTTCCGAGTCGGGTATTCGACCCCATTGTGACTATCTAGCTAAACTGCTCCCTAGGACCATCTCGGATCACACATCACAAGTATATCCTCACTCACTCGTGTTAACAATCACAGTATACCAAATATTACATTCATGCCCTCAATGGGCTAAAATTACAAATATGCCCCTAATAGCCAAATGGGCCCCACATGCATATTTAATTCACCTAAACATGCATTTCTAATCACATTATCATTAAATTCACATATTAACATAATTAAATCAATTATTTCCCTCTCAGTATGAATCAAGGCCCTAACCCTTATTAGAAAATTTGGGACGCTACACAGCACATGCGTAGAATCTGATACGTACTTCCGGAGCATGGACACATGAAATACGTTGTGAACCCCTAATAAAGCCGGAGGCATAGCCAATCTGTAAGCTACCTCTCAAACCCATTCCAGAATCTCAAAGGGGCCAACAAACCTAGGACTTAACTTGCCTTTCACTCCAAATCGCTTCACTCCTCTCAAAGGAGAAACTCTGAGGAACACATGATCACCGACGTGAAACTCTACACTTCTGCATCTCAAGTCAGAGTAACTCTTCTGTTGACTCCGGGAGGTGAGCATCTGAACTCTAATCTTTTCAATCGCCTCATTGGTCCTTTGAACGACCTCAGGACCTAAGTACTTCCTCTCACCCGTTTCATCCCAATGGATGGGCAATCTGCACTTCCTCCCATACAACATTTCATACGGAGAAACTTCGATTGTTGCTTGATAACTATTATTATACGAAAACTCAATCAAAGGGAGATACTTACTCCAAGATCCCCCAATGTCCAGTAGATAGGTCTATAACATATCCTCCTGTATTTGAATCTTCCTCTTAAACTATCCATCTGTCTGAGGATGATAGGCGGTACTAAACCGCAACTACGTGCCCATAGCCTTCTGCAGGCTCTCCCAAAACTTAGAGGTGAAGGTGGGGTCCTTTTCGGATACTATCGACCTCGAAGCCCCATGGAGTCACACAATCTCCTTTACATACAACTCAGCATACTGCTCCACAGTATAAGTCGCCTTCACAGGAAAAAAGTGGGCTGATTTGGTGTACCTATCCACAATCATCCAGACTGAATCATATTGCCCTACTGTCCTCGGCAATCCAACCACGAAGTCCATGCTGATATCCTCTCACTTCCACTTCCGAATCCCTAAAGGCTGCAACAACCCTGCTAGCCTTTGATGTTCAACCTTCACCTGCTGACAGGTTAAACACTTAGCCACATAATCAACTACACCCTTTTTCACCACTAGTCACCAATACAGAGTCCTCAAGTCATGGTACATCTTCATCGCACCCATATGTAGAGAATAGGGAGTGGTATAAGACTCATCTAGAATCTCTCACCTAATACCAGAACCCATCGGAACGCAAATTTGACCCTTATACCTCAGTAAACCCACCTCTGAAATAGAAAAGTCTATAGCCAATCCAGTTAAGACATCCTCCCTGCGTTTCCTCAACTGGGAATCCTCCTTCTGCGTTTCCTTGATCCTCTCAGGGAGCATGGACTGAAGAGTGATATTGGCTAGCTGACCAACTACCAATTCAATTCTCACTCTGGTCATCTCCTCAACTAACTCTTCTGATATCTGTCTCACATTGAATAACTGCCCTGGGCCCCTCCAGCTTAGTGCATCAGCCATCACATTGGCATTTCCTGGGTGATACAAGATCTGGCAATCATAGTCCTTCACCAACTCCAGCCAACGCCTTTGGCGCGTATTCAGTTCCTTATGAGTAAAGAAATACTTTAAAATTTTATGGTCGATATATATTTCATACTTCTCCCCATACAGATAATGCATCCATAACTTCAGTGTGAATACCACCACTGCCAGTTCAAGATTGTGAGTGGGATACCTCTTCTCATACTCCTTCAGTTGTCTCAACGCGTAGGCTATCACTTTTCCAGCTTGCATCAATACACACCCCAAACCCTGTCTTGAAGCATCGCAGTAGACTACAAACTTTTCATTGTCTGATGGAAGACTTAGTATCGAAGCGGTGATTAGTCGCCGCTTCAACTCCTTGAAATTGTTCTCACATCTATCTGTCCAGACATACTTGGTCTTCTTACGCACTAGCTCAGGTAATGGCGTAGCTATTATGGAGGATCCCTCCATGAACCGTCGTTAGTACCCTGTTAATCCCAAGAAGCTCCTAACCTCTGGTACACTGCTCGGCCTGGGCCAATCTCTCACTGCCTCAATCTTTGTGGGGTCCACCAGACTCCCCTCCTTACTCATAATGTGTCCCAAACATGTTACTTGGGGCAACCAAAACTCACATTTTCTGAACTTAGCATATAGCCTATGCTCCCTCAACCACTGTAGTACCAAACGAAGATGCTGCTCGTGCTCTGCCTCTGGCTGGGAGTATACAAGTATATCATCTATGAATACGATCACAAACTTATCCAAGTAATCCCTGAAGACCCTATTCATCAAGTCCATAAAGGCTGCTGGGGAACTGGTTAATCCAAAGGACGTGACCAGGAATTCATAATGTCCATACCTCATACGGAACGCGGTCTTAGGTACGTCCTCCTCCTTAATCCTCAACTGATGGTAACCAGACTGAAGGCCAATCTTAGAGAACATCATCTACCTCTGTAGCTGGCCAAACAAGTCGTCTATCCTGGGCAGTGGATACTTATTCTTAATGGTCAACTTGTTTAGTTCTATACAGTCGATGCACATCCTTAAGGTCCCATCATTCTTCTTGACGAACGACACTGGAACACCCCATGGTGAAAAACTTGGTCTGATGAATCCTAGGTCCAATAACTCCCGCAACTCAATCTTCAGTTCCTTCAACTCCTTTGGAGCCATTCTATAAGGTGTCCTAAATACTAGCTTTGCCCCTGGCGCCAAATCTATGACGAACTTGATCTCTTGATGCGGTGGCAACCCTGGCAAGTCTATTCGGAATACATTAGGAAACTCACATACTAATCTGGTCTCATCCGGTCCAACTAAAACAACCCTAGAGGTATCCACTATGTATGCTAGGAATCCTATGCAACCTTCTTGCATTAGGTATCTAGCCTACAGTGCAAAGATCATAGGTACTCGTGGCCCACTCACTGTCCCTACAAACACAAGGGGTTACTCCCCCTCTGGTTCAAAGGTCACCATTCTTCGCTTGCAATCTATCGTCGCCCCATACTTTGATAACCAGTCCATCCCTAGAATCATATGAGAGTCATCCATCACCAGTTCAATCAAATCCATAGACAACTCCCTACTATCTATCTCTACTGGTAATGCTTTAACCCATCTTCTAGAGACTACCAGTTCCCCAGTTGGCATCAAAGTTCTGAATCCCCTAGCATAGAAATCACAAGGTCTACACAAACAATCTATCACTCTAGCAGATACAAACGAATGAGTAGCTCCTGAATCAATCAATGTAGTAAATGAAGAACCAACACTAGAAATCTGACCTGTCACGACCGGGGACTAGCCTCAGCCTTGGTCTGGTCGAGGTAAACACTCTGGCTGGAGTAAGGTTGTCACTCTTCCTCGCTTCTTCCTTCCTGGCTTGTGGGTAGTCCTTCCTCAGATGACTGACGCTCCCACAAACAAAGCATTCTCTGACTCTGCACTCCCCCAGATGCCATCACTTGCACCGTGGACACTCTAGGAAGCTCATCTAATTCTCTCCCCCGCCCTTACGGCCACTGAAATCACCCCATGCCCTCCTATCTGAACAAGGAGGAACAAAAGAATCTGGGGCCTTTCTCTTCTGCTCACTGTGGCCACTACCCTGACTAGAACCAGTGAAATGAGGCACCATCCTCCGAGCATCACGCCTTGTGGCACCCTTCTCTCTATATCTAATCTTCAGCCCCCTCAACTGTAAGGGCCTTTCCACTACCTGGGCATAAATGGTAGTCCTTAGATCTAGTGTTTTCTTAACATCCCAGGCTATCATCACATTCAGCCCCCGTACAAAACGATCCCTCTGTGCCATATCAGTAGGCACCCAATCCAACACGAACTTCACCAACCGGAAAAACTTCAGAGCATATTCTGTAACGCTCATTTTATTCTGAGTCAGATTAATAAAGTCATCCACCTTTGCAGCTCAGACTGCAACACTGTAGTATTTCTCATTGAAAACATCTCTGAATTAATCCCAGGTCATAATGGTCACATCCCTCCTCTGGGACACAATTTCCCACCAAGAAGCATGCATATTCTCTCATCATATAAATTTCACAGGCCACCCTCTCATTCCCATCGACCATCATAAAATCCAGGATGGAAGAAGTCATATTCATCCACTTCTCTGCCCGCAGTGGGTCTGGACCGCCCTCAAAGGTGGGAGGGTGTTGTTTCCTGAACCTCTCATACAAAGGCTCCCACCTGTTCTCCATCCCAGGCTGGGCTGGTACTGGTGCCACAACCTATGGAATCTGTAACCCAACACCCCGAGGAGGGGCCTGCTGCCTCAGTTTTCAGAGCTCATCTTCCGTTCACTGAAGTCTCGCGCACATTTCGACAAACATCTGTTGCCAGTTCTGTGGGGCAGGTGGAGGGTCCTGACCCTGGTTGTCATCTTCGACCATATTTCCGCGAAGTCTAATCGATCACCGAGGCATAGCTTCAATATGCCTGCAATCAATGACACCACACATCAGGCACGATAACAACATGCAAAAACCATCTCCCAGTCCCATCAATCTACCAGTAACATCAAATCAACACCATTTACGCATAACATAAACACATAGCAATTAAAAGGGCCATGCCCTGACATCATATATGCATATATATGTATATATATATATACTAGGTAGAAGCAATGTCCAATGCACATTTGCTTAGTTCCAAAGTTGTAAACATTGTCTATAATTTTAATAAAATTTGGTTCACTTTTTAAAATATATATAATAGAATGAATTATAGTTCTATGATATATATAAATATTTAAATCAATAATCTCTACATATATGACATCTAAACACAGCGTTGACATAGATATATATATATTTACATGATTACATGACATATATATAAAATACAATAATATTTAAAAAGAAATTAATAATAGAAATAAAATATGGATAGAAAATGTTATAGTGTAGACAATAGTATACATGCATTAACTATTTTTAGTTTCTAATGTATCTCACAGTGTCCTTTGGTGAATTTGATGAAGAAAAGAGATCCAATCACTTGATAAAAAAAAAACAAACTATCACAAAAATTTATAAGATAAAAAAATCATATATATGCCTTTATTATTTTAAATAAATATGATTTAATTATTTAAATTATCATAAAATATATTTAAAATATCGTATTTTAATTAATTATTTTTTTTAAGTTTATGTTTGTTCTAGTTTTTGAATTTGGGAGTGGCAACAAAATATTACATATTATATGTTTGATATAATATTAAGTTTAAGTTTAATTAAATTTTATTTAAGTTATAAAATATATGGTTTTATTATTTTTAAATAATTATCATTGTAAAATATCTCAAAAAAATCATATTTTAATTTGCTTAATTATTTATTTAATTAATTTTATTTAAGTTTAAGTCATGTTTACAATCTATCATTAAATATAAGGATATTCTGTTAAAAATAAGAATATTTCGTTAAAATTAATGAAAAAAAAACCATTAAAACCAAGAATTTATGTTATCTACACACTTTTTATATAAAAGAGATATACATCATGCTCTATCTATACTAATCAGACAAACAGGGCAAGTTAGACAAGCAATTAAACACATAATTTCACTTAATACCAACCAACCTTGAGTCGAGCTTGTCTCTGGCAGTGAGCGTACATGCTCGGTCGATCTCTAGGAACCATAAACCTTGGCACGCTCTAATACCAAGTTGTAACGTCCTACTACCTTAGAGTTGTTACCATGTGATTTTAAAAAGCGTCATTAGCTCGCTAATCGAGGTTTTAGGTCAAAAAGTGTGATTAAATCGGGATAAAGATTCATTTAACGAAAATCGGGTATAAAAGATTTGGACATTTATTAAGCTCATAAAAGTGCTACATTGAGATCCCAAAACACAGTTTTAAAATGTATTTACAATTCAAAAGTTAAGGTGCAGTCGACCTAAGCGACAAAATTAACAGTTTATAGCATGTCCCTCAAACACAACCCCGGTCGTGGCAGCTAGGTAGGTCAAACATGTACGCGCCGCTCCATTCCCTCCAACTCATGCTTGGTCGGCCTTTCCTTTGCCCTTACTTGCACCATAGAGCACCCGTGAGCCAAGGCCCAGCAAGAAAACTCAACACATAGCATATGACAACTCAATCTAGTAATACACAACCTAAACAGATAGCAAATTATTCATATAGCAGCATATGCCGACCCAGGTGCTTTATTAGGCACTGAGTTCATGGTCTTCACTGAGCAAGTGAGTACAACACCCTTAGAGGGCCTCGTCCTAGCGACTTGCATTCATCATGCTTATTGTCGATCCCAACCTTTGCCGTCCCCAGCCTTCGCCGTTCATTCATAATCATGCAAAACATAGTATAACAACTACAAATGTTCACACACACATTAAACACAAATAATAGGGCCATGCCTTGCTCTACGGGCACAAACCATTTTCTTACCTGTGTCCCGAGTTGACTGTCTATTGTGATCATGTAATGACCCAAAATTTGCTAATAAGGCTTAAGGGCCTTGATTAGTGTGCCTGGAGGGCATAATTGGTATATGTGTGAATAAATGATAAAATGCATGATTATGTGGCATGCATGATGAGATGATTATATGGATATGATTAAATGCATGTTTATGGGTATTAGATATGCATGTGGGCCCTGTTTAGCTTGAAAGGGCATATTTGTAATTTTGGCTCGTTGAGGGCATAAATGTAATTATATGTGATGAATTGTTGAGACCACATTATTATGTGGATATATTTGCAGCTTCTGGCTCGAGACGGTCCTAGTGAGCAGTTTGGCGAGATAGTCACGACGGGGATTTATACCCAACTCGGGGGGAGCTTGGGGGTATTTTTTTGGGAATTTAGAGAATATGGCGGGAATTATTGGATAGTGGGTAAATAATTGAAGAGTAATTGGATGATGGGATTTAATTGGTAAATATTAGGAACACTCAAGGAATTAGCGGGAATTGAGAGCAAATGACCATTTTACCCCTAAAACAATTAAGTGGCTAGTATTATATGGGAAGGCAAAATGGACTTTTAAAAATAAGGATATACTCAGATTTATTTGGAAAAGGCAGAACATTTTAGAAACAACTTGGGGGCTCTCTCTTCTCTCTCTATCTCACGATTTACTCCCTCCCTCTCTTTCATTTTGGACAATGAAACCATGGATCAAAAGGGGGGCATAAACTAGGCTTGGACTGGGAAATCCTTGAAGGAAAAAGGGCAGAAGGAATTAGATCAAGGCTGAGGTATTTGAAGGAAAGTTCAGCTGGGAAAAGGTGGGAGTTAAATCTGGAACTTGGGAGGATCCATCCAGTATTGAGGTTTATTGTCGAGGCTCGAGGCTAAGGACTGTGCTCGAAATCAATTCACCTTCTCCGCTCGGAATCAAAGGTAAGAAAACTGCACCCGGTTATGTGGATAAGTTGGGATTAAGAGTTCCCTATATTTGTATGCAATATTGTATGATGGTATTATGGCATGCGAGTATGAAAGAGACGGCCTAAGAGTGCCGAGATTAATATTGGAGCATAAGGACGCGGCTAGGCCACAGGTAGCTGAGGTTAATTATATAATCACTGAGCTCGGCCTAAGCGAGCCGGAGTTAGTGGGATAAATAGAGGATGCGGCCTAAGGGCGTCGACCCTGGTTATTGTATGATATGTTTACTGTTATTAATCTGACGATTATGGCATGTTTATTACCTGGATGATTGATTATTAGTTTGCAGATTGATATCACTGATTATGTGAACAATGTGGTCTGCTGAGTATCTGATTGATGATTTGTGAATTATCTGATTATTGATTATTGATTATGCTCTGTAATATGGTTTTCTTGCTAGGCCTTGGCTCATGGGTGCTACGTGGTGTAGGTAAAGGCAAGGATAAGATGGATCAACCATGAGTTGGAGAGCTCTGGGGGCGAGGTGTACATTGTCAGCTACTCGGCCGCCACAGTCGAGGGATTGCACAGGGACAGAAACCTAAAATGTGTATTTTGCCATTAGAATGGCCTCAATTGTTTATAACTTTTGGAAATTTTGTAAATATGTTCTTTAAACCTTGTTTTTGGGATCCCATGTACTAAACATTTATTTTAATGAAAATTATCTTTTTATGACCAAAATCTTTTAAACCTAACTTGTTTATGACTCTAGGATCACATTTTCATTTAAATGACTTGATTAGCAAGTTCTGCACTATTGTAAACACACAGTGTAACGGTCTTGGTTATCCAGGGCGTTACAGATCCCGAGCACAATCCCCTAAACTCGAGCCTTGGTGGTAAAACCTAGTCACAACACAATAATAATAACATCCATCAAGCCCTAAACCAATTAAGAGCTTCAAAATAGAATTCTAGCCTCCAGAACCTCGAATCCTAATAAACCAGGTAGTAGGATCCTTCCCGAGCCCTAAGATTTGGGTTCTCGAGCTTAAAACCATATTTTGGTCATAATTCCCTATTTCCGCCACAACCCGCTACAAGTCAAAGAGCCTTGGCTCTCTATTCTGGGAACACGGGCCGCGACGCGCCTTGCCTGCGCCGTGGCGCCTGGGCATAAATAGAGGCTCCGCAAGCCTCTTTGCACACACGGGTTGCGATGCCTGAAGAACAGGGATGCGGCTCGAGCCCAAAACCCAACAATTCCCCATGCATTTCTACGAGCCAAACTCACTAAAATCCACCAAATTCAAACCTTAAACCTAGATTTATGTCCAAAATTCATATCAGAGCAACACCAATAGAATTAACATCCCAAAAACCATTCCATAATCTCACTAAAGCTCAAAATAAATTCCTAAGCTTGAACCTAAGCAAACCTTTAAATTACAACAACAAAATTCAAAGAAACCATAATCAATCTTTTCCTTAACTGATGATCCAGCCTTGAGCTAAACCCAATTACTTCAAGCCCCAATTCACTTTGAATTCCAAGCTCCCTCCTCTGAATTTTAACAAAATTTCCTTAGCCTTTGAGAGGGAATGAAAGTGTCGAGAGAGAGAAAAAGGAATGCTATCAATTGTGTTTTTGTCTTCTAGCTAGTTCTAGAGTTCTGGTTAGTTTAATTCTATCCCCAGCTGCAAAGAGTCCAAAATGCCCCTAAGTAAATTCTTAGTCCTTTAATGCCACCAAGGGCAATCCCATCATTTGCCACATTCCCGCTAATTCCTTGAATAGTCCTATAAATCCCCATTTAATCTTGACATACCCAAATAATCGCTAAGTCACTACCCGTGGCCCGGTAATCTCGAACACGTGCTACATTCCCAAAATACCCCTAGGCTCACCTCGAGCTGGGCATTCGACTCCATTGTGACTATTCTGTTATTTCGCTCCCTAGAATTGTCTCGGATCACACATCACAAATACATATCCACAATACTATGGTTTCATTCCTAACACGCACATAATTTACATTTATACCCTCAACGGGCCAAAATTACAAATATGGCCATATTAATAAAAATGGGCCCACATGCATATTTAATTCACCTAAACATGCATTTCTAATCACATAATCATTCAATTAAGATAATCACATATCAATACACATAAATCACTATTAACCATGTAATAATATGTTTAAGCCAGTTATTGCCCTCCCAACAAGCTAGTCAAGGCACTAAGTCTTATTAGCATATTTGGTACGTTACACTAGGGTGCACAAAGAAACCACTAATCTGCCCCACTCCCCCATCCCATCAAAATCTGCCCGCTTTGAACTTGCCCATTAAGAAGCCTGCTGAAATTGGGTTGGGTTGAACCCAACCCGCCACTAGATGGGTTGGGTACGAGTTGCAATAATATAAGGTGGGTCCAACCTGCACCCGCTACTTTTTTTGTATATATTTTTTTAATAATAATCTAAACTTAAGAATACAACCCATAAATGGTTCATTGAAAATTATAAAGTTTGTGACCATTTTAATATTGGATTTTGAGATGTAATTCATTGTATTGTTTATATTTATACATATATATATATATTAATCCAAATATTTAACTTTTTTAATGAAAGCTTTCATTGCTATGAGATTAATGGTAATAACTTAGGAATTGTATATAAAAACTTGTTTAGGAAAAATAAATGAAAAAAATAAATAATGTTACATGTATTGATGATTTAAACATTAGTGAAACTTTTCATAATAAAACTCAAATTGTTGAAATTATCAATGTGTGGATTGATAAATTTAATACCATTTATAATCTGTATAATTTAGATAATTATTAGAATTTTTTTATGAAGTTTTAAATTAAACTTTAAGATATGATAATGTTTTATCAAGTTATTATTCATGATGACATTGATGAGTAAAGAATGTATAAGTTATAACTTTATAGTTTTCAATTTTTTTGTTTTGTTAAATATCATAAGTTGATAATTTTGAATTTTAAATCAACCCAACCCACCCATAAAACCGCACAAATCCGCCAATAAAAAAACTGCCCAAACCACACACTTGTTGGGCAGTTATGGGTTGTATTTTTCTAAAACCGCCAAATAAAAAAACCACGCAAACCACCCAAAACCCGTCATGCACCCCTGTTGTAAACCCTCGACTTATAAGCCAGGCCTTATAAACCAGATATATCCTTAACTAATAAGCTGAGCTTTTAATCAGATAGCATAGACAAGTCCTCGACTTATCAGTCGAGCTTTTAATCAAATACAGTGGATAAATCCTCGACTTATAAGCCGAGATTTTTAGTCAAATCAATAACCCTCGACTTATAAGTCGAGCCTTTCAATCAGATAAAACAGACTCAACTTATAAGTCGAGCCTTTCAATCAGATATAACAGATATCCCTCGACTTATAAGTCGGGCCTTTCAATCAAATATAACAAATAACCCTCGACTTATAAGTCGAGCTTTTCAATCAGGAATAATAGATAAGCAGGTGCAATCAACATGTTTAATAAAACATTCTAAGCATGGTTATAACCATGTTCTATAACCAGGACAAGCCCTAAACACAGTCCGAATGTAGTTTTCTTACCTCAAGTCTTGAGTAAATAGCGTATGACGACCCCGAGTACGGTCTTTTCCTCCCGAGCCTAACGGTTCACCCTAGTCAAAACCATATCAAGGAATAATTATCAGGAAATGAAGTAGTAAAGACTTCGGGACCAAGTCCTAGCCTTCGGGACCCTGAATTCTAATAACCCGGGTAGTAGAACCATTCCCGAGCCCTTAGGTTTTGGTTCCCACAACCTAAACTTTCAATTTTCCCCATTTTTAGCCGCGACGCCCCCCACTAAGGGCCGCAAAACTCAACAAGTCAGAGAGCCCGATGCCAAAAATCACTGGACACGCGCCGCGACGCAACCTGCCTAGTGTCGCAACGCCAAGGCGATTCGAGACACACCACTGATCTTCGAGTTCATGAGGGTCGCGACACTCCAAGAACAGCGCCGCGACACGACCTTGTGAGCCTAGAAAACCAGCGATTTTAAGAATCACCAACTTCCCAAAAATCATCCCAAAATGTGATTTTAACCAGTTTCGACCATAATAATGGTCCCAGCAACTCAGAGACATCAACACCAATCTTAAAACTCAATCAAAATCTCTTAAACTTAGAATTCAATAAATCTTTTTAAAAAAAGCTTAAAACCAAAACTAAAACTCAGAAAATTGAGTTACCTATTATAAAATTCGATTCTAGCTAGGTTTCCCTAAGCTCATAAGCTTTCAATTCCACCAACCCTTACCTCAAAACTCAATGATCAATCTTTATAAATTTTCAATCACTTAGAAAGAGAGTGTGAGAAAGCGTGAAAGAGAGAAAGTTATGTTTCTATTTTGTTTCCTCTTCTTCCTGAGTTGATAAACTCAACTGAATATAGCTTAAGGGTCCAAGAGGCCAAAATGTTCCAAAAGCAACTCTTTCCTCTTGTTGACGCGGTTCTTCGGCAACAGATAATTAAGAGAAGAAGAGAAAGAGATTAGTACTAAAAGTAGAACCGTCACAGATAGGAAATCTTTGGGGGAAAGAACTAGGTGACTCGAGACACGTTTTTAAGTGGTTCGAAGGTTAAAATCCTTCTACTCCACTAGTCAATATTATTGATATTCTCTGGATCTTTGGTTTACAAAGTATATAGTTCTTAAAAGACTATTTTTCCAACCCCTATCAACTCCCAGGGTCTCCATATTTATAGGAGAAGGCACCTGGAAGTTGGTAGGGAGGTCATCCCGTGACCTTACCATTTGTCATATCAAGTCTGTGATATTCATGATTAATTCCTAAACCTGACACACAAGTGTGGTCTAATCAGTATGGAAGGAGATAATGGGCCACACGGTCCAACTCGTCCGTGGGTGTCTGAATACGCACGTTCCTGCTGCGTGTCCGAGAAGTCAGGGGGATATCGGACACGTGATGGCAGGAATATGCACGTTTATCTTGCGTGTTGACTTCCCATAAGGTCAGAGCTTCCGAGAAGCTCGCTACCGGAGCAATCCATAACCCGAGCTTATCCGTCCGTGGTCGCCGGATGTTATTCCCAGCTCCTGGTGCAACAAGTGCGAGCTGGAAACAGGACCCCCTCGAGCTAGAAAGGGCCCGTCCTGGAAATAGAGCCTCTGGCCTGTGGGAGCCTCGGACTAAATTATGTTTAGTCCGAGGCTCGTCCTGCTAAACAGCCCGCGTGAAAACCAGGGCGTACATCTGCCCCCCAAGCTCCTGCTCGTGGTCCATGACGTCAGATATGGGAGACCATAGTAGGGCTTTTAGACTTCCCCCACAACCCTTCGTATTCCATGCTTTTCGCAGGCGTCTCATACGTGGAACGCCGTGGGTGGCGACGGTACACTCTACGAGAACCGCATTAAATGGCCTAGCCTATTGTCCAGCCGTCGTTTCACATTTCGAGTGGAGGGTCTCCCAAGAGCCTTTTACACGTGATCCTTCCCTTGTATAAAAAGGGGGTGGTCATCCCACGCACGGGCCACCTTACCATTCAAAACCTCTCAAATTTCCTTCTTTTCTCTTTGACCTTCCGAAGAACAAAACCCTCATTTCCATTTCTCTCATCTTCTCCGTTCACGAAGCTTAAGCGTACGAGTTCCTTCAAAGCCTTGGAGACCACTGTGCCAACGAAGCTCCTACCAGCGCAGCAACCTCACTCACCATCTAACCATATACTGTAAGTCTTCTGTCCCTGTTTATTTTTGAAAGCATGCCACTGTGCTTAGGTAAAAAATTTTACTGTAGCCACATGCAGAGGTTTTCTGGGTCGCGCGGATATGGAGGGTGACAGCCCTTCTTAGATTAGGGCACACTTGCCATGGGACATCGTCTTAGAATATGGGTTCCATGGTTCTTTCTTAGGAACAATTTCTGGGTAGGATCCTTAGGAATTTTGGGTGCAAAAACCGGGTAGCTTAGGGAATACGCCTTAAAAGCGGTTTTGCCACGCCTTGCCTGTTGAAACTTTCCCCCCAAGGCAATTTTTTACCCTGAGCCCTCTGACACACGAATTCCGAGTAATCTGAGATCTGTTGAGGGCATAGGTGCGTGTTCCTTGGAACGCGTGGCACCACTCTCCACGGGCTGGGCTTACCCCAGCTCGTGTACTTAATACTTGCTTCACTCTCCTGCTTGGGTCGCCTTTTCTAAAGTGTTTTCTTTTGTTCGATAGGCGACCAGATGGCTCCAAAGAGAAATCTGCCACAGAAGAATGTGGGAAGTTCGTCCTCCCAGCAGGATAAAGGAAAGGCGGTGGTGACCAGCTCGCCAATTCCTCACTTTGGGCCGGCGGTGGAGAAGCAAGCCGAGGTGGCCCCTGACGCGTTTTTCGAGGCGGAGAGAATTGTCTCGAAGATAACCGACCAGGCAAAGATCACCAAAATCTTCCTCAACCACAACATTCCTCTGGGGATGACCTCCGTGATCGCCCGACCTGCTGCGGATGGAGAGCGGAGCTGCACGCCGCTCGACGAGTCATTCGCGGCCTGGAGCGGTGAACACTTCAAGGCAGGGGCCTTCCTCCCCCTGGATCAGTATTTTGCTGATTTTCTGAACTATGTGGGGTTGGCCCCATTTCAGCTCCCCCCCAACTCATACCGTCTGCTGGCGGGATTGAGGTATTTGTTCCAAAAGCATGAGTGGGAGGTCCCCACTCCTGCTGATATTTTATATTTCTTTTGCCTCAAAGCCAGCCCGGACCAGCGGGGGCGAGGCGACGGGTTCTATTACTTAACCCGCTTCCCCAACACAGCAGCAGTGATCGAGCTGCCGAGCCATCCAAACGACTTCAAAGACCAGTTTTTTATGTCAACTGGGTTCCGAAACTGCGATCATCACTATTTCAACCGTCCTCGTAAGTGATCCTTGATTTAGCTCGCCTTTTAACGGTTATCTTATTTTACCTCTTCCCTTATTCCACTTCTGATTTCAACCAACCTTGCAGCCATCTACGCGAGGACTGAAAAGTCTGTGACCCTCGGGGGTCAATACGATACACTGGCGAACTTGCCCCCCAGTGAGAAAGACTACCGCGCGCTCGTAACGGACGAGACGATGGTATTCTGCAAGCTGATTTTCCCAAATCATACTTTGAATTTGAAAAGGCCCCGGGGGCCTCCCCCAGCTCGCGACAACAGACCGATCGTCGCGGAGGAGGTCGCAGACGACGAAGGCGAGGAAGAAGGTGAGGAAGTTCCTCTGGTGATGAACAGGAAGAGGACCTTGGAGGTCGCCCAGGGGATGAGCGAGGAGAGGGCCCAATCCGGAGCATCCGCGGGTCCTTCCGGTCAAGGTAACTCTTACTTATTTAAGAACGTAGATAGGGCCACTGCAGACCCCCGGCTGGTTAGGTTCAACCCTAGGCAGCTCGTCCATCGTCACTCAAGGAATCCGGACCTGGACACGCTCTTGCTCCATTGCGTTGACCAGCTCATGCTGGACAACCAAGAGAGTCGGCCTAAGGGTACCGTAGTAGTAGATAATACCCTAGCCTTTAGGTCGGTCATTTTTGAGGAGTACGGGACCAACTTACGCACGTGGCCTGCGCTCCAGAGGGGCATCTATGCTCCGGGGATTAGGCAGTACGTAGAAGAGTCCAGCCCCGAGTCAGAACCGGACCTAGAACCTTCGCCAGTTCGCGAGATAATCGTCCTAGGCTCTTCCAGCTCGGGGGGTAGGGCTCCCTTAGTATTTGCTTTCTTATTGCCTTTGGACCTTTTGTCTTTATTTCTGCATGATTGCTACCTTGTAATAACCATGTTTTTTTGTTCTTAGCAGAAGAGATGTCTCAGCCTGGGAATAGTCTGCGGGGCGTTGTGTTCGGTGGGAATCCCCCAGCAGGGCCGAGGTTAAAGAGGCTTCGCGAGTCCAAGAGCTCGGCTGGGGCCTCCACCAAATCCCCGGCTAAGGAGAAGGAGAAAGCCCCGCCATCTCAGGTCGCGGGGGCGAACCTCCCTGTCGCCAAGACAGGGCTCATGCACCCGCCACCCCAACGATCTCCACTAGCCGCCCAGGACGGGGTAATAGAGGTCGGGAATCTGGCCGCGGCAGCCCCGGACGTGCGTATCCCGGTCGACCCCCGGGCTCTAGAGAAGATGCCCGAAGCATTCTGGGGTACGGTGTATGAGTCGGCTAGCTACGCCATCAGCCATTTCTACAATATCAGGGAGAAGGAGCTTCGGGACATCGAAACAACGAGCCCGGTCCGAGTTATAGAGTCTGCGATGGACATGACCTTAACGGTAAAGTGCCCCCTTCTTTTAAGGCTTTAACACTCACACGCCGCCTTTTTCCTTCCAGTTTGTTAATTTATCATTCTTTTCTTGCAGGGCATTGCTGCCGCCTACAGAGGCATTGTTAGGACCAAGGCCCAGCTCGAGGGTTTGGAAGCTGATCGTCAGACCGCCCTCCAGGAGTCTCAGGAGGCGAGAGACGCTCTGGCAGCCTCTAAAGCCGAGCTAGAGAAGATCCGCTCCGAGAACCAAGAGCTTAAAAACTCCCTGGCCGCATCGCGGACAGATCTTGAGGCGGCGAAGGCCGAAGCCCAGGCCTCCCAGGCCGCCCTGAAAGACGAGCGGGTCGTATCGGAGCAGTCCTTACAAGACCTGTTCTATCACTGCTGGTCCCACAATCCGGACGCGGACTTTTCTTTCATGCCGCCGGACCTCTGGGCATTCTTGTTGTCGCAGCTTCAAGCCCGCCTGAATAAGGAGGTTCCTCCATCAGAGACTGGAGAGGCCTCTGCCGCGGCGGAGCAGGATGAGACCGCGACCTCCAAAGGGCCAACTGATGGGGCTTAGGACACTTCTCGTTTAAGTATTTTGAACTCTTTTCTATTGTAATTCTCTTTTTTATGTGAGGCGTTTCCGCCTCGAGACAATTTGCTCAGCCAGTTTGACATATATATTTTTATGCATTTGGTTACAATTCATCTCTTTATTTTTGTGAACTTAGTTCGAGTTAACTTTATCCGTATCCCGGGCTCTTTAAAGAAGATCCGCGTTCAACAAATTTTAGTTCACTTCTAAGTTTTCTGACCTGGTTAAGACCAGGAACTTATTTTGAAAAACTTAGTTCGCGTCAACTTTTATCCGTATCCCGGGCTCTTTAAAGAAGAACCACGGTCAACAAATTTTAGTTAACTTCTAAGTTTTATGACCTGGTTAAGACCAGGAACTTATTTTGAAAAACTTAGTTCGCGTCAACCTTTATCCGTATCCCGGGCTCTTTAAAGAAGAACCACGGTCAACAAATTTTAGTTAACTTCTAAGTTTTGTGACCTGGTTAAGACCAGGAACTTATTTTGAAAAACTTAGTTCGCGTCAACTTTTATCCGTATCCCGGGCTCTTTAAAGAAGAACCACGGTCAACAAATTTTAGTTAACTTCTAAGTTTTGTGACCTGGTTAAGACTAGGATAGGACTTAGTTTGTGATAACTCTTATCCGTAGATAAAAATTAACACCTAAGTCGTTAAGGAGACCTGGATATATCCAGGTACCATATGCCCCCCAAGTAACTGGGAAAGGGTCTTTCGTTGTTACTTTAAAATTACACTTGCAAATAACGAGAAACATTTGATTTTTATTTATACATGGGAGGTGACCTTCTAGGCCTTACAAATGGCTCATTGATAATATTTCTTTAGGTGGATAGCATTCCAAGTCCGCGGGACCGCCCCTCCACCAAGTCGAGCTAACTTATAAGTTCCCTCTTTGATGACTTCGATGACCTGGTATGGTCCTTCCCAGCTTGGTCCCAAAACCCCATCTTTGGGATCTTTCCCGGCCATGAAAACTCTCCTCAAGACCAAATCACCGACGCTAAAGGCACGTCTTTTGACCTTAGTGTTGAAGTAGCGAGTGATTTTCTGTTGATAATGGGCGAGCTGGAGTTGTGAATTCTCTCGCCTTTCATCAACTAAGTCTAAGGAGTGGCATAGGAGCTCGTGGTTCCCGTCTTGGTCGTAGGACCGGACCCTGTGCGACAGGACCTTCACCTCCACGGGGAGGACTGCTTCACTTGCAAAGGTTAGGGAGAAAGGAGTGTGACCCGTGGGAGTCCGATGTGAGGTCCTATATGCCCACAGAACTTGGGGGAGCTGTTCTGGCCAGATCCCCTTTGCCTCATCTAGCCTCTTCTTGAGGCTTGCCTTCAGAGTTTTATTGACAGCCTCGACCTGGCCATTCGCCTGGGGATAGGCCACGGACGAGAAGCTTTTCACAATTCCGTGCCTTTCGCAAAATTCGGTGAACAGGTCGCTGTCAAATTAAGTGCCATTGTCGGAGACGATCTTTTTGGGTAGGCCAAATCGACATATGATGCTTTTAACCACGAAGTCTAGCACCTTTTTCGATGTTATTGTCGCCAACGGCTCTGCTTCGGCCCACTTGGTGAAGTAGTCAATGGCTACCACGGCGTAACGGACCCCGCCCTTTCCGGTGGGCAGGGCGCCTATTAGATCTATCCCCCAAACGGCAAATGGCCAGGGAGATGAAATCATTTTTAGCTCGGTCGGCGGAGCTCGGGCGACCGCGGCGAACCGCTGACACTTGTCGCACTTTTTTACATATAAGATCGAGTCTTTGGACAGGGTCGGCCAGTAATAACCCTGCCGAAGGATCTTCAAGGCCAGGCTTTGCCCCCCAGTGTGATCTCCGCAGAATCCGTCATGAACTTCTTGCAGGATGGCCTTCGCTTCACTTGGAAGAACGCACCGGAGGAGAGGTAAGGAATGCCCACGTCGGTACAACACCCCCTCGACTAGCGTATACCTCGGAGCTTGATAAAGGACTCGTCGTGCGTCGTTGCGCCCTTCGGGTAACTTGCCCTCGACGAGGTACTCAACAATGGGAGTCATCCAGGTCGGCCTGATGTCAATCATTTCAATATCTGCTCGATCTCCGTCTATGCTAGGTTTCTCTAAGAACTCAACTGGCACCAACCCCAGGGTTTCTGTCTCTCCCGAGGTGGTGAGCTTGGCGAGAGCATCTGCGTTGGCGTTCTGCTCCCGAGGTATCTGTTCGATCGACCCTTGCCCAAACGCAGACAGTTCGGATTTTACCTTAGCCAAATAGGAGGCCATCTTGGGACCCCGCGCCTGATACTCGCCTAGAACCTGATTCACCACGAGCTGGGAGTCGCTGAAGCATTGGACAGATCTTGCCTTTAGCTCGCTAGCTATCCTAAGTCCAGCTAACAAGGCCTCGTACTCTGCCTCGTTGTTAGACGCCTTGAACCCGAACCTCAGCGCCGAGTGGAATCTATGCCCCTCTGGGGATATCAGAATGATTCCGGCCCCAGAGCCATTCTCGTTAGATGAGCCATCAACGAAGATCCTCCACGATGAACCTGAGGAGGTGAGCTGATGTGAGTCCTCTGATGGGATCTCATGGAATCCCGCGCATTCTGCCACGAAGTCGGCCAAGGCTTGACTTTTTATGGTAGTTCGGGGAGTATAGAAAATCTCGAACTGACTGAGTTCGACCGCCCACTTTAGCAAGCGTCCCGAGGCTTCAGGCTTTTGCAAAACCTGCCTTAGAGGCTGATCGGTCATGACGTGTACAGAGTGGGACTGGAAGTATGGCCTAAGTTTTCGAGAGGCCGTGATTAGGCAGAACGCCAGTTTTTCCATCAATGAGTACCTTGACTCAGCTCCGAGGAGTCTCTTGCTGATGTAATAAACCGGTTTCTGAGCCTGGTCCTCTTCTCGCACCAGAACAGCACTAGCTGCGTCCTCAGTGACGGCCATGTAGAGGAAAAGAGGTTCTCCTACCTTGGGCTTTGACAGCACAGGCGGCTCAGCCAGGTGCGTTTTTAGGTCGAGGAATGCGCTTTCACACTCTACTGTCCATTCGAACTTCTTGTTTCCCCGGAGCAGGTTGTAGAAGGGAAAACACTTGTCGGTCGATTTGGAAATGAACCGGTTCAGTGCTGCCACTCTTCCTGTGAGGCCTTGGACATCTTTCCGCGACCTGGGGGAAGGAAGCTCGAGCAGTGACCTGATCTTGTCGGGGTTTGCCTCGATTCCTCGGGTATTGACTATGAAACCCAAGAATTTCCCCGATGCGACACCGAAAGTGCACTTCTGAGGATTGAGCCTCATGCCATATTCTCGCAGTATGTTAAAGCATTCTTCCAGATCGGTGACGTGGTTGCTGGCAATCTTTGACTTGACAAGCATATCATCGATGTACACTTCCATGTTTTTCCCGATCTGATCCGCGAACATTCTATTTACCAGCCTTTGGTAGGTAGCCCCGGCATTCTTAAGACCGAACGGCATGACCTTATAGCAGTAGACATTAGTCGGGGTCATGAAGCTGATATGATCCTAGTCTGCTGGATTCATCGCGATCTGATTGTAGCCCGAGTACGCGTCCATGAAGGACATGAGCTCGTGCCCCGCCGTGGCATCCACCAGTTGATCGATCCTCGGTAATGGAAAGCAATCCTTGGGGCAGGCTTTATTCAGGTCGGAAAAGTCGATACAGGTCCGCCACTTCCCATTGGGCTTTGGAACTAACACGGGATTGGCAACCCAAATGGGAAATCTGGCTTCGCGGATAAAGCCACATTTTTTGAGCCGGGCTACTTCTTCTTCAAGGGCTTCGGCTCGGGTTGTCCCTAAACGCCTCTGCTTTTGAGACTTGGCAGGGACGCTTTTGTCTAGGTGGAGCGTGTGCATGATTACGCTCGGACTGATCCCTATCATGTCCTCGTGCGACCATGCGAATACGTCCAGGTTCTTTTTCAGAAACGCAGTCAATTCCGCCTTTCTTCTATCGCAGAGGTTCTTTCCGAGCTTAACCGTCCGTGACGGGTTTTGTTCATCGATGCCTACCTCCTCGAGATCTTCAATAGCTTGGAGCTCGGACCTGTCCTCGCCTACTCGGGGGTCAATGTCCTCACTTAGGGCGAGCTTTTCGTCTTCGGAAACCCAAGGTTTTTCAATCTCAGGAACCGCCTTGGGTCCCTGAGATTCCTCTTCATCCTGAATGGCCATCGTCACCTGCCCGGGTTTAGATTTTCCCTTCATGGAAATGCTGTAGCATTCCCTGGCAGCGAGCTGATCGCCCTTGATAGTGCAGACCCCTGTTGAAGTAGGGAACTTCATGGCGAGGTTCCGGACGGACGTGATAGCTTCGAAAGCAACGAGCATAGGTCGGCCCAAAATTGCATTGTAGGCAGCGGAGCAGTCAATGACTACGAATTCGAGTAGTTTGGACACTGTTCGGGACTCGTCTCCTAGGGTGATCACCAGCTCAATCGTTCCTATCGCTGCTGACCCTTCTCCTGAAAAACCATATAGCATCATCGAGGTTGCCTTCAGCTCGGAGACGGTCAGACCCATTTTTTCTAAGGTGGAACGGAATAGGAGGTTCACCGAGCTCCCATTTTCCACTAACACTCTCCTTACTCTCCGGTTGGCGAGCTGGACTGCTACGACCAAGGGATCGTTATGAGGGAATTGGACATGGCTCGCGTCTTCCTCCGTGAAAGTGTTCGGTTGTTTCTCTAATCTTTGTTGTTTTGATTGACGCTGTTCCGGGACGAACTCCGCTCCATTGTGGGCCTTCAACTCATTCACATACCTCTTCTGGGCGCCTTTGCTCGTGCCAGCCATGTGTGGCCCTCCAGAGATGGTGGAAATCTCTCCCTCGACCACGGGGGGAAGGACCTCCTGATCTACCCGAGGTCCAGGTTGACTGGCTGGGATCTCCGGAGCGGGTCGACTTGTCGGGACCCTGTTCTGCGAGTATTGCGCCAACGGACCTGCTCGGATGAGAGTCTCGATTTCATCTTTGAGGTGCCTGCAGTCGTCGGTATTGTGCCCGACGTCGTTATGAAAACGGCAGAATTTGGAAGCGTCTCTCTTTCCCTTAGGGTGCTTTATTGGCCCCGACCTTTTCCAGGGGACTCGCGTAACGTTGGCCAGGAAAATATTCTCTCTGGTCTGGGTGAGCTCGGTGTACGTTGTGAACACGGGCTTGAATTTATCCGCGGACTTATTCTTCTTTTGACCGTGCTGGCTGTTTTCACCATTTCCTTTTCTTTTGCCGCCACCGGTCTGGTTACTCTGCGCGACGTCGGGAGCCGCCACTACGATCTCTGTTCCCGTCCCAGCGGGCTTCTCGAGGACCTGGCTGGTCCCCGCGGCTGAAGCTTCAGCTTCTTCCAAGTTTATCCACTCTTGGGCTCTGTTAAGGAATTCACTAACCGAGCTGACCCCCCTCCTTTGAATATCCTTCCACAGATCTCCGCCTACTAGGATCCCGGTCCTCATAGCCATGAGTTTGGAGCTGTCGTCGGCGTCTCTGGCTCGAGCAGCGACATTTGCAAATCTGCTCAAGTAGGCTTTTAGCGTCTCTCCAGGTTGCTGTCTCACGTTAGCTAGGGAGTCGGCCTGGACTCGGGCGGCCTGAGAGGCGCGGAATGCCCTCTTGAAGTCAGTCGAAAAGGTCTTCCAGGAGCTGATTGACTGCCTTTTACTTTGTTTGAACCACTGCCTGGCAGGTCCAGTTAGGGTGGAAGGAAAGATCAAGCAACGAAGCTCTGGCCCGATGTTATGAGCTATCATTAGGGTGTTGAACATCCCTAAGTGGTCAGACGGGTCTCCATCCCCATTGAACTTTGACAAGTGGGGCATACGAAAGCCCGAAGGGTATGCCGTTGCTGCTATATTGGGGGCGAAGAGTTCCATCTCATCCCCTGAATCATATTAGTCTTTTTCTTTTTCCGATAGGAGCTTCTTCATCAGCTCCTCTATCTGAGTTAAGCGCTCTAGGGTCTTGTCCTGAGATCCTGGGTTATTCCGGGGCTGTTCACCAGCTCCGGACCCGTTGTACATATTAGGCGGGTTGTTGCCCCTCCTATCTTGAGATAGGTCATTTGGGGCATTCCCGCCGTTACGTACTTCGGATCGGACCCCAACTGAGCGGGCCTGGCTACCATCCCTAGCTCGATCCTCTCTGTGAGAGTTGAGGCGATCTCGAAGGTCGCCTCCCTGGGTAGTATGGTGACTTTGTGCTGAACTTAGTCGCTGTCGCAGGTCTCCTCCCGAAAGATCACTCCGTGCACTACCGGTCCAGTGACTCCTGCTGGACAGGCTCGAGGTGCGTCTTTGGTGGCTCCGACCTGATCCCTCCCCCAGCACCCTACTGCGCCGGGAAGGCCCGGCCGATGGCGGGTCTCTCCTACTATTTCCGTAGGTCGGGATGTCTCAGACGGGCTGAGGAGACGAGTATCTGATGGGAGAAGGAGGATGCCTGACTGGAGAGGCGATCCTAGTGCCGTCCGGACGGACTAAATTTGGTGGGGGCCTCTCGGCCCTGCCAGCTTGCTGGTTTCGCGCTGGTGGAGCTGGACGAGGAACTGGACGTTCTTCGGGGACGGGCTGACGTCTCCGGATCTCCTCGGCCCTTCTTTGGGAATTTCCTCGATCTCTTCTGGGCGTCCTCGAGGAAGGCTGAGAGCTAGGGGTTGACGTCCTAACCGAACGGCTGTACTGCTGCTGTTCGGTCCGAGGCATTTCCCTGAAGTTCGCCTCTTGATGGCGTGGTGAAGGGGTGGAGTTGGCTGCAGGGAGTCTATCCGAATGGCTATGCCTGGATCGATTACTCCGGCGAGACTTAGGAGCCTCGCCTTGCCTCTCTCCAACGTTACCGTTGGTTGTGAGAGGGGGTAGTCGACTCAGAATATCCTAGATTTGCTGACCAGCTGCTGCTAGCTGGCTCCTCAGCTGAGCATTCTCCATCTCCACCGCCGTGTAATAACATGGATTCGGATTAGGCGGTCGGGGCGCCGAACTACCAGTGTCGTCTTGGCCGGCCGGCTGCTTTCCTGGCCTCTGCTGGACTTCAGGAACTTGCTCATCAGGGAGGGCAACATGGCGGGCCTCCTGCCCATCATGTTGTTCTGTCTCATTGCCATGTTTGGATCGAGTGGTCACCATAGTTGTATGTTTGTGGTAGTACTAATCGGACTTGCTCTCAATGAAAGCACCAAACTGTTGACGCGGTTCTTCGGCAACAGATAATTAAGAGAAGAAGAGAAAGAGATTAGTACTAAAAGTAGAACCGTCACAGATAGGAAATCTTTGGGGGAAAGAACTAGGTGACTCGAGACACGTTTTTAAGTGGTTCGAAGGTTAAAATCCTTCTACTCCACTAGTCAATATTATTGATATTCTCTGGATCTTTGGTTTACAAAGTATATAGTTCTTAAAAGACTATTTTTCCAACCCCTATCAACTCCCAGGGTCTCCATATTTATAGGAGAAGGCACCTGGAAGTTGGTAGGGAGGTCATCCCGTGACCTTACCATTTGTCATATCAAGTCTGTGATATTCATGATTAATTCCTAAACCTGACACACAAGTGTGGTCTAATCAGTATGGAAGGAGATAATGGGCCACACGGCCCAACTCGTCCGTGGGTGTCTGAATACGCACGTTCCTGCTGCGTGTCCGAGAAGTCAGGGGGATATCGGACACGTGATGGCAGGAATATGCACGTTTATCTTGCGTGTTGACTTCCCATAAGGTCAGAGCTTCCTGAGAAGCTCGCTACCGGAGCAATCCATAACTCGAGCTTATCCGTCCGTGGTCGCCGGATGTTATTCCCAGCTCCTGGTGCAACAAGTGCGAGCTGGAAACAGGACCCCCTCGAGCTAGAAAGGGCCCGTCCTGGAAATAGAGCCTCTGGCCTGTGGGAGCCTCGGACTAAATCATGTTTAGTCCGAGGCTCGTCCTGCTAAACAGCCCGCGTGAAAACCAGGGCGTACACCTCTCAATACCCCTCAAGGGAAAAATCGTCATTTACACACCCGTCTCATATTATACTTATAATCCCAATTAATTCTGCCATACCTGTAATATCAATATTTTTCCTCAAAATATGACTCATACTCCAATGAGTCCCGGTAACTCACCGAATTACCAAAATAACCATTGGCTCACCCCGAGCTGGGTATAAGTCCCCGTTGTGACTAAACTGCTATCTTACTCGAAATGACCGACTCCTACCGAATATCTTAATTATATCCACATAATAATGTGCTCTCAACCATGTAATATCATATAATCATAATTATACTCCCAGTGAGTCAAAATTACAAATATGCCCCTTTAAATAAAAGCAAGCTTGTTTCGCACATTTAATACACTTAAATATGCATAATGAATCATACAATAATATAATTTATGCAATTCACATATTCACATAAATATTCAATTAATTCACATATAAACACATAATATTCCAATAATGGCCTCCTGACCCCCTAATCAGGGACAGAGGCAGTCAAGCCTTTGGGTAGGCTTAAGCCCTCACTGAAAATATTAAAAAAAACAACATATACATATTGATATTTATTAATTCTTGTCTTTTTTCGTTTATACATTTATTAAAAGGAAACAAATGTATATAGATTTTATAAAACATAAGGCATTACTTAAATTTGTGAAGCCCATTTATTTCAAACCAAACCCAGCCCAATAAATTAACAGAGGATAATTATATATTTAATACACAAGCAATTGTACAGTTCTATTTGTTTCCTATTAGGCTATTAGATTTTTTTTTCTTTTATAGGAAGTATCTTCAAATTCTCTAGAAACTTCCTTCTCAGACCAAAATTTTTACAGTCAAAGAAAATAAACTTTAAGAGCAAGCTATCATCTCAAAAAAAAAAACCTTTGAACTGGAGAGCAAGCCCATACGTCCTTGGTTGGTGAGGCAAGTGTGAGCCAAAATTCAAAAGGGTCTTAGAAAATAGCACAACCAATTGCAAAAGTGAGTAACTTCTTCTTTCTTTCCTTTACTTTTTTTTTAATATAATAAATTGTTTAAATAACACAACAAAGTAGTTCATTTTGTTTTTCTTTCTTTTGTTTTTCAATTTCTGTTAGTGATTGATTTTTTTCTTCTATTTGCATTTGTTTAGAAATTAGATGTCGTATAAATATCATTTTCTTTTCTTGAGTGAACCCATAGAAATAGTACAAGGGGCCACAAACTATTAAACTAGATAAAAAATTCTTACACAATACTACAAATAAAAAATTGAAATAGAGGCATGAAAACAACCATGTGCAACACTAAATGTAATTAATAAACTTCAAGGAGAAAAAGTGGCCTTATAGTCATTGAGGATATATATATATCCTTGAATGAATTGATGATATAATTTTTGAAGTTATAAAAGAAAAGCAAATTTACAATTACTTTAAATCAAATCTTTATTGAGGTATGTTATGTGTTTTATAGTTGTTTGTTTGCTTCCTTGTTTAGATTCTAATTATGTACTATTCTTATATTTCATAATTATAATCATATTCACAAGTCTTATTATTAATCTTTCATATATTTAACTACAATAGGTATGAAGAGGAATTTTAAAAGTATACAAAATTCCTCAACTTCTATAGAAAAGAATGATAAAATTACAAAATCAAGTTATGCGAATGTCAACATAAATCTTAAAGATCTTGAAAGTAACCCAGGATTGAGAACACCAATTATGGACCATCCTTTAAAAATTCGTGATCAAGTTCGGTGAGCATATATGCAAAAAGGTCCTTGTCAACCTCACCTCAAACCATTTCCATCGACAAAAGTTGGACCTCAATCAAGAGCATTCAACGGTGCTTGGTATGAGGAATTTAAAAATTGGCTTGAATATAGTGTATCAAAAGATGGTGCATTTTGTCTGTATTGTTATTTGTTTAAATCAAATTGCGGAGGACAATCAGGTGGTGAGTCATTTGTTGGTCAAGGATTCATAAATTTTAAAAATGGAAAAGCAAGACTTTATACTCATGTTGGAGGTCCATCTAGTGTTCACAATCAAGCTAGGAAAATGTGTGAAGCGTTAATGAACGAAAAACAACATATTCAAACATTTTTTGAAAAACAATCAAAGCAAGATCGTAGTGAGTATCGAAGTCGTTTGGAAGCAATAGTTGATTGCATTCGTTTGTTATTGCGACAAGGGCTTGCTTTTCGTGGTGATGATGAATTTGGAGACTCGAGTAATCAAGGTAACTTTCTTGAGATTTTAAAATTTCCTGCTGATCATAATGAAGACATCAAAGCAGTTACATTGACAAATGCTCCTGAGAATTTAAAATTAACATCACCTGATATTCAGAAAGATATTGTGAGGGCTGTAGCTTTTGAAACACTTGATATCATTATTAAAGAAATTGGAGATGCGTTGTTTTCTATTTTAGTTGATGAATCTCGTGATATTTCAACTAAGGAGCAAATGGTTGTTGTGTTGTGATATGTAGATAAAGATGGGCGTGTGATTTAACGATTTGTGGGAATTGAACATGTGGCCAATACCACAGCTGTGTCACTTAAAGGTGCTATTGATAAATTATTTTCTAGATATGGATTAAGCATATCTAAATTGCAGGGACAAGGTTATGATGGGGCAAGCAATATGCAAGGAGAGTTCAGTGGTCTTAAAACTCTTATTTTGAATGAGAATCCATCAGCTTTTTATGTTCATTGTTTTGCTCACCAACTTCAACTTGCTCTTGTAGCTGTCGCAAAGAAACATATTCTAGTTGCTCATCTTTTTAGTGTGGTAACTATGGTGATAAATGTCGGTGGATGTTCTTCTAAGCGTTGTGATATTCTTAGAGAAAAGCAAGATGATATTATTTCTGAAGCACTCAAGTGTGGTGAAATTTCAAGTGGAAGAGGGCTAAATCAAGAAACCAATCTTAAACATCCCAGTGATACTCGTTGGGGTTCACATTATGCTACATTGGTAAGCTTGATTAACTTATTCTCCCCTAAACTAATGTTCTTCAAATAATAGTAGACGATGGCCAAGCAAACTCTGAACAAAGGTTTGAAGCAAGTAATTTATTGTCTTTGATGTTAACATTTGATTTTGTATTCAGTCTACATTTAATGAAAGCATTGTTGGGAATACCAAATGAATTGTCAAAAGCACTACAGAGAAAAGATCAAGATATTGCAAATGCCATGAAATTAGTGGAAATTTGCAAGAAAATATTACAAGCAATGAGAGACAATGAATGGGATTCCTTTCTTAATCAAGTCTCAACCTTTTGTGCTAAATATAATGTAGATGTTCCTGATATGGATGATACATTTGTTGCCCAAGGTCGATCACAGCGCAAAACTCAAGAAATGACAAATTTACATCACTATCGTGTGGAATTCTTTTTTGTTGTTATTGATATCCAACTTCAAGAGCTAAATGAACGTTTCAATGAGGTAAACACCGAACTACTTCTTTGTTTAACTTCTTTGTGCCCTGGTGATTCATTTGTAGCTTTTGACAAAAAAAAGTTGGTCCGGTTTGCTGAGTATTATCCTAAAGACTTTTCTACTTTTGAGCTTATGATACTCGATGATCAACTTGAAACTTACATTATTGATGTACGTTCTACTGAGAAGTTCTTGGGTTTGAAAAGTATTGGAGATCTTGCTCAAAAAATGGTCGAGACAAAGAAAAATATTGTCTATCCACTGGTGTATCGACTTATTACATTGGCATTGATTCTACTTGTTGTTACTGCTACGGTGGAAAGAGTATTTTCTTCTATGAATATTTTGAAAAATAGATTGTGTAATCGAATGAGAGATCAATGGATGAATGATTGTTTACTTGTGTACATTGAAAAATACATTTTCAATAGCCTTGAAAATAAAGTTATCATGCAACGATTTCAAAACATGAAAACCCGTCCAGGCAGATTGTAATTTTAATTTTATTTTCTATGACAGTGTCCTATTTTATTTTGTTGAACATGAAAATTTATAAGGACAATTTATTAGTTATTTTTGTTAGTTTCGAAATAATATTTGCCCAAATCCTCACTGAGCATAATTTCTGGCTCCGTCACTGCCCCTAATCAGGGTATTATTAGAAATTTTGTCACGCTATAGTTTTCTTCATCTATGTGTTACATATACACTGAATTATATATATATATATATATATTTAAACAAGTTCAATATATATAATAAACTAATAAGTGAACAACTCATATTTGTGTTACTACATGGACTAATTCATATTTGTATTTATATAACTTTATAGATATGAGAGAGCTTCAGGTGGTGGTGGAAAAGTTTAGTGGTGACATGAGAGAGTGGAATGGTGAAAAGTGGAATTATAGGTCTAATTTGGTTTGTTTGTTTATTTTTTCTTTTTGCTGTTTAGTAATCATATTTCTCTCTATTTCCTAGTGCTTCTTAGCTTATTCCCAGATCCCAAACTCAAGTTTTATATTTATATATTATATACGAGTACAGGGTGGTAGATTGTTGACAATGGTGGCTCTTCAAAATCGTGAGAATCTAGGAACCATTGTGAGGAAGAGGATCAGATGCTATGCGATAGCCCCTTCTCATTGCATGTCTCTAAATTTGGCTGTGAGATATGCGGATGTTATTAATGCAGCTTACGATGACCAAGCCAAGAGCAGAAGAAGGTGTTAATTGATAAGCCAACAAACATGTTAGCTCTGTTGTGTACGTGTATTTCGAAGTGTGTTATGTGCTAAAACTGCTATAGCTGTCAAATTAATTTTGTTAATTTACTTTTTTACACAAATATTGGTGTTTGGTAACATTTAAAAAATAGTTTTATTTAGTTAATTAAAAATTTGACAATTAAACATAAAATAATAGTGTTTGATAACTCTATTTTTATTTATTATTTTTTCACTTTCAAATTTTTTTTCAACGGTTTTCGACTTTTCAATTCTGTTTTTTCTTCTCTTCTTCAAACCAACATCTCGTTTTATATTGTTAAACAAAAAAATAAAAATAAAAGTTATCAAACACACTTTTTATTTTTTGTTAGTTACCAAACATATTCTTATTTTTTAAAAATAAAGAAACAAAATTAAAAAAATATTTCTATTTTTGTGTTTAAAAAATTCAAAAACAAAAATTTTACCAAACACAACCATTGCTTTGTAATCATAGTATATATATCACTAGTTTATTTGTCCTATTTTTAGGGTTAGTTTAGGTATATAGTATATTCTGGGTTAATTTGGAGTATACATATAGGTGTTGTTTGGTAACACTTAAAAAAATAGTTTTTTGTTTAATTAATTAAAATTTTGAAAATTAAACATAAAATATGTTTGGTAACTCTATTTTTATTTATTATTATTTTTTAAATTTTTATTAAAATTTATTAAATTTTGAAAATAGAATTTTTTCACTTTTAAAATTTTTTTAAACAGTTTTTAATTTTTCTTTTTTTTTTCTTCTCTTCCTCAATTCAACACCTTATATTGTTAAACAAAAAATAAAAATAAAAGTTATCAAACGCATTTATTAATTTTTTTTTAAAACAAAAAACAAAAATAGTTACCAAACATATTTTTATTTTTTTAAAAATAAAGAAACAAAAATAAAATAATATTTCTATTTTTGTGTTTAAAAAATTCAAAAACAAAAATTTTGCGAAAGGGCCCATAATACTTTTGGTATATTTTGGGTTATACTGTTAGTTTATAGTTTATTTGTCCTATTTTTAAGGTTAGTTTAGGTATATAGTATATTTTGGGTTATACTCTTAGTTTATATTAAGTATATGTTATTTTGTGTGATTTTTTTATGGTTGAGTTTTAGTTTATTTTAGGTATACTTTGGGTTTATATAGATTAAAAAAAATAATATTTATGTCTAATAGTAATGTTTTTCAAGTTGTTTTTTTTAGTTTAATTTTAGGTAAATATTTTGTTATTTTGAATATATTTTGAGTTTATTTTTGATACATTTTAGTATTCAGGACTAAGTTTTTGGAGGTTGTTTTTTTAATTTATTTTTTGTTGATGTTTAATTGATTTGTAATTATTTTTTCAACATTGTATTGTTGTGGGGTTGTTGTCTAATTGATTTTAATAAGTTGTTTTTTCAACACTGTATTGCTATGAGGTTGATGTCTAATTGATACCATATTTTTGTAATTATGAAACTTTAAAATCGTATTTTTTAAAACTTGAGCTAGTAAAATTGAAAAAGAAAATTAGGAGTCATAAAAATATAAAAGCAACATAAAAATGTGTATTTATGAAAAAATCTCAAAGTTACGTAAGATAATTGTGAGTGTCAAAAATACCTAGCCTGACCCAAAATTAATTAAATACATGTATCAAGCCCAAAACGTTCAGCCCGACCCAAATAACTTTGTAATAATGTGCAATATGATGCATTTTGGTAAGTTCATTTGTTAAAGTCTAGAAGCTAAGCTTCGGGGGCGGAGGATAGTGAATAATTCGCAAGCCAGAAGCTAAGAAGAGCATTATTCTTAATTAAATATATTTCGCTTTTTTAAAGAGGAAAAAAATAAAGGCGAAAAAGTTCATTTTATTTTTACAAATCACAAATTCCCACTCTTTTCAGATCTCAACCTTCAATCTCTATAAATAGTTAATGTTATGTACATAAAAGATATCTGATTTTTTTCTTACTTGAATAAATATTCATCAGACTTAAGTTTTGGAGAATTTTCTTGCAGGTGACTTGGGCGCTTTGTTCACTTTGAAGATTCAAAAACTCAATCGGAGAACAGAAGCAAAGTAACTAAAGAAGATAAATCAATTTACAAGAATACCCGACGAATTTTTGAACATCAACAATAACAAAATCTAAACACAACAAGGAACAACTCATAAGAAAAAAGCTCCAAGTAAACAAGAAGAATATAGAAAAAATGCTAAAAACGACCATATTTTATGAAACGACAATGATACATACAAACGATACGCTCCTAGACAACGACATAGGGTAATTGTAAATTAAAAACATATTGGCGAATGAGCTTCGAGAAACCAAGTCAGGCAGGGGTGTAAACGTAATTTAAGGCTTTTCTCCTCTCAACAGCTCCTTTCTGTCTTCAAATCATACCGTTGATGAAATGATAAACGGTCTCAAATTTTCAGAGATTCAATCCCGAGGGTCCATGGCGAAACATTATCAATTGCAAGACAATATTCTGATAAGTGAAGTAAGCTTCTCTTTATCTCTCTCCTTTATCCATATACACAGAATAAGAAGCAAAGAGCTTCATCCACCGTAACTCGGAAAAAATTGTTGGTGGGGTTTCGCGGCTGCGGCCATAATCGTAATAGTAGAGTTCAAATGGGGTTTTGCGCAAATGCAATTGCTCCCACTAGCAGTAATGGCGGAATATGGAGCATGGCGTCTCTGAAGTCATCCTTGCCTTCCATTTCTCCCTCTCCTTCGTCTTCTTCGCTTCGCCTTCCGATGGCTTCTGCAGCTTTCCCGTCTTTTTCTCCATCTGGGTTTAGGCCGTCGTCTCGCCCCAAACCCAAGGTGGTTCTTCGCTCTTTCTCTGGTCTCGCCCCTCTACATACCGACCTCTTCTTCATTGCTTCTTCAGGTACCTTCTTTACGCCTAGTTGTCTTAAAAGCTGGGACTTTTTTCCTTCTTCAGTTGTTGCTTATGTTTTTGGATTTTAAGTCCATTGCTTTCTGTTGATTTTGTTTATCGGGTTCTGTAATATGAAATGAGCATCTTAGCTCTCTAATCGTATTTATCAATTAATTTTTATGTTTGTTGTTTTGGTGGTAATTTGTGATGACTGCTAATACTATTCTTGTGACTGACAATTCTATAAGAAATGTACTACAATCGACTGTAAAGTGTAAAAGATGTTTTGGGTGTATGGCATCTTAATGAGCCTATTTGAGACGAGTCTTTGAGAATTGGAAGTCTTTTTTTCTTCTTCTTTAATATGATTTTGGATGGAGAAAATTTATTCATGGTAATGGAGATATTGAAGGTGTTTGATTTCTTTTTGGGTCTTTCCTTTTAGGCACTTTAACCTTCTATCTTTGCCCTTTACCTAAACCATCAGTCAGAATTTTAGTGAACTTGAATTAACAAGCTACTAAAAGTTGTATCACAAAGATTTTCAAAATGCTTCACATTCAACGTCTTAACAACAGTAAAAAAAACAGTAATTTGCAGTAATTCAAGGTGTTTCCGACGAAATTTTCAGTTCTATAAGATATATAGTTACACATTTTGGGGATAATCTTAGAGTTTGTTTTGGCAAGATATAACCTTTTTCCTTGGTGCTTCCAAAGTGGCAGCCTTAGCTATATTTGATTTCCAGCAGAATATTCAATGCTCTGTTGTTTTTATAATCATGTTGTTTAATTACTCACTTTTAGGCCTATTGTTACACATGACAAGTGTTAACTAAGCAATTTTATGAAGTTCCCCCAGCTTTTCAATTTTTCATTGGTAACATTATTCTTTCTAGTATATGCATTATTAATCCTGAATTGAGTCTGTCTTCCTGGTAGCAAAATAGCATTGAATTTTTGCATCCCTTTAAACCTTCTTGCTGCAGAAATGAACAGCTTTGAGCATGGATTTGCCATTATCGACAATGGAGGGCGGATTTCTGCCATGAGACATGGCAAGCGAATCCCCAGGCTCAGCAGGCCTGCTGACCAACGCAAAGCACTGCTGCGAGGTCTTACAACTCAGCTTCTTAAGTATGGTCGAATCAAAACTACTAGAGCAAGGGCAAGTGCGATGAGGAAGTATGTTGATAAGATGATCACTCTAGCAAAAGATGGTTCTCTTCACAAGAGGAGACAAGCTCTTGGCTTCATCTATGAGAAACAGATAGTCCATGCCCTGTTTGCAGAGGTTCAGGATAGGTATGGAGAGAGGAATGGAGGTTACACAAGGATTATCAGAACTCTGCCGAGGCGAGGAGATAATGCTCCTATGGCCTACATTGAGCTTGTCTAGCTTCTTCTGATCACATATCTTCTTGCAAACTATATGTTAATTCGGTTTCCTAATTGCAATTGTGAGCTGGGAAATGTAGTTCTGTATTCAACTGAGACAAAAAATCTTTGTATTTTACTTTTTCCTTGAAATAGTTCTCAGATTTTGCAGGCTTAAGTATTCTCTACTGTTACAAAAGTTCAAGGACTTGGTGCAAGCTGTAAATGTGGGCCGCCCGGCCCGGCCCGGCCCACATTTTTCGTGCCTTCGGTAAATTCGGGCCGGGCCAGCCCGTGTAAGAAAGTGGGCCGGGCCGGGCCGGCCCTGCATAAAAATATATAGGCCCAGCACGGCCCACACGGGCCTCGTGCCGGGCCGGACCGGGCCCAGATTGTGCCAGCCCATATTTCTAAAGTGGGCCAGCCCATTTTTTAAAATGGGCTTTTTTCGTGCCCTAAAAATGGGCCTCAAGTCAGCCAAAATCTGGGCCTAATTGGAGCTCACTTTTTTTTTTAGAGGAAATTACACCTAATATGGGATTTTTTTATAAATTTTGAAAAATATGGTAGCTTTTTTTTCTAAAGTTTTTTATGGTATATTTTTTTTGTTTACATTTTTATGGGAGTTTTTTTCCCATATATTTGTAAAACTTTATTTGTATACATATTTTATCTTTTATACTTTTTTAGTACATATTTTTTTATTATTTTGAGATTATTTTTTATAATTTTTATCTATTTGTGTTAATTTTTATAATTTTTATTTGATAATTTTTTTTTTTTATCAATCAGATGTGATAAAGCATAAAAATAAATGTATTAGTATAATAAAAATGAAATTAAAGCACTATCTCAATCATATAAACCTTTATTTATTTCCAACTAGACAAAGTCTAAAGCTTCTCTACAGTTTTTGTTCAAGAACCATCGAAAGATACAGAATGTATGTAATTACAGTTAAACACTTAATAAATTGTCTTGTAATGTAATAAAAGAAAATACAAGGCATATCCTTACAAAAAGATCAGATACAAAATAACTTGACCTCATCCAGCCACATGTAATTTTCTTGTACTGTCACTCACAATCTAACACATGCAATCTTCTTGTATTGTCACTCACAAAGGAAGCCTCTATGACACTGCAATCATTTAGCTGCTCATCGGAAAACCACTCTCTTGGTATGTAAGAAAGCCAAATGAATCGGCCTTCGTATTGAACTTCATATTTTGATTTTGAACTTCATATTTGATTTTTTTGGATTTTTTTTTCCAAATCTGTTTAAGTAACCAGGTACCATGATGCCTGATTCATTTTATTCATATTTGATTTTTTTAGACCTAGGTGTAACCAGTTACTTTTTATTCTCATTTCTTCTTCTTTTCTTCTATTTTTTATCTTCTTTAATCAACATTTTATCCACAGTAACTGGTTACCACTATCAAAACAATTTGGATTTTTTTTTGTGATAATAATCATATGCTACTGTCCAATTTTTTTTAATGATGTGTGGTAACCGGTTACAACTATAAAAATCAGTTTTATTATTTAAGAGGTGTTGTAGTAACTGGTTACAACTATAAAGATAATTTTTATTTTTTTAAGTAATGGACCATTATCAAAATATCAACTGAATTGTAACCGGTTTCTTAGTGAGATTTGGAAGAAAATGAAATATATGAAAAAAATAAACTAAATTGATGGTGAAGGTAACTGGTTACAACTAAGTCTGAAAAAAATGAAAAAAACAGAGACAGTTGTGATAGTAACCAGTTACTTAGCCAGACTTGAAAAAAAATAAAATTTCTTACAAAAAATCTAAATTGATCATAATCGTAACTGGTTACAGCGAGGTATGAAAAAAAGAACCAATTGTCATGGTACCTGGTTACTTAGTCAGGTGTAAAAACAAAATCAAATCTAAACAAAATAATCTAAATAAATCGTTACTGGTTACAGCTAGGTCTAAAACAAATCAAATATAAATAAAATGAATTAGATGTCATGGTACCTGTTTACTTAGACAGATTTAGAAGAAGAAAAAAATCAAGAAAAATTAAATATGAAGTACAAAATCAGAAGTACAAAATCAGATGTGAAAAAGATGTGAAAAAGAAGAAGAATGAAGAATAAAACCAGATTGCATGCCTCAGTATTTTGAAAATTTTGACAAATCCAATGAAGATAAAAATTAAATAATAATAATAATAATAAAAACTTGTGTAAATTTAAAAAGTAAAAACATTACCTTTCGGCCCAGGAGATGGCAGAGGAGGAACGTAGTAACCTTCTTGGTCGCGTCTCCTTCTCTTCTTCTTGGTGCAACAAACGCATAGAATGCTCAGCACAACTAAGAGGGTCCCGGTGCAAATAAGTATCCCAACCACAACCCCGGTCGACAACGATGGCGAACTTGAGGGTCCCGGTGTTGACGAGGACCTAGAAGGAGGGGGCGGGCTCCGGTTCGGATTAGAAGGTGTTGTCGGCGTGTTGGTACGAGACGGGGGCGGAGGAGACCTCGACGGAGTAGATGGAGTCGCTGGAGTTGTGGACGGCGTCGATGGTGGCGGTGGAGAAGCCGATGAGTCCGGAGGTGGCGTTGTAGTGGAGGGAGGCGAGGGAACTGGTGTAGTAGGCGTTGGTGGCGAGGGAGTCGACGACGTAGCTACTGGCGGCGACAGAGTGGTAGAAGGAGGCACAGATGTGGCAGCCGAAGGAGACGGAGTGGCTGGTGAAGGTGCGGGAGTTGATGGAGTAGTAGGCGGCGTTGCGGTTCGATTCGGAATTACCATATTGTAAACTCTTTTTTTTTTTCAAAATTTTTCATATTTTGTATAATTATTTTTTTTCCTATAAATTTAGAAACTATATATATTTTTTCTATGTAAACTTCTCTTTTTTGTACTTGTTTTACCACTTTTTTTTTCATGTTTTACTTTTTACATATATATATATATATTTACTTAATTAACACAATAAAAATTCCAAATTTAAAAATAAAAATAAAATAAACATTGGCTCATTAAAAACTTTACCAAGAAAAAGTTTAATAAATAAAATTTATAAAATAGTATGATATTATTACATACTATAAAAAAATGATGATATAATAATATTTTTTTTATTTATTTGAGTTTAATTCGGGCTTTTTGTGTGCCGTGCTTTCAGGCTTTTTATATTCGTGCTTACGTGTCGTGCTTTCGGGCTTGTCGTGTCGTGCTGTGCTAAGCCCGTGTCGTGTCCGTGCCTGGCCCGAGCCCATATTTTTTCGTGTCGTGCCTGGCCCAAACCCATATTTTTTCGTGCCGTGTCGTGCTCGTGCCTTCCGGGCTCGTGCCGGTTTCGTGCCGTGCTCAAAAGCCCGGCCCGTATTTACAGCTCTAAATAGACCTTATTTATGTAGTGAAAAGTGTTTATAAAACCATCATTGTGTTGCAACCTCATTTACTATCCCAAGCCATGAGGTGTAAATATATTTTATTTCCACAAATGAAAAAAAAAAAAATAGAGGACAAATCTAGAGCTCTATACTGGTCCTGGCTCAGCTTGATAGATGGCAGACAAACAAATCTTACTTCCCCCCTTAATTTTTGTTTTTGGGTCTTGGAGTAATTTTTGTTTTTGGGTCTTGGGGTAATTTGGTAGATTAACAGTTGGTAGCTTTTTCTTTCCTTTAACTAAAATCAATTTCTTCGTTGAAGTAAACATAAAAATGGTAATAATGAAATTGTCTCTAGTGTCAGCTTTTCACTATGCTCTTACTAATATATATCTAAAACATCCCAACAAAATAAAATGAAATATAAACTACTTGCCAAATATAAGGTTAATAATAAAATAAAATAAAATTACTTATATTATGTATTTAACGATCTAATATGTATAAAAAAAATTGTCTTCTGAAGCTTTAAAGTACAAAAAGAAATGGTTATATTAATATTGTACAATTTTAGATAAAATATAGAAAGATAATAAAGTAGATAAGGTGTGTTATCTTTTCATATATCGGCTAGCTCTCTGAACAGAGAGAGACCCAGCACAGCAGGGATCGAAACTTTACTGAGGAAGAGATATTCAGTGCAATTGAGATAAAAGAATGAGCGGTGTGGCGACTCTCGGTCAAGGGTGCTCGGCAGCCACAGCCTCGATGGCTAGCCAATTTCAGAACCCAAAGCTTCTCCACCAAACCCAAAGAGGCAAATCGATAATGTCGCTTCCCATGTCCGCTAATCGCAATTGCAACTCTTTCTTCTCCTTCAATTCCAAGACCTTTCCTTCGTCATTAACACTCGCCGCCAAACCCTCCTCCGTCAAGACCGCCGTCGCTGCTGTCGACTCCGACCAAATCAGCTCCTCCGAACCCCCCGAGATGGTCTCAGATGATTATTATTATTTTTTTTAAAAAAAACTTTTGTTTATTTTTTCCGAGTAATTCTTACATTTTGCGAGATGGGTTTTGGCAGGTAGAAGCAAAGAAGTATTATTTTGTGGTTGCGAATGCGAAATTCATGCTGGATGAGGAAGAGCATTTCAAGGAGCTTATGTTTGAGAGGCTTCGTCTGTTTGAAGAGCGGAACATGGAGCAGGATTTCTGGCTTGTGATCGAGCCGAAGTTCTTGGATAACTTCCCAAACATTACTAAAAGATTGAAGAGACCTGCTGTGGCTCTGGTTTCCACCAATGGCCCCTGGATCACGTAACCCGCTATTCTCTTACTAAATTATACTATTTTTTTTATTGTTATCAATTTTAGCCTGATTCATAATCATAATAGGAGTGGAGATAAGTGAATGGTAACACAGTTTTTGAGAAGCTCTAGTAAAATTGAGAATTTAGTATTTCCTTGAACTGGATTATACAATTAGGTTATGTTCAGATACACATGTTTATGGCATGATGTTTAGCCATTAACACACCATGATCATGACATGAGTGAGAATAAGTTTTGAGTGTATAATTTTGAGTTTTTTCTAGCACATTCTTATATGCAAATGTTCGTAGTATCATATTCATGGCAGTGATAATTTTGGTGGGCATTGATTGCAGGTTCATGAAATTGAGATTGGACAGAGTATTAGCTGAGAGTTATGAAGCTCAGAGTCCTGAAGAAGCATTAGCTTCTAATCCTACTGATATTAAGTTTGACAAACCTGAGAAGTGGGTGGCTCCATATCAAAAGTATGAATATGGTTGGTGGGAGAGCTTCTTGCCCCCTACTAAATCCAAAGAGGAGGCCAAAGTATAGATAATAATATCACCCTTCGTCTGAATTGTCATGTATTTGATTGCATAATTATCATTATGGATTTTCATGGTGTATTATTATTACCAACTAGCCATTTAAGTTAGTGCTTTAGACTTTTGTAGTTAGTAGAGGCATTTAGTGAATTACTTGGTCAAGGTTTAGTGGATGAGAAATTTTAGTGTTTGTATTTGGCGTAATAAACTTTTGAAGTCGAATCACGTTGAGGCCTCATTGCTATTATAGTACATTATTTTGAAAATTATAAAGCTCATGTCATGTCTCGAATGTGTATGACTAGCTAAAAGCATGCCTTCCATTTTTTAGAACCTGCCTAAAATATGAAGCTGAGTTTGATTATGTTTAGATTTTGGCTGTAGTTGTACACTCAATTCTTTAATACACTGCCAATTTATATGTTCACCAAAAGACATTTTAGCTTATTAAACTTTCATAAACTGGCTAATCGAAGATGATTAATGTCAACATTAAGGAATAACATTGGGGGAGAAACCATGGGTTTTCAATCTTCGAAACATGCTTAAAAAATCTACGAGCCAGCAAGTAAAGGTGCCTATTTCTTTTAGAGAAACTATGAATTGACGAAAATCTCACAAGGGTTGTAAGAATCTTTAACACATTTTACATATTTATTTATCATGGCAGAAACTATAAACTCGTTCCTGGTATAGCCAAAAAATAAACTCATTGATATGGTCTGTATCTTCACAATAACCTCCACCAGAAAATAATGACAAAACTTACTTAAACAAGTAAATGAGCAAACAACAAAAAAATACTGAGATACTAATAAAAAAATTTATTGGTTCTTAATGCCATTTTTTAAGTTTTTGGAAAACCCTTTGATCCAACTGCGCGTACTTCTTTCTTATCTCAAGGAATGCCTTCTCGGCAAAGCTGTCCACATTGTCTTCAAAGTTCTCATAAAGCATTGGCACAGTCAACAATATCACAGTCACTGCACCAGACAACAAGAGATGATATCTCATTAGTGCTAAATAACATTGTCGTTTTTTGATACAATAACAATGTACAGAAGCAACATCAATTAGTATTTTTTATTCAGGCTCAAAAGACTCGAGGAAATAAAGAAAGGAGCTACACATACGAGAAGCTGGAACTGACCCAAATAAAAGAGAGTTAAAAGGTTGAACCGGCTACCAGAAACTGAGAGAATCCACAGAGTTCCAACCATCTAACATATTTATTAGTATAGTATTAGTATCTCATGTTGTAGTCATTCTATGGAAAATTTCATACGTTTTATACATTATAACTAAACAAAGCTTATACCTTAAAAAATCTTTTCAAATCTGCCCCAAATATTACTTCTCCAAAGGTTCTCAGAGCTCGAAGATACTCCCATCTCAGCAAAAGAGCAGGTCTCACCAGTGAGCCTTCAGGTAATGTGATATTTGGCAATTCTGGGGGTGACCTATACAGCACAAACTAAAAGCCTCACTAAAAGAGCCAAAATAATATCAAGTGTATTAAAGAGCACTCATAACAACAATGTATGTATTCTGTCATACATATATATGACCATGCAATCGCCAATAACAATATATATATATATATATATATATATACTAACTCTTCAAAGCCTACAACCATGAATATAGTTCATACATATCAAACATTAAACAAAATCATATTTTCTATAGGAAAAAAACTCACACAAAATTGGTATAGGAGGCAAGATTGGACCAGAGGAAAAGTGAGGTGAATGTGAGTAAGAGAGCATTGCAAAGAATTGTAAGGAATTGGTAACCAATCCACTCTATTAGAAGCCATACAACTGTTGCACCAGCAAGTACACATGCTGATGTTTCTTTGTTCCTCCATAGTATGACATCAGCGGCTGAACATACACACAAAAAATAAGAAATTTCCCTGAAAAAAAAATTAGGGAAGGCCAATTCGATTGTCGCACTATCAACACAATTTATTGGCCTGAATATAAAAAAGATTTCTAGAAAGTTTATTATGTCATATGTAGAGTGAATATGAAAACTTGGGTTTTTTTTCCTTGTTAATAATAAAATGAAAGGTAATGTGTGTATTTGTATATGTATATATATATATATATATATATATGTAAATGTAGTTTGGAAGTACCTAATCCACCGCCGATGACCAAATGAAGAGGCCTCTGGCGGCCAAATAAGCGATTCCGGCAAGTGATACAATGAACATAATATTTATCAATCTCAGGGTCAGATGAGAATTCATCGTGGCTATCATTACCATCACTATCACCTATGTCGCTCAAAAAATCACAATCAGCAATATCCATGTCCATAGCCGGATCCATCATTATTATTTTTTTTAATCACCGATTTTTTCTTTTTAAAGAAGAAACAAGAAAAAGATCATTTTGATGATGTGGTGGGTCAAGTTCTACCATCAAAGTTGATAAAATCAGAAGGGAATGGGATTATGAACAAATGTCTTTTTTGGTGACAAGTGTATGCAACTAATAACTTCTATTTATACATTATACAAATATATTATAGTATTAGTAATGGTTGCACTCAAATTACACATATATTCGCAAATCATACAATTAATGTAAAAGTGTATAATTTAGGTGTGTATATTATTAATCATCCATTTTGATATCTCTCAGCAAACAATAAAAGAAGATAATGTCATATTCAAAATTTTATTGATTACCATACGAATGGTGCACATGTAACAAACCATAATCAACAATGATGTATGAATAAATATATAACAAACCATATATATAGGGGGGACTGTGGGTATACCTATAAGTAGGGTACAATCATAACTATTTAAAATTGTACATCTTATTGATAGTAAGATATTTGAGCATTGATTAGTAACCAGGATCGTATCCTTACGACTGTATATGTTTCTACAACTTGGTGATTATGAGATCGGCTCCATGCTCCGGCTCTACTACCAATCTTAGAGCCGGCGCGTAGCGATACGTGGGGGAGAGGGCGAAGGAGAAGTTGGAGAGGAGTAAAGCCAGAAGCAACTTGAGTTCAACCATGGCCAAGTTCTGGCCTAGGCACACCCGGGGCCCCACCCCAAAGGGCATGTAGAGATGAGGTAGCTTGCACGCGCCGGTTATACCGTTGGCGAATCTATCCGGGTTGAACTTGTAGGAATCGGGCCCCCATATGTCCGGGTCGGTGTGTAGGGTGACCACCATGGTCCACACGTTCATGCCCTTGGGTACGTTGATATCTCCGAACTTCATGTCCTTGAAGGCCTCTCTTGACACCACCGTCACTGGTGGATAAAGCCTCAGTGCTTCGTTAATCACCATTGTTAGCTGCACAGCATTTTGTTACGTACACTAAACAATTAATTATGTATAAATAAAAAAAATTAAATTAATGTATATTAGCAAAAATAATATATAAACTAAGGAACAATATATATTGCAACAAATATATATATATAAATTACTTCAAATATATATATATAAAATTATATTAATTAATTAATGGTGTTAAAATACATATCATTTTACATATATATTATATATAGCATATATTGAGTGTACTCCTACTAATAGATTGGTAAATTATTTTTTAGAAAAAATATAGCACGTGAAAATACTGATTTTTTATTTGGGTAATTATTGTTAGAGTCTCTACTTTTTTTTTACAAGGGTAGCTTTTAAGTCTTTTTTTTTTACAACAAAAGTATATAATGTTACAAAATTAGTGTGCATTTTTCTCATATCGTTATTTGTCCGTTAAAATTGGGACTAAATATGACTGTTAGGGACTATTACTACAAAAAAGAAAAGATTAAGGACTTAATACTTCAATTTTGAAAAAAAATAGGACATTAGTTGCCAGTTTTCCCTATAAATTTTTTTTCAAGAAGATCAATATATTCTATAATTAACATATAAAAAAAATTATTTCTTAGATTTTTTAAGAGGCTATTGACTACTTTAAACAAGTCGTGGTTTTATCACGGTATAATTCCATATAATTTTTTTTAATTACAAAATCAAGACAAAATAACTTTTTTTACATTACGTCGTATATTTTTTTTATTTACATTATTTAAGTATTATATCTTTAAAATTTTTTATTAATTAATATAATAGAAAAGAATAAATAAAAAATAAAACTAATAAATTTGGAGAGAGAAAGAAAGAAAATTGAATAATTAAAAAAAATTAAAGGAGCTCTAAAAATATATATAAATATAGAGAGGGATTTATAATTTCTTTATCTACATAATTTTTTTTAATTATTCAATTTTCCTCTTTCTCTATCCAAATTTATTAGTATTTGTTTTTTATTTACTCTTTTTTATTATATTAATAAATAAAATTGTTTAAAGATATATTATTTAAATGATATATAGAAGAAAAAAAAATAAAGAAATTGATATATAACTTAATGTAAAAAAATAATTTGTCTTAATTTTATAATTAAAAAAATTAATATGGCGTTATTACTCAAAATAAAAAAATTAAAATGAGATTATACAGTGGTAGAACCACAACTTAGATAGGATAGTCAATAATTTCCTTAAAAAAATCTAAGAAATAATTTTTTTATATGTTAATCATAAAGTATTTGATGTTATTGAAAAAAATAATTATATGAAAATTGGTGGCTAAAATCCTTGTTCTTTCAAAATTGAAGTATTTAACTCCTCATATTTTCTTTTTTAGCAGCAATACTCTCTAAAATTTATTTTTAGTTCTTATTTTAAGAGACGGATAACGGTTTAAAATGTGCATAAATTATATAACATTAGAGACTTTTGCCAATAAAGAAAAAGATGAATGACTTAAATACGTAAACAACATAGATAATTAGCATTTTTATTTATATATCAATTAGTTGTTTAGACACGTCGGATCCATGACATATGATAATAGTAGAGTATTGCTAGAGAAGTGCATTTTACATGCCTTTAATAAGTTCAATAATACGATGTAAACCAATCTCACCCACCTTAACATTATTGATTTGATAATTTTTTTAAAAAGTATATTATTTCGTATAATATATTATTGTCCTAATAATTATTTTACAAAATGACTTTCAGTACTCCAGTATATATCTCTTAATATTTTGTCAAAAAATTTCAACAGCCTATCCTCGACACCTCGTCATAAAATTATTTTGTAAAACATTATAAAATAATTTAATTACTCTATTTTCATTAAGAAATATATACCTGTTTGAGCTTGCGAAGCATGTCGTAATTGGGAGTACGACCTTGGCAGACATGAAGAAGCTCCTCTCGAACACGATGTTGCCAATCTTGATTGGCAGCCAAAAGCATGAGACACCACGTGGCAGAAACAGCAGTGGTTTCGTAGCCAGCCAAGTAAATGTTCTTACAATTATCGACTATGAAACGGTCTGTGGCCTCTTGACTAAGCTTACCATTTTCTGCTCCTTCCATAACCATTTGAAGCAAGTCTTTCTCGTACCCAACCTTCTTTCTCTCCTTCACTACTTCGAGTATTAGACTTGCCACCTCTGCCTCTAAGGCCCACGCTTCTCTGTTACTCTTTGTTGGTAGATATCTAGTGTACACATTAATATTATATATATATTAATTCAATCATTATATATATATATATATATATATATTTAATTTCAATAGCTAACTTAGGTTGAAAAGCACTCGAAGAATGGACATTAGTCAGTTATATGTAATTATTTGCCATTATAATAAAAGCTTAACTTTTCTACATATTTTTAAAAGAAAAAGTGAATCAGTGTTATTATAAAGTCAAACATAGAAGCTTTAAAGTCATCAAATAAAAGCTTTAAACATAGAAGGTTATAGGACCTGTGTCTCTCCATTCCTTATCACTTTTTTTCTTGCTAAACAAATAATTTTTACTCTTCACCCACCCTTCTCCATCTTTCCAAAATTTCCTCTTACCAAATATAGTGTTGGTTTCATTGAAAAAATTTATAATAAATTTATCAAATCAATTCATACTATGAAAAAAAATCATATATCTCTATCCGATTTCTTTTATATAATTTTATATTGCTAAATGATCTAACTCATTTATTTATATATTTTTCTCACTTATATCTTTTATTTTGGTCATATCCAAAAAAAAATTAATCCAATCTTATTTTCCAAACATAATTTATAAAATTAAAATTATAATAATTTTGAGATATTTGAAATAAATATAAAATTGTTTCCATAAAATTTTTAGAAAGGTAAATTGCTGGATATATAAACAAATTATATATAATATATAAATATATATATTATATGTACCTCATGCCAGGAACACCAGTCAAGAAGATTTTCTTGGACATGTCCTCCTGGAGGGATCGAAGCTTGTGAAAAATCTCTTCACCTTTAACATAATTGCTTCCAAAGCAGGCTCTTGATATAACATCTCCAGAGAAGCTTCTCATGTAGGAATCAATCTTTACGTCCGCACTTCCACCTTCTGCTTCGACTATACTATTCCACGTGTTCAAAAGAGTGGTGGCAGATTCCGTAATTAAATTCACCATTCCCTGTCGTTATTAATTATACATGTAATCGATAAATATACATATATTTCTTTATTTTATTAATTAACAATTATGTGAATAATAATAATGTAATTAAGATTATTATTCTTACTTTGACTTTGTCCATGTAAAGTTCAGGAGCTAGGACTTTTCTCTGATGGGCCCAGACAGCGCCGTTTGAAGTCAGAATGCCCTGGCCAAGCAGAGCACCACGCTCCTTGGCTTGATACAATGGCTTCCCCAAGTCCAAGGATGTGCATGTCGTAATCTCCCTCACCACATCTGGTTCGTTCACGTATAGTATTTGTGTGTTCCCAAGCGAAAACATAAATACTTGACCTATGCACATATATATACTCTTGAACTTAATATTTGATACATATATAATAAACTCAACATTTCTAAATAAACCCATAATAAACTCTTAATGTTAAAACTTATTTTCTCACACTTTTTAATTTTTTATAGTACAAAATTACCGTATTGCTTTCTCCACTTCTCAAAGAAAGGAAAGAGAAGATTAGCACAGTTGTGTTCCACCGGAGACTCTCCGGCAGAAACGGCAGCGGGGTGAGACGCCGACTTAGAGTTCTTTATCTCCATAATATTTCCGAGAAAAAAAGACGGCGGTGGTCCGGTGAGGCCTTGCTTGGCCATCAAGGAACGAAGCCTCCGTGGATTAGCCACTAGTGCCTTGTACAAACGAACCAAAAGGCTGATGATTCCGAGCAAAGCCAGAGACACAAACATCTTTGAGTACTCAAACTGGCCCATAATCTTCGGAATTAGTGACATGATTGATATTTAACTGTATATAAATAAATATTTATATATATACTATGTATAAGTACAGTACTTATATTAAGCTATATAGCTTGAAAAACATTATGAGAAATGATATGGTGGAGGGGCTGGTTTTTATAGAGGTCAGGTCTAAGTCAGTGTGAGCCTAATTTTGGTAGGGGTCGATTACACTAATTAATTTTGGTCATTTGACTCTAAGGTGAAACACATTAATTTTTTTTCCACCACTGAAATTTGACTAAGGCTCAGTATAATAATTGATACTTTGGTCTGCGGGACCAGGCCAGTGATCTCAAGTAGTGACGTGACTATATTCGCGTACAAGTAATAATAGAAAACTCTATACAGCTGTCAACCTATTCCTGTCAATGTAGAAAATCTACTCTTTAAAATGAGCCTGAATCTCATATTTTAATATGTTAGTGCACCTTCGTATTCAAAAACACATGCTAGATTGTAGTTACTATATTTATTTTCTAAATTTTTGGGTTTGTGATATTTACTGTTATTCTAGTTTACCACACATATTCGAAAAAATGTAAATTTATTTTCATAAACTATTTGTAATTTTTTTTAAATTTATTAGAAGAATTTTGTAACTATAATTAACATCATCAAGAATTTTTTTTTAAAAAAACGACATGTATTTTCAATAATAGAGATTGACTAAAATGTTAAAATATGGAAAGTTATCATTAGCACTCCTCATTTAATTAGTTAGCATGCCATGTTGAGAAATTTGCTGATGCTATGTTACCATCATATTTTTACAATTTTGCTAATTATAATTATTGAAAAATTATTAGTTAGGGTTGATATTTAAGCCCCTGGGGCATTTTTTTTGGGAAAGAGGTTTCTATCGTTTTATTATAATTAGTGTATTTGCATATATAATAATTATTGTTTGTTTTTGTTATTTTAAAAAAGAGAAACAGATCTCTTTAACAATTAATAAATTACATTGTGACCACAAATCAAAATTTAGACATTCTCTTAAAAAATCAAGAATTGTGGTTTAACATAAAAAGTTATTTATATATACTAGGTACAAGTAAAATGCACATTAATAAGAATAAAGAGAGGCTGACTTACCCTCGGGTGATGGTGGAAGTGCAATTACATCAAGAATTTCCTGAAGTGATTTCGTTCACCAATGAAATTCACCAAGAAATCGATTTAACAGTGAAATATGAATGGCTTCCTATCACATGTGGGAAATGCTATGGAATGGGACATACAACTGATGTTTGCAGGAAGGAAGAAGAAGTAAGAAAGGAGTAGGTGGTTAAAAAGAAAGATTTAGGGAAAGCTCCTTTGGAGGAATCACAAGGAAAAGATGAGGAAGGTTTTTTGCCAGTTGAAAAAGGCAGGAAGGTGATAACAGAGGTGGCCAATGCAACAACATTGTCAAATAATTTTCAGATCCTAGGGGAGATAGGAGAATGCTCAATTGTTGGACAAGTAGATGTTACTAAACATGGAGGGGGAGATCCTCCCCTGGAGAATGGATAGGATCCTAAGTTAGAACGTCAGGGGGATCAATAATCGCCATAAACAGGAAGAGGTCAAGAGATTGTTCTTTTCAATGAATGTGGGTTTAGTTGGTCTCCTTGAAACTAAAATACAGGCTCATAATCTGGGATCTGTATATGTAAATATGTTTGCAGGTTGGTGTTTCTCAATGAATAATGCATGGCACAAAGGAGGTAGAATTATGGTAAGTTGAAATCGGGGGATGTTTGCAGTTAATATTCTGAAATGCACTAGTCAATTAATGCATTTAGAAGTTACCTCATTGGCTGGTAAGGAAAACTTTTTGGTTACTTATGTTTATGCAATGAATGAAGAAAATGGCAGAGTTCCTCTTTGGACTGATTTAAAAGAAATTGCAGCCAAGGTGAGTGATCCATGGTTCAATTTAGGGGACTTCAATGATATACTTAGTGCTGAAGAAAGAATAAGTGGAAATAAGAGGAAAAATTCTCAGGTGCATTCAAGGAATGTGTGGAATGCTATCAGGTAGAAGATATGAAGTTTACAGGATCTTTTCTCACTTGGAACAACAAACAAGATTTGGATACTCGGATCTATTCTAAAATAGATAGGGTATTGGCAAATCAACAATGGTTGGATAAGTTTCCAAATGACGAGGCTGTGTTCATGTCAGAAGGAAATTTTGATCATTGTCCTGCTGTATTATCTGTTTACCCAACTGTTCCAGCAGGGAAAAAGCCATTTCGTTACTTTAGAATGTGGCAAAAAGCTCCAGATTTCCAGGAGAGATTGAAAACGATTTGGTTGGTCAAAGATGGTGGTGCACCAATGTATCAACTTGTCCAGAAGTTAATAAGAGTTAAGAAGATACTCCGAGAGATAAACAAGTTTGAGATTAGGGATATTCAAGCTGCAAACTCTATGCGATATCAAGATCTGGTAGATTTCCAAGCTGAATTACAACTGAAGCCTCTTGATATTTTCCTCATCACAAAGGAAAAGGAAGCCAGAGTAAGGTACACTGAAACACCTAAAAATTATATCTCTTTTCTTCAACAGAAAGCAAAATTGCATTGGTTGAATGTTGGAGATGATAATCCACTTTATTCCATACTAGTATTCGGACTAGGAGGGCTGCGAATAGGATTTATTCGATTAAATACATAGTTGGTGTTTGGGTTGACAAACCAGACAAAGTGACTACAGCTTTTTTGAACTTTTATTATAGGCTATTGGGGAGCAAATTGGAGGGAAGGAAAACAGTATTGCCTCAGGTGATTAATCAAGGGCCGATTGTAACTGAAGTTCATACCAGATTATTAACAATAGAGTACTCCAGTGAAGAGGTTAAGGCAGCCATTTTTGAGATTCATGGAAATAAATCTCCGGGTCCTGACGGGTTTAGCAGTTTCTTTTTTTAAGACAACTGGGAGGTGGTTGGTAATGAAGTCTGCGAAGTTGTGAGATCGTTTCTGCACACACGAAAATTGCTCAAGGAGATTAATTCAACAACTCTGACCTTGATTCCCAAAGGTAAATGTCCAGACTCTGTTATGGATTTTCGTCCTATAGCTTGTTATAATGTTGTCTACAAAGTTGCAACTAAGCTAGTTTGCTCTAGGTTGAGAAAGGTTCTTCCAGACATTATAGCTCAGAACCAAAGTGGATTTGTTCAAGGGAGGTATATTGCATATAACATAATGGTGTACCGGGACTTGATTAGACATTATGGAAGGAATAATTCAAAACTGAAGTGCATGATCAAATTGGATTTGAGGAAAGCATACCATACAATTGAGTGAGATTTTATTGAGGAAATGTTATATGCATTCAAATTTCCTGAAGATTTTATAAAGTTGATTATGATATGTGTGAGAACCCCAAGATTTAGTCTCATGTTTAATGGGTCTTTATATGGTTTCTTTGAAGCTAAAAGAGGTCTAAGGTAGGGGGATCCAATGTCTCCTTTACTATTTGTGTTGGAGATGGAATATTTAACCCGAATTATGGTGAAAATTGATAAGAAAGAGGGATTCAAGTTTAATGACAGATGTGGACTTCTCAAGCTAAATCATCTCTGTTTTGCAGATAATGTTTTTCTTTTCTGTCATTGGGACTTTAAGTCAATATACTTCATGGTCTGTGGCCTTAAATTGTTCTCTCAAACATCTGGTTTGCAACCGAGCGAAGCAAAGTTAGCATTGTACTATAGTAATATGGATGATTTGGAGGTGCAAAGAGTAATTGATTCTTCTGGTTTTACTAGAAGTCATTTACCATTTAGATACATGGGGGATTCCTATTTGTGCAAAGAGAATATCAGTAGGTGAGTGTGAAGTTCTAGTGGAGAAGATGGTTCAAAGGATTAAAGTTTGGAGTACCAGGAATCTATCTTATGCGGGCAAAGTAACATTGGTGAACTCTTTTCTTCTGGAAATACATTCTTACTGGGCTTAGATAATGATAATTCCTAAAAAGGTTCTGCAAAAAGTTAATTCAATTTGTAGGAGATTTTTAGGGAAAGGTTTGGCTGAGTCTAGTAGTTCAGGACATGTATCTTGTGATGATATGTGCAGAGCAAAGGCTGACAGAGGTTTGGGATTTAGAAGGATCAAGAAGTGGAATGAAGCAACAATTGACAAGTATGTATGGGCTGTGGCAACGAAGAAAGATTCTCTATGGGTTCGACAGATACATGTTGTGTATATTGGTGATGAAGATTGGTGGGCCTACAAGGCCCCGAGTGCCAGTAGTTGGTACTGGAAACAGATTGTCAAAGTGTTGACGGTGAAATCTCGTCAACGAAATTAGATCGGAAAACTCAAAGGTAAGTCAGACGAAGTTTATATAAGAACTGAGAATAAACTTTAAGGAAAAGTAAACACAGATAAACAATGGACCAAGCCTTAGTATATTTCTCAATAGCCTCTGCATACAATGAATTTTCCAACCCCCCTCTCTGTGGAAGTGGGGTTCATTTTATAGTAGGCTCTAATGGCCCTGGGAACATGGTGGTCCAGGGGACCAGATGGTACACAAGTACACTAACAGGAGAGTGGTTCCAGGGGTAGTGATGTCGGCTCTGGTACAAGGTCAGAGATCATGGGAGCACCTCACATCCTGTACCCGGTCATGCCTCCACTACCTGCCTGGTACGGGTGTCAGAGGAGTGGCTGGTGAGGACCACAGATGGTACTTTGTTCGTACATCCACTACTTATCTGACGTGGGTACTATGTCCGTACTCTAACTCCTTTCAATTCGTCAGTGGACTCCGTACCTCATGAGATCAATGCCATGTGACCCTCATTTGCAAGGCATAGATTCGAGGTGGTAATGACCCATGCACTGGCCGTGCCTTGCAAGGCTCCTAGTGGCGAAGGGCCTAGCTATACTTGCCTCCTTGCGGCATGGATCCAGACTAGTGACGCGATGGTGCAACGGCCTCCCGAGAAGATGGTGGCCTACGGGCCTCACTGGGGGCGCGCGCATGGAGGGCCTCGCTGGTGGCGCGTGCCTGATGGCCTCGCTAGGAGGCGCATGCCTGATGGCCTCGCTAGGTGGTGCATGCCTGATGGCCTCGCTAGGAGGCGCATGCCTGATGGCCTCGCTAGGTGGCGCATGCCTGATGGCCTCGCTAGGTGGTGCATGCCTGATGGCCTCGCTAGGAGGCGCATGCCTGATGGCCTCGCTAGGTGGCGCATGCCTGATGGCCTCGCTAGGAGGCGCATGCCTGATGGCCTCGCTAGGTGGCGCATGCCTGATGGCCTCGCTAGGAGGCGCATGCCTGATGGGCTCGCTAGGTGGCGCATGCCTGATGGCCTCGCTAGGAGGCGCATGCCTGATGGCCTCGCTAGGAGGCGCATGCCTGATGGCCTCGCTAGGAGGGGCATGCCTGATGGCCTCGCTAGGAGGCGCATGCCTGATGGCCTCGCTAGGAGGGGCATGCCTGATGGCCTCGCTAGGAGGCGCATGCCTGATGACCTCGCTAGGAGGCGCATGCCTGATGACCTCGCTAGGAGGGGCATGCCTGATGGCCTCGCTAGGAGGTGCATGCCTGATGGCCTCGCTAGGTGGTGCATGCCTGATGGCCTCGCTAGGAGGTGCATGCCTGATGGCCTCGCTAGGAGGCGCATGCCTGATGGCCTCGCTAGGAGGCGCATGCCTGATGGCCTCGCTAGGAGGGGCATGCCTGATGGCCTCGCTAGGAGGCGCATGCCTGATGGCCTCGCTAGGAGGGGCATGCCTGATGGCTCGAGGTCCCAATGAGAGTGTAGGCGTATGGGGGTCTAAGTGCGTTCTTTGGGTCTTTTATAAGCATGGAATATTGAGCATCCACGGGGGTATGTCCCGGGCGTCTTTGGCAGCGTTTACGCGTATGAGTGCATCTTGACCCGTGAGCATGTCAGCCTTGCGCGGGCACGTCGGACCTCACTATGTGAGGGCCTTGTGCACCTATCCTCTTGCAGTATTCATTGTGGCCCCTTAGCTTAGCAGGGCCAAACCTTGTGGCTCATAATGTGTTGTGTCTCAGGAGACTATCTCTTGTATTCATCAAGGCCTACAGGCTCGGGCCCAATAGCATGAATAAGTGACCTTTGTCCCTATGTTCCAACCCGGGACTAAAGAGTTTTTATTTGGTGGATTTTTGGCATCCACACTTGCCCCCCAGTCTATAGGGAGGCCTTTAGGCGTTCTTGTAGACTCTTCTCTTCCTTTATATTATCCTTTTTTTTTTTTTTTTGGTATTCATCATGCTCGAGGTCCTTTGGAACCCACGCGAAAGGGGGTTCGATAGGTCTCTCTTTGGTGCACCTTGGTTGAACCTATAAGGATATATTGACCCCTTGGGTTCTAGTTATCCTTTTATATATTTTCGCGCGCGCTTATTATATCTTGCGAGAAGCGTCCTTCTCGTCATTAGGCATAGTACTATTTTTGCAAGCGTCTTCTTTGAGACCCTTTTTGCAAGCGTCTTCTTTGAGACCCTTTTCGGAAGCGTCTACTTCGAGACCCTTTTCGATAGTGTCTACTTTGGAGACCCTTTTTGGAGGCGTCTACTTTGGAGGCCCTTTTTGGAGGTGTCTATTTCAAAGACCCTCTTTGGAGGCGTCTACTTTGGAGACCCTTTTTGGAGGTGTCTACTTCGGAGACCCTTTTTGGAGGAGTCTACTTTGGAGACCCTTTTTGGAGGTGTCTACTTCGGAGACCCTTTTTGGAGGCATCTACTTTGGAGACCCGTTTTGGAGGCATCTACTTTGGAGACCCTTTTTGGAGGTGTCTGCTTTTGAGGTGATTTCCCCTCGGGTGGGGACTTTCATGGCTAGAGGGTCATCGTTCAATTTCAAACATGGTCAGCGACCCCTCTAGCATGATGCCCCCTTCTATATGGAATCTCCAGACGTATTGGTAGTATGGCCACTAAAGGAAGGTTTGCTTTCTTCGACATGGAAGTTCTTATGGCCCTCTTCCACACGTATGTACTTCCGTGCTCTCTCAAAGAAGTCATCCAAATTCGAAATTTCTCTTTTGAGCATGCTTCCCCATAACTTGCTTCCTGGACGAACTCCGGCTGTAATAGCCATCTTGAGCTCTGCTTTGGTTAAATCTCCCACCTTTGTTGCCTCCATACTGAACCTATGGACGTAGTCCTTCAGAATTTTATCCTCGCCTTGTTTTATGTTAGAAAGGTTGGTAGTTGGCGTGACGTAATCACAGGCTGCATGGTGTTGCTGCAGGAATTCATCAGAGAGTTGTTGCCATGATTTGATTGTTCCTGGCCTTAACCTCTTGAACCACTTGTACGCCACTCCTTTAAGCGTAACGACGAAGCAATGACACCTTGCCCTGTTGTTGACCCCTCTTAACCTCATCAAGTTATTGAAGGAGTCTAAGTGATATTTTGGGTCTGTAGTACCCTCGTACGGAGTCATGCGAGGTTCTCTGAAGCCAGTGGGCATTTGCTTAGCCTGAATCTCCCTTGTGAAGGGTGAATCACGGTCAAATTCTTCGTCATCCATGTGCCCCCCAAGTGCAGTGGTGATCTTGCCTCGAGGGCTTCGCATTTTGGTGTCTAGTCCCCTCCTCTTTTTGCATAAGGAGTTTTGCAGGTTCTCGGGCTGATCCCTTGCCTTGGTTGTGTCCCTCGGGGGAACCGCGGGGGGTACGTCTCTTACTTCTGACCTCTCTCCATGGGGCTCTTTTCTTAGGCCAGGGGGTGTTTCTTTTGAGGGGACTTCGGCCTCGTTCTTACGACCATCACCTTCCCTCCGCCTTTGCTCCTGGGGACCTTTTGTTGGTCTAGGTCCCCCCTGATACTTTGTCTGGGGGGTTTTACTGGTGGAAAGTTGGGTTCCCCCATCATCTACGGGGACAGTGCTTTCCCCTTTTTCATGCTCCTTCCCTTTACGCACAGGAGGGGGTGTGCTTGACTTTCCTCGCAGTAGGTCGTTTAAAACCTCTTGCATGTTCTCTATCTGGGTTTCCAGCCTTCGAGTCTTTTTATGTAACTCTTGAATCTCATCCTTGTAGAGGCGAGTCCTTGAGCTTGAACTTACCGAGCGTACCCCGGGACTCTTGCTTGGCCCATGCGTTGATGGACCTGGGTCTTGGTGGCCTGAGCGTGGTGCTACCGGGGGCTGGTGAAGTGAATGCACTGGCGGCTCCAAATGAACTCCGTCGGGCCGGATGGTCGGGGATGATGCTTCCTTCTCCTCCCTTGGGGGAAGAGACTCCTCCGGTCTGCCTCCATGTTTGGGCGGAGGGGGGACTTTCTGGGTAGCCCTCCGCTCCACTTCATCCTGGAGAACCTCATCATCTTGTATTTGCCATAGGTGTTTTGAACGTCTTAGCATCTTTCTTTGCTGGAAATGATGGAAGAACGCTGACTTGATGCTTGTTCTTCCCACAGACGGCGCCAAACTGTTGACGGTGAAATCTCATCAACGAAATTAGATCGGAAAACTCAAAGGTAAGTCAGACGAAGTTTATATAAGAACTGAGAATAAACTTTAAGGAAAAGTAAACACAGATAAACAATGGACCAAGCCTTAGTATATTTCTCAATAGCCTCTGCATACAATGAATTTTCCAACCCCCCTCTCTGTGGAAGTGGGGTTCATTTTATAGTAGGCTCTAATGGCCCTGGGAACATGGTGGTCCAGGGGACCAGATGGTACACAAGTACACTAACAGGAGAGTGGTTCCAGGGGTAGTGATGTCGGCTCTGGTACAAGGTCAGAGATCATGGGAGCACCTCACATCCTGTACCTGGTCATGCCTCCACTACCTGCCTGGTACGGGTGTCAGAGGAGTGGCTGGTGAGGACCACAGATGGTACTCTGTTCGTACATCCACTACTTATCTGACGTGGGTACTATGTCCGTACTCTAACTCCTTTCAATTCGTCAGTGGACTCCGTACCTCATGAGATCAATGCCATGTGACCCTCATTTGCAAGGCATAGATTCGAGGTGGTAATGACCCATGCACTGGCCGTGCTTTGCAAGGCTCCTAGTGGCGAAGGGCCTAGCTATACTTGCCTCCTTGCGGCATGGATCCAGACTAGTGACGCGATGGTGCAACGGCCTCCCGAGAAGATGGTGGCCTACGGGCCTCACTAGGGGCGCGCGCATGGAGGGCCTCGCTGGTGGCGCGTGCCTGATGGCCTCACTAGGAGGCGCATGCCTGATGGCCTCGCTAGGAGGGGCATGCCTGACGGCCTCGCTAGGTGGTGCATGCCTGATGGCCTCACTAGGAGGCGCATGCCTGATGGCCTCGCTAGGTGGTGCATGCCTGATGGCCTCGCTAGGAGGCGCATGCCTGATGGCCTCGCTAGGAGGGGCATGCCTGATGGCCTCGCTAGGAGGCGCATGCCTGATGGCCTCGCTAGGAGGGGTATGCCTGATGGCCTCGTTAGGAGGCGCATGCCTGATGGCCTCGCTAGGAGGCGCATGCCTGATGGCCTCGCTAGGAGGGGCATGCCTGATGGCCTCGCTAGGAGGGGCATGCGTGATGGCCTCGCTAGGAGGTGCATGCCTGATGGCCTCGCTAGGTGGTGCATGCCTGATGGCCTCGCTAGGAGGTGCATGCCTGATGGCCTCGCTAGGAGGCGCATGCCTGATGGCCTCGCTAGGAGGGGCATCCCTGATGGCCTCGCTAGGAGGCGCATGCCTGATGGCCTTGCTAGGAGGGGCATGCCTGATGGCTCGAGGTCCCAATGAGAGTGTAGGCGTATGGGGGTCTAAGTGCGTTCTTTGGGTCTTTTATAAGCATGGAATATTGAGCATCCATGGGGGTATGTCCCGGGCGTCTTTGGCAGCGTTTACGCGTATGAGTGCATCTTGACCCGTGAGCATGTCAGCCTTGCGCGGGCACGTCGGACCTCACTATGTGAGGGCCTTGTGCACCTATCCTCTTGCAGTCTTCATTGTGGCCCCTTAGCTTAGCAGGGCCAAACCTTGTGGCTCATAATGTGTTGTTTCTCAGGAGACTATCTCTTGTATTCATCAAGGCCTACAGGCTCGGGCCCAATAACATGAATAAGTGACCTTTGTCCCTATGTTCCAACCCGGGACTAAAGAGTTTTTATTTGGTGGATTTTTGGCATCCACACAAAGTAAAGGAGAAGTTCAAGGACCTTAATCTGATTCATCATCTCTCAAATGGGGTTTATAAGATAGATGAGGGGTACAAAGCTATTGTTTCTTCTCAACAAAAGGTTCAATGGCATAGGGAGGTCTAGAATAAAACCACAATTTCAAAGCATAGATTTATACTATGGCTTGTGAAACTAGACAGGCTGCAAATGAAAGATAGATTGTTCAAATTTAACATAACTACTGATGATTAATGTCTTTTGTGTGGAAGAAACAAGGAAAGCCGAGAACATGTCTATTTTGAGTGTTACTTGAGCTCTCAATGTCTGAGGCAAATCAAGAGTTGGTTGGGTTGGCAAACGATAGCCAATACAATACACAAGTTGCCGAGATGGATAGCTAAGGCAAGACTAAATAATTTTCGGAAGCAAGTGATTACAGATGCTCTGGCAACTTTGGTATATCAGATTTGGTGGTGCAGAAATGAGGCATTGTGGAGCCAAAAATTTTATACAGTAGCCATAATTACACAAAGAATTCAATATAATGTAAAGCATAGAGTTAGAAGTATTATGTCTAACAAGATAAAAATGATAGATAGAGATTGGTTTGAGCAACTGTAATAGATTCATGGCAAGTCTTTTAAATGTGGTGCTGCTTAGATTGTAAATTGGAAGTTCATGCTATACACAGGTCTGATTTACCAAAAAAAAAATGCACATTAATATAGATTTAATTATATATATAAAAACACATCTTAATCTATTCATCACTTTCCTCACTCACTTAAGAAGAACAAATTCGTGGGGTGGTTGGAGTATCACAAGGGCCACCAAAAGGGTGCTAAAGTCCCTCGTTCAGCAGAGGTTGTGTAACTGATCTATATGCTGAAATGACTCGTGTATTATTGGTAAAGCATGTTGTTTGTTGTTTATGTTCTATTGAATATTTGTTATGCCATGTTAATTTTCTTGCTGGGCATTGGCTCACAGGAGCTCTATGGTGCAGGTAAGAGCAAGGGAAAAGTCGATCAGCCATGAGTTGGAGGACTTTGGTGCGACACTTACATGTTCGGCCTATTCGACCACCACGATCGAGTTATTTTGAGGGACTTAGAGTATTAATCCAATTTTGTCGCTTAGGCCGACTATTTTTGTATCTGTGGTTGTGATTATATTTTGTTTAAAACTCTTTTTGGAATCCCTCGTACTTACATAAACACTTAAAGTTTTATTGTAAAAGTTTATACCCTTTGACCAAAAATTTTAATACCTAAACCTTGAATTAATTTTAATTACATTTTTGGGTCCAAATGACTCGCTTAGCGAGTTAAGCATTATTTTAAACACACAATGTAACGATCCTGGATTAGTAGGAGGTTACAACTTGGTATCAGAGCTACTAAGCCTTTATGGTATCTAGCAGTAACCTAGACACAACCATAATATAAAATCCTATGAATAACAAGCAAAGAAAGGCTTCCGGACTGAGTCTTAGCCTCCAGGACATCGAATTCTACTAAACCGGGTAGTATAATCGATCTCGAGCCCTTAGGTTTGAGTTCCCGTCACTCAAAATTAAACTTAGCCAAAATTGCCTATGTGCGCCGCGACGCCCCCTGCTCGATCGCGGAACGCCTCAAACTCGAGAGACTCCCCTGCCTCAATCCCAGGGACACGCTCTACGACTTGTCTCTGAGGGTCGTGGCTCGCCTATACCAAACCAAACCCTCTGCGCCTTGGGTTCACACGGGCCGTGACGCGACCCTACGAACCCAGTTTTTCCACCTTTTTTCCTCAGCCAATTTCACCCAAAATCCTTTCCAAACAAATCCCAAAATCATAACATGATCCCAGGACAACATCATAATTTTACCAGCATCAAAACCCAACCTTAGTTCACTCACCCCCACCAAATCTCCAATTCAACACCTTGAACCTCAAAGCTCAAGAACACTATAAAATCGAACAAAAATTAAATAAATCACCAATATTAGAGAGAAATAAAGAGAGAAAGAAAACGGTTGAGAGAGAGAGAGAGAGCCAAGTGAGTGTTTGTTCTGGGTTTCCTATAGCTAAAGGTACTAGTGACTAAGTCACTACTTTTGGCACAAAATGACCCAAATGTCTTTTTCCCTTAGCTTACTCATCACATGCCCCCAATGGAAAATTTGTCTTTTATCACATATTATGTTAATCATAATTACCGCCTTATAATTCTCGTTACATCCAATATCCTCAAATGATTACCAAATAATTTCTCATTACTACCCCTACGCTCACCTCGAGCCGGGTATTTGACCCTGTTATGATTAAACCGCTAACTTGCTTCCTAGGATCGCCTCGTGCCGAATAGCTCAAATATATCCACATAATAATGTGGTCTCACACATATATCACATATATTCAAAATATACCCATAACGGGCCAAATTACGCAAATTGCCCTTCTAATAAGATCGAGCCTACATACATATTTAATACACTTAAGCATGCATATCTAGTCATATTATAATATAACTAACAAAATCATATAATGATACACACACATATATATATATATTGTTGGGGTTTTATGCCCTAATTAAAACATAAATTCTTTGTAATCTCATTTTATTATCAATAAAAGAATAGAAATTATTTTTTTGACTTGGTTAATCACTTTGCTCACATGTTTTATTTTCATGATTATTTGTTTAATATAAACTTCTATTAAATCCCGAGCATATAGATAATCTTATTTATAGTGACGTAATCACAGTGGAATATAAATATGATTATATGTTCAAAATAAGTTAGTCCTAAGATTAGTCAGTGCACAGGATTTACACTGACTTGCCAATCTACGATATGATCTACTTACACATTACAGTGTTATGTTCTCTCCAGAACATTAACAAAGTAGATAAGATCGGATGTATTGACAGTTGATAAGATAAGTAAACATACCGTTATTATCTATTCTAGTCATATCATATAGTTGACCATAGGTCAATTCAATCTCAATTCTGAGTGGTTAGTATTCTAACTGATTGTATTATTTGAGTTCTTTGGCTTGTTCATTACCAGCTTACCCTACGGACTAGCCCATACTTACATCTTGGGAACTCGGTAGTATAATTTAGTGAGAGTGTTAATCATAGATATGAACATCTATAGCTTCTGATGAAGAAGTGAAACGATGGTTTCCTTTTAGTTTGGTTCAAGGTGTTAAATGATAGAGATCTCATTTCAGTAATTAAATTAGTTTACTGAAATATCATTTACAAGGAACTAAGTGTTTTAAGGATAAAATACAATGATGGGTAAAACGGTATTTTAGTCCTATCTCATTGTAGACCATCTATAGAGGATTAAGTGACAATTATGGTTGTAACAATGGATAATTAATAGCATATCTATATTTTTTATAGAACGTTCTATGAATTCAAGAGTGCAATTCCGAGTCTATAGTGGAGTCACGAGGAATTAATAAGTTAGTAAATTTATTTGTTAGATTTATGATAACTTATTGGAGCTTGATTTCATAGGCCCATGGTCCCCATTGTACCTTGGCTAAAATCACCTAGATAGTCTCAATTAATTGATTTAATCATCAATTAGACTTATCAAAGTTAACCAGGTCAATTTTGGATAGTTTCATAGAGTTGTGTAATTTTGAGAAGAAAAGAGAAATTATGGCAGATTTATTAATTAAGATAAATTAGTATCTAAATTAATAAATAAATTTAAATCAAGGTTCAAATTATAAATAATTATTTAATTAATTAAATCAATAGAAAATAATACGAGCCTTGATTTTAAGTCCAATGGGCTTATAATAAAATGGGAAATTTCATGGGCCTATAGCCCATGATAATTTCGACCTAGGGCTTCAAAATAGCTATTATTTTATTGATTTTTTAATTAAATTAAATGGCCTAATTGAGTCTATAAAAATAGTGCTTAGAGAGAAGTCAAAACATAAGTCACAAGTCAGATTTTCTGATAGTTTTAGATTATTTCTAAACACAAGTCATTTTCTAAGCCTCTTTGTTATTTTCTATTCTTCTCTCTATATCTATCTCATGTGTTGAGAATTTCCCACACTAGTCTAGGTGGTTCTAAGGATACATTGGAAGATTGTGAAGAAAATAGAATATCGGTTCAGTTTCTTGATAATACGCTGCAACAGAGAGGATACAAGAGTTAGAGAAACTGAAGGAAGGACTCTTTAATTCCGTTGTGTATACTGTAAGTATTCTATTCTTTGATTCTCCTTGAATTCAATTTTAGAAACATGTTTTAGGCTATCTCGTATTAATTTATTTAATATTAGATATACATGAATACATGAAAATAAATAAAGATCCTGTATAAGTTTTCCCAACATATATCACATAAACACATATTCCATAATTTTCCATTCTGGCCCCCTAATCAAGGCCCTAAGCCTTATTAGGTAAGTTGGGAATTTACAACTTTCCCTTCCTTATAGGAATTTCGTCCTCAAAATTTTACCTAGACAGCTCGGGATACTAGTCCCGCATATCTGACTCCAGATCCCAGGTCGCTTCCTCGACCTTGCTATTCCTCCATAATAACTTAACCAAAGATATACTCTTGTTCCTCAAGACCTTGTCCTTTCTGTATAACATCTGAATTGGCTGCTCCTCGTAAGATAAATTTGTCTCCACTTCCAGATCTTCATAACTCAATACATGAGTCTCATCAGATACATACTTCTTCAACATGAAAATATGAAATACGTTATGCACACTAGCGAGTGTCGGGGGTAAGGCCAACCTATAGGTCACCTGACCGATCCTCTCTAGGATCTCAAATAGTCCAACAAACCTAGGGCTCAGCTTTCCCTTCTTCCCAAACTACTTTACCCATTTCAATGGTGAAACGCGAAGGAAGACATAGTCCCCAGCCTGTAACTCTACATCTCTATGTTTAGGATCAGTGTAGCTCTTCTGTCTACTTTGAGAAGCGAGCATCCGAGCTCTAATCTTCTCATTAGCCTCAGTTGTCCTCTGAGTTGCCTCAGGACCCAAATATTTCCTCTCATCTCATCCCAGTGAATGGGTGATCTATACTTCTGTTTAACGCCCAAAATGTGACTACCACTAAGTGGTAGTTGTAGTAAGATCGGGTGGTCGATCCACAAGGAGGTAACCTAAAATCAAAAGATTAGTAGAAAATAACACAAAAAGTTAGTAACAAGAAATATATAAAATTGTAAATGAAAAAAGGTTTGAGATTTTGGTATTGTCTTTTTGATAAGGTGATAAAATGAGATAAGTGAAATAAAGGTAAGATGTAATCAAGAGTTTGAGAAAATGAAAGGTTTCAAGAATCATTCATATGCTTGTTTAGCTACTTGGTTACTTGATTTACAAAAATACACAAGTAAATAGTTCACAACCCAACATTTACTTGGAAAATCTAACATTAAAGTCCATATTCTTTTCTAACAAAAGTTCATTTGAGTTATAAAGTTCTTTATTTTAAAAGCACAATGTTTATCTTATGAAAAATCTAAAAATGACAAAATACCCAAGGGCAATAATGCAATAGAAGATTAGACATAAAATTATGTATCAATATTACTTTTACTAATTAGAAGCACATAGAAAGAGCATGACTAATCCTATATACTATTAGCATAAGTAAATAAAGATAACAAAATAGAGACGGAGATGAAAGAACATAAATAACTCAAATATATTACATTAAGAACATAGTAAATCAAAGTAGCAAAATAACATCACTAGCATATCGAATCATCCCTAACCTTCCTAGGAAGATTAGGCCATTATGCTCATGATTCTCACAAAATTCTAAGAAGAAAATATGAGAGGAAAGTGAGTAGAAATTTTGCTGTAGTTTCTCCACTCTAAAAATTACATACTAATTGTGAAGAAAAGAGTCCTTATTTATAGAAGGAGAAAATGACTAAAAAGAAATTAAACAACAATTTGGGGTTTACAAAATAAATCTGAAATATTAATAATAAAATATGATTTTGAAAAATCAAATCTTATTATAAATATTAACCTAGTTATTTTGGTGTATGGTCAATATGCCATTTTTCTAAAGCACCAAAAAAGATGAGTTTTAAAGCTCAAAATGACAATTTTGCAAGGTCCAATACCCACAAAATATGGGTTGAAAGTGGCTGGTGGCAGATGTGGGTTTTGACCCACTCCCACCCAATGAAAACTTGACACGTAGGTAGGCTGCTAAGCTGTTGGGTAACTGGGCTCTTTGGGCCAAAGGGATGCTGATGAGAGGCTACTAGACTGCATGGGCTGGGCACTGGAAATTGGGCCTTCATTGGGCCGGTTGAGGGTGGCGTGAGCTGCTAGAGGAGCTTTGGCGTGGAAAATGCTTGGATGCTGAAGGAGGCTACGTTGGCTTTGGATGACAGGTGGCGCACGTTGGAGCTAGGAGTCTAGACACGTGGCGCGAAGGGAGCACGACACCTGGCAGCTGGGGGGAAGAGGAAGGAAGAGCTGGGCTTGGGCTTGGAGCTTCGGTTTGGGCCAAATTCTTTCAAAAATGTCGTTTCCTTCATTTTCTTTTTCAGTTTTAACTATTTCTTTGTTCTCTTTTTTTATTAATGTCCAAATGCAATTTATTTCCTGAAAATTAAACACAAATTAAATTTAAAATTAATATTTTCAATTATAAAATATATTACAATAAATTCATGAAAATATTAATTAAAACTTAAATTTATTTTACACTTTAAAACCAATAAATTTGCATTTTTGAGCACTAATCACAACCCCCAACTAGCTTATTGCTAGTCCCTAGCAATTCAAGTAAAAAAGAAAATTTTCATGTTGAATAATCAAGTCAAACCAAGCAAAATCATCTAAGCATTTTCAAAGTATCAGCAAGAAGTCAGAAATTACTATCTACGCTACTATAGTTGCGATTTCAGAGTTGTGTGTGTGTGCACCAAACTATATTCTTTTTATCACAGGTCATAACACAAATGGTATCGAAAAATCTCAAAAGTATAAAGATCTCAACTCCAAATTTCTCATGGGCATTGAAAGTATTTGTATGGGAAGGATTACACTCTTGGAGTTGGAAATGTAACAGTTTACGCTCAAATGAGAAAAGATAAACTTTTTAGGACAAGCAATTTGAACAAATATTGATCACAAGATAGACAAATCAACTTATTGGAATTCAAATGACAAACAACCTTTGGGATTTACATGAGAAAACTCCAAGAACAAAATGACAACTAACTAGAAATGATAAATAAGAAAGTGAACTATAATGATAATAAAATTGTTTTTTTTAATACAATTACACAAAATAATAGTAATATATATATATTTCAACAACTACAAAATAATAGAAGGAAGTGTTTCTCTTGTTCTTTTTTTTTCTTTTTTTTCATTTATCTATTATTATTTTTGTTTTGTTTTTTTTTCATCCTTTTCCCTTTTTTTTCATTTTTTTTACAAGAGACAACATAAAAATGAAAGGAAATTACAAACAAAATCTATTGAAAATAAATTTAAAAATTATTACAAAGACTCATTCTTAAATGAAAAACATCCCTCTAGTAAATGTCATGTTTTAAATTCCAAAGATGTGACTTTACCAACTCAAATGATCAATAAAAGTTCAAAAAGTTGTTTTCTCAACTCTCACAACTCACCAAGAAATTAAAAACTTTAAACTTGAAATTTCTCTCAACTATTTGTGTTAACAACCAATTTATCACATGTTTGGAAAGTGCACAAAAGAACTCTGAAAATCACTTCTTAATAGCTAAACATAGTAACAACTGACTCAAACCAACAAATTATACTCATGCTTGGATAATTTTGAAAAAATTTGACTTAAAAATTCAACAAGACAATAAAGTTTTCCAAATGAATGCTAATGACACAACAATAAGATTTTCCAAATGAAAGCCAATGCATGCTCACCACCCCAACTAAAAATCAGACAGTGTCCTCAATGTCAAAATGAATAATCAATGAAAAAGGTAAGGAAAGAGAACACCTGGATGATAACCATGTCCATGAGGCGAGAGCGAAAATAGCCTGGTAACAATACCCCAAAACAAAATACAAAAAAGAATACAAAAATAAAAGAAAGACAGAAAAATAAAGATAATGAAAAATAAAAATAAAAAGAACAACAACAAACCATTCAGAACTTCAGAGCGTATAGATTGGGTCCTTAAGAAGGACCTCTTCAACACGACTCACACTCTCAATGTAATGCTTCAGTCTTTGTCCATTGACTCGAAAAATTCTCCCATCGGTTGGATCCTCGACCTCAACAGAACCATTGGGAAATACTTGCTTCACTACAAATGGACCAGTCCATCACGATCGCAATTTACCGGGATGCAAGTGCAAGCGAGAATTGTACAAATGCACTTTCTGATTTGGCTCAAAGTGTTTTCGCAGGATTTGTTTATCGTGAGCGATTTTCAATTTTTCTTTATAAATCCTGGAATTGTCATACGCATCATTTCTCAACTCCTCAATTTCGGACAATTGGAGTTTGCGATTGATACCTGCGGCATTCAGATCAAAGTTTAGGGCTTTGATAGCCCAATACGCTTTATGCTCGAGATCCACAGGTAAATGATAGGTTTTTCCAAAGACAAGCCGATAAGGAGACATCCCAAGAGGGGATTTGAAAGCAGTGCGGTATGCCCAAAGAGCGTCTAGAAGACGTATAGACCAATCTTTGCGGTCGGGATTTACCATCTTTTCCAGAATGTGTTTTATCTCCCTATTGGCTAACTCAGCTTGACCATTAGTTTATGGATGATAGGCATTTGCAACTTTATGAAGTACACCGTACTTGCGCATAAGAGTCTCAAAGGATCTGTTGCAAAAATGAGTGCCTTGATCACTGATGATAGCACGAGGAGTACCGAACCTTGAGAACACATTTTCTTTCAAGAATTTGACAACTGTAGCGTTATCATTGGTTCAACATGGTACAACCTCGACCCATTTGGAAACATAATCCACAACGAGAAGAATGTAAAGGTATCCAAAAGAAGGTGGAAATGGTCCCATAAAGTCTATCCCCCAACAATCAAATATTTCGATAACAAGAATTGGGTTCAAGGGCATCATGTGCCGACGGGATAAGGATGCTAACTTTTGGTACCTTACACAAGAACGACAGAAATCATTGGTGTCTTTGAACAAAGTGGGCCAGTAAAGGCCGCATTTTAAGATTTTTGCAGCGGTTTTCTTCACACAAAAGTGACCACCACAAGCATCATTGTGGCAAAAATTCAGCACACTAAACACCTCATCGTCAGGGATGCATCTTTGCATGATTTGGTCGGGGCAATACTTGAATAAGTATGGGTCATCCCAAAAGAAATTACGCACCTCGACCAGAAATTTGCGTTTTTCTTGTGAACTCCATTCAGATGGGAGTTCACCTGTTACTAAGTAGTTGACAATGTGAGCATACCATAGTAACTTAGCAACAGAAAGCAATTATTCATCGGGGAAATCATCGTGAATAGGTGGACCATCAGCGGGATCGCTAAATTCAAGTCGGGACAAGTGGTCCGCGACGACATTTTCAACACCTTTCTTGTCTTTGATCGTTATGTAAAATTCTTGCAGAAGAAGGATCCATCGTATTAATCGCGCCTTTTTGGAAAGGAGATACTTAAGGGTGGAGTGATCTGTGAAGATCGTAATAGGTGATCCAATCAAATAAGATCGGAATATGTCGAGGGCAAAGACGACGGCAAGCAACTCCTTTTCAATAGTGGAATAGTTCATTTGAGCACTATTGAGAGTTCGACTTGCATAATAGACAACAAAGGGTTTCCCCTCCCTTCGTTGTCCTAGCATAGCTCCCACAGCAAAGTTGCTGGCGTCACACATGATCTCGAAAGGAAGGGTCCAATCGGGTGACTGAATGATGGGAGCGGAAGTGAGTGAATTGACAAGCGTTCGGAATGATTCCTCACACTTAGGTGCCCATTCAAAAGTGGCATCTTTGGCTAGGAGGTTGCATCGCGGATGGGCAATCATTGAAAATTTTTGTATGAACCTCCTATAAAAAACTGCATGACCAAGAAATAACCTAATGTCTTTGACAGTCTTAGGAGTCGGCAGGTTGGAGATAAGGTCGACTTTGGATTGATGAACCTCAATTCCTTTTTCAGAAACAATGTGGCCTAAGACTATGCCAGAAGATACCATGAAGTGGCATTTCTCCCAATTGAGTACAAGTGCTTTCTCAGTGCATCGTTTTAAAACAACTTCAAGATGAAGAGGACATGTCTCAAAGGAGTTTCCAAAAACGGTTAGGTCATCCATGAATACTTCCATTGATTTTTCGATCATGTCACTAAAGATTCTCATCATGAATCTTTGGAAAGTAGTTGGTGCGTTACACAAGACAAATGGCATATGCCGGAAAGCAAAAGTGCCAAAGGGACAAGTGAAAGTGGTCTTATCTTGATCCTCTAATGCAATCTCAATTTGATAATAACCAGAATAGCCATCAAGAAAGTAATAGAAAGGATGACCAGCTAAACATTCAAGGATTTGATCAATGAATGGGAGTGGAAAATGATCTTTGCGGGAGGCGGCATTCAATTTTCTATAATCAATGCACATGCGCCACCCCGTCACTGTTTTTGTGGGGACAAGGACCCCTTTTTTCGTTTTGGATAACGGTGACACCAGATTTCTTGGGCATGACTTGAGTTGGACTGACACACTTGCTATCAGCTATGGGGTAAATAATACTAGCATCTAGCAATTTCAAAACTTCATTTTTTACAACTTCCTTCATTGTGGGGTTCAGTCGCCTTTGAGGGTCTCTTCGAGGGATGGCTTCATCCTCCAGATTGATTCGATGGGAGCAAATTAAAGGGCTAATACCTTTGATATCAGCAAGTGTCCAACCTATCGCAGATTTATGCGTTCGCAATAGCTCGAGTAATTGCAATTCTTGAGGATTTTGAAGGTTGGACGAGATGATAACTGGAAAGGTTTCACCGTCTCCCAAGAAGGCATGTTTCAAACCCTCGGGAAGTTGGGTCAATTGAAAAATTGGAACCTCTTCGGCTGAAGTTTTTGGCTGTGACCTCTTACGAGGTAGCTCTTCAAAGAGAGGTTGCCAAAACTGAGTCCTTCTATGGCGTGAGTCTATGCGATCTGATATTGCAAGAGTAGACTCAATAGAACTGGGACTTTTGTTGTCAGACAGAAGGAGGAGTTCATCAAGATTATCAAAGTTTCTTCGCAATTGAACCTCCTCGGGAATTATAGTATCAATCATGAATGTTTGATAGCATTCATCATCTTCTCGGGGTTGTTTCCCGATGTGGAAGATATTGACTTCAAGAGTCATGTTTACAAACGATATCTTCATTAAACCATTCTGACAATTGATCAAAGCATTTGCAGTGGCAAGGAATAATCTTCCGAGGTTAATAGGAATTTAGACTCCATGTTCACCACAGATTGGGTATCAAGAATAAGAAAATCCACGGGGTAATAGAATTTTTCAATTTGAACCAATACATCCTCAACAGTACCCCTAGGCTTTTTGGTGGAACGATCAACAAGCTATAGCACAACAGATGTTGGCTTCATTTCTCCAAGACCGAGTTGTGAGTATACAGAGTAAGGCATGAGATTTACACTCGCGCTAAGATCAAGTAAGGCTTGACTGACTTCATGGGTCCCAATTTGGCAAGAAATGGTGGGACAACCAGGATCTTTGTATTTTGGCGGTGCCTTTTGTTCAATCACCGCACTCACTTGCTCAGTCAAGAAAGCAGTCTTCTTGACATGATGCTTCCTTTTTGCAGTGCATAGATCCTTGATGATTTTGGCATAAGCGGGCACTTATTTAATGATGTGAAGTAAAGGAAGATTAATCTTCACTTGTGTCAAGTGCTCAAGGAGTTCAACTCAGTTATCAGGAAGTTTCCCAATAGGTTTCAAAGCCTGGGGAAATGGTGCTTTTGGAGTGGCATTGAGTGGTGGATTTTCGGAAATGACTTTCGGAGTACTGGGAGTGTTGGATTTTATGGGTGGGTCTTGCCAAGTTTTACCGCTTCTCGTCGTGATGGCATTCACTTCCTTGACATTTTGATCATTAGAATTTGAAGATTAGGCCATGTGTTGGCCTTGCACATTGAATTTCGGTTGGGAAGGAAGTTTGCCTTTTTCCGGAATAACTAAGGATTCAGTCAATTTTGAGAATTGACATTTCATTTCCTTGATTTCTTCCATCATTTGGCGATTCAGTTTGGATTGTTCCTCCATGAATGCATGAAGAGTATTCTCGAGAGAATTTCTTTGTGGATGAGCATTGTATTGAGGTACAGAATATGCCTTTGATGGTTGAACTTGTTGCTCATTTCTCCATTGACCTCCAGACGATTGAGCTTGGTTGGAATCTCTCTAACTGAAATTTGGGTGGTTTCTCCAACCAGGGTTGTACGTATGAGAGAATGGCTTGTTATATGCCCCTAAGGCATGGAATTCCTCCTCATAAACCCCCCTCATTTCATTCAAAGCTAAGCAGTCCTTAGCTAAGTGCTCCGCCCCTCCACAAACGAAGCAAGGTTCTTGCAGTTTCGCTTGAGCGATCATGTGCGATTTTTGGCCATTTTTCGTCATTAAGACCTCAAACTGCTTTTTTCAAAGCTTCGAGTTGGGCCTTAACACTATCCTTTTCTCCAAGTTGATAGATCCCAGATGGTTTATGTCGGTTGGTGCTATCAGTAGCACTTGGACCAGTCCAGGTGTGAGACTTTTTCACGGTTTCTTCGAGATATTCAAGAGCATCGTCTGGCTGTTTTTTGAGGAATTCACCATTGCATAACATTTCTACAAACTGGTGCTCACGACTTGTGAGGCCTTCATAGAAGTAGTTGACCAAAAGCCAGTTCTCATAGCCATGGTGTGGGCACTGATTCAACAGATCTTTGAATCTTTCCCAGACTTGATAGAACGTTTCATTGTCGTTTTGGGAAAATGTGGAAATCTGTCATTTTTTTACTGTTGGTCTTATGGCTGGGGAAGTGTTTCAGAGAGAAAGATTTGGTCATCTCCTCCCATGTTCCAATCGACCTAGGTCTCAAAGAGTATAACCAGCTTTTGGCTTTGTCCTTCAAGGAGAAAGGGAAGAACTTCAGTCGCACAACATCGACATTTTCAGCTCGGTTATAGAATGTGGCTACTACCTCCTCGAATCCTCTAATATGCACGTATGGGTTTTCGTTTTTCATTCCATGAAATGTGGGCAAGAGTTGAATCATGCCAGGTTTAAAGTCTAATGCGAGCATATTAGGAGGGAAGATAATGCATGAAGGCGTGGAAGTACGAGTAGGATGGAGGTAGTCATTGAGAGTTCTTGGTTGGATTTCAACAATTGCAAATGAATTATTGTCAGCGAAAGTTTGTGGAGAAGCAAGATTGGTGGAAGGAGTTCCGGAAGGAGTGGTGGATGAATTGGAAGAAGTGTCACTGGAAGTTTCGTGATGATTCATCCACTCTTGGAAATCAGAATTAGATTTATTTTATGTCTTTAATTTTTTGACTCTTTTTTTAAACTTGTTCCTAGGTAGATTTGGAGATTTTCGAGTGATCTCCAACGCCATACTAGAACTCCCCGAGGTTACTGGGTAAGTATGGTGGATCACAAGTCAATTTTTTCGACCAAACAACCTTTAAGCATGGTGAAATTGCTTATTTTGACAGAACAAACTTGGTTTTCTTATAGTAATAAGTTCAGCAATGTAATAGTGCAAAGGTAGATGCTGGAAATGTTCCCAGGTCGATTGGGAAGGTTGCCAAGGTACCGCTTTAGTCCCACACTTGCCTAGACAAAACTCCCCGAGGTTCCCAGGTAAGTGTGGAGGGTACGCTATCACAAACCTTATTTAACAACCAATCTTTCTAGATAGAACAATATCGGTTTCTACCATTTGTAATATTACACAATTGTTCCCAATACTAAACATTTTATGATTGAAATTTTGTGAACAATTTTATGTTGTTTTTTTTTTTTTTGAAAACCTAAATTCTAAGGAAACTAAGGCAAAGAAAAAGAAAAATCCTAAACTAAGCAACAAAATAAACAACACAAGAATAAAATCAAGAAAAGAAAATTAAAGTGAAGATAAAATAGCAAGCTTAATCCTTTTTTTTTTCTTTTTCAAATATGTATTACAACTAAAAAAATAGAATAGAAATTAAGAAAGAAAAATAGAGTAAGAATTAGCTAAAGAGAAAGAAAAAAAGATAATTATATAAATATATATGTGGTTTTTTTTAACCAAAATAAAGGAAATTGAAAAAGAAAAAAAAATAAAAATAAAAATTAAAGAAAGGAAATTTAAAATAAGAATAAATATATATATATTTTTGGATTTTTTTTTTATAGATATGTATATATATATATATGGGTGCACTCTTAATGGTTACTACCCATAGATGGTTACTTTAATATTAACCGTCAGATTAAGATTAATGGTCCAAATTTATAGTTGTTAATTAATATTTCTAAAAATAAAATTTGATTTTTTCAAATTTTTTGAAGGGTTACTTGATGAAAAACGTGTATTTATTATAAAAATATAATATTATAAAATTTTCATTTTTCAAATGCATGTCAATTTCTAAATATAGCTAGTGTTTCTCATTGGTTGGAAACACCATTAATTATGGCAAACAAAAAATAATTAATTTCGAAATTAGTGTAAAAAAATATATTTACTTGTTGGTGACTTGATATACCAAGTTACTATTTTACCACATCATCATAATTGTTAGTACCCATCTATGGGTAGTAACCATTGAAAAGTCTTCCATATATATATATGTTTTTTTTTTTGTTTTACCAAAAAAAAAAAGAATAAAAAGAAAAAAGAAAAAAAGAAAAAATATATATATAAATAAAGATTTTTTTGTTTGTTTTGTTTATCATTTTTTTTCTTTTTATTTTTGTTACAATAATAATCTAATTAACTAAAAATTAGTAAATAAAAAAATTATACTAACACTATTTATTCCAACAAAAACACAAATAAAGTTACTAATATTTTTGTAAAAATTTCACTAAATCTTTGAAAACTACCTCCCCGGCAACGACGCCAAAATTTGTTTAACGCCCAAAATATGACTATCACTAAGCGGTAGTTGTAGTAAGATCAGGCGGTCGATCCACAAGGAAGTAACCTAAAATCAAAATATTAGTAGAAAATAACACAAAAAGTTAGTAGCAAGAAATAAATAAAATTGTAAATGAAAAGAGGTTTGAGATTTTGGTATTGTCTTTTTGATAAGGTGATCAAATGAGATAAGTGAAATAAATATAAGATGTAATCAAGAGTTTGAGAAAATGAAAGGTTTTAAGAATCATCCATATGCTTGTTCAGTTACTTGGTTATTTGATTTACAAAAATACACAAGTAAATAGTTCACAACTCAACATTTACTTGGAAAATCTAACATTAAAGTCCATATTCTTTTCTAACAAAAGTTCATTTGAGTTATAAAGTTCTTTACTTTAAAAGCACAATGTTAATCTTATGAAAAATCTAAAAATGACAAAATACCCAAGGGCAATAACAAAATAGAAGATTAGACATAAAATTATGTATCAATATTACTTTTACTAATTAGAAGCACGTAGAAAGAGCATGACTAATTCGATATACTATTAGCATAAGTAAATAAAGATAACAAAATATAGATGGAGATGAAAGAACATAAATAACTCAAATATATTACATTAAGAACATAGTAAATCAAAGTAGCAAAATAACATCACTAGCATATGGAATCATCTCTAACATTCCTAGGAAGATTAGGCCTTTATGCTCATGATTCTCACAAAATTCTAAGAAGAAAATATGAGAGGAAAGTAAGTAGAAATTTTGCTATAGTTTCTCTACTCTAAAAATTACATACTAATTGTGAAGAAAAGAGTCCTTATTTATAGAAGGAGAAAATGACTAAAAAGAAATTAAACAGCAATTTGGGGTTTACAAAATAAATCTGAAATATTAATAATAAAATATGATTTTGAAAAATCAAATCTTATTATGAATATTAACCTAGTTATTTTGGTGTATGGTCAATATGCCATTTTTCTAAAGCACCAAAAAAGATGAGTTTTAAAGCTCAAAATAGAAATTTTGCAAGGCCTAATACTGACAAAATATGGGTTGAAAGTGGCTGGTGACAGATGTGGGTTTCGACCCACTCCCAGCCAATGAAAACGCGACACGTAGGCAGGCTGCTGAGCTGTTGGGCAGCTGGGCTCTTTAGGCCGAAGGGATGCTGATGAGAAACTGCTGGATTGCATGGGCTGGGCACTGGAGATTGGGCCTTCGTCGGGCCGGTTGAGGGTGGCGTGAGCTGCTAGAGGAGCTTTGGCATGGAAAATGCTTGGACGCTGAAGGAGGCTACGCTGGCTTTGGATGACAGGTGGCGCACGCTGGAGCTAGGAGTCTGGACACGTGGCGCAAAGGGAGCACGGCACCTGGCAACTAGGGGAAGAGGAAGGAAGAGCTGGGCCTGGGCTTGGCGCTTCGGTTTGGGCCAAATTCTTTCAAAAATGTCATTTCCTTCATTTTCTTTTTCAGTCTTAACTATTTCTTTGTTCTCTTTTTTTTTATTAATGTTCAAATGCAATTTTTTTCCTAAAAATTAAACACAAATTAAATTTAAAATTAATATTTTCAATTATAAAATATATTACAATAAATTCATGAAAATATTAATTAAAACTTAATTTATTTTACACTTTAAAACCAATAAATTTGCATTTTTGAGCACTAATCAACTTCCTACTATACAACATCTCATAAGGTGCCACTCCAATAGTCGAATGGTAGCTTTTATTATAGGAAAACTCTATCAGGGGAAAATATTTACTCCAAGACCCTACGAAATCCAGTACACATGCTCTCAGCATGTCCTCCAATATCTGGATAGTCCTCTCAGACTGACCATCGGTCTGAGGATGATAAGTTGTACTGAACTTCAAATGTGTACCCAGTGCCTTCTGTAAACTCCCTCAAAACTTGGAAGTAAAGTTAGGATCCCTATCTGACACGATAGACCTTGGAGTCCCATGAAGGCGTACTATCTCTATCACATAGAGATCTGCATACTGGTCAACTGTGTAGTTCGTCCTCACTGGTAAGAAGTGAGCTGACTTCGTATACTGGTCCACAATGTCCCAGAATGAATCGTGCTGGCTGTTGAGTCTAGTTTTGTGTTGTGTTTAGGTTGTGTTTTAGGTAGTTTTTATTAATCTTTTTAGTTTTTAGTGCAATGTTACGCTTTGCTTTTGCTTGCTTTCAGGTTTAAGCTTATAAATAAAGGAAAAAAACAATTGGAGCAAATTGGCAAAAAAATTGATGAAAATTTGGCTTTTTGGTGTTGATTCTGTGAAAAGATGAATCCTCAAGCAATTTTATGGCTTCAGTGAATTTTCGGGACCAAATCACAAAAATTGAAGAAATTGTTAAGGGTTATAACGCCCCACGTTACTATGGCTGCTTCCTGGAATGACGACTGGCCCTACAAACAAACACGAGTCTTTCCAGCGTGCTTTGTCCTCACTCGCACGCTTCCTGGGAAAACTTCCTAGGAGGTCACCCCTCATGAGACTACTCAAGGTCAAGCACGCTTAACTTTGGAGTTCTCAAGTGATGGGCTACCGAAAAGAAGATGCATCTTGTTGGCATAGGTAGTACACATCAATCCATTTAAGCCTTCTTCAACTGTGTAGTCCCATATCTACACAGTCTTAGAATCATCACACTTGACCTTCCCCAGGCGATGTGGGATTGCACAGCTTTTACCCGGTCTTTCCCCCTGCGGATCACGGGATTCTGATTGTCACAATCACCCACCCATATCGGTCCAACGTCCCCGTCGGCCACACGTCCGGCTGGGTCAAGGCTTTGATACTATTTGTAACACCTCGCGTCACATGGCTGTTTCCTGGAATGACGACTGGCCCTACAAACAAACACGAGTCTTTCCAGCATGCTTTGTTCTCACTCGCACGCTTCCTGGGAAAACTTCCCAGGAGGTCACCCATCATGAGACTACTCCAGGTCAAGCACGCTTAAATTTTGAGTTCTCAAGTGATGGGCTACCGAAAAGAAGATGCATCTTGTTGGCATAGGTAGTACACATCAATCCATTTAAGCCCTCTTCAACTGCGTAGTCCCATACCTACACAGTCTTAGAATCATCACACTTGACCTTCCCCAGGCGATGTGGGATTACACAGCTTTTACTCAGTGTTTCCCCCTGTGGATCACGGGATTCTGACTGTCACAAGGGTCATGGCGCTATGATGCTGAGCCACGGCCCAGTCCAAGGCAGAAAGCTTGGTTTTCAGAAAATTGACATGGGCCGTGGCGCAAGAACAGAGGGCCGCGACGTGCCTAACTTTGTCTACCCATAAAATTTGCACGGGTCGCGGATCACATTGCTTTTGAAGAAAAAAATTAGGTTTTAAACCTAATTTTGAGAGGAGAAAATCATATAGAGAGGGGAGTATGAATTTCGAAGTGAAGAACACACTGTAGAGAATCTCCATTCGTTCTTAGCAGTTCTTTTTCTTCTACTCTGTTTTTCTCTATGTTTATTTTTTATTTTATGGTTGTTCTTGCCATGGGTATGAACTGATTTTATTTTATAGGGTTTTTAATGTAATTACTTGGATCTTTGTTATTTTCTATGAGGATTTCATGATTCTTTCTTCACTTCTATTCTAAAATATTTGATATGTTCTTAATTCTTGTGAATGCTTAATCACCATTTGCATGATTTATGATTTTGATTCGAAATTCGAAAAGTGAAAATTGATTATGCTATGATTGAATAATCACAGTTTTTCATATTGGATGAAAATACCTATATGAATTGTGTAGTTTTAGGAATATTGTGTTCAATGCCTTTTATGTGTTGGAATTTATCACAGGATTGTAGAAAATTCACATGTAAATTGAGTTCTTTGTTTCTTGAAAAAGAGTAAGAATCGTTTTTGTTAATCCACTATTAGTTTAGGAAGGAGAATTGTGAAGTCTGATTAGCGAAATAATAAATAGAATAGTTGATGAAATTAAAATCCCTAGATTTTTATTTTTGAAGTTTTTACAATTATTTGATTTCTTTCATAGTGTTATTCTATGTTTATTGCTTTTTTATTGTAATATTTTTTAAACCAATTTATTGTTGACCAAATAGAAATAGAAAATTAATTTGTTGGTAATTAGTAAATCAATCTTCCCGGGAAGAATCTTTATTTATCATTGTATTACTTGTTTCGATTACGTATACTTGCGTATCAATTTTAGCCCACCACTAGCTCAATACTTGCTCTAGTCATATCCTCTGCCAACTCTCTGAATATTTGCCTAACATTGTACAACTGTCCCGTACCCTTTTGGCTTAAGGCATCTGCCACCACATTGGATTTCCCTAAAGTGGTAAAGGATTTCACAATCATAATCATTCACCAATTGTAACCACCGCCTCTATCTCATGTTCAGGAACTTCTAGGTGAATAAGTATTTCAAGCTTTTGTGATCAGTGTATATCTCACACTTCTCACCATACAAGTAGTGCCGCCACACCTTAAACGCAAAAACCACTGCTGCAAGTTCCAGATCATGTGTGGGGTACCTTCGCTCATATTCCTTCAGCTGAGGTGATGCATAGGCAATCACCTTTCCTGTCTACTTAAGGATACAACCTAGACCCTGTCTCGATGTTAGAGTTTTATGCCCTAATTAAAACCCAAATTCTTTGTAATCTCATTTTATTATCAATAAAAGAATATAAATCATTTTTTGACTTGGTCAATCACTTTGATCACATGTGTTTATTTTCATGATTATTTGTTTTAATATAAACTTCTATTAAATCCCGAGCATATAGCTAATCTTCTTTATAGTGACGTAATCACAGTGCAATATAAATATGATTATATGTTCAAAATAAGTTACTCCTAAGATTAGTCAGTGCAAAGGATTTACACTGACTTGCCAATCTACGATATGATCTATTCACGCATTACAGTGTTATGTTCTTTCCAGAACATTAGCAAAGTAGATAAGATCGGATGTATTTGTTACATCGGACAGGACCGATATTGACAGTTGATAAGATAAGTAAACATGTCATTATTATCTAGTCATATCATATAGTTGACCATAGGTCAATTCAATATCAATTCTGAGTGGTTAGTATTCTAACTGATTGTATTATATGAGTTCTTTGACTTGTTTGTTACCAGCTTACCCTACGGACTAGCCCATACTTACATCTTGGGAACTCGGTAGTATAATTGAGTGGAAGTATTAATCACAGATATGAACATCTATAGCTTCTGATGAAGAAGTGAAATGATGGTTTCCTTTTAGTTTCGTTCAAGGTGTTAAATGATAGAGATCTCATTTCAGTAATTAAATTAGTTTACTAAAATATCATTTACAAGGAACTAAATGTTTTAAAGATAAAATACAATGAAGGGTAAAACGATATTTTAGTCCCATCTCATTATAGACAGTCTGTAGAGGATTGAGTCACAATTATAGTTGTAACAATGGATAATTAATAGCGTATATTTATTTGTTATAGAGCGTTCTATGAATTCAAGAGTGCAATTCCGAGTCTATAGTGGAGTCACGAGGAATTAATAAGTTAGTAAATTTATTTGTTAGATTTATGATAACTTATTGGAGCTTGATTTCGTAGGCCCATGGTCCCCATTGTACCTTGGATAAAATCAACTAGATAGTCTCAATTAATTGATCTAATTATCAATTAGAATTATCAAAGTTGACCAGGTCAATTTTGGATAGTTTCACAGAATTATGTAATTTAGAGAAGATTATAGAAATTATGGCAAATTTATTAATTAAGATAAATTTGTATCTAAATTAATAAACAAGTTTAAATCAAAGTTCAAATTATAAATAATTAATTTGATAAATGATTATTTAATTAATTAAATCAATAGAAAATAATATAGGCCTTGATTTTAAGTCCAATGAGCTTATAATCAAATGGGAAATTTCACGGGCTTAAAGCCCATGATAATTTCGACCTAGGGCTTCAAATTGACTATTATTTTATTGATTTTTTAATTAAATTAAATGGCTAAATTGAGTCTATAAAAGGAGTGCTTAGAGAGAAGTCAAGACAGACGACATATAAGTTTAATCACAGGTTTTCTGATAGTTTTAGATTCTCTCTAAACACAAGTCATTTTCTAAGCCTCTTTCTTATTTTCTCTTCCTCTCTCTGTATCTATCTCATGTGTTGAGAATTGCCCACTCTAGTCTAGGTGATTCTAAGGATACTTTGGAAGAATGTGAAGAAAATTGAAAACCGGTTCAGTTTCTTGATAATACTCTGCAACAGAAAGGATATAAGAGTTAGAGAAACTGAAGGAATGACTCTTTCATTCCGCTGCGTATACTGTAAGTATTCTTATCTTTGTTTCTCTTTGAATTCAATTTTAGAAACATGTTCTAGGTTATCTCACATTAATTTGTTTAATATTAGATTTACATGAAAATAAATAAAGATCCCGTATAAGTTTTACCAACAACTGGCCTCAGAGCCTTTGGTAATATTTATTTTCATGCATGAACATGTTAAAAATTGGATTATTTGATGTGTTTGAATAATTGGATGGTTTTCATGTTTTTATGAAGCATATTAATTTTATGTGATTATTAGCAATTTTTAGGTTATTTTGTTGTGTTTTCTAGGCCATTAATTTTTAAATATGCTTTATTTTGTGTAAAACATGTTAAAAATTAATTAGAAAATTGTTTTGGTTTGAAAAATTGCACAAAAATGTGTGCACCCGCGCGCACGCCCACACACACGCATGCGATGAACAGTACCTAGTATTGTTCATCCAATTTTTTTTAAATTAAAGAAAAATAAAAAAAAATTGTGAAAAAAATTTATTTATAATAAAAACCAAAAATATCATTTTTGTTTTATCATTTAAAATTTTTTTTAAAAAAATAAGATATTTTTGTTAGTTAAGATTTAAATAATTAGATATTTTCTACAAAAATTCAAATTCAAATTTAAAAATAGACTAACAACTTAATTTTAAATCTTTTAATCTATTAAAATATTAGAATTAAAATATCAGATATTTAAGATATTTTCTTTTAATTTCTTGATATTTTTATTAATTTTTTTTTGAAAGTATAAATATATTTTTATTCTATAGTTTTTAATATTTAAATTATTTGAAATTTGAATATTGTTAGTTAGATATTTTTATGGATATTTGAATTTGATTACTTGTTTTTAAGATATTTTAAGGTTGTTACAATTATTAATATATATATTTTTAAAATTGTTAAAATATTTGCTTATAGTTGTAACAACACAAGATATTTTTTAAAAACAGTTTAGATATTAATTTAAAAATTTTAAATTGGTTAAATTTTGAAAAATATCATTTTTTTCAACCAATTAATAAAATATTTTTTTTAATAAATGGGATTTAAATTAACTTTGGTTAATTGTTGATAAATCCTATTTAAATTAAATTAATATTTTTTTTTCAAATGAACATAAAACCAAGTTGATTGTTGATAAATGAAATTTAAATGAACTATTGTTAATTGTTGATAAATTTCAGTTACGTTGACTTATTTTTTGTAAAAATTTAATTAATTTGAATTTTTTGATAAATTCTAGATAATTAATTGTGGTATTTTTGCAAATGAAATAAATTGTGGCATTTTTGCATAAATTCATAGAATCGCTCATATAGTAACATGATTAGACCCATCCAATTATAACATGTCTGTGTTGCACTATATGTGGTATTTTTGCAATTGGGCTTAAATGCATATAGTGTCCCATATGTTTGTTAGATATATGGTTTTTGCCAAATAAAATATTCATAAAATGATAGATTTTATTTGGGCCCATTAGAAAATGTAAAGTTTAAATTCCTCTCTTGTGGATGATTCCACTTTTGAATGCCCATTTGCTTTGCATGATTATAGTGGGCCTAATCAATTAATAACAATTAATAAAACGAAGGTTTAAATTCCTGTCTTTTGGATATTGTATGGAAGATTGGGGGCCTTTGTAGTGGGAACAACATACTGGACCTAGGCCTCATCCATACAAGCCCAATTGTTAATGCACATTTACCTGAGTTGGACTTAATTGTATATGTTCATTATATTAGTTAAACCTAAATATTGATTAGCAACAAATTAATTCTAAATTAATTGAATTTGTTTCAATGAGACACTTTAGAATTAATAGGAAATTATAGGACTTTGGTTTTAAATTTTTTTAATCTGTTTAATTTTTTTTGGAAAACTATAGTCATTAATTTTCTAAAAATAAATAATAAAAATACTATTTTTAATTTAATAATGAGCTTATTTTAATAATTTTATTCGATCTCCACCGTTGGTTTAACATAGTCAATAGCTTAATGGGGCCTCAAGGCGCTTTGATTCGTCCCCCTACGGAAGGTGTTCATTAGTTATTTTGATAAGGTTAAATTTCAAAAGATAGATAATTATATGTCAAATTCTGCTAGACTCACCCCTACGGTGACTACTAGGACTAAATCTATGATTATCGAAACCAGGTCTAACTCATAAAATAAGAGATTTTGTTTTATTATTTTGATCGAATAGTAGGTTGTTAATAGTGGTGTCCATTATTAAATGGGTGTACAACTCTATTTAACTAGTGGTATTTTTGACTCTCGCCAACCGGGACAAGGATATCATAGATTAATTAAAAACCTAAAGAAATAGAGATATGATTGTTTTTGGTATTTTTTTCTCATATCTTACAAATTTTTGTATATTGTGCTATTTCTTGAAATTTGTGTGAATAGAAGTTTTATTGAGAAAAAGTGATTGATTTCCATTTTATTGATAATTTGTAGTTTTAAGTTAAGTAGTATCTGTGTCTACTCCCATCCTTTCTCAATTGTCGATGGAGAAACTCACTGGAGAAAACTTCCTTAAATGGAAGCAAAATATCAACATAGAGTTGATTGGTGACAACTCTGAATTCGTCATGATTGAGGAATCCCCAAAACGAGCACCGTGTCCGCACGCTCGTGATGGCACCGTCAATGCTCGTGATGGCACCATAAATGCTTGGATAGCACCATCTCCGCACATACGTGATGACACTGTGAATGCTCGAATGACACCGTGTCCGCACGTTCATGATCAACTCAACTATGGTCTGACGCAGCTCATGAACGAGCTTCAGATTTTTGATTCTATCATGGGTGGACCTAGTAAAGGAGGAGAAAATAAGACTACTATTATTGCTGCTAATCTAGCTAAGGATGAAGCTAACCAAGCTTCCTCTTCGAAAGCTAGAAACAAGAGGAAATGTGGACAAAACAACCCCAAGCCTGCAAAGGTGGCAAAGACGAGTGCTCAACCAAAAGCACAGACGCCTAAGGGGAAGAACAAGAAAAACAAGAAAGGTAAAGATAAGTGCTTTCACTGCATAGAGAAGGGGCATTTGAAATGAGATTGCCCCAAGTTTCTAGTAGCTAAAAACAAAGGTAATGATTATATTTCATTTGGAAACATTTGTTTTAGAGAATGATAAATTCATTTGGATTATTGATTCTGGATCTACCAACCATGTTTGCAACTCTTTACATCTTCTTGAATTGTGGGAGGAAACGAACAAGGCGGCTTAAAGCTTAGAGTTGGGAACGGAGCATTCATTGCGGTCCAAGCTAGAGGAAGAGTTCGTCTGAAGTTCAGAATTAAACTTTTAATTTTAAATGATGTCTTTTTCATTCCAGATTTTAGTAGAAATTTAATTCCAGTTTCCATGTTGCAATTAGAACAATTTGTTATGACTTTCACAAGTTTAAATATATCTATTTCTTTCAATGGATCACAATTGTGTATTGCATGTTTGGACAATGGGCTTTATATTCTGCGACCTAACAAACCCCTCGCTTTTAACAATGATTTATTCAAAGTAGCTAAGCCTAGGACCAATAAACATCAAAAGACCGATAACGATAATATGACATATTTATGGCACTTGAGACTAGGTCACATTGGCTATGATAGGATTCAAAGACTTACAAAGGATGGGCCTTTGAGGGAACTCACCTTTGGTGAATTACCTGTCTGTGAATCTTATCTAGAAGGCAAATTGACCAAGCGTCCATTCTCTACAAAGGGTGATAGGGCCAAAGAACCCCTTGGTCTTGTGCATTCATATGTTTGTGGACCTTTGAATGTACAAGCCAGAGGTGGTTTTGAGTATTTCGTCACTTTCATGGGCGATTACTCTAGATACTCATGTCTTCACCTAATGCATAGGAAATCAGAAACATTTTCAAAGTTTCAGGAATTCTTAGCAATGGCTCAGAACCAATTAGGTAAAATGTTAAACATCTTGCGATCTGATAGGGGTGGAGAATATTTGGATATGCAGTTCCAAGATCATTTAACTGAACTTGGGATTTGATCACAACTTACTGCCCCAGGTACTCCGCAACAAAATGGTGTAGCGGAACGCCGGAACATAACTTTATTGGAAATGGTTAGATGCATGCTTAGTTACTCAACTCTACCAACTTCGTTCTGGGGACATGCAATTGAAACCGCAAATGACATTCTCAATGTCGTGTTGTCTAAATCAATCCCCAAAACACCTTTAGAACGATGGAATGGTCGTGAACCTAGTTTACGCCATTATAGAATATGGGGGTGTCCCGCCCACGTCCTGAGGAAAAAGGAGGGAAAGATAGAACCGTGAACTGAAGTTTGCATGTTTTTTGGCTATCCTAAAGGTGCTCGGGGTGGAATTTTCTATAGTCATGCATAAAAAAAAAAGTGTTTACTTCTACGAATGCTACTTTTCTGGAAAATGACTATGTCCAAAACTTCAAACCTCGCAGCAAAGTAGTTTTAGAGGAGATGGTTAAAGAATCGACTCCAATCAATGTTCCATCGTCATCAACACAAGTTGATGATGAAATTCCCACTCTTCATGTCCAACCGATGCAAGTCAATTTAAATGAAGAAAGTACCACTGTTCCTTAGCGAATTGTCACAGTGCATTGTCATAGTGGGAGGGTTTCTAGGAACCCAGTTCGCTATGGTTTGGATGGTGAAACCAATATGGTTGTTGGTGACACTAGTGATGATGATTCGTTGTCTTTCAAATAGGCAATGGCTAGCCCTGAAAAGGAACTATGGCTCGAAGCCATGAAACATGAAATAGAGTCCATGTACTCAAATTCTATCTGGGATCTTGTGGAAGCACCTAGTGACTTTAGGGCCATTGGGTGCAAGTGGATCTACAAGAAGAAATGAGGTGTTGATGGAAATATCGAGACTTATAAAGCTCGATTAGTGGCAAAGGGTTATACCCAAAGAGAAGGCATGGACTATGAGGAAACTTTTAGTTCGGTAGCCATGCTCAAATCCATTTGCATCCTCCTATCCATAGCAGCCGCTCTCGACTATGAGATCTAGAAAATGGATGTCAAGACAACTTTTCTTAATGGAAAGCTTGACAGAGTCATTTATATGGATCAACCATAAGGATTTAAAGTAGCTGGACAAGAAGGAAAAATTTTCAAGTTGAATAGGTCCATGTATGGACTTAAGCAAGCTTCTCATTCTTGGAATCTTAGGTTTGATGAAATAATCAAAACCTATGGCTTTGAACAAAATATTGATGACCCCTGTGCTTACCAACTGAAGGCAAATCAAATAGTGGTATTCTTGGTTCTTTATGTAGATGATATCTTACTCATTGGAAATAATGTTAAGAAATTATCAGATGTGAAGAATTGGCTGATCACTCAATTCCAGATGAAGGATTTGGGTGAAGCAAGTTATGTTCTAGGTATCCAGATCATTAGGGATAAAAAGAATAGACTCTTAGCTCTATATCAAGCAGCTTACATAGATAAAGTGCTTGAACGTTTCTCAATGACAAATTCCAAGAAAGGGCATCTACCTTCCTGCCATGGAATTCATCTTTCAAAGAAGCAGTCTCCCCAGACTCCTGAAGAGGAAGATGCAATGAGAAAAGTTCCTTACGCATCTGCAGTTGGAAGTCTGATGTATGCCATGTTGTGTATTAGACCATATATCTGCTATGCAATAGGAGTAGTGAGCAAGTATCAGTCAAACCCTGGACCGGTACATAGGATAACAGTTAAGCATATCCTGAAGTATTTGAGATAGACTAGGGATTATATGTTAGTCTACAAGGGTGGTGTTCTGAATCCTGTAGGCTACACCGATTCTGATTTTCAGACTGATGTCGATGACAGGAAGTCTACTTCTGGAATGGTGTTTACTCTTGGGGGAGGAGCTATGATTTGGACAAGCGTAAAGTAGTCTGCAATCTCAGATTCCATCATGGAAGCCGAGTACATAGTCGCGCCAGAAGCAGCTAAGGAAATAGTCTGGCTAAAGAAGTTCTATTCGGATCTTGGTGTTATTCCATAAATGGATAAATTGCTTGTGTTGCTTTGTGACAATACAGGAGCGATAGCCAACTCGAAAGAACCTCGAAGTCACAAGAGGAGTAAGCATATAGAATGGAATTATCACATTATTCGAGAATATGTGGCCAGGGGAGATGTGAAGGTTATGAAGATTGCAACTGAAGACAATCTTGCAGATTCGTTTACAAAGACACTACCAGAAGCTACATTTGATAAGCATATCAAGGCAATGAGATTAGTAGAATTAAGGCATTAGTTTCAATTAGTGCAAGTGGGAGCTTGTTGGGGTTTTATGCCCTAATTAAAACCCAAATTCTTTGTAATCTCATTTTATTATCAATAAAATAATAGAAATCATTTTTTGACTTGTTCAATCACTTTGATCACATGTGTTTATTTTCATGATTATTTGTTTCAATATAAACTTCTATTAAATCCCGAGCATATAGCTAATCTTCTTTATAGTGACGTAATCACAGTGGAATATAAATATGATTATATGTTCAAAATAAGTTATTCCTAAGATTAGTCAGTGCACATGATTTACACTGACTTGCCAATCTACGATAGATCTATTCACACATTACAGTGTTATGTTCTTTCCAGAACATTAGCAAAGTAGATAAGAACGGATGTATTTGTTACATCGGACATGACCGATATTGACAGTTGATAAGATAAGTAAACATGTCGTTATTAGTTATTCTAGTCATATCATATAGTTGACCATAGGTCAATTCAATATCAATTATGAGTGGTTTGTATTCTAACTGATTGTATTATTTGAGTTCTTTGACTTATTCGTTACCAGCTTACCCTACAGACTAGCTCATACTTACATCTTGGGAACTCGGTAGTATAATTGAGTGGGCGTATTAATCATAGATATGAACATCTATAACTTCTGATGAAGAAGTGAAACGATGGTTTCCTTTTAGTTTGGTTCAAGGTGTTAAATGATAGAAATCTCATTTCAGTAATTAAATTAGTTTACTGAAATATCATTTACAAGTAACTAAGTGTTTTAAGGATAAAATACAATGAGGGGTAAAACAGTATTTTAGTCCCATCTCATTGTAGACCGTCTATAGAGGATTGAGTCACAATTATGGTTGTAACAATGGATAATTAATAGCGTATCTGTATTTGTTATAGAGCATTCTATGAATTCAAGAGTGCAATTCCGAGTCTATAGTGGAGTCACGAGGAATTAATAAGTTAGTAAATTTTTTTGTTAGATTTATGATAACTTATTGGAGCTTGATTTCATAGGCCCACGGTCCTCATTGTACCTTGTATAAAATCATCTAGATAGTCTCAATTAATTGATTTAATTATCAATTAGTATTATCAAAGTTGACTGGGTCAATTTTGGATAGTTTCACAGAATTATGTAATTTAGAGAAGAAAAGAGAAATTATGGCCGATTTATTAATTAAGATAAATTTGTATCTAAATTAATAAATAAGTTTAAATGAAGGTTCAAATTATAAATAATTAATTTGATAAAGGATTTAGATGATTATTTAATTAATTAAATCAATAGAAAATAATACAGGCCTTGATTTTAAGTCTAATGGGCTTATAATCAAATGAGAAATTTCACAAGCCTAAAGCCCATGATAATTTCGACCTAGGGCTTCAAATTGGCTATTATTTTATTAATTTTTTAATTAAATTAAATGGCCTAATTGAGTCTATAAAATGAGTGCTTAGAGAGAAGTCAAGACAGACGAAAAATAAGTTTAATAATTGGTTTTCTGATAGTTTTAGATTCTCTCTAAACACAAGTCCTTTTCTATGCCTCTTTGTTATTTTCTCTTCTTCTCTCTGTATCTATCTCATGAGTTGAGAATTGTCCACTCTAGTCTAGGTGATTCTAAGGATACTTTGGAAGACTGTAAAGAAAATTGAAGATTGGTTCAGTTTCTTGATAATACTCTGCGACAAAAAGGATACAAGAGTTAGAGAAACTGAAGGAATGACTCTTTCATTCCGCTGCGTATACTGTAAGTATTCTTATATTTGTTTCTCTTTGAATTCAATTTTAGAAACATGTTCTAGGTTATCTCATATTAATTTGTTTAATATTAGATCTACATGAAAATAAATAGAGATCCTATATAAGTTTTCCCAACACTCGAGGCATCACAATAAACCACAAACTTGTCCTGATCTGTAGGAAGACTTAGAACTGGAACGGTGATCAGATTCTTCTTCAGTCTCTGGAAGCATTCCTCACACTTGTCTCACCATATAAATCTCCAATTCTTGCGTGTCAATTCTGTCAGTGGTGACATAATCTTGGAAAACCCTTCCACAAAGCGTCGGTAATAACGTGCCAATCTCAAGAAACTTATGATCTCTGAAGCATTCTTCGTCCTTGGCCAATCTCTAACTGCTTCAATCTTCATTAGATCCACCATAATTCCATCTTTGCCGACTATGTGGCCTAAGAATGTCACCTGTGGTAACCAGAATTGACAATTTTTAAACTTCACAATTATTTTGTGTTCCCTCAGCCTCTGTAGAACCAACCTGAGATGCTGCTCATGTTCTACATCTGATTGAGATTATACCAGAATATCATCGATGAAGACAATCACAAACTGATCCAGGTAATCTTTGAACACTTTGTTAATCAGATCCATTAACGCTAATGGGGCATTAGTCAATCCAAATGACATTACTAGAAACTCATAATGCCCATACCTGGTGCGAAAAGCTATCTTCGGTATATCTTCCTCCCTGATCCTCAGCTGGTGGTAACCAAATCAGAGATCTATCTTGGAGAATAACGTCTTACTCTGTAACTGATCAAACAGATCATCAATCCTTGACAGAGGATACCTGTTCTTGATTGTTAACTTGTTCAGTTCTCTATAATCGATACACATCCTCAGAGAACCATCTTTCTTCTTCACGAAGAGAACTGGTACGCTCCATGGCAAAAATCTGGGCTTGATAAAATGCAAGTCTAGTAATTCATGTAACTGAACATTTAGTTCCTTCAGCTCTGTTGTGGCCATCCTATACGGTGCCCTAGACACTAGCTCTATCCCTGGTGCCAGTTTAATCACAAACTCTATCTCTCTGTGTGGTATTAACCCTGGCAGATCCTTTGGAATCATATCCAGAAACTCACACACCAATCTGGTTTGTCCTAGTCCCACTGGCACGACATGAGTGGTATCCACCACACTAGCTAAGAATCCTATGCACCCCCCTGCAATAGGTCTCTAGCTCTAAGTACATATATCATAGGTATACGAGGTCCATGCACAGTGCCAACAAATACAAAGGGATCCTCACCCTCAGGCTCAAAGGTTACCATCTTCTTCCTGCAATCTATTGTTGCCCCATACTTGGCTAACCCATCCATACCCAAGATCATATCAAATTTGATCATAACCAACTTTATCAAGTCAACTGAAATCTCTCTACCTTCCAATGTTACGGGTAATGATCTAACCCCTCTCATGGAAACCACTAACTCCCCAGTAGTCAATAACGTTCCAAATCCCACTGCATAGTATTCCCATGGTCTACACAACCTATTAATCACCCTACTAGAAACAAAGGAATGTGTACCCCCAAAGTCAATCAAAATAGAATAAGATGCGCCGACACTAGAAAGCTGACCTATCACTACTGAGGGTCGAGCCTTAGCCTTTGATTGTGTCAATGTGAACACTCGAGCCAGAGCCAAGCTGCCCGCCTTCTTTCTTTATCTGGGCTTGGAACTGTAATGGTATATGGGGTCTTCCTCTTCTGGTCACTAGGGCCTCCACCCCTACTAGCTCCAATAAAGGGAGATCCCACCCTCCTAGTGTCCCTTCTGGAAGTGTTCTCGCACCAAATCTTGTTTTTAGTGCCCTCAGCAGTAAGGGCCTTCTCCACTACCTGGTACTTAAGTAATTTTAACATCATGGGCTTTCATAATGTTTAGCACTCGAACAAACCTCTCATTTCTTATCACATTAGTTGGCACCAAGTCTGCAGCGAACTTGGCCAACCTGTCAAATTTTAGGGCGTACTTTGTAACAGACATGGTGCCCTGCACCAGATCACTAAACTCATTAGCCTTTACAACTCTGACTTCATCATTGTAGTATTTCTCATTAAATAATTCTCTAAATTCCTCCCAGCTCAGGGTTTTTACATCTCTGGTCTGGGATACCTCTTCCCACCATATTCGAGCGTCTTTTCGAAACATGAATGTGGCACAGGCCACTCTATCATTACCTACCACCCTCATAAAGTCCAAGATGGAGGAGGTCATACCCATCCACTGTTCAGCTTGCAGCAGATCTGGCCCTCCCTCAAAGATAGGAGGGTGCTGTTTCCTGAAGCACTCATAGAGAAGCTCCCACCTATTTTCAACCACTGGTTGTTACCGTAATATTGGTACCATAATAGGTGGCACAACCGGTGCTGCGTTCCCTGCTGGAACCTGCTGCTATCTCAACAGGAGGATTTTATCATCTTGCCTCTGTATCCTATCTTGCATATCAATAAGCATATGTTGCCAGTTCTCAGGAGCTGGCAAAGGGTTCTGACCCTAGTCATTGTCTCTGACCTGACTTCCAATGCCGGCTGGTTCATTTGATTGCCCTGGAAGCATACTTCACAGTCTATCTGCAATCAATGACTCAACACGTTAAGCAATAATAACGGTGCCCTGCACCACTCCCACGGTCCAAGACTGGTCAATAAAGCATACACATGTAATAACAGTGCTAATAACCAGTCCCATAGCTTTTTCATACATCAATAATGCTAATAAGCAAGTCAGTTTATATTCATGCTCAATCAGGGTGCTAATAAGCACATTCCTTATCATACACATAACAGTCAAGGTCCCTATCAGTATACCTCATGCTTCCTAATCATTCATATGTCAATTAGGCAAGTAAACACAAATTAACATAAATAGTTACCGAACCCTGAGTTGAGCTTGTCTTTAGAGGCGAGTGTACATGCCCAACCAATCTTCAGGAACCTTTAAACCTAAACCACTCTGATACCAAGTTGTAACGTCCTCATAATCCAAGACTGTTACACCGTGTAATTTAAATTGTGCTTAACTCGCTAAACGAGTCATTTTGGCTTAAATCGTGTAATTCAAACTAACCACAGGTTTAGATGCTAAAAACTTCAGTCAAAAGTCAACAATTTCATTAAAAGAGTTTGACTTCCATACATGGGATCCCAACATAGTTTAAAATAGTTACAAACCCAAAAATGTATACAAAAGCCGACCTAGGCGGAAAAATCAGGGTCCAAACCTAGTTCCAATTGCTAACCTCGGTCGTGGCAGATGAGCATGCCAGATATGTACACCCCACCCCTGAAGCTCTCCAACTCATGGTTAGTCCAGCTTTTTCTTTCATTTACCTGCACCATTTAGCACCTGTGAGCCAAGGCTCAGCAAGAAAACATAATCATGCTTATAAGCAGTACATTATCAGATCACAAATTCATAATTAGCATGCCTAGCAGTAATAACCCTACTCATGCATGCAATCGATCCAGATAAGTGACTATAAAGTCACACTAGGGCCTATTGCCCAATCTCGCATATAACTAGCCCTAGAGCTGGCCAAGCAGGTCTGATGCTTAACATTCCATACGACTTTAGGGGCTTTCAAGTGTATATGTCGTTTCCGGGTTGACTTGACCTTATTGGCCAGGGTTCAGCACGCTATTGTCGCCCTCGAATCCTAAGTCGAGCCTTTAAACCCTCAACTCATAAGCCGAGTCCCTTATCCTTTAACTAATAAGTTGAGTCTTTTAACCTTCGACTGATAAGTCGAGTCCCTTAACCTTCGACTGATAAGTCGTGTTTTTTAGAACCGACTATGCCCTTGACTATTAAGCCAAGATCTTCATCAAATAATGCAAATAATTCTTTAGCTTATAGGCTAGGTTTCCCAATCAAATATACAGACAAACAGTTACCACATAACATAGGTAAACACAATGCCACCTATGTTATGTTACAACAAGTGAGAACTTAGCCGATCCATTTACAAAACCTCTTGTGAGAAGGTTAGTGAGTTCTACTTCAAAAGGGATGGGATTGAAACTCCTAAAAGAATAGATTCACCAATGATGGAAACCTAACTCTCAACTTGTAAAAATCAAGGGAAAGAGTTCAACAGGTAAGAACAAGTCATTGATAAGTGAATAGTTTCAACACTAAAACTTATGATGAATTCCATTCAAGATGGTTAGTGTTGGTTGCTACCACGTTATGGTTAAGCCTAGGTCTTTTAATGAAGTTCAGTTGAGTGTAACAAGCATCTATAAAGGTAGCAAAGATGTTGTAAGAACTTCACCTATGTGGGCTTAGAGGTGGTGCCACCTCTCATGGGAGTTGGAGTTTCTCCCCGGAAAGTCTATGAAGAGATGAGCACATGACCATGATAGTGCTAAGTGAGAAAGTGGGAAAACAAAAGATGTGGTGGAGGTGTGTGAGGTATCACCGGTGTTATCATATGGAATACTTGGTTCAAGCTGTAAGCTACTAATGATTTTGATAATACTTTGTGGACTTTTCACTAAGATAAAGTTCAAACCGAAATGCACTTTATTTTATGCACCAAAACTATTTAAGCTAGAGAATGTGGCTTGTATTTAACCAAGTGGGGGATTGTTATGATTGGTTAAATACAAATGTTAAACTATTAAAATACAAGCAAGGTATAAACACTTAGTAGAATTCACATAGTGTAGATGTGAATTTGAGTTTCAAATTGTAGGCACTTATAAAATCCAAATTTGGGTCCAAAGTGATACATAAAAGTATCTAAGGGTCCCCAAAATGTTTAGTGGCATTTGGAGCATTTTTTGGACCTTTGGAAGTGTCCAAAGTTAGTGGGAGTGGCGATACGTCACCACCCAGGAGGCGACACATTGCTTGGAAGCTAGGGTTTCCAGAAACCCTAGCAGGTAATGCATCTCCTACTGTATTACGTGAGATATTGTAAATGCTCTAAATGACGTGTTTTGCAAGTCTAATCCTATTGGTTAGACCTAATGATAGTGCCTACTGTATATATGGGTCAAAAACAGGGAATTGGGAGACTTGATCACTCTCTCTAATCTCTCTCTACCCTCATTCTCTTTCTAGCTCCAAGAATCTCTAGTTTTCTCCAAGAACTATCCAAGAAAGTGCTTGACTTAGAGAGTTGAAGGCTTGTTCAATTTAAATCCTCATTTCCTCAAGAGAAGGCCTCAAGCATCAATGGTGGATGGGAAATAGAGTATTAGGATAGTGTTTCTCAACATGTATAAGCATTGGTTTGCTCTAAGGATTGTTCAAAGTGGTTGTTTGCCTAGGGTTTGACGCTTCATCAAAACTTGAAGAACACCATTGTCTACTTGGGTTTGCATGTTCTTTCTCAATCTTTTTTAAGTCTTTGTCAATCCAAATTTTGTGTAGATTCTATTTATTTTGGTGGTGTTATCTCACTCTCCCCCAACAAGAGCTATAACACAGCCCCCTAGGGACGCGACGCACTACAATTCAGAGAGCCCCAAGGATCTCTTCTGAGGGACGCGGGTCGCGACGTGCCCTTCCTGGGCCGCGGTGCCTGGGCAACTTCGGATAACCTCTAGGGCCTTATGGATTTAATCTGGGCTGCAATGCTCAAGAACAGTGTCGCGGCACAACCTCGCGAATCCATAAATTCTGGGTTTCTGTCTGCGTTTTCTCAAGCCAGAAATCACCAATTCACACCCCAAACTTGCACCAAACTCATAATTACATCTCAATCTTATAACAACACAATATAAACCAACATATAACCATTAAATACTATGGTAAAACCTTAGCATAACTTAGAATCCCAACCCTTAAGTTCAAAACTCTAGAACACCCTAAAGACCAATTCAAAGCTTAATCAAGACAGAATTAAAACTTACGCGACCTTGCGAACCCATAAATTTTGGGTTTCTGTCTGCGTTTTCTCAAGCCTGAAATCACCAATTCACACCCCAAACATGCACCAAACTCAAAATTACATCTCAATCTTATAACAACACAGTATAACCAGCATATAACCATTAAATACTATGGTAAAACCTCAGCATAACTTAGAATCCTAACCCTTAAGTTTAAAACTCTAGAACACCCTAAAGACCGAATCAAAGCTTAATCAAAACAGAATTAAAACTTATGCGACCTCACGAACCCATAAATTATGGGTTTCTGTCTGCGTTTTCTCAAGCCAAAAATCATCAATTCACACCCCAAACTTGCAACAAACTCAGAATTACATCTCAATCTTATAACAACATAGTATAACTAGCATAAAACCATTAAATACTATGGTAAAACCTCATCATAACTTAGAATCCCAACCCTTAAGTTCAAAACTCTAGAACACCCTAAAGACCAAATCAAAGCTTAATCAAGACAAAATTAAAACTTACGCGACCTTGCGAACCCATAAATTCTGGGTTTCTGTCTGTGTTTTCTCAAGCCATAAATCACCAATTCACACCCCAAACTTGCACCAAACTCAGAATTACATCTCAATCTTATAACAACACAGTATAACCAGCATATAAACAATAAATACTATGGTAAAACCTTAGCATAACTTAGAGTCCCAACCCTTAAGTTCAGAACTCTAGAACACCCTAAAGACCAAATGAAAGCTTAATCAAGACAGAATTAAAACTTACCACCATAAGGATCACGACCCCTGAGCTGCTCCTACACCAATTCTAACCTTCAACTTTCAACCACAGCCTCAAGAACTCAGGGAATTCCTAGCCTTTCCCTTCAATTTTCCCACGTTTGGCTTCCTCTAAGAGTGAGAGAGAGCCAAACGTGGGGGAGAGAGAGAGAGAGTGTGCCTTATCCTTTGTTTTTTGATTGCTCTCAAGGCTTCTAGCCTCAACTAAGGTCAGCCAAAAACTAGCAAAAGACCAAAACGCCCTTAGGTCCAAAACTTACCCTTTAATACCCCCAAGGGCGATAGTGTCATTTGCCACCATTTTTCCCGCTAAACCTCAAGCAGCCCTATAAATCCCCGATTAATCCCGACATATCGAATTAATCACCAAAATACTATCCGTTACTAGTTCAACCTCGAGTATTTACTACGTTCCCAAAATACCCCTAGGCTCACCCCGAGCCGGGTATTAGACCCCGTTGTGACTATTATGCTAATTCGCTCACTAGGACCACCTCGGACCACACATCTCAAATATATCCCCATAACACTAGGGTCTCACTCATAATACATACATAATTACTTATATGCCCTCAACATGCCAAAATTGCAAACATGCCCCTATTTACATAAATTTGACCACATGCATATTTAATACACATAAACATGCATATCTAGTCACATTACCACACAAATAATTTATATTAGATAATCACACGTATTGTAACGACCCAAATTCGCTAATAAGGCTTAAGGGCCTTGATTAGTCTTCCTGGAGGGCATAATGGGAATTATGTGTGAATTTAATGATTAAGATGCATGATTATGATTTAAAGCATGTTATATGACTATTTGAATATTTGAGATGCATGACTATGTGTATTAATATGCATGCAGGCCCTGATTAGGTTAGAAGGACATAATCGTAATTTTGGCCATTATGGGCATAACTGCTTTGATATATGTGATAATTGTCGAGACCACATTATTATGTGGATATATCCGAGATCTGTGACTCGAGACGATCCTAGTGAGCAAAGTAGCGAAAAGGTCATGGCGGGGATTTATACCCGGCTCGGGGTGAGCTTAGGGGTATAAATGGGAATTTAGGGAGTATACTGGAGTCTATCTTGACATTTAGGAATACTATTGGTGATTAATTGGGTATCGGGAATTAAGCGGGAAATATTAGAGACACTCGAGGAGTTAACGGGAATTGGGTAAAATGACTAAAATGCCCCTAAGTGGATTAAAGGGTTTAGACTTAATAGGGCGGGCATAATAGTCATTTGGCTTACAGGAGTTAAGTTTTACCAAGGCTTTATGTTAGTGGAGATTGTAGAAAAGTGTAGAAGTCTGAGAGAGAAGGAAAAGAAAGAAAAAGGAAAGGAAGGAAAAACAGAGTAGTTTTCCCTGGGTCGGTTTGTCCTTTTATCACCAATGTTCTTCATTATTTTTGGAGTAAAATTCAGAGGAGAGCTAGGTCAATTAAGCTACAAGGTTTCTGAGCTAAGCTTGAGGATTTGGCAAGGGTTTAGCAAGGTTAGGTCATCACTTGAGGTAAGGTTCTGTAAATTCTTTAGTTGCTGGTTTTGGTTTTTGAACTGTGGTGTGTAAGGTGGGTTTGATGGGGACTTTGGGAAATTCAGGGCAAAGGTTAAGGAAGAGCAAGCTAAGGAGGTGTAAAGGTTGTCTTGAGGTCGAAGCTCCATTAAACGTATGAATTCTGAGCCTCTAACCGTGATGTTTTGACTGGTTTTGTTGAGTTTCTGAGCTTAGGGACAGCTATGGTGAATTTTGGGATTGGAGATGCATGTGCTTGAGTTTTAGGTATTTGGGGTGTTTGGGATGAGTGGAATATGGTCATAAGGTTGTTTTTGAGGTTGGGAAAGATTTGGAAGAGTTTTGGTTGAGTTTAGTTCGAGGAAATCGCAAGAAGAGAAATTTGGTGTTGGCCTGTTTGTGACTAGCGCTAGCCTTTGGGCGCTATAGCGCTAGGCCAGGCTTGCTGAGGGGATTTTGCTTCTATTTGTAGCGCTGTAGCGCCCTCCCATGAGCGCTGTAGCGCTACCCTGCCTTCTGAAGGGGATTTTAGGGTTATTTGCAAGGGTTTTTGACCAAGGGTTTGGGGTTTGATTCTACTACCTTGTTTGGTGGAACTAGGACTTCCCGGGGGCTCGGGATTGGCCCCGGGGCTGGGTTTTGGACTTGAGGGTTGATGATAACTTTGGCCCATGATTCTGTTTAGGTGAGCGCTAGGGCTCGAGGGGGGATCGTGCTCAAGGAGTCGAGGGATCAAAGCTAATGAATTGAAAGGTAAGAGAACTGCACCCGATTATATGATTATGATGGGACTAAGAGCTCCCGATACTTGTATCGTGTCAATGGTGGTATTACGCCATGGGACATGTAAAAGCAGCCTAAGAGTGCCGTACATTATATTTGCGCACAGGGCACGGCTTGGCCACTGGTAGCCAAGGACAGCTTAACATTCACTGAGCTCGGTTTAAGCGGGCCAGAGTTAGTGGGATAACGGAGGGAGAAGCCTGAGAGCGCTAGCCCTAGTTATCATTTGTGCAGTGATGTATGCTATGAATTGATATGTTTGGCATGTTGAATACTAGGCTATACTAAATGGTTATGTGGTTAAGATTATGCGATGCAATATGAGATATTGATCTGTCTGTTGATTGCTTATGCTCTGTTGTTGCTGGGCCTTGGCTCACAGGTGCTATGTGGTGCAGGTAAAGGCAAAGGAAAGCTGAACCAATCCTGAGTTGGAGGGCTGCGGGGCTGAATGTACATAGCCAGCTGTTCAATTGCCATGGTCGAGGAGTGGATCAGGACAGGGATTATCTAACTGCTTGTTTTGCCTTAGTATGGCTGGTTATTGTATCTGAACCTTATAACCTTTGTAAACGATCTTTGAACTTGTATTTTTGGGATCCCGTGTAAACAAATAATGTTTCTTAATGAAAATGTGGCTTTTGAGACCAAAACATTTTAAACCCTAGTTCCTTTACAGTTTCGATGACACACTTTCAATTAATTGACTTGATTAGCAAGTCTGGCACTTTATAAACACACGGTGTAACGGTCTTGGCTATCTAGGGCGTTACACGTATAATCCATTAATCGCACATATAATTCAAATTAGGCCCTCTAGGCACAGTAATCATGGCACTCAGCCTTAATAACAAATTTGGGACGTTACAACTATCCCCTCCTCATTAAAATTTCGTCCTCAAAATTTATTCAAACATCTTAGGATATTAATTCTGCAAACCTGACTATAACTCTAGAGTCAGGTCCTTTACCTTGCCACTTCTTTGTAACACCTTCACAAGAAGGATAGTCTTAATCTGTATGACTTTATCTCTTTATCTAGAATTTCCATTGGCTTTTCCTTACACAATGAGTTTCACTGAATTTACAATGTCTCCTCACCCAATTAGAGGTCGTACTCGAAACCCCTTTCCTTGACATTGGCACTAGTAACACCTTATGAGCCTCTAATTATGCTGGGGTAAGGCTAATCTGTAGGCCCCTGGCCTAATCCTTATTAGGATCTCACAAATATATTAAATCCAGAATCAAACTCCTCCTTCTTTTCTGAACCATCTTATCCTTGTTTGTTCATAATACTCGGAGAAATGCAAGGTCCCTAATCCTGGGACTCCACGTTCCCATATTTATATTTGCTAACTCTTATGTCCTTTCAATAACCCAGACACTCTTGCCCTAACGATCCTTAATAATTTCACTAGTCCTCCAAGCCAATTTTGAACCAGGATACTTCCTGTCCCTGGTTTCATTTTCTCATAATAAGTGCTTCTCGTTCCCTATCTCATAATATCTTACTCAGAGCCACTCTAGCCATCGACCGAAATTCATCATCGTGACAATCCACTCTAGGGACCGCATTTACCTCAAGGTCCCAAAACTTACATAATCGAAGTAAAACACTCAAAGTTTGAGTTATCCCTTTAGGTTATCAATTATTTTGAAGGAAACATTAATTCCAAATCCTAATCTTATACTCATCGCCCTCTATGAACCTTTTCCCGAACCTGGGAACCTAAGGGTCTCAATCTGACACTATCGACTTTGGTGTCCAGTGGAGACGTATGGTCTCCTTCATACACACTCTCTCTTTTGATATCTCACTCACACCAACCATAGTATGTTAAAACAATAGGTGAAGTCATAAATTTTCACATCCACTCGCCCTCATCTGCAATCTAAGGTGATCCACCCTTAGGGTTCATAATTATAATCCTCCATATTAACTCCAGGTTACCCTAGAGTCATATAGCCCTTCTGGCTTCTGATTATCATTTCTCACTTACTATAAGATTAGGTAGCGCACCTCCCAATATAAATATTTTAGATCTTAATGCTCATCCAGACTTCTTGGATACAATAATCACAAAGGTTAGTATAAGATTCATCTAGAATCTCCACCTCGACGCCAGCTCCATCGAAACATTTATCCGATCATCATATCTTAACCTACCCTAAAATGGTAGGATCCTCGACCATTCCTACCAAATCTTCTTCTTCTGTATTTCATTCCTCATATATGTATATATGCCAATTTTCATTCACAGGTTCCACACCAATCCTTGTTGTTACCTCACCTGGCTTTACCGTAGTCTATTACTGTCAACTCAAAGTCCCATGCAGAGCATCTATGTTCCTATTCCTCCATCCATCGTGAAGCACAAACAACTCCCTTTTTAGTCCACATACGGGTGCACCCCAATCCTTGACGCACCACACTAATACTCCATGTTCTAAGCAAGGACAGTGTCCATTGCATTGTCCTCCTATACCAGTCCATCACGTGCATATCCTAATACCATGGCGTGTGAATCAATCATATCTCAACCTTTGAGAATCCATCATGCAACTATCCATTCAGACAAACTTTAGGTTCCTATGTTACTTTAATCAAGGGTATAACAATCCCCAAAGATGCTTCAAGTAAAAATTGAGGTGTCTTACCAACCTCCCCGTGACTCTAACCCCTAAGGCGTTCCTTTAACAATTGTCTTACAGTTTCTTTCTTAACTAAATCGTATGCAATCCTATCACTTTCCATAATGCCACCTTCAACATACTCTGGAGAAATCGAAACTAATCGAAACTGGAATCTTACCTATAACCCCACTTCCTTAGCCTTGGTAATATCAGCGAAAATGTTACTTGTGCTCTGTTTCTAACTAGAAGTGTCCAAAACATTCTCAATTAGTCCAACACGACTTATCTATAAAATTCATGTACTCTCTACTTGTCGAATTTACATGGGTCATTGGAGCATTGGTCAGTTCGAGAGCCTTCGGTAATAACCAATCACATCAAACTTGGTGCGAAGGGCAATTCTTAAAATGTCTCTTTCCTTGTTCCTCAGCTGGTAATGACCATATCGAGGGTCAATTCCTTAAAGCATTGTCCTACTTTGCAACCGGGCAAATAAATCCTTCATTCTTTGCAATAGATATATGTTCTTAACAATTACTTTATTTGGCTATCCATATGCAGTACACATCCTCGCAGACTTGGCCTTCTTCTTGACAAACGGTGTTGACGTGTCCCTTGATGAGATGCTCCGTCTGATCAACCCTCAGGTCAAATAACCTCTTCAACTGAACCTTTAATTCTTGTTGCTCAGCTAGTGTCATTCTTCATGATGTCCCTGATACTAGTTCCATCTCTTCCTTATTCCTGTAGCATACTTAATTCTTAGACACGACAGTGATCCCAAAGAATCCTTGTGAACCCATCTGAAACCTTACTAGTCGATCCAGTTTTCATCTGGTCTATCTGATATAACCCTAATGGTACCCTCCACAATAACTAGGCATCCTGTAAACGCAACTAGGTCCTTTCCTTTTAAACCTAGAAGTCACCATCCTTTCTTACAGTCCATGGTTGTCCCTTATTTGGAAAACTAATCCATACTTAAGATCATACCAAGATCCTCATATAACCATCTCAATCAATTATTACTACTAACTTTCTACCCATACTACTCTAACCCATTTCCTGGAAATTACCAACTTTCCTTTGCAGATACAAGATCTCGAGCCCCATAGCGTACTAACCATACAATATGTTCCACATATCTATGTTTCTACTCAGAGATACTGCAACACCCCAAATTCCCTAATGTGGCTTAGTGCCTGGATTAGGGGGCCGAGAGGCGATAATTGTATTGATTGTGTGCTAATGTATTATGAGCATGTCATTATGTGAATTATATTATAATATAATTATGCTTGCATGCTTAGAAATATTAGATATGAGTGTGGGCCCGTTTCTTATAAGGACATTTTAGTAATTTTGACCTGTTGACGGTATAATTGTAAATATATATATATGTGTTATGATTGAGACCACATTATTATATGGATATATTCGGGTTATTCGGCACGAGGCAGTCCTAGTGAGCAAGATAGCGAAAAAGTCACAACGAGGTTAAATACCCGGCTCAGGGCGAGCCTAGGGGTATTTTGGTACTTTACCACATTACCGGGGTTTATCAGGTAATAGAGATTAAATGGCTATAATTTGGAGATAGTTGGGGATTTAGAGGAACACTCTAGGATTTGACGGGAAGTGGCAATTAACGAGATTGCCCTTGATGACACTAGAGGATTTAAGATAGTCTTGAGGGAATTTTGGACTTTTTGGCAAAGGGATAAGCTTGGCCTTAGGTAGCTGAGACTCTAGAGGCACTTAGAAAGAAACAAAAGGAAGGATCACCAAGTCTCAGCTCTTACTCTCCCTCTACCTCACGGTTCTCTCTCTCCCTCTTCTTGAAGTTTGGAAGTTGCTGAATTTTTCGGGAAACTCTAGGCCAAAGAATTGAAGAGTTAGACTTGTTGAACTTGGGGATTAGCTCAAGGGTAAAGATATAACAGAGGTAAGGATTCAATTTGATTTCCTTATGTTGAATTCTGCAGTAACTTTAAGCTTGCATGAGGAAATGAACTTTGGTTTGATTTTGAGAATTGATGACGATATGAAGTTGTTTATGGGATTGTTAGGATGCCTGGGTTGTATGGATAGGAAATATAGACTCATTTCTTGGTTTAGAGAGTGCTTTGGGTGTGAATTGTTGGTTTAGCTTGGGAGAAAATGTGGAAAAATGCAGGGCATTTTTGGGTTTCAAGGCTCAAGCCACGACCCTGTTCATTAAGTGTCGCGACCCGTTTGAACGCAGAGGCTCGGGGCCTTGAAAATTTTCCCAAGCGCCGCGGCGCAGGGTTTACCGTGCCGCGACCTGTGTCCTTCAGCAGAGAGGGCTTTGCCCTCGTACTTGTAGCTGGTCGCGGCCCTAGGGGGCGGGTCGCGGCTCAAAATAAGAAAAAGGGGGAAATGAAGGTTTAAAGTCCAGGAACCCAAACATTAAGGCTCATGAAGGATTCTACTGCCTGATTTAGTAGAATTCAAGGTCTCGAAGGCCAAGATTTTATATCTAAGCTATTATTTGATTAAGGCTTGATGGATTTTATTATGGGTGCGTTGTGACTACGTTTATGTTAAAGCTTGGATTAGAGGACTATGCTCGAGGGTCGTTCATTGGCAACCTCCACTTGGACCAAAGGTAAGAAAACTGCACCCGATACGTGAGATGCATGATTGAGGCTTGGCCTATTTGTTAAATGTAAACTTGATCAGGGCTCGGGCCCAGCTAATGAGCATGATTATGATTATGCATGTGTATATTTGTTTTGTTATACTGTAATGCATTGTATCTGTGTGTATGATGAATGTGTTATGTGATTGTTCGTTATGACAAGGAAGCTCAGTTCATAACCTGATGATTTGTCTGTTATATTTGATTAAAGCTTGACCTGCTAGTCAAGGGTATATTTGGTTTAAAAGAGGTCTCGACTTACAAGTCGAGGGTTTCCAGGGCTCGGCTTATAAGTCGAGGGTTTCTAATACTTGACTTATAAGTCGAGGATCTATAAGACTTGGCTTATAAGCCGTGTTCGGCATTAAGTACATTAAGTGCAGGCCATTATGGCTAGGCCACTTTTGGAGTGCCTTATGCACTTGACTGGCTCGGATTCCATATGGATAAATGGGAGTGCGACATTCACTTGTGTGGCTCTATGGTCAGTCACCTGTACAGTGTGTATGCTTGGTTCCGGTTAATACTGTTAAGCATGTTGTTATATTCTGTGAATTGTTTGAATATGTATTCTTGCTGAGTCTTTTGGCTCACAGGTACTTTGTGGTGCAGGTAAGGATAAGGAGAAACTTGGCCAGCCATGAGTTGGAGAGAAAAGTAGTGATGTGTACATATGCAGTCTGCTCAACCGCCATGGCCGGGATATCACAGGGGAGCTAGGGTTGGACCCTATTTGCTGCTTAGGTCGAAATATTTTGTAATCTTTGGGTTGTAATTAACTTTTAAACTTGTATTTCGGGATCCCATGTAAAGACTAAAGTTTTGTTTAATGAAAATGGTTATGCCTCGACCAAAATTTTAAATAACTGAACCTTTAGTGGCTTAATCACATGTTTTAGTCCAAATGACTCGTTTAGCGGGTCCATCACTAATTCAAACACACTTGGTAACAGACCCTTATTAGCAGGGCTTTACAAATACGTAGCACCAAACTCAATCAATACAATATAAAGGAACGAGAACTAGGAAATCAACCTGTCATTTCCAAGGAACCAGCCTTGGACTCTGACTGCATTAAGGTGGACACTCGAGCCGAAGTCGGGCTATCCGTACTCCTTGGTTCTCCCCTTTTCGATCTTGGGCAATCCCTCTTGAAGTGTCCAACTATTCCACATAGAAGACATGCCTTCGTTCGACATTCTCATAGATGATGTCTACTGCACCTGGCGCATGCTGGATAACTTCTCTAGACCTCGTTGTCGCCCTGGCGGCCACCCTGCATACTATGACCCTTCCTGGTACAGTAACCAAGAGTAGCAAAACTATCAGGGGTCTTTATTTTTTGGTAACTAGGGCCTCCACCCCTATTTGATCCCGCAAATGGGGGTATCATTGTCTGAGCTTCCTGCCCCACAAAACCCTCGCTCCATATCTCACCTCCTGTGTTCTCGATAGCAAGGGTCCTACCTACCGCCTAAGCGTAGGTAGAAATCTCATGGACTGGAGCGATCTTAACCCTATGGGCTATTTCAGGGTTTAGTCCTCAAATGAATCGTTCTTTTCGGGCCACATCCGTTGGTACCAAATCAAAAGCGAATTTGGCCAACCCATCAAATTCATTGACGTACTCCGTCATTGTCTCACTCCCTCGAACCCAATTCACAAAAGCATTGATCTTTACAATTTGAACTACGTCACAATAGTACCTCTCATTGAAAAATTGTCTAAATTTCTCCCAACCCATCATAACCACATTCCAGGTCTGAAATACAACTTCCCACCACATTCGGGCATCCTCCCGTAGCATGTACATTGCACAAGCCACTCTAACATTGCCTACCGCCCCCATATAGCCAAGGATGGAGCTAATCATGCCCATCCACTATTCAACTCTGAACGGATCGAAGCCTCCCTCGAAGATTAGGGGATAAATCTTTTTAAAGCCTTCATACAGTAATTCCCATCTATTCCTACCCTCCGTTTGAACCAAAATTAATGCCATTGTTGTCAAAACACACGAGGCAACGTTCCCCGACGGAACCCACTGTCTTAACTACCTAATCTCTTCCTATTGCTTTTGCAATCTTGCTTGCATGCCAGCAAACATCTGCTGCCAATCCCAGGGGCAAATGGAGGATTCTGGCCTCAACTGTCATCCGCAACCCCACTATTAACAATGCCTGGTCCAGTTGACCGCCTTGGGTACAAAACTTCCAAATCTATCTGCAGCCACGAACTTAACCTACCGGTCCTGATATTCTTACCCAGAACTATACCACTAGCAAGGCCAAACAACACAATAGCCATACACAATATGCATACCAGGACGCAAGTCCATAACACTCATGCATCAATTATCAAGTCTTAATTCCACCATATATATATATATACATCAGGCTCTCTATTCTAGTAGATAAGGAAATTCAGATAAGCAGTTAAAACAAATATTTCACTTAATACCAACAAACCCTGAGTCGAGCTTGTCTCTATCCGCAAGCGTACATGATCAGTCAATTTCCAGTAACGATAAACCTTGGCTCGTTCTGATACAAAGTTGTAATGCCCTACTTCCCTAGAGCCGTTACCAAGTGCTTTTAAAATGTGCCATTAACTCGCTATTCGAGGTTTTAGACTAAAAAGTGTGAGTAGATTGAAATAAAGACTCATTTAATGAAAATTAATTATAAAAGGGTTTGGACATTCATTAAAATTATAAAAGTGTTACACTGGGATCCCAAAACATTGTTTCAAAATATATTTACAACTCAAAAATTAGTGTACAGTCGACCTAAGCAACAAAGCTAAATGTTTATAACATATTCCTCAAAAAAACCTCAGTCGTGGCGGCTAAGTAGACCAAACATGTACACTCTGCTCCATGCCCTCCAACTCATGGTTGATCGACCCTTTCATTACCCTTACATGCACCATTGAGCACCCATGAGCCGAGGCCCAGTAAGAAAATTTCACAACACAGCATATAATAATTTATTCTAACAAATGCATAATTAATCAAACATGTCAAACAATCTACAAGTTCATATCTGAATTCACAACAACACAACAACACAACAGCACAACAACACAGTAGCGCAACAGCGGCCTTCGCCAATCAGGGTGCGTGTAATGCCCTGGATAGCCAAGACCATTACATTGTGTACTTATAGAGGTGCAGGACTTGCTAATCAAGTCATTAGTTTGAAAACGTGTCACTAAACATGTAAAAGCTAAGATTAAAAAGGTTTTGGTCTCAAAAGACAAATTTCATATATTTAAACTATAGTAAACATGGGATCCCATATAAAAACAAAGTTAGAACAAGTTTACAGACTCTAAAAAATACATGAACATCCACTAGCCATACTAAGGAAAAACAGACAGTTTTTACGTTCCATGTCCTTGCTTAGATCTCAACCGTGGCGGCCGAGCACCTGGCTATGTACATTCTGCTCGCTGAGCTCTCCAATCAGGGCTGATCTAATTTGCCCTTGCCTTTACCTGCACCACGTAGCACCCGTGAGCCAAGGCCCAACAAGAAAACATCATAAATATCTCAAACAATGATAACAGACAAACAGTTCAGTAAGCATGTATTCCCTTCACATAATCCTCAACAGATATTCAACATATGCAATCTAATACAAGACACATTCTATCACATATAATAGTCATATCACATAATATGCAGGGCCGACGACTTAGGCCGCACCCTCTGTTTAACCCACTGGCCCCGACCTGCTTAAACCGAGCTCAGTGCATAATAAGCTGACCTCGGCTACCAGTGGCCGAGCCGCGCCCTGTGCGCTAGTGAAACCCTTGGCACCCTTAGGCCGTTGCTTCACTAAATGGCTTGCATGGCATAATACCATCTTTTCAAGCATTTACAGTAGGGAGCCCTTAGTCCCGTCTCTTATAATCAATCAGGTGTAGTTTTCTTACCTTTAGTCTGTACGGTTTTCGAATTACGAGCAACGCCCCTCAAGCACGATCCGGTCCCGAGCCTAAGCTTTTATCACCTAGCCACAACCAAAGTATAGGGTTCCATAAATACTCAAATATAGGTTTCTGATTATAAAACTAACTCTCGGAAATCCGAATTCCACCAAGCACGGTGGTGAAACAAATCCTGAACACACTAGACCACCTTTCCGAGCCTAAAACCCTCAGAAACTCATGTGTGCAACCAAGGCCTGAGGCCCTCGAAGCCTAGCCGCGACCCTTCCCCAAAACAAAACCAACACCCATGCTGAACCACACACGCGCCGCGGCCCTTGCCTTGGGCTCCGCAGCGCTCCCCTTTGGCCGAGCCTCCTTGGCTTCTTTGCATGCTAGGGCCGCAGCGCTCTAGAACAGAGCCACGACCCTCCCCTTCGAACCCAGAATTTACACCATTTCTTAGCCTGAAACCTCACTTTAAGCCATCCCAAAGCTTCCCAACTCCTAACCAATTAATTCCCAACTTCTTTAGCATGATCTAAACAACATAATTCCCAAGAAAACACAGCCTAGCACACTCTAATCTCCTCCTTTCAATTTCTGAACCCCAAGTGCTATAAACACTCAAACCAGCCACTCAAACCCAATTTAAAACCTCTAAAGCAAGAGTTGAAGCTTACCTTTTCTGTTGAATCACTTCACCAAGCCAAAGTCAAGCTAAGTCCCCAAGTTTTCCCTCTTAATTCTGCCTTAGAACATCAAAACCACATTTGTTTCAACACTTAACCAAAACCCAGCTAGAACTCAGAATTCAACCACAGAAAAGAAGATTAGATGCTTACCTTAATCCTTGTTTTAGTTCTTGATTTACTCCTGAGCTAAACCTCCAAATCCTCACCACCAAACTCAGAAATTCCAGCTTGTTTCCCCTGTTTTTCTGTGTTTCCTTTCCTTAGTTTTCCTTGAATGTGAAAGTGAGCTGAGGTAAAGTGTTTAGTCGTTTTGTGTTTTTCTTCTAAAAGCTTCTTTATGTCTAACTTATCTGTTAAGTTAATCCCAAGGCTCGGGGCGCCGGAACCGTCCCCGGGGCCAAAATGGCAAAATCCCCCAATATTCCCGCCTAGACATTCTAACCTCAAATATATCTCCATATATTTATTTTCATGACTCGATAATCCAAATCGCTACCTGCTATCTAAAAGTACCCCCGACTTATCCAAAGTCATATCTTAAGCCCCGTTGTGACTTTTCCCGCTATCTGACCCTAGAATCGTCTTGAATCGTGCTCTGTGAACCTGTCCACATAATAATGTGGTTCTCACATATATCACATATTTATTCCATATCACATTACCACATAATATCATCAATTACCATATAAACATTATTAAACATATAATTTCTCATTAAATCACAATCATTCCATTAATTCCCTCCTGGCACACTAATCAAGGCCCTTAAGCCTTATTAGCGAATTTGGGTCGTTACAGTGCATTACCAAGAACCAAGCCCATGGTCTTAACCAAGCGAGTGAGTAAAGCACCCTTAGAGGGTCTCGCCCTGGCAACCTGCATTCAGCATGCTTAATGTCGATCCTGGCCTTTGCCGCTCTCGGCCTTTGTCGTTCCCGGCCTTTACTTCTCTCGGCCTTTGTCATTCCCGGCCTTTGTCGTTCCGTCACAAAGACATGTATGACATAATAGTTACAAAAAATACACATAACATTAAGCACAATATAGCTCTATGAGCACGGGCAGATTTCTTACCTGAGTCTCGGGCTGACCATATAGTGCGATCCCCTAAACCCAAGCCTTAGCGGTAAAACCTAGTCACAACCTTATAATAATAAATATCCATCAAACCCAAAACAAACTAAAATCTTTGGAATAATATTCTAGCCTCCGGGACCCCGAATCCTACTAAACCGGGTAGTAGAATCCTTCTCGAGCCCTTAAGTTTGAGTTCCCGAGCTTAAAAATATGTTTTGGCCATTTCCCTTAATTAGAGTCGCGACCCAGACCCCTAGGGCCGCGGTGCTCTACAAGTCAGAGAGCCCCAAGGCTCTCTTCTTAGGGCCGCAAGCCGCGGCACCTAGGCAACTTCGGAGACCCTCCAGGGCATTCTGGGTTCATGCGGGCCGCGGTGCTCAAGAACAGCGCCGCGGTGCGACCCCGCTAACCTAGAAATTTTGGGTTTCTTTCTGCGTTTTCTCAAGCCAGAAATCACCAGTTCACACCCCAAACTTGAACCAAACTCATAATTACATCTCAATCTTATAACAACACATTATAACCTGCATATAACCATTAAAAACTAAGGTAAAACCTCAGCATAACTTACCCTTAAGTTCAAAACTCTAGAACAAATCAAAGCTTAATCAAGACAGAATTAAAGCTTACCTCCACAAGGATCATGACCCCTGAGCTGCTCCAACTACAATTCTGACCTCCAGCCTTGGACCATAACCTCAAGAACTCAAGGAATTCCCAGCCTTTCCCTTCAATTTTCCAAAGCTACCTCTAAGAGTGAGAGAGAGCCAAACGTGGGAGAGAGAGAGTGTGTGCCGTATTCTTTGTTTTTTGATTGTTCTCAAGGCTTCTAGCCTCAACAAAGGTCAGCCAAATACTAGCAAAATACCAAAAAGCCCCTACGTCCAAAACTTACCCCTTAATGCCCCCAAGGGCGATATCATCATTTGCCACCATTTTTCCTGCTAAACCTCAAGTAGCCCTATAAATCTTCGATTAATCCCAACATACCCAATTAATAACCAAATAACTACCCGTTACTCATTCAACCTCGAGTACGTACTACTTTCCCAAAATACCCTTAGGCTCACCCCGAGCCGGGTATTAGACCCTGTTGTGACTATTCCACTAATCCGCTCACTAGGTCTTACTCATAACACATACATAATTACATTTATGCCCTCAACGAGCCAAAATTACAAACATGCCCATATTTACATAAATGGGCCCACATGCATATCTAGTCACATTACCACACAAATCATTTATATCATATAATCACATGTATAATCCATTAATCACATATAATTCCAATTATGCCGTCCAGGCACAGTAATCAAGGCACTCATCCTTAATAGCAAATTCGGGACGTTACAGTGTTGGTCACCGTTATCGTTGTTTGTTTTTTATCATGTGATTGGCATTGCAACGGAAGTAAGGGATAATATTTAACTGCAATAATAACAATTATTAAAGCATACGAACGAATCACTTTAGGAACCATAATTAGAATGTGATCTTTCTCATGCGACATAAATCTGAATGAAAAGAAAAATGCAAATACCTTTTTGTAGAAGTAGAACACGTGTAGATCAAATAGCATCTTAGCCTCCTAACCCACCATCTTCTCTACTATGGCTCGCACAAAGAGAAGGAGACAGGTGGATGTCTATGCTATTTGGTAGGATACTCAAGAACACACTTTTGAATCTTAACACATGAGAAAGTGTTCTTTTCACAATTTAGAGAGAATAAACTTCTCTATTTTTCTCTCTTGGCAAATAACGTGAAAATGCATCTGATGTCTCTATTTCTTTTCTAGATGTTATATTCTGTTAATATTATAATAAAAATGAGACCTAGACCTAATCTCATTGGGCCTTTACGTGGGCCACAACCCATTTGGACTGGGGTTGGCGCCAACTACAGGGCTTTGGGCCCTGTGGTATTTTATCTATATAAAATGCTATTTGTTGGGCCTTTATCATATTATTTTATGTAGAATACAATTATGCCACAAAATTAAATATGATTAAATTAATTTTCAATAAAAATTAATTTCACAAAATTATTAATATAATTTTGTTTGCCGTTAAATATTATTTCAAATAATACTAATTTGTGAAATTAAAAATAATACTTTATTAATTTTAATTATTTCCTTTTAATACAAAAATCCTACCTCTGTGTTAGGTTCAAGCCCCGAATCAACAATAAAAGGAACACCCTACTACCTTAGAGCCGTTACCATGTGCTTTTAAAATGTCCCAATTGCTCGCTAATCATGGTTTTAGATTGTAAAGTGTGAATAAATCGATGTTAAACTCATTTAATGAAAATTTGGTATAAAAGGATTGCCATTAAACTTATAAAAGTGATACACTGGGATCCCAAAATAATATTTAAAAAATATATTACAATTAAAAAGTTAAGATACAATCGACCTAAGCGACAAAATCAACTATTTAAAACATGTCCCTCAAACAATCCCGGCCGTGGCAGCCAGGTAAGTCGAACATGTACACGCTGCTCCACGCTCTCCAAATCATACTTGGTCGACCTTTCCTTTTCCCTCACCTACACCATAGAGCACCCGTGAGCCGAGGCCAAGAAAGAAAACTTAACACATAGCATATGGCAACTCAATCTAGTAATTCACAGTTAAACAGATAGTAGATTAAACACATAGCGGCCTATGCCGACCCAGGTGCTTTACCAGACACTAGGTTCACGGTCTTCACTGAGCGGGTGAGTGTAGCACCCTTAGAGGGTCTCGCCCTAGCGGCCTACATTCATCATGCTTAATGTCTATCCCAGCCTTTTCCGTCTCGAGCCTTTGCTGTTCCCGGCCTTCGCCATTCATTCATAATCATGCAAAACATAGGATATCATCTACAAATATTCACACACACATTAAACACAAATAATAAGGCCATGCCCTGCTCTACGGGCACAAAAATTTTTCTTACTTGTGTCCCGAGCTAACTAATTAATGTGATCCCGAGCACGATCCCCTAAACCCGAGCCTTAGCGTAAAACCTAGTCACAACACATTAATAAATAAAAATCCATCAAGCACTAACCAATTAAGAACCTCAAATTAATATTCTAGCCTCCGGGACCTCGAATTCTACTAAATCGGGTAGTAGAATTCTTTCCGAACCCTTAAATTTGGGTTCCTGACCTTAAAACCATGTTTTGGCCAAAATCCCCTAATTGAGCCGCGACCCAGCCCCTTGGGTTGCAGCGCGCCTCAAGTCAGAAAGCCTTGGGGATCTCTTCTGGGGGACATAGGCCATGGCGAGCCCTGCCTGCGCCGTGACGCCTAGGCATAGCCAGAGGCTCCTCAAGCCTCTTCTCACACACGGGCCACACCACCTGAAGAACAGGGCCGCGGCTCGAGCCCAAAACCCCTAAAATTCCCATGCATTTTTTCGAGTTAAACTCCCTAAAATTCACCAAATTCAAACCTTAAACCTAGAATTATGCCCATAATCCATGTCAAATCACATAAGCAGTATTAATACCCCAAAACTTATCTCATAACCCAACTGAAATCCACAAACCAGCTCAAGGTTTAAAACTAAGTAAAACCTCAAGATCACCGTAGAACAAAGCCAACAATTCAGTACAAAATCCTTACCTCAACTGTGTGAATCAAGCCTTGAGTTATCCCTAGCCAAATCCCTAGCTTCACCTGACAATCCCAAGCTATCCCACAAGAATTCCACCAAATTTCCAAGTGCTCCAAGGGAGAAAGAGAGAGAGAGAGAGTGTGTGTGTGTGTGTCGAGTGGGGATAGAGAAAGAGTGTGTGTTATGTTTATCTTATGATTTCTGGTGAGTTCTAGTGCCTAAGCCAAATTCAAGTCTATCCCGCATATCTGACTCATGCTCCCAAGTCACCTCTTCCGCCGTACTGTTTCTCCACAACACTTTTACTAAGGCAATGGTCTTGTTCCGCAAGACTTTATCTTTTTGGTCTAGAATCTGAACTGACTTCTCCTCATAAGACAACCCTTGATCCAACTCTATTTTCATAACTCTGCACATGTGTAGAATTTGATACATACTTCCAGTGCATGGACACATGAAATACATTGTGAACCCCTAATAAAGCTGGAGGCATAGCCAATCTGTAAGCTACCTCTCCAACTCGTTCCAGAATCTCAAAGGGGCCAACAAACCTAGGACTTAACTTGCCTTTTACTCCAAATTGCTTCACTCCTCTCAACTCTGAGGAACACATGATCACCAACTTAAAACTCTACACTTCTGCATCTCAAGTCTAAGTAACTCTTCTGTCAACTCTGGGAGGCGAGCATATGAGCTAATCTTTTCAATCGCCTCGTTGGTCCTCCGAACAACCTCAGGACCTAAGTATTTTCTCTCACCTGTCTCATCCCAATGGTTGGACGATCTGCACTTCCTCCCATACAACATTTCATACGGAGCCACTCTAATAGTCGCCTGGTAATTATTATTATAAGAAAATTCAATTAGAGAGAGATACTTACTCAATGATCCCCCAAAATCTAGCACACAAGCCCACAACATATCCTCCAGTATCTGAATCATCCTCTCAGAATGTCCATCCATCTAAGGAAGATAGGTGGTACTGAACTGCCATTGTGTACCCATAGCCTTCTATAGGCTCTCCCAAAACTTAGAGGTGAAGGTTGGGTCCCTGTCGGATACTATCGACCTCGGAGCCACATGGAGTCGCACAATCTCCTTTACATACAACTCATCGTATTGCTCCACCGTATAAGTCATTCTAATAGCCAAAAAGTGGGCTGATTTGGTGTACCTATCCACAAGCACCTACACAAAGTCATATTGTCCCATTGTCCTCAGCAATCCAACCATGAAGTCCATGGTGATATCCTCCCACTCCCATTCTGGGAATCCCTAAAGGCTGCAACAACCCTGCTAGCCTTTGATGTTCAGCTTTCACCTGCTGACAAGTCAAACACTTGGCCACAAAATCCACTACGTCCCTTTTCATCCATGACCAGGAATACAGAGTTCTTAAGTCTTGGTACATCTTCGTCGTACCCGGATGTAGAGAATAGGGAGTGGTATGAGACTCATCTAGAATCTCTCATCTGATATTGGACTCCGTCAGAATGCAAATCCGACCTTTATACCTCAGTAACCCCACCTCTGAAATAGAAAAGTCTCTAGCCAATCTAGCTAAGACATCCTCCCTGTTTTTCCTCAACTGGGGATCCTCCTTCTGCACTTCCTTGATCCTCTCAAGGAGCGTAGACTGAAGTGTGATATTTGATAGCTGACCAACTACCAATTCAATTCCCGCTCTAATCATCTCCTCAGCTAACTCTCCTGATATCTATCTTGCACTGAATAACTGCTCTGGGCCCCTCCGACTCAATGCATCGGCCACCATATTGGCCTTTCCTAGATGATACAAGATCTGGCAATCGTAGTCCTTCACCAACTCAAGCTAGCGCCTTTGGCACATATTCAGATCCTTTTGAGTAAGGAAATACTTTAAGCTTTTATGGTCGGTGTATATTTCCCACTTCTCTCCATACAGATAATCCTTCCATACCTTCAGTGCGAATACCACCGCTACGAGTTCCATATCGTGAGTGGGATACCTCTGCTCATACTTCTTCAGTTGTCTAGATGCGTAGACTATCTCCTTCCCAGCTTGCATCAGTACACATCCCAAACCCTGCCTCGAAGCATCGCAGTAGACTACAAACTTTTCATTGTCTGATGGAAGACTCAGTACCGAAGCGGTGATTAGTCTCCGCTTCAACTCCTTAAAATTTTCCTCACATCTATATGTCCAAACATAATTAGTCTTCTTACATGTGAGCTCAGTCAACGGTGTGGCTATTCTGGAGAATCCCTCAACGAATCGCCGACAGTACCTTGCTAATCCCAAGAACCTCCTAACCTCTAGTACAATGCTCAGCCTGGGCCAATCCTTCACTGCCTCAATCTGGGTTGGATCCACCAGATTCCCCTCCTTACTCACAATGTGGCCTAGAAATGTTAATTAGGGCAACCAAAACTCACATTCACTAAACTTAGCATACAGTCTATGCTCCCACTGCTGTTGTAATACCGAACAAATATGTTGTACGTGCTCTGTCTCTGACTGAGAATACAATAGTATATCATCGATGAATACGATAAAAAACTTATCCAGATAATCCCTAAAGACCCTATTCATCAAATTCATAAAGGATGCTTGGGCATTGGTTAATCCAAAGAACATGACCAGGAATTTATAATGTCCATACCTCGTACGGAACGTGGTCTTAGTTATGTCCTCCTCCTTAATCCTCAACTGATGGTAGCCAGATCGAGGTCATTCTTAGAGAACACCGTCCTCTCCTGCAGCTAATCAAACAAGTCGTCAATCCTAGGCATTGGATACTTATTCTTAATAGTTAACGTATTCAGCTCTCTGTAGTCGATGCACATCCTTAAGTTCCCATCCTTCTTCTTATAGAACAACAATGGAGGACCCCATGGCAAAAAACTCGGTCAGATGAATCCTAGATCCAGTAACTCCTGCAGCTAAATCTTCAGTTCCTTCAACTTTGCTGGAGCCATTCTATAAGTTGTCCTAGATACTGGCCCCTCCCCTGACACCAACTCTATGACGAACTCGATCTCTCAGTGTGGTGGCAATCCTGGCAAGTCTGCTGGGAATACATCAGGAAACTCACACACTAGTCTGGTCTTATCCGGTCCAACTAAAACAATCCTCGAGGTATCCACTATATTTACTAGAAATCCTATGCAACCTTCTTGCAATAGGTTCCTAGCCTTCAATGGAGAGATCATAGGTACTCATGGTCCACTCACTGTCCCCACAAGCACAAAGGGTTCCTCCCATTCTGGTTCAAAAGTCACCATTCTTCGCTTGCAATCTATCATCTCTCCATACTTTGATAACTAATCTATCCCCAAAATCATATCAAAGTCATCCATCACCAATTCAATCAGATCCACCGATAACTCCCTAATGTCTATCTCTACATGTAATGCTCTAACCCACCTCCTAGAGACTACCAGTTCCCTAGTTGGAAACAAAGTCCTGAATCCCCTAACAAACAAGTCACTAAGTCTACACAAACGATCTATCACTTAAGGAGATACAAATGAATGAGTAGCTCCTGAATCAATCATTGTAGTAAATGAAGAACCAGCACTAAAAATCTGACCTGTCACAACCGAGGGACTATCCTCAGCCTCAGTCTGGGTCAAGGTAAACACTCTGGCTGGAATGAGGCTATCACTCTTCTTCGATTCTTCCTTTCTGGCTTATGGGCAATCCTTCCTCAAATGACCAGTGCTCCCACAGATGAAGCACGCTTTGACTTTGCACTCCCCCAGATGTCGTTGCCTGCACCATGGACACTCTGGGAAGCTTCTCCTGTTCTCTCCCCCGCCCTGACAGCCATTGATAGCACATCATGCCCTCCTATCCAAACCAAGAGTAACAAAAGAATCTGGGGCGTTTCTCTTTAGCTCCCTAGGGAAACTACCCCGGCTAGAACCAGTAAAAGGAGGCACCATCCTTCGAGCATCGCGTCTTGTGGCGCCCTCTCTCCATATCAGATCTTCAGCCCCTCAGATGTAAGGGCCTTCTCCACTACATGTGCATAAGTGGTAGTCCTCAGGTCTAACGTTATCTTAACATCATGGGCTATCATGACGTTCAATCCCTGTACAAATCGATCCCTCCGTGGCATATTAGTTGGCACCAATTCCGGTGCGAACTTTACCAACCATTCAATCTTCAGAGAATATTTTGTAACTGTCATAACTATCAAATCCACCTTTGCAGCTCGAACTGCAACACTGTAATATTTCTCGTTGAAGACTTCTGTGAATTCTTCCCAGGTCATAACTATCAAATCCTTCCTCTGAGACACAACTTCCCACCAGATGCGGGCGTCTTCTCTCAACATATAACTGGCACATGCCACCCTCTTGTTCCCCTCCACCCTCATAAAATTCAGGATGGAAGAATTCATATTCATCCATTGCTCTGCCCCCAGTGGGTTTGGACCGCCCTCAAAGGTGGGAGGGTGCTTCTTTCGGAACCTTTCACACAAGGGCTCCCACCTGTTCTCCATCATAGGGTGGGCTGGCACTGGTGCCACAAGCTGTGGAATCTGTAATCCAACACCCCGAGGAGGGGCCTTCTGTCTTAGTTATCGGAGTTCATCTTCCGTTTGTCGAAGTCTCGCTTCCATTCCAGTAAACTTCTGTTGCCAGCTCTGACAAACATCGCCAAGGCATAACTTCAATATTCCTGCAATCAATGACACCGCACATCAGGCATGATAACAACATCTAAATAGACTGATATGCGAGCATAAAGAGAGGTGTGAGAAAGAATATTTTCAAGACTAATTTTGACGCCAAATAGACGAGGTCGAGGAGAGAAAGAGAAAAATACTCCGAGTCGCAGTTTATCCAGTATCGGACCCTGAAATCAGGCCTATTCCACTAGATCCCAAGCTGAAAGTCACTGTTGCCTTCGAGCCTGGTGCGCTTTTGTTTAAACTGATGGAAGATCCTTCAAAGCATCCTTCCACCTCCCAAGCCGCATTAATTCCCACCTCAAAAGAAGAATTCTTCGAGGCTGAGCACTATTGGAGCTCTGTAACGACCCAAATTTCCTAATAAGGCTTAGGGCCTTGATTAGGGGGCCAAGATGGCAAATCATGGAATTATATGATTATGTGATATTTATGTGTATCATTATGTGAATATGTGAGTTATATTATAATATGACTAGATATGCATGTTTATGTGTACTAAATATGCATGTGGGCTCATTTCTGTTTAATTAGGCAATTTTCATATTTTGGCCATTTTGGGCATATTTGGCATATATGTGGTATATGTGTGGTGCTTCATTATTATTTGGTTATGCTAGGGTTACTCAGCATGAGATGATCCTAGGAAGCAAGCTAGTGGGAAAGTCACAATGGGATTTATACTTGACTCAGAGTGAGTCAAGGGGTATTTAACACATTACCGAGTTATGGGGTAATGGGAATAAATATTTGATGATAAATTGGGAGTTAGTAAGATCAGGGGGAAATTCTGGGAAGTTTGACTATTTTACCCCCAGGGGCATTTTCGGGACCTCAAGCATTAGGATTTTCTTGAGGTTGCTTAAGCTTGAAGTAACCTGTTAATAAATAAAAAGAATGTTCAGTACGTTCTCTCTCCCTCAAAGTTCCATTTTCAACACCCGATCACATTTTTGAAGGAAACTTGAGTTTTAGGACTCAGATTCAAGCGAGGATCGAGGCATAGCGATTCTAGGAAATATTATAAGCTTATTAGCCAGAGGATTAAGTTGGAAAACAACTCAACCAGAGGTAATCCAAGTTTTAAGTTCTAAGTTTTTAAAGTTTTTAAGCTTGGATTGGATTTTGTGTTTTTGATGAGTTTTTGAATTAATTGAAGCTTGGGTTTGACTGGTTTTGGATAATTAGGATGTTTGGGAACTTTGATTTTGGAATTTGGAGATATTTGGATAGGTTTTTGGAAGGATTTTAAATGGAGAAAATGAGGTTTTTGGGCTGGTTCATGGTTGGGCCGCGACCCTATTCTAAGGCGCCGCGGCCCAGGCTTAAAGAAGGAGGAGGCTGGCTTCTATTTGGAGGCAGGCCGCGGCATAGGGTTTGGAGGGCCGCGGCGCTTAAGGGAATTTTTTTTCTAGATTTGGTTTTTAGTCGTGGGAACTTAACTCTAAGGAGCTGGGATCGATCCTACTACCTAGTTGAGTGGGATTCGACATCCCGGAGGCTAGGTTTGGCTGTGGAAGTATTTATTTACTCATTTTGATGAGGTTTTATATTATGGTTGTGACTAGGTTATCACTAAGGGCTTGGAGACAAGATCGTGCTTGTGGCTTGTTTATTGGTAACCTGTGCTTGGACCAAAGGTAAGAAAACTGCACCCAGTATGTGATGCGTAAGATACATGAGATTAGGGCATGGAATGAATGTTGAATATGAGATTGATCAAAGCTTGAGTCTCTGTATTTGTGCATGATTATAATTATGCTTCTGATTATTAATTTAGCATGCTAAATGCCTTATATCTAGATAGTTGACATATGATACATGTCTGTTTGTATTACCTCATTGAGGAAGCACTGACTTATTAGTCAGGGAACGACAATGGTGTCAGTATTGATTGTGAAGTTGTGACTCATTAGTCAAGTTTGGCAGTAGTACTCAGCACTGGTTGTATGGTATTGGCTTATGAGTCAAGAACAGTATCAGCGTGTTTAACACAAGCCAAAAAGATTAGATCTAATCGACATAAGAATTATCATCATAAGCATGAAATGCTTGACCGACCTTAAGTTCAATGAAAACAAAATCGCTTGTCTAGTCTAAAGGCTAGTTACTTAGAGCCAAGGCCAAAAGGCTCTGGTGACTGCAACGTCACATGGCTATGGGTGCTGAACCCAAGTTTGTGACTCATTCATTAGTCACTTATCTGATTAGGGTGCATAGCCAAAAGTGTGACTCATTAGTCACCTATACAGAGTGTGGCTCATTAGCCACCTATCCAGAGTGTGACTCATTAGTCACCTATATAGAGTGTGGCTCATTAGTCACCTATCCAGAGTGCGACTCATTAGTCACCTATCTCAGAGAGTGACTTATTAGTCAACTATTTAGAGATAGATTTATCAATCATCTAAACAGAGATAGACTTATTAGTCATCTATACAAAGATAGACTTATCAGTCATCTAAACAGAGATAGACTTATCAATCATCTAAATAGAGATAGACTTATCAGTCATCTACACAAGGATAGACTTATTAGTCATCTATACAAAGTATGACCTATTAGTTGTCCATTCAGAGAGAGACTTAATATTCGTCTACCTTAGAGAGACTTATTAGTCATCTACCTCAGAGTGAGAGACTTATTAGTCATTTACTCAGAGCGCAGGACTCTACAAACATTTATTGGTACCTGCTTGCATGCATGATTAGGGTTATTAATACTAGGCATGCCTATTGTGATTTAGTGACATGTTATTACTTGTTCATGAGCATATTGAGTTTTCTTGCTGAGCCTCGGCTCATGGGTGCTATGTGGTGTAGGTAAAGGAAAAAGAAAGTTGGACCATCCTTGAGTTGGAGAGCTTAGGTGACGATGTGTACATATGCGGCTGCTCGCTCGCCACGGCCGAGGGTTTAAAGAGGAACTAGGGATAAACCCTATATTTTCGCTTAGGTCGACTGGTTGTAAATATTTTTCTGTAATTAACCTTTAAAATATATTTTCGAGATCCCAATGTATACAGTAAACGTTTTAGTGAAACGTTGTATCTTTAACCAAAAATTTTAACCCTAAATCATTAATCACACTTAGTTACATAATTATGAACAAATGGCTCGGTTAGCGAGTTTAGCACTGTTTAAAATGCACTACGTAACAGTCCCTGGGTAGTACGACGTTACAAGCTCAGTCACTTTTACCAGTCAAATATCTGAGCTGCTGGCATACCACGGCCTTAGGCTCTCTGGCTCCCTGATATGCCATCTTGTAACTTCGTACGAACGGTGCTGCTTCACCCCGAGAGATGGCAATCCCAATTATAAAATCAAACTCGCTGCATGGAGTCGCGAGCACATGAGGGCAGGGGCTCTACTACCCCTAAAATCATATTTCAAGGATTTTCTAGATTTTGTTGGGGTCACCCTATTCCAACTCTTGACTAATTCCTTCAGGGTGTTGTCAGCCCTCAGGTCGCTATACCACGAGTTGAAGTGGGAAGGGCCTTCGCCTCAAGCGATATTATATCTCTTTTGCCTCAAAAGCAACCCTTCTTGAGCTCGTAGAGGGGATGGCTTTTATTATTTATCGAGCTACCCAAATGAGAAAAATCTCTTCAAAGATATGCCAAACCATCCCCCAAACTTCAAGCTCGCCTTTTTCAAGATGGACGGCCTCACCTCTTTTAGATTCTACTCCTTTCAACGTATCTATAAGTATCTTACCACACTTATCCCCCTTTTTCTTCCTCTTTTTTTTTTTTTAAATAGGCTCAAGATATTGATACTTAATTGTTCCAGCAGCCAATTACCATCGCCCACCCCCTCAGAAATGATGGTGGAGCATAGGGCAGCCTTGCTCCAACTACCCTATGGTCGAAGGTCCATGTCCTACCTTCTACATGAAGACAGACTCCGAGCCTGTGGCCTCTTAGAGGAGGGCCAGTCCACGAATGACTCGGCTTACCACAAGTACCTGAGGTGGGACCATGTGCCACTTCTCGGTGACAAATTTCCCCTCAGGGGAAGCCTTCGAGCTTGCAGGCTCGTGCCCCTGTGGTCCGCCATCACGTTCGGCCTGTCTCGAGCAACGAAGCCCAAGATGAAGCCTCACCAATCTTGGGTGATGGAGGTAAAGTAGTGCTCAGCTCCTCCACGTGGTCTCCCTCTTTGCTGAAACACAAACCCGATGAGCTAATCCTTTTTCCAGATCCTAGGGATAACTTTTATGTTTGGTCTTGGGTAGATTATAGAGTGTGTAGGTTTGATAGCTGGTTAGGCCAATACTAAACTATGTATAGTCTGAATGAGGTTTGGAATGGGGTTGCCGTTCAGTACGAAACCAACATTTATTGAGACCTCTCGAGGCTATCTCCTACTTATAGAGATGGGACTCCCCCAGCGTCCTCAAAAGATGGGGGAATCTCTTGGTCGCCGAGCTCAAGCTCGGCTAAGAGTACCAGTTGGGTTTCTTTTATCCTTAATCTTGTCTCTTTTCGTAACCTTAGCTCGATCACTAAGGTGATTTGTGTTTTTTGCAGATGACATGGATTCTGATCTCGATAATGTGATCAACCGTCCATCGGTGGCCAAGGGAAGCAAACGCCCAAGGGTGTCTCAAAGAGGGGGGCGTCCCTCCAAGAAATCTGAGGCGGCCCCTCCAGTCTCGGCTACTCAGGGCCCGAGCCAGGCTGCTGACCCTAATCTCGAGATCAGGGTAACCGCTGAAATTGAGTCGAAGGTGCCCATAGACCCCCTGCCTCCTCATTCGGTCCAAGTCACCCAACAAACTCCTGCTGCCCAAAAGAGACAAGCCCCAACACAGGAAATATTTTGGTCGATCTAAACTCACGTCCAAGAGTATGTGCTTAATAATGCAGCTGGGTCACACAAAGTCAATCTAGGCTCGGATGTCCTGTCCCGCGTTGGCCAAAGTCTCAACAACCTCGGTGCCCCTCAGTGGGAGTTCCTTATCTTCTGCCATGATGCCAACACCATCTTCGACAAGGGTGGCGAGCTTCTATCTTCGGTAATTCATTTGTATTGTGAATGTCATACTGACTTACATCGCATGCTTAACAACTTGTATTTGTTTTTGTGTACAGGCATTTGCTGCATTTGTTCAACACAACATTAAGTTGAACAACGAGGTGGGTACAAGCAGGGAACATGCTCAAAAGGAAAAGGACCCCAACTGAAGCTTGCGGATGAGCTCAGAGCATCGAAGTGTTGGAGGCGACAGCTGGGGAGGCAACCATTCTCAAGGTGTCTGAGCTTGAACTGAAGCTGGAGGCTGCCCTGGAGACTGCCCAGAAAGTGTCTGACCTTGAGTCAACTATGGCAGTGACTTTGAAAAAGTCGAGACCAAGAATTCCGAGATCAAGGAGAATGACTCAAAAATTAAGGAACTTCAGGAGTTGAACGCCAAGTTGGAGGAGGAAAAAAAAGGCAACCTTCGAGATAATCGAAGGTGAGAAGACCCAACTTCTTGAAGAGTTTAAGACCAAGAAAGATCACGTCGTAGACATGACGATGTATCGAATTTGGGTCAACAACCCTAACCTCGATACTCGCTTCTTAGACAACTTAGAGGCTGAGTTTGTTGACAAGTGGCAAGCTCGGCTTGAAGAAGAGGAGGACAAGCTCGAGGCCGAGAAGATGGCGGAGGCACCTGGCGCTACTGGTGGGGAGGCATCTACCTCGTGAAGACGAGATCATGAGCTACATCCCATTATTCTTTTGTAACTTAATCTATTATTTATTTTATATGTGCCCTTGGGGCGAAGACAATACATAGCTTGATTTACAGCTATTTTATTAAATAGTAACTTTAATCTTTATGCATACAATTTTCTGGCTAAAAAATCTTGTGCATTTGATTTTATTTTCAGCTTTTTTGCCTTAATATTATGCTTTACATTTACTGGGTCGAAATATTTTGAGCATGTTATATTAAAGACTTGCTTTTTATATTTGTTGATTTGCATAAATACATCTATTGGATTTAAGCTCGAATTTCAATGCATTCATGCATAGTTTATTCGAAGTATCCATGTTCGACTTCATTATTGTCAAGGTCAAAACTTACTTTCACCATGTACTCGAAAGTACTTAATTGGTATGTAATTTTAGTAGTTTAGTTATATCTTGCTTTCCTAGTCCTTTTTTCTCATCCTCGAGCATGTCCTCGAGGTTACGAGGTCAAGACTTATTTGTAAAACTCTCCAGCCTTGGAATCGACTTAGTTTGCAGTTGGTTTATCTTAAATCCCAACTTTTTTATTGTCGATTAGGTTGGTTTGTTCCAAACTAACTTAGCTCGTGTTTGGTTAGTGATCCATACACTTGAAAATTTTAACGTTAGGTTAACATCCAGACAGTTTTAGCTTGTGTTATTTATTTTTTCAAACCTATGGTATGATCATATACCACTTATGCCCCCCCTTAATATCCTATGAGTGTGATCATAGGTTATTAAATTAGGAGGGATTACAAAAAATACAATTTTAAAAGAGAACAAAACTTAGGATTTTATTGATAAAAAGAAGGAAAAACAAACATGCTTGGTTACAATGAAAACATCATTCCTACATTATTGATAATAAGGTCGTAGAACTTCGCCATTCCAAGCTCGTGGAACCACCTCTCCATTTTTCCTTGCTAGTTTGTACACTCTGGGTCGAATGACAGACTCGATCTGGTAAGGTCCTTCCCAATTAAGTCCAAGTACCCCGGTAGATGGGTCACGTGTAGCTAGGAAATACACGCCTTAGCACCAGATCTCCCAACCAAAACTTTCTATCTCAAACTCTCTTGTTGAAGTATCTAGTAGCTCGTTGCTGGTATGCAACATTATTCAATTGCACTTCATCTCGTCTTTCTTCAATAAGGTCTATACTTTCTTTGAGTTGGGATTGGTTCAAGGCTTGATTGTACGCAAGGCTCAATATTGTAGGGATTTCAACCTTAATAGGCAACATGGCCTTGCATCCATAAGCTAGGAAGAAGGGAGTATGTCCCGTTGGATTCCGTGCTATAGTTCTATAAGCCCACAAGACTTAAGGCAACTCTTCGAGCCACTTCCCCTTTTCCTCCTCTAACCTTTTCTTTATGGATCTCTTTAAGGTTTTATTGACTGCTTCGACCTGGCCATTTGACTGGGGATGGGCCACAAAGGAGAAACTTTTTATTATCCCATTTTTCTCACAGAAATGGGTAAAAATATAACTGTCGAACTGGGTTCCATTGTCTGATACTATTTTTCTGAGCATCCTATCTCGATAGATGATATTTTTTACAACACTTTCTAAGACATTTTTTGAGGTAATAGTGGCCAATGGTTTAGCTTCGGTCCATTTTGTGAAATAGTCGACGACGACCACATCGTACCTTACTCCACCCTTTCCAGTTGGCAATGAACCTATGAGGTCAATTCCCCATAATGCAAATGGCCATGGGGAGCTCATCATGTTGATTTCGGTAGGTGGAGCTCGTGGAACTGAGGCAAACCGTTGACATTTATCACATCATTTGACATATTTGAATGAGTCTACCTTGACTGTGGGCCAGAAATACCCCTGTCTCATCACCTTTTTGGATAGACTATGTCCCCCAGTGTGGTCTCCACAAAATCCTTCATGGATTTTTTCTAAAATTTTCTTTGCCTCGGGTGGAGTGACACATCGAAGTAATGACATAGAGTACCCTTTTCTATACAACCTTCCTTCCACAATAGTGTATCTTGGGATCTGATACATTAGCTTTCTAGCCTCGTTCTGGTCTACTGAGAGACTTCCAGTTTAGAGGTAGTCAACTATTGGCGTCATCCAGCTTGGTTGCGAGTCAATCATGCATACGTCTTCTTTGTCAGGCTCGTTAATACTCTGGGTTAGAAGAAACTCCACTGGGACCACATTCAGTGTATCGGCCTCGTTAGTTTTTGTGAGCCTGGCCAATGCGTCTGCATTTGAATTTTGTTCTCGGGGGACCTGTTCCACAGCGTAGAATTCAAACTATCCGAGTGCAGCTTTTGCTTTTTCTAGGTACTAAGCTATTTTTATGCCTCGAGCCTGATATTCACCCAAAACTTGGTTAACTACTAGCTATGAGTCACTATAGCAATGTATAGCCTTTGCTTTGAGTTCTCTGGCTATTCGAAGTCCTGCTAGTAATGCCTTGTATTCAGCTTCGTTGTTTGACGCTTCGAAGTCGAAGCTCAAGGCTGAGTGGAATTGGTTTTCTGCTGGGGTAATTAATATGATACCTGCTCCCGATCCATTTTCATTAGAGGATCTGTCGACATAAAGTTTCCACAGCTCGTGGGCTAGGGTTTTAAGTTCGTCATCTGAGATCCCGATACATTAGAGAATGAAATTTGTCAAGGTCTATCCTTTGATAGTTGCTGTTAGGTGGTATGTGATCTCAAATTTCCCGAGCCCGACAACCCACTTTAACAATCTTCCGGATGCTTCTGGCTTGGACAAAACTTGTCGCAATGGCTGGTCGGTCACCACGTGAATAGGGTGTGCTTGGAAGTAAGGTCGGAGCTTTCGAGCTGCGTGTACCAGGCTCAGAGCCAGATTTCCATTAATGGGTATCTCGATTCTGCCCCCAACAACGTTATGCTAATGTAGTAAACATGGTTTTTTATTTTCCTCTTCTCGCACTAGTACCGCACTTATGGCGTGCTCGGTTGTAGCAAGGTATATATACAAAATCTCTCTTGTGATGGGTTTGGACAAGATTGGTGGTT